>NC_073708.1:33039764-33709104 GCF_023634085.1 Falco cherrug | reverse complement strand
TACACGGCTGAAGTTTTTGCTGGGGAGGAAATGCAGCACAGCAAACTTTCTGATGCTACCTCAGCATAAATTTTATCAACCCCTTTCTCAGGGTTTAGTGATGGTTTTCCTTGATCTGGGCTCAAAGCAAATTTGATCTAAGCAATCCCATCTTCCAGGGCAGAAACTCCAACTGCTGCCACTAGCTGTGGTCAGGAGTCTTTGGGAGAAGGTCTCTAGAAGGGACCGGACCCCACGAGGCGGATGTGCGCGGCGGGAGCCCTGGGATGCCGTGCTCCTTGGGAAGGCTCCCGGACAGCTGCTTCAGTGGCTTGGGGGGAGCCGCCAGCGCGGGGAGATGTGGGGGGCAGCACGGGTACCTGTGCCAGAGCTCAAAGCGCACACATCTGGGCCAGCAGCTGGAGGGGACCAAGCCCTTCCCCCTCCACAGCCAACCCTCCTGCTGGCCTTCAGCCGCTGATAAACTGCAGGGCTGATGCCTTGGCACAGAGCTGGGAGCTTGGAGGCAGATTGATGCTCCATTTTAAAGCCAGCTGAAACTAGAAACCTACAGTAATCAAACAACAACCAGGGATCTTTGCTAATTAAAGAGAGGCAGGAAAAGCGTCTCTAGCCTGTGGAAAACAGGGGGCCAAGGGCTAGGAGCTCTCCTAGCCCCACGTCCTGGCAGGGGCTCATTACTTTCCAAGCAGACGAGCTCGCTGTTGCCCCAGGGCCCCTCTCCGGCAGCAGTGGACGCCGTCATGCCGAGGGTGTACAGCTCCCCGGGTTGCAGGTCGGCCAGGTACCACCAGCGCTGCGCAGTCACGTTGGAAATGGCTGCAAGGAAAAGCGGGAGATGCCAATGGAGCACCTAGCACAAATTTTTACTGCATTTAGCTGGGATGAACTGGCTTTCCAGAGCTCAGAGCGTGGGGAGGTATCTGCTCCTTTTAATTAATTTCCTTTTCTATGGTACTGAATCGCTGGAAGGGCGGTGGAAGAGCTGGGGCTGCGGGCAGACCTGTGCTGCCGTGTGAGCTGCGCGCGCCGGCCCCGGCTGCTGTCGCTTGGCGAGTTAGCATTGCAGGCTAAAATGAGGTTTGTATGGTGGAGCTATGAAGCACCTGTTAAACACTGCCACGCAACTTCTGAATCGAGTTAAGGAAAAAAAAAAATAATTGAGTGGAAGCCTGGGAGTTACGCAGGCAAAGTGGGAGAGGGCTTGGGTGGGAAAAGCAGGTGTGGGAATGGGGCGCGTGCTGCCTGCCCAGCGTGTCTCGCGTGCACAGCGTCTGTTGGTGGAGGCCACCAATATGAAATCTGTTATTTTACCCTGCCAATAATTATAGAGGTTTGCATTGGTTATGACCTGAGAAAATAGTAATAATAAATACATTTAAAAAGCAAGGAGCGATGTGATAAATGCCACGCTCAGAGTAACTTGGAGGGACCTGACTGAAGCTGGAAGCGCTGGGGCAGCAGGGCTGCTGGGGGTGGCAGCAGAGGGGCTGACGGAATCTCGCTGGCAGCCCTCCTGTGAGTCCTTGACTTCACGGAGCTCTCTGAAGGCATCTCCCTCTCGCTCCCCTCTATCCTCCACCCACAGCACGTCCACAGCGCCTTGGTCTTCACCAGATACCTACTGTAGACATCTGGGGCTGCCTGCCCATCCTTCTTCTGCAGGTAGATGTGGTACCCCGTGATGCAGCCCCTTTGGTGGTGCGCAGGGATGTCCTCCCACGAAACCAAGACGCCGTTTGCCTGCGGTGTTGCGTACATCTGGGGGCCGGCTGATGGTGCTGCAAAATGTAAGACTGACTTTTAAAGCTGCATTTCAGCTAGGTTAAAAGCATCTGGAGGAGTATTACTGCGATTTACCTTCTGCTCTTGAGTATCCCCTAACTGATGCCACTTGTCCAGCTCCATCCCGATAGAGTGCAAAGACGCTGATCTGGTAGCACACATTATCTTTTATGTGCTCTAAATAAAGAAACAAAAAGTGGATGGTTACTGGTTAAAGTATTCACAGCTGTGGCTGAAGTATTTACATAAGCTGCTTAAATCTGAGATTAATCTTTTGATTATTAATGCATCTGTCATAAAGAAGGAAGAAAAATCTTTGTGATCTCCTCATCGCTTGGCAGAGCCCTCCTGTGCATCAAGCAAGTGAAGCTGGTGCTCCTGAAGGGCAAATCCTTTTGTTCCTCTTGAAGCAACAGCCGCTGGCAGACCGGTACCCTCTGAAGGAACCCTTGGGCCCCAGTTTGTGCTGCAGGTAAGGGCAGGAGGTGAACAGTGATCACCCAGCTTATCGCAGGGTTTGGCTATGCCTGAGGTCCCTTAGGAGGCATGAGAAACTCACACCCTGTTTCTTCCCCATGATTTCATGTGAGCATCCTCCTCCGGGCTGCTCCTGCCGGCCCCCGACCAGCAGGAGCTCGTGTTGCTGCTTTCCAGAGCAGAGCACGAAGCCATGGCGTGAGTACGCTGCTTTTGCCAGCTCGTTCGGGAGTGGGGATGTAACTACCTTGGAGGCACAGCTCTGGGACAGAGGGTAGGAAAGACTAACGAGGGGAATACTCGCTGTCACCCTCCACATAACTTCGTACTAGTCGGTGTGCAGAACACTGACACGTAGTGCTGGCTGGGATTAGTAACCAACAATCAGTAGGAAGGAAATCGTCTTTTCTTGAGCCTTTGATCTCTTGTACCTCTAGCTGGCTTGTTTCAGTCTGGAGGGACTGGGGTTTTTTAGAGACGTTTTACTAATCCTGATACAAACCTCAGCTGCAGAGCTCAGCCCAGAGTGGCTGCAGATTATTTTTTTTTCCTTCTATATCGAAAGCTTTAAAAGCTGTCATTTCTTATGCTGAATTGATAACAATTAGAATTGGACTTGTTCTTTAAAAGGCTGTCAAAATAAAATGGTGCCTCTGTGGTGACGCAAGTCGAGGTGGACTTAAAAGAAACACTATGTCTGCGTGGCTGGGTTCGGACAAAATGGCCTTTATTGTTTATAGAAACTATTTATGTATGTTAGCCAGTGCAGGTGTTAGACCCTGATAGGTTTTTGTGTCCTCCTTCTTGCTTGCTATTTGCTGTTGCAAGGTGCCCGTAGGTGCAAGGTGTTGTAGGTGCCCGTATGCTGCGGTTCTAAGTTCCGATTCTTAACACCCTGTTTACATACCTGACAATTTGTGGCTGTCTTAAAGGTACACGGCTAAGTCTTTGAGGTCAACTAACTTATCTGCAGACCCGCTGCAGACCCCAACATGCCTCAGGCGTGTCCTACCCAGCGTGGCAGTTACCTGCTATCCGTGCGGACCGGTTGGCTGCTGGAAGCTTCACCCAGGCTGGGGGGGGCTCCAGGCGCCAGCTCCTCTGCGCGGCCGCCCACTCCACCACGTACCCGCTGATGGATGCGGTCGATTTGATGGGCGGCTCCCAGCTGACGAGGATGCTGCTATTTCCCATGGCTACGGCAGTCACCTTCTGAGGAGGAGGTAGATCTTACGGGGAGAAAGAGCAACCAAACAAAAAACACACCGTCAGCACAAACATGCCTTAACCTTGGGCGGGCTCGGTAAGTTTGATACGTGTTTTTTACTGTGTCTCATCTAGTTCAGCACCCTGTGAAGTACAAAAATAAACTGCAATTGAAAGAAAAGGTCTTTATGCAAGGGTGACCTCTATGACGATAGGAATAGAGCCACATTCTTGTATTGTCCCATGGTGCAGCGGTTTGAGCATCCCCAGCGCTGCTTGTTTGTACCGTCCCCAAACCCTGAGAAGATGCTGTCATGAGACATAACTAAGTCCTTGCTCCCGTGATAGAGCCACAAACATGCAGCATCTCCATGACACCAAAGCTACTGCTTTCACAGCCAGGTTACTTTATCCTGCAGGAGAAAGTGTTGGGGAAGTCGTCAATGTTTTATCCCTAGTATAAACCCAGCACTTTTCTGAACAGTTTCTCTGACGAATACAGTTGAACTGAGCCCACAAAGCAGTTCTTGTCCTACTTGCCTCCAAATGATCAGATACCAGCGATATTTCTGCACTAATCCTATCTCTGCTTAACAAAGGTCTCCTGTGCCCAATGCACCCTGCGAGCTGAGGAGCCGTGCATCCACCCCTGGAGGAGGAAAGCATCCCGCCAGTGTTCCGTGCCGCACTGGGAAAAGGTGAGGCAACAGCTTTGCTGCTGCTTTACTGATGTTACACCAGGACAAGTACAAACAGCAAAATGCTTCTTTAAATGAACAACCTGAGGCTGTGAGGCTCTGTTGTGCCTGGTACTGGCACAGGAAATTTGGGGTTGGGTGAGCTCAGGGAACACTTGTTAATTTTGCTGTGTGGCTACAGCAGAGTGCAATTTCACAGGAGATAAAGCTTGTGTGATTTCCCCTTACCATCACCTTCTCTTCAGTCCCGCTACCTCCCTCATGCAAGAGAAAAAAACCCACCCTTTTTTTGTGTGGTTAATTTTCTGCTGTGTCAGGTGCCTGGGTGGCTGATGGTGTGGCTTACCTGTGTCGGCGGGAGGGGCCGAGGTATAATTACAGCAGTATTAACGCAGGGCAACCTAATGTGTCATGAAACTGCCCCCCGACCACATCACAAACTGAGTCCACGGATCCCCGAGGATTCCTTGAGATGGGAATGAGCGCACGGCGGAGGGACCTGCACGCTGCCGTGGTGCATGGTGCAAAGCAGAGCACTGGTGGCATTACCAGTGGTCCAGACCCAGCAGAAGCCCTTACCCTGGGTGCCCGGCTCGGTCATGATGGATGCCGGGGGGGACCTGCCCCTCGAGTTCTCGGCGGTGACGGTTATCTTGTAGCCCACCCTCGGCGTGACTCTGGCGTAGCTGGTTTGGGTGGTATGGTGTGCTTCTGCCGCCAGGTTCTGCTGGCCCAGGGCTTCAAAGGTCACTGTGTACTGCAGGATTCTTCCTCTCGCCTCTGCCTTGCTCAAAGCCTGCGAGGAAAATGCATTTGTTACCCTCTCCTGACAAGCAAAGGCTGCAGAAAGGTGCCAGGGTGCCGTGCCGGGGTGCTGCAGCAGGCTGCCCACGGAGGTTCAGACCTGCTCCTGCAGGATGCTGCTGTTGGCTGTTTGTGAACTGAGTATTTCACCTGCTTTTAAACAAACCTATGGCCACAAAAGGGGTCTTTGTGCCATACCATAAGCCCTCCTGAGCGAGGCTTTGGCAAGCTGGCACTCATGGGGACTGCAGTTCGCCCACCCGTGCAGGGCAGGGGGGAGGTTTTCCCCCAGCCCCCTGCCTGGCAGCGGCTGGTGGCTGTGGAGCATCACCCTAACCCAGATGCTGAAGCCGCCCCATTTAAGTGAGGAGCTCTGAGAGAAAGGTAATTTTTTCTCTTCCTTTTCTGCTCTTAATAGTGGAGAGGTTATGTGCAGCAGTGGTGCCACATGCTGGGCTGCAGCACACCCCGGCTGATGTTCTTTGGTAACCGATTATCAGGTGCTACGTCCTTCTAAAAGCTGAAGGAAGCAAGCAGTGCTACAGAGGTTGCTCGCTTGCTTGTGGAGACTGCTTTCTTCTGTAATACTTTTTTTTTTTTTTAATAACTTAATATCTGTTGGCCCACAGTACAAATCTTGCATCGCCCTCGCAGTACCAACCTAAGCATACATGTTTGTAAGTAAACATGTGCTCTTATTGTTACACAAATAATGCTTTTTCCAAAGAAAGCTAGCGTCCTTGCTGCGCAACTGCCCCTTTCCACCACGATTTTGCACATTTGTGTAAAACCTGTACCACGTAACAGCCTGTCGTGATTTTTCCCTTTGATTTTGCTGCTGTACAGCCTGCAGCCTGTACTCCGTTCCCAAGCCTTATCCCAGCTCTGCCACTGCTCCGCCTTTGGCAGTGCGTGGCCCCTAGCCGCGTGAAATGGGTTAACTCATTTGGTATGAATTGGTGTAACCTGTTCATCTGAATGGTAGGGCCATGAGCACGCATTTACCTGAGAGTCTCTCTTCAGGCTGCATATCTTTTTATTTCCTATTTATTATTCCTGTTTAATTCCAGTTTAGTAAAGCTCTTCTGCTGCGAGCCGCTGACTTCCCAAGCAGCAGTGTAGCTGGGGGCAGTGCAACACGCAGCCTTCTCCTTCCTGGGGTCTGAATGCAAGCCGTGCTTTTCACAAGGTGTGGAAAAAAAGAGTATGAACTGCACAGCTGGATTTGCGAAAATGAGCCGGTTTTTATTCTGGGGGGGAAATCTGGATTTTTACTGAAAGCTATGACAAATAATTATTTAAATTTAATCACTCGGAATAGACATCTCTGCAGAGTTGCTCCGTGCTGTCCTGTGTGACACCTCCGGCTGGTTTTTCCACGCCGGGTGTTTGCAGTTGTGCTCTCAGTTTCAGTTTCCTGCGGTTCCTATGCAGCAAGTTCATTTTGTTTGGCTGCTTTTTGCCATCAGAAAACAAAAACAGGAAGAGAGAAAAACCACTTTCAAAAATAGGAAAATGTTTGCACCGTGACAATGGCTTTGGCAGTGGCTCAGGACCAATGCAGCACTGGAACTGCTCCGCAAGCCTGCTAAAATTATACTGGTGATCTTTTCCTTGGGACTTGTGTGAAAATAGGAGAACATATATTGACGGGACATGGTGCTGAGGCTGAGTCTTTTGCTTTGTAGCTGTGGTGAGTGCTATAAGAGCAATGTATTGGACCTGTTTTATGAACGGTGCTGCAGGAAGCCTGCTTTGACACATAGTCCCGCCAGCTCGCTGCCACAAGGGACGCCTCCGAGAGGTACGTGTCTTCAAGCCGCAAGGGCTGGAGTCACATAATGACAGGAGAATTCTGCTTTCCCTTATGGCATGGTGCTTGGGGGGATGGGGAGGAGGTATGACAGTAATTGGAATGTTATCTAGAGATTGCAAACTGGAAGTCAAAAATAATTCATGCTTTTAAAAAAAAAAAAATATATCTTACCGGTGGTGAAATAAAGCCACCACAGCAAAATGCCCCACAATCTGTAAATTCCTCTTGGATGTGGCTTTGAGGTTTGGGCTGGTAATGCTGGAGAAACTCAGCACTGGTAACAGGGCTTGGTTTCACTGGGAGCACCAGTATAGCAGACCTGGCGTAAGCCTTTCCCCTGAGCTGGGTGGTGGTGTATGGTAGTGTGGGATTTTTACCCTATAGCTGGGTTTTAATCTGAATTCTTTCTGAAGTTTCCCTGGTTGGGGTCTCAGCCCTCCGCTCGCAGGAGGCTCTGCTTGGCAGACACCAGCCACCGGCTTTTTTCAACTCTGCGTTTGTCCCATTTCGGATCTGCAGCTTGGTTATCAGCAAAGCCTTTCGCATGCAGGTCACCCAGCACCTGCTTCACACCTGCAGAGAAAACCAGCGTCTTCCTGCTGCAGCTGCACGGCAAGAGCCCCAGCCAGCCGTGCCGGGGGTGCCCACGGGGCCCTCAGCCTGCATCCAGCTCAGGGGTTTTGGGAGTATGGTCACCTTAAAGGGCTATAGCAATAAGTTGCCTCTTTTGCTTCCCCAGTTCTTCATTGCTTTGTTCTTCGTGTAAGCAGAACAGAGCTCTGAAGGAAGCTCATATCCAGAAGCAGAGACGCAAAGAACGTGGGACATGGCGTGTGGGGAAGGTGGGACATGGTGTCCTCCTGCCCTCCCAGACCTTCTGTCCTGGCCGTGTGTGGCCAACGCGGCAAACAACGGCAAGGCGGAGGACAAGGAGAGGGAGGTATTAATTAGAAAACAAATTAGGAAGTGTGTAAGGCTGTTACCTGTCCCCTTAGCTATACGGTGAGGGTCACAGGGTGCCTTGTGGAAAGGGGGAGGGAATGTGTGTCTTCCGTAGGTGGTAACTGAGCTGTGGTACCTCCACTGATGCCATGGGCTGGGAACGCTTCGCATTTCCAGCATGACAGAAAATTTGGGGAACTGGAAAAGGGAAATTGCAGGTGGAAAAGAGTTGCTGAACCTCCCATGGGAGGCAAGTTGGGCGGTGGAGCTGGTCCGTGCCCCTGTCACAGGGGGCTGGCAAGAACCCTGTGCTCTCCTTGGGTTCAGTCCTACCCTGCGAACGCGTAAGGCGGGGTTCCCCCGCTAACCCTGCTGATCATTCCTGCCTCCGCTTAGCTTGCGCTGAACTTACCTTCCAAAACAGAGAGATGTTCTGCTGCTGGGAGTCCATGTCCTGCTGCCGGTACCAGACGTCTAGGATCCCGGTTGGCACTGGCACAGGAGGAGAAGGTGAGCAGCATTAATGGCTGTGCTTTGAGGCAAAACACAACACTGAGTAGGCAAAGGAGGTAAAAACCCCCAGACAATTACAATTTTGGATTTAAAATGCCCCTGAAATGATGCAACATGTAACAGCCCGTTGGTGCCGTGGCAGCTGGAGCTGGTGCTCATGAAGAGAACAAGCCATAAACCCGAGAGAGGTTTTTTCTCTGCTTTACCCTTTTTTTTCCCCTGAAATTTCTTTTAAATTTTAAATTTTAAATTTTAAATTAAATTATTTTAAATAAAGTCCTTTTTGCAGGACTTTACCCTGCCCGGCTGTTCGGGACGGCTCCCGAGGAAGCCTGCACACCCAGGTGACAGGAGCAGCTCTTCCCTGCGCCCGAAAGCTGAGGCCAGTTGGGGTCCTGGGGGCTGGCTACATCAGCCCTAAAACGGGCAGCCTCAGGTGGGGGGGTTTGTGGGGTCTGTGAGGTCTGGCTGCCTGGCTCTAGGCAATAAGTGTCTCCAACAGCTGGTCAGGTGGGACCTCCTCAGGGGTGCCTTAAACCCCCCGTTCTTCCCACAGGTCTCCTTGTGGTCGCAGGGTGACTGGGAGCCCTTGGTGTTTCGGATGAACCTTCCAGACTAAAGCCAAAGCAAAGTCCTGGCTGCAGAAACCGGTAGATGTGCCTCAGCAGTTCAGAATCGGGGGCGCGCCTACAGAAAGGCAACGTGCCAAAAGGTAACAAGGCTGGGTCCCTCAGGGTCCCTCGGGGTCCCTGGCCAGCATGAACTCATCAGACTCGAGCAGTCATTGTTGCTAACAACCTGAGCAGCGGGCAGCTGTTGCACAGCCCAGTTAGAGCGGGGCTGCCGGCTGTCTGCTCTGTTCAAAGGCAGACGAACCCCCCAGTGCCAGCAGTGTTAGGAGCAATTTCTCTTGTATTAAGTGCAAACAGCGACTGGTGCAGAAAGAATAAGCAGGACCGACAGAAGAAATAAACCCAGAGCACACTCGCCGTGAAAGAGGGAGGAAGGGGCAAGCTCAAACCTGGGGGGGCGGGAAATGGGATTGCACCTGTCAGAGTCCAGCCTGGATTTTGTATTTCATTTCATGTGTGAGCTGCATGAATTAGTGGAGGGGGAGAAAAAATGCTCACTTTAAACAGTGCTTGCATAAAGCAAGTTTTGTGGTTGGTGACGCTTAGAGAAACAGAATTTTATATATATAAAAATTAGAATTTTCTAATATAAAATTAGAAAAAAAATTCCCCTCATCGAGAAGGCATACTCCTGAGGCTGCAAAAGGCCAGGCTCATGTGTAGGACTTCAGCTCCCTCAAGGACGGGCAGCTGCGGGGTGCCAGGGCTTCCTGCCGCCCACCTGCCCTTGCTGTCACCCAGCCTGGGGACAGACAACGCTCCCCCACTCGCTAAAGATTCTTGGTTTGTACCACCGGCTGGGTAGAGGGGTAATGGCCACAAATGCCGTGGCAAGCCCAGGGTGCATCGAGAAGGGCGAGAAAACTGTTGAGAGGAAAGTGGGGGAGGGAGGGAAAATTTCACACCTTTTGCATCAATCAGTGCTCCTTACAGAAACTGGTGCTGCCAGCAGTGGTGAACAGCGTGAGTAACAGTGGCGCTCGCCTGAAAAGCTGAGTAATTCACAAAAAAAGAGCAATGAAAGCTAAATAGGAGATGAAAGGAGAGGATGCCAAAGCAGCTGATGCATCCTTGCTGAAACACAAACTTCTGAGAAGCTTTCTCCTCTTGCAAGAACTGAAAGTCCCGTGGCACGCGCGTTTGTGCGGCTCCAGGGGCAGGCAGGGGTGTGAGTGGGCAGCCAGCCCAGGGCAGCCGGCATTGCAACTGGTGGGGCTGGTGGCGCTGGTGTCCTTGGAGCCTGTCGGGCTCTCCTCTGGGGCAGAAACGCCCTTTCCTCACCGGATTCCTGGTGGGATCTCTCCCGAAGGCCAGGTTCTGCTCCGCCGAAGCCACGGGGGTCCCCAGTGACTCCATGGCGTGGTGGAGGGCTCACCTGGGCAGGCTCCAGGTGAAATAACTTCTCCACTTGGGAAAAGATGAGTTGGCAGAATTCAGCCCACTGGCCCCTGCAGAACTGAGAGCGCCCAGGCAGTTTCCCAGCCGATTCACCCAGCTCCTCCGCGAGCGGCCGAGCAAGCTCCGGGTGCCCTAGCATGGCGCCCAAGCTGGGGGGTGTTAGCACCAGCGGGAGACAGAGCAGTCACCCAGGCTTAGCTATGGGCTTGTTGCGGGAATTCAGTGAAACACTCAGGTATGAGCCAATACGAAGTATTTTTCTTTCCCCAGTGAAGCTGCACAATCTGCCACTCCCAGGCATGCCACGATGCAGCAGGACACTACAGCTCTGGGAAAATCCCTCCAACCTTCCGCAATGTCAAATAAACACATCCTCCGGACCTCCTCGGTGCGCTCTTGCAATTCCTGTTTTGCAAGAAACCTGAACGGCTCCTTTTTTTTTTTTTTTTTTTTTTTTGTTCATTAGAAAAGCAATTCCCTTACAGAAATTACTTCCCTTTTGGCTCTGGATCTGGACCTATAGAGCCTCTGCAAACCAGCCAGCAAAACCCCAGCAGTGTTTGGGCTGCATTAGCTAAATTTTCCACTTGTAGGCAAATATTAGACTTGGGCTTAGTGGAGGAGATGCCGTCTGGTGTTACCTGCTTCGGGAGTCCACGTCTGGTACGTGCGCCAGTTGCTCCACAGTCCTCGCTTGGGGTGAATTTTACAGCTGACCTGAAACTCGTAGGCTGTGTGAGGCTCCAGACCGTGAAGACTGCATTTTTCACTTAAACTGCAGTTTAAGCTTTCAACCTTTAATGAAGATAAAGGACACATAACGTTAAACTCACAAGGAACTAGAGGTTGAGGCTGAATTACCAATGCCCGAAGGAAGCCCAGCCAGCCAAAACACGTCTTCAAAAATCAGCGGGGAAACCCCTGACTGGAGGCAACCTGAACAGCTCAAAGAATGAAGCAATGAATCATCGGGCTTGCAGCTCTTCATCTGAAAAAATCCCTCATTTAATTATGTGAAGATAACAAATTTTCATGCGTCTTACTCAAATTTAAGCAAAACTTTTACCACTCAAAATAAAAGCAGAGGCTTCCCACCAACACGGGGGTGGGCGCCGATGCGGGGCAATGGCACGCCAGTAGCCACCAGCGGCGGGCAGCGCTGACTGTGTTCCAGGAAAGCGGTGGGTCGGACATAACCTCTGATTCTTTGGTCCATCACACGGACGCTGGACATGCGGGGAAATACTCATGCACGCGCTTTTTTACAGGATCAGCGTTTTACCTTTGTTCAGTTTTAGACCAACGATCACTTTTGACCAGTAGGCAGTAGTTTTTCTTACATATGGTGTTAAAGAGCAGAGAAAGGTAAATTTGGGCAAATTTGATTTTAGTAAGAAATAATGATATTAAAGCAATCTCCAAGGATCGTAACCTCCTTTGTTCCAACGAGGATTACCATGCTCCAAGTGTGCCTGGTAAGCGGACGGTATCTCAGCCTGCAGTGCCGTGCTTGTGCTTCACCGTGCCAAAAGAAGGTGCAGTTGGTCACAGAAGAATTTTCAAATTCCACAAGAAAGTTGGGAGGATGTGGTTTCACTAGCAGCAAAAACAGAAAGAAGCAAAGAGCGCTCAGATATGCAGCGTGGTGCGGAATGGGAGGTTACGTGGAAAACAGAATTACTGGTTTAGACTGGATGGATGCTTTTTCTGAGTGGTTTAAATAAGAAAGCGCTCAACATGTTTTCAGGTCTGTCTAAAGGGCCAGGGCTAACTGAAAGGCAGCAAGTAACGCATTTACCTATGTCTATTAACATGAACACCAGCGGTTGTGAAAAAGCACTTCCCAGCTCATTGGAGGCAGCAACCACAACAGTGTAAGTACAGTCAAAATTCAACTTGCTGAGAGCCAGCGAGCCAAACTTCTTATTCAGACTTTTTTCTGAAACGCATAAGACATCTGTCCCATTTGATAGCCTGGAACAGAAGGAAAAATGCTTGGTTAATATCTCACCTATGCCAAGACAGCTCAGCCCGGGCTGGGGCTGGCGTGCCGTGGGGCTGGCGTGCCGTGGGGCTGAGGTGCCCAGCAGCATGTTGGCTGCCGAGGGAGGACCACGGCGCTGAACACCGGGTAGGACACCTGCCCCTGGACAGGTCTGTCCGCTCAAGGACGGTGGTGACGGTAAATACTCCTCCAGCTAAATCAGGTTTTGGGTTTAACTGCAGACAAAGGAAATACTTCTGGATTTCCCCTGAGCTGCAAGTATGTGCGCAGGTTCCTTTTGATGGTATAGTGGCTACCTAATATTTCTATATGAGTGAGCGTAGGTGTCGGTACACAGAATCTGGGGGGGGATGATGGATTTTGGTTGCTTTTCTTGGTTGTTTTTTACATGTTAGTGGTTAAAAATACAATTTATCTGTAGTCTAACGGTCAGGGTGCATGGCTTCAAACACAACTTCTAATTCTCAATCTGTCATTCAACCATTGCCTTGGGTAACTCATTTAGCTTCTCTCTGTATTTCCTTCCACCTGAACCAGAGACATTTGTATTACATTGCTTCAGGCTGACTTTTTGTATTTTTTAATATATTTAATAATTCACTAGCCAGCACTGCTCGCTCTCTCTGTCACAACAATTACAGGACTCCATACCTGCATTTCTCTGCTCTTCTGCATGTTACCCATCTATTCTCCTTCTGCTTAAAGAGCAGCAACAGGTTTCTACAAGCTAGTAAGAAAGTTACTGCTACTTTGGCCGACAGAAGCAGGTGAAGAAGCAGCAGGTGAAGAAGACCGAACCTTGCAGGCCAAGGAAGTGGTCGACATGCAGCACCTTGGGAACAACCGGGGGTGAGTTCAGCCTACCCTGCGTCTTGCAAAGAGCAACACTAATTCATTCCACCCAGAAATTTGCTTGAATAGAGGTTTGTAATAAGGTTCCTTCTCTGCACAGTGAGTCCCAAAGGTCTCCTAAGGTGCCTTGACAGGCTCTGCCTTGCTCCTTCCCCACAGACTGCCGCAGGAGTCACCACAATCTATTTCAGCGAAGGCCCAGCAAAACCAGAGCAAACAAAAATACAGGTTGGATCTAAAACAGGAAGCAAAAATAACACATTTCCAAGCAAAGTCCCTCTCTGCCTCCTCAGCTAAACTCCAAGACAGTGAGCAGCTCTGCTGGCAGAGTTTCTGGTGCAGGCACTGCCAACCATGAAGGAGCCCCGCCACAGGAAAGCAGCAGGTTGGAGCAGCCGTTTCCAGGTGACTCCCCTGGCTACCCTTCGCTTTCCAAAAGGGAGCCGTGCCTCGGCAGTCCCTGCTCACCCACTGAACCCCGGCGGAGCCCACCCACCGCGATGCGGCACACGTGGATGCGGGTGGAACAGGGGCTTCAGCTGCTCCTGCGGCTTCTGCCATCGTGGCAGCCTTGGGCTGACTTGGGAACCAATGCTTTCACATGCTTTGATAAGGGTACAGCTTCAATAAATGACGTAAAAATAAAAAACCCCCTCGAAGATATGAGTATAGGTATTGCAGAACCTATGTCCCTGCGTTACTCACTGTACCACGTATGTAGTGTTGATGTAGGTGAGCCTGCCTTTATCCCAGGTGCAGGTGGGATGGCCGTCTGTCCCGTACTGGATACACGACACATTTCTTGGCTCATCTGGAGGATCTTAAACAGATATTCTTATCAGAGTCTTCCTTAAAGATGTTGATAGGAGACATCTTAAGAAACCGTAATTTTATGTTGATTCCCCCCCTCCAGGAGCTGATGGACAAGTAAGTGCAAAATATTCAGGCTGATAATTTTCATACGGGAAAACAGTGGGGTCTGTGATCTCTGCAGCCTGCTGAGGCTTCTGATGCTTAAGTGAAACCCCAGTGGCTTTACTAAGGGTGTCAGATGAATGCAGGCTCTCCAGACCGGGCACCACAAGCTTTGCTTGAAGCAATTAACCATTATTATAACTTCCTAAAAAAGAAAAGCAAAGCAAAGCAGCACTGATACAGCAGATGACTGCTGCAGCAGTATCAGCCCATGAGGCTGGAAGAAAATCTAAAATGTCCTCAGAATTTTTCTTGCAAGTCCTGGAGAGACTGGTGGGTGTCAGGGGTAGGACAGGAGGGAGTATGATATTGGCTCTGAGCAGGCAGCTTTATTTAGCATCTCTCCGTTTATGAGTAATGCAGTTGCAGAGCTCCAGCTGGAATATTTGAAACACAAAGCTGCTAAATGACAGCACCTTTTCTGGAAAAGACCACCCACTGCTGGTTTCTAACACCTGTCTCAGAGGTACCACAGGAAATGTTTAAGAACAAGGAATTATTAAATTCTCCTTACTTCCAGATTCGATATCGATGCCACAAATGAGTTTTTTCTTGTATTCACAAACTATTTTGCATGTAAACATGTGTTTGCCGTATGTATGGACTGGAAACCTGGTGCTTACTGAACTGCTGTAATTGCGAATCAGCTCAGAGCCGTTAAAGAAAATGGCTATCCTGCACTGCTCAGGGTATGGCAGGGGCCTCAGCTGGCACACGAGCGTGATGCTGGTTCCAGGCTGGACGTGAGGAGCAGTGTTAGCAGTCATGGTCCCCTTGTCACATATTTCTGCAGCGCCGACGGGAAGTTTGCCAGCAGTCACGTTGCCTTTACTGCACGCTTCTGCAACGGGATGGGAAAACAAGCCTTTAATGCAAATACATTGCTTAGCTCGTACGGCGTGCTGCGCTCCAGGGGGCCTCCCCATGTTTATAATGCAAGAATTGCAGGGTGCCGCTGTGCCCAGCCTCACCAGCCTGTTTACCGGGGTTAGAAACCACGGGCTAGCTGCCAGGTGTACAGAAAAGCACAACGCCAGGCAAAAGCTATCTGAATTCTTTTTTTTTCCATCATGGTTTAAGGAGATGTCTGTGTTTCGGTCCAGCAGTGGCAGGCCTGTCTCTACGGAAGAGAGCAGTGAGGTTCCCTTGGACCTGCAGAGACCTCGCCCTGTGCGGTGTCGTCTGTTCGAGGTGGCCCGGGATGATTCCACGCACGGGACACCAGGGCAGGCTGTGGGGCGCCCAGGCTGTGGGCACACCAGTGGCAGAAGGTAAGGGAAAATGCTGGAACACTGCTCCTCCTTGCTTGGGAGCCTGCCAGTCTCGGTGGAAGCTATCTGTAGGGATGTTTTCTCCTGTCCCCAGCAGCTCTACCTTGAACTAAACGAGGTAACCTCCCTGCGTAACTTATTAGCAGCTCTGCTAGATGCTAAATGCGCAAAGGAAACAGGCTTGCGGTGCTAATTATGCACGACCAGCTAACCAGCTCTGCTAATTATGCATGACCAGCTAACCAGCTCCACCGCTTCAGCTGAGAGCGCGGCTGCAGCCTGCCCGTGCAGCCGGCAGCAGCAGGGGTCAGGGGCTTCTTACAGAAATTACAGCATAAACCTCACCGAGCACCACATTTTGTTCCCTCCAATAAGGAAGATGTTTACGAGTATACCACGCAAAAGTGGGGGAAAAAACCCAACCCTTGATTAGCCTGAGCAATTCTTTTAAGTGATAATTGTTACATAGGAAAAAAAAATAATCTTACCTGCTGTGAAGTGCACCAACAACCAAATTGCTGCGGGCACAATCCATGCAAGTAGCATTTTGCTCCCTATAGAGAAATACCATACAGAGAATACCATTTACCAGTTCCCCAAAAGTGGGAAAATAATTTACAGATGTTTGTATTTTACTATTTTACAACTTCAGAAAATCCAAAATGCTTATTTCACTCCTAGCATTGCCAAGCTGTGACTCCCAAGGCCCTATGTGAAGCGGGAGGGAGCTGATTTTGGGCTGGTTCTCCCCAGAGCGAGGGCAGCGGCAGAGTTATGGGTACGTTAAAGCTCTGTGCTTTAAAACCAGGAAACTCTGTGCTTCAGAAAAAGAAGTATTTGACCCCTTCCCTCCCAAAGCCCCGCTGCAAGCACAGAACCAAAAATCTTCCTCTGGAGGCACCAGAACAAACCGTTAGCACCCCGTGTGCTACCTGTCCCCGTGACACAGAGCCCCCACAGTACCCCCCGCCCCACTCCAGCCCCCCCCGAACCCGGCAGCCTCCTCTGGCTGGGGCAGCACGGTTCTGTGCCCTACCAGGACCCCCGTGCAGCTTCGGCAGCTCCGCTCAGCCTCTGCACGGGTGACCCTGCCCCCATGGGAACCGGTCGCAGCTCAGATGACAAACACAGTCTCAAGATTCCCAGACCTGAGCACTGCACGTACAAATTTGGGTCGGACCTGGGGAAGCAGCAACCCGGCAATCTCCTCCGGCTGCTTCCCAAAAGGCCAGCCCTCCCCTCCCCCCCCCAGGCCCCCGCAGCTTGCTCAGGACTGCTCCGCTCCCCACGGCAGGCAATGCAAACCAAACAGCTTCGGAAATGTTTTAAACTCCACAGGATTGCTCAAAAATTGTGTTTGAACGCAAACCTACGCCATGTCTAGACTTACTCGATCAAATCCACACTCCGAAGTTACAAACACAAATGCTTCGCAAAAATCATTCGTGCCCAGCCTGAACCAAGTCTCAGTATTTTCCCGTGCATTTTGAAACGGGCATTAACAACTATTTGCTTTTTTACCCTTCCCCTGCAGAACTACAGGAGCAGCAAGACTATTACCAGCTGCTTCGGCAGCGCACACACCAAGGAGCCCTTTCCATAACACCTGAGCTGCCACAGGGATGCAGCTACTTTGATAACTTGGTGCCATCTTGATAAAGGTAAATAAACTTTATATCCTGACTGCTTTTCCTGCCATCCTGGCTGAAGGGGCGCTTCCATGGGGATGCATTGCACACTATAGTCTTTGCCACATGTATGTCAATATATTAAAAAAAAGTTATTTCAGGTTTTTTTCTACATAATGAGATGGGATCCATTCCATGGTGTTCAAGCAAGTGAACCGATATCTGAGGTGAATTTGAAATGCATAAGATTTGCCAAAATGCATATCAGCACTTTGTTTATTTAAATGCAGATGTTCTTCAAAATTAAATGTTAAGCCTTGCCGCAGTGCCTCAGCTTTACACAGACACTTCACACGGTTCCTTCCGTAGGTGATTACTAACTGCGAGGATGAGCAATCACAGCACCAAAGTTCTTCAAGTAAATGCTCTGCCTTCCAATAAACTGAAATTGCCCAGTAACCGTGTAAACATCCTTCAGACAGCTTGCTTTCTGACAGCAAAACTGTACCCAAAATACTTGAGTCAACAGACAAAAATAGTCTAACTTCAAATAATTTTAATCACTGGTTTACTTAGGTAAGTGCTAGACGATTTACAAGGCATCATATGAGTGCAGCAGAGCATGTAAACTGAGATCAGAGTTAAATATGAGAAAAGAATGAGAAATAACCTTCAGCTTAGAGCAAATATATGGGCGGGGGGAGGAATTAAGAAGAAAAAATTATGCAGATTCCACATCAATGAGGGAAAACAGAGTTGGTGTGCATAGGTTACAGAAAATATGATGGCCATTGTCCTGGTAAGTACAAAGCAGAGGAAGTACCTCAGGTGTCCAAAGCACCAGATGGTGCCTGTTCATGCATACTTACCTCTCCGAAATAGCAGTTACGCTTTTTTTACCTGTGGATTCACCATAATCACATCGGCTGCTTACAGCGGTCGACTCGAGTTCTTTAACAAAATCGCTTGCAAACCGCAAAAGCTCTGTATTTTGCTTTTAACCAACTTTTTATACCCTTGCCCCCACTCTCCCCAGAAAAGCTCCATGCAAAGCAAGAGTCTGTTCTCAGAGTCTTATCACGGAACCTGCGGGAGCAACCGCGCACCGCTGGGAAGAGGAGGAACGTTTCTCACCGGGATATTTCACCCAGAAAAATACGGTATTTGTGCCCAAACTGTGCTGTTGCTTATGTGTCCCTAGTAACACTAACTGCATTTTTAGGTAAACTTTGCACCATGGGTGGCTGGCTGCCACCGGCCCAGCATGGACAGCAGCACTCACAGCCTTGGTGCCATCCTGCCTGAGGTCAGTGCCTTTCACCAGAGCTACCAAGCACGAGGTATTTAGTAAGACCTGACTGCATGAAGGAACGGGGCAGTGTTATTGCTAGAGAACAGCCCTTTGACACTGTGCTGCCTTAGGTGGCTCTGTCCCAGGGTGCAGTGAGCATCCCGGGGTGGCCAGCATCCCGAGGACAGGAGCATCGCGGGGTGGCCAGCACCCTGTGACAAGGACCATCCTGGAGCTGGGAGCATCCCGGGGCAGGGAGCAACCTGAGGCAAGGACCATCCTGAGGCAAGCAAGCATCTCAGGGTGGCCAACATCCTGAGGGAGGGTGCATCCTGGGGTGGCCAGCATCCTGAGGGAGGGACCATCCCGAAGCAGGGAGCACCCCGAGGCAAGGACCATCCTGGAGCAAGGATAATCCCGAGGCAGCAAACCCCTCAGCGTGGCCAGCATCCCGAGGCGACCGGCATCCCGGGGCAGCCAGGTCCTGGAGCACCCACCCGCGGGCAGCTGCGCTCCCCAGCACCCCGCTGACCTTCTCCCCGCCGCGCCAGCACCCCGGGAACCGCTCCTCAGCACCTCGCACCCCCGGGGGGCGTGTGCGCGTGTGTGGGCACCGACCCCCACCCTCGACAGGCGACCCCACCCCCCCCCCCCGCCCCGTTACTCACCGCTGCCCGCGGCCGCGGGAGGCAGCCGGCACCTCGGGCTGTGCGCGGCCCGGCGGGGGGGCCCTGCGGGGGGCGGGGGGGCCGGACCCCCGGGCGGGGCAGGGACCCCCGGGCGGGGCAGGGACCCCCGGCGGCGGCGATGGCCGCCAGGCGCGGGCGCCGCTCCCCGCGCAGCGCTGGGGCTGGGGGCAGCGCAGTCAGACCGAAACCAGCGCCGCCCCCCCGGGGGCAGCGGGGCTGACCCCGACCACCCCCCCATCGCCCCTTCTCACCTGCTCCTCCGCCTCCCGTTGGCGCACACCCGCCGGTCTCGGCGCCCCAAGCCCCAGCCGTGCCCGGGGAGGTGTCACACAAGGGACCGTGTCACTGTCACTGCTCTTTGGATGTGGGTGACACGCTCGGTTTGTCCCGGCAGCACCTCCCCGCTGTGATTAACTGCGCCGAGCTGGGAACTGCAGAGGGGTTTGGGGGCAGCGGGCGGGCAGGGGAGGCACAGAGCTTGCACCCCCCGAGCCTGGGGGTGCCCCTGGACGTGCCCCCCCGCTGCCTGCCAGGAGCCAGCAGGGGCGAGCGGGGTGAGCCTCTGCCTGCGGAGCCATGCAGGTCAACGGTTTCTTCTTGAGCACTTTATCTATTTCCCCTCCGTCTCCTTCTAGTCCATGCTACGTTTTCACTTTTCACAGTACTGCTGCCCAGTGCAGGCTCGAGTTATGCTCTGCAAAACCAGAACTGGCGTGATTTCAAAGCAGAACGCCTTTAGGAGTTCGTCTGGAAGCTCATCTCACGGTGCCGACGAGGCCTGCTCCATCCCTTCCCCTCGCTGCAGGTATTTACTTCTCCTTTTTGGAAAACCCATGGCAGCAGCCGTTACACGACGTGCTCAGCTGGCGCTGAGGGAACTGAGCGGTGCTTTACTTGTCCATGATATGTTTAAAGCAAGATGCCCGGCAGGTGGTCCAAGTGATCAGAGTTTTGTGTCGTGGTGACAAGAAGCTAAGCTGAAAATCACCTATCAATTGCCTTCCATAGGATGCAGTTGCTTTCCTTTTTACTTTTTCCTTGTTCCTTTTTCCTTTTCCACTTCTTCACTTTTACCTTTTTTTACTTTTTCCTTTCTTTTTTTCTTTTTCCTCTATCTTTTTATCTTTTTTCTTTTTACTTTTTTCTCTTTTTTTCCCTTCTTTTTCTCCCCCCCCCCCCCTTTTTATCTTACCTTTTCTTTTTGCTTAATTTAACACCAAACTGCTTTTTCATAAGATGCTTTCTTCATTGGCTTGTGTTGACACAAAGCTCCAGGAGAAAGCCCGTGGTACATGTGAGTAGTAGGGGCTCTGTATGCTCTTGCAGCGGGACCCCTTGCCAGAGCCCCTGCCCTGTGCCCGGCCACGGGGCTGAGGCAGAAGGTCCTGCCACAGACGCAGCTGCCAGCGCTGAGATGTCACCGTGCCCAGCTCCCTGCTCCCTGGGCAGGCGGTGAGGTCAAGGAAAGTACAGAGTCGTCGGCTCTCGGGGAGGAGGGGGCGTCTGCCATTCTGAAAATGAGCCGGGGAAAGCACCAGCAGCGGTGACATTAGGGCATATGGTGTTCGGTGGGGCAGTGGCCAGCTCTCCGGGAGTACCTGGGGCAACGCAGAGAGGGCAGGAGCCCCGGGGAGGGCAGGGAGAGGGGCTCTTGCTGGCTGTGGTGGGGGGGGTCTTATTGGTGGGTTCTGATATCATAAGGGCGAGTGGCAGGGGGATGGGGCCAGGCTCTTCTTCGTGGTGCCCAGTGATGGGACAAGGGGCAACGGGCACAAACTGCAATACGAGAAGTCCCACCTGAATATGAGGAAGAACTTCTTCACGGGGAGGGTGGCAGAGCCCCGGGCCGGGCTGCCCGGGGGGGCTGGGGGGTCTCGTCCCCAGAGACACTCAAACCCACCGGGACGCGGCTCTGTGCGGCTGCTCGGGGAGCCCCTGCGCCAGCCACGGTGGGGGGCTGGGTGGTCTGCAGAGCTGCCCTCCCACCCCACCATGCTGTGACTCTGGGGTGTAATCCCCCCCAGGTGAAGGCATGCCGCCCAAGACCCCCGGCAGCCGCCACACTGTGCCAGCAGCCTGGCGTGCACGGGGTGACGCCTGTACGAGGGATGGCACGTGCCCCTGCACAGTCAGGGCAGGGGCCAAGGCAGCTCGTCCACGGGCTCTTTAGTGACCTGCTCGCCTGCAGCACGGTTGCAAACTGCCTCCTAGCAGAGCCTTGCTGCAGCAGCTGCTGGTGGGGCTACCGCAGGGGAGGCAGGGGGTGCATCCCACCCGTGGGACACAAGGGACGGGCACCGGCCGTTCCCTCGCTGCCTTCCGCACAGCTTCCAGCGACACAAACCTGGAAGGAATCTCCGTTGGTAGATGCCCTCAGTGTGTTGAGGTCAGGATGCTCTCTGCTTCAACCCACCCCCCAACACCATGAATGCTGGGATAAGGAAAACGAGTCCTTGAATCCTGGTGGGTTTTTTGGTTGTTTTGTTTTTTTTTTAAATGTGGACTTTCCTTACAGGTAGTGAATATAGTGAATATAAAGTGGATGTAACTGATGTAATGAAATTTGAACGTATACTATGGCGGCAATTCATGCTCAGCTTCTGGAAGTGAATGACAAAATAAAATCTCTGGGATCAAAAGTGTGCATAAAAGGAGACTTTTGTAGCAAACCAAACCAGAAGACCAGGAATGGCTCATTCAGCCATTGTGCGTATCGGCTTTGTAAGGAAGAAAATAAAAGCTATCTAAAAATGTAAGACGTTTCAAATGGTGCAAAGCTGCCTCTTTTCCAACTATTTTAATGCAAATCAGAGAAAGTTAAAGTTGACAGTTGAAGAAGGCTGGCTGGAGCCCAGTCAGAAAATAGGCAAGTGCTAATGTGAAAAGTACTACTGAAGGAAACAGAATTCAAATTAAAAAGTGAAATGAGCAGGTGCAGCCCTTGCACTCTCTGGTTTTGTCAGGTTCTGTGCCTGGAAATAACCTTGAGAAAGAAGAATGGTGAAGGAATGGTGGTGACTCATCAGCATCGAAATGACAAGAGTGACAGAGCGCTGGGGCTCAGTTACTGGGTGCTTCAAAACAGCAAGCGAATGTGAGCATATCCCAAAGCCCCTGCTGTGGTGGTCATCAGTGGTCACTCAGGAAGGGGTAGTGTTTGTTTATTTAATGTATTTCCTCCAGAATATTCTCTGGAGTTCTTGTTTTTACCACATTCTCTAGTCCAGCTTAGGAAGAGCTGTTGGGATGGTGTTCGCATCCCCACTCTTTCAAAGGTATGCCGCGATATTTTGTCTTCAGTTTGCATTTGACGTAATTCTGGTTTTGTTAAGTCAGCAAGGACAAATAATTATTAAAAAAAAACTGGATTTTTTTTTTCTGCCTGCTTGAAGACCTCAGGAGTTCAGGGCCTGCTTTCAGGCTGGCACCTCTTACCCAGTAGAAGGGTCACTCCTCCCAGCCTGCTCTTTTTTTCTAGATTTCTCTGAATATCTGTTGGTTTCTCGCCCTGTTTCCGGTGATGAGGTTCCAGGACAGAGTACAGTTTCTAGATCTGATTGTAGCAGGGACGGCACTGGCAAAGCGCCATGGCAGAGCTGTACCGAGTGAGGGGTCTCTGGCCACGCTGCCAGCACGGCGCTGAGCCTACTGTCAGAACTGTAGTCGTGTTTTGTTGCAATTTCATATTTAGTCTGTGCATTTTTGCAGCGCTGCCAACCCTCCATCATCGGCCCCTCTCCCCGTGGATGAGAAGGTCCTCGGTTCTTCAGTGCTAAGCTTTTGCTGCTGGTTTCAACAGTGGGGGAAAGCCTTCTCAATGGCATGGCCACTGCGGGCAGCTGAGGACGGGGGCTTCTGGAGCGGACAGAGCCGGCGGCACGAACACAGGGCATGTCAGCCCTCTGTGGTCACCACCCCAGCGTGCAGCACCAGTGCCAAAGCCTTTGAACCACTCAAGAAGCTGAAAGAAGGTAAGGTTAATTCTGTGTTGAATATGAGGATCAACAAAGCCAAATCACAGGTAATTCGGAATTACGAGCAGTTCTTTGATCCAATTTGCTGTGCAGGGCCGTGACTGACGTCAGTGTGGTGGAAGAGGTGGGACGGTGGTGGAGGGGACACAGCTGCTCAGGCTGCTGGGTGTCAAACCACAGCCCGAGCACACACCGCTCTGCTTCCACGAACCGAGCTTGGTTTGCTCATTCCTGCTGCCTCTCCTGCTGCCGCAGCTTTGGCTGCTTCAGTGACGCCCAGCTGCTCGGCTGCCAGGCTCCTTGCGACCTGGGCAGGGCAGTTTTGGTCCGCGGCACCACAGTGATGCTGAAGTCGCTGCTACAGCAGTAGAATAGGCAACAATCCACCGCGTGCTCGTCTGTCTTCAGTACTGCGGGCAGCCTGCACGTGGGCTCTGTTCGTTTGACATCCACCGTGTGTGCCAGGGGCTCTCACTGAAGTTACCTTAACCCAGGGGGATGAAATCAGTTCCTTTGGTAAATGCAATTATCCGGCCTCCTCGTGAGCAGGTAACCGAGCTGAGGGAGGCAGAATTCCCAGGGAGAGCATGGGCCGGGCAGTGCCGTTCTAGAAAATGGTCTGGATGATGTGCGAAGCACAGCATCGCCCTGCATCCTTTAAGAGGTTAACAGCTGTGGGTTTTTCTAATGTTCTTGTGGCAAGATTAATTCCTCCCTGTTAAGGAAAGGCTTGGCTGGCTTGATGAGCGGCAATCCTGAAATCTCCTTTAAGTAGATCACTTCCATAGTTTGTTTTCTATTCACTGTGTTCAATGCCTGCTTTGATCTTTTATCCGAATCCCGCTCCCATTGCTTTGCAAGTGACATTTTCATGGGATTTAGCTCTGTGAAGCTGACACTCTGAAGCCCCTCAAGACACAAGCCACAGCCTCACTTCTCACATCCTCTTCTATGAAACGCAGGCTTGGTTTCAGTCTCTGCTGCTGTGCTCAGCCCTTTTGCCCTGTGAACAACTCCTCCTCTTCCCTCTTACAGAATTAATCCTCCTGAAGGCTAAGGAATGGAAAAGGCCATACCAAATAGCATCATTGCTAATGAACGTTCCTGCTTTCGTTATGTGGCCATTTCATCGGCTGTCATTTTTCCACCGCTGCGTTTTCAGAAGGCTTTTGCTGATCCAGGCGTCTATTTGCAGCTTTGCTCACAAGCGTTGGTCACGATCTGGGCTTTGATCTTTCAGCTGTGCATTCAGAAACCCCCAGCGGGACACTGTTGTTATTTAGCTTTGTGAAACGTTGATGTTTTTAATCCAGTTTTAGTCCCTGCAGCCTATTTATCTGCCACTAAATCTCTTCCACGATTTGCTGAAAACCAAATGCTGGCAGACCTGTCAGCGTGGAGTAGTCTGGCCAATGCATACACAGAATAAAAACCGGTGGCACAAGATCGCTCCGAAAACTCTTACCTTCGTATTCTTGTACCGTTCCTGTTGCCAAGTGCTGTACGGTGCTTTCAGACTTTAGATCCTGAGGCTTTATCAGAGGCAGTAGTTGTGACTGTCCGGCCCCGGTGGCTAAGGAATGGAGGCAGAGGGGCTTGGCGGAGGTCATGCAGCCGGCTGGTGACCGAGCTGAGACCAAAGCCCAGCTCTCCTGTGCTTCAGATGTTAAAGCAGCACGAGCGACATCCTCCTGCAAAAAGCCTGGTAATGGTGGCGGAGCAGCAGCATAAATGATTTAGAATTGTGGCTATTGATGCATATTTAATGCATAATTGATTATGTGTTATTTATTATTTCTTTATTCTGCATTTCATGTAATTCATTTTCAAGCCTGCTTTTGGAAGAAGGCTGGTGAGCCTTCTGTCCCAGCTGTCCCAGTGGGGCAGTGCCAGTGGCTGCTCTGTGTCACACTGTTGGGAACTCCTCCGGCCAGGCGGGAGGCTGGCGGGCTGGGGGCTGGCACCCCAGCGGGACCAGCAGCTCACACCTGACGTGCCCGGTACTGGTGCGACGGGGTGGAGATAAAAGCAGGCAGCGGGTGGCTCTGCTGCTCCCTGGGCTGGCTGGCGCCTGGAAGAGACTACACCCAATTTCTTATTTGTTTTTAATTTGTTCTCTCCTTCCATTTATCTAAAAATAGGCCTGTGCACAGCAGTGAGGCACAGCCTGACGGTGCATCTCTGCGGGTCAGCAGCGATTTTGCTTTGATATGGAATGACGTTACGCCGCGATGGACGGCAGCTGCCAGCTTGCACCAAAACTCCTCTCGCTGAGCTCCTCCTCAGGCTGGCGAGGGCCACCTCTGCAGGCCTCCAGCTGCCTCCTCTGGGGGACTGTGGCACCACGGTGTGGGGTCACGGCTCCTTTACGTCAAGGGACGTGGGATCACCGCTTCTGCACAACAAAAAAGCCTGCCTTGTGCAAAGCCCCCCAGCTATAACTTCGACAGCAGCCACTTTCTCCGTGTTACTCATTCGGCACAAAAAGAAAATGTCATCAAATAATTGCATACATGTTCCACTCACAGATGGGTTTGCAGTCTCGCGCACGTTAGAGCGATGGTGTTTTGGTGCATGCCGTCCATGGGCAGAGACATTACCCAGCATATCGTTCCTTTTCATGCCTCCAAGGTCTATAAACCCATGTTGCAATGAAGCTGAACAACCCCTGAAGCTCACTGTCAAACTGATAAATAACCTGCAGAAATCACAGACACAAGGTACGGCTGCCAACAATACAACTGAACTTAGGAAAAGCTTTAGAAGATACCAATGTCAAGAATTAGAGAGCACGTAATATTTGAGGGAGGGTGTGAACCCTGAGATGCTAAGATAAACGGATCCAGAGCAACACCATGGTTTGAAAACACTGGGCCATCCGTATGTCCAAGGGTCGCTCACTACAAGGACCTGGGTGTTGGACTTGCGTGCCCACAGCCCGATCCCCATCACTCACGGTGCTGCTTTACATCCCTGAGTACCACCCTTGGTGGAAAGAAGGCACGGGCAGGATGCAAAGGGCTTTCCAAAGGCAAAGCAAGAAAGACAAACAGCCCAGCAAAAAGCATGTCTGACAAGTAAAAATCTGGAACTGAGGACACAATGTGGCATCGGGATATTGGGCGATGATCAAAATTCCTGCTGTCTTCACACACTGGTCAATTTAACCAGCGATGCGTTCGTTGCCAGAGGTGAGCATCACGGGTATCCATCCCAGATCAAGCCTGTCACTTCTTTTAAACCCTTGGTAGAAACAAGCACTGTCCAAATGGGTTAGAAGGGAGGGAGGGGGGGAGCCATATTGTGTATTAGTATCAAACAGTTCAGTTGGAACATATATATACATACATATATACACACACACACACATATATTTGTGCCCTTTCCATTTTCTCCAGTAACCAGTCCGTATTTACCAGGATGTGTTCATGCACCCATGTAAAGGAGAAATATTTCCTTCAGCCCGCAGGAAATCAGCGGCAGCTTTGCCAGCGGTGGGCAGGCACGCGTGGTGAGAGCAGGGCAGTATTTCAGCCCTGCGCCACTGTGTGCCCGGGGCTGCCGAGAGGAGAGGAGCTGCGCAGCTCTGCCCACAGGTGTGCCCACGGGTGCCCAGCCTGGAGGGAGTTAGTGGAGCAGGAAGCTCAACCAGCAGGCGCCTGAAAGGTAAGACCAGGCTTTCAGCCTTGTTTTCCAAGAAAAGGAGCATTTTCACCCACAGGGGTTGGTAGTTGAGGTGGCGTGAGTCTCAGGATGTGGACACTGAAAAAAAAACCTTCCCCATGTCACATTTGGGCTGCTGATAGTACGTGGCTCTTCTTTCACGATTTCCTTCCTGCAGAGACAGCAATCGCTAATTTTAGACTCACTTACATGTAAAAGTCACATTTCTGGCTTGGAAACAGTTTGCTGCTTCTAAAGAAGAATTCTGCCCCATCTTGCCAGATCGCTTGGGTTGTTGGAAGAAGACAAGCGCAGCGCACAGCAGCGTTGGCTTGGAGGCATCCAGGAGTAAGCAAGAAAATCAACCCATTTGGGCAACAGCTGTTAGAGAAACGCACACAGTGCCTAGCAAAAACTGAAAGAAAGATTATAATCTCCAGGCTTAGCAGTTCTACTGCAAAAAGTGATTTCATAATAATGAAGGGGATCACTCTAGGCAGGTGATTACGTATAGGTTAGCATTTACATCAGCTTTTAACTGATTTTGATTTGGTAATGCACAGCCAGACAATCCTTTTGCCTTTTAATGTGCTGGCATTAATGTCGTTCTTAGAAGACACATCCCTTGTGAATGTTCTCAGCCACCAGTGCCCTGCCAGCTCCACGGGCAGCTCAGCCACCAGCGCCCTGCCAGCTCCATGGGCTCCCCAGCCAGCAGCAATCACGTGTGCGGGTCTATGGTTCAGAGGCTCTTTGTGCTGCCTATTGTAAATGGAGACTCAAAACTATACGCAAATACGATGGGATGCTTGTGAGCATGCTGAGATGCTAGCAGGGGGGATTTACACCCCTGGGTCCCTCCTGGTAGCACTGACGGGAGCTGTGCGCTTCTTGCTTTTTCGGTGCGATGCAAGGTGAGAAGGCACCAGCCTCTCCGGGCCGTGTCTGATGGGAGTTTTGCATGGAGTTTCCACGTGCTGCTGCAGGACAGCGCCGAGGCAGCATGTGTGTGAACCAGGAGAACATGGCTTTGCTGGCTGGTGGGGGCTTGTGGGGCTGGGGAAAGAGCTGGCCCAGCCAGCCAAGGCAGCGAGCCCAGGGACCTCCTGCCCCCACACCTGTGTGGCTGGGAGCTCTGCAGCATGCTCGTGCAGCTGTGGGCATGCACAGGTGTGCACTGATGTGCATGGTGTGCAGTGGTGTGAATGGGTGTGCATGGGTGTGCACGGTATGCATGGGTGTGCAGTATTGCAAATGGGTGTGCACTGGGTGTGCACGGCATGCACTGGGTGTGCACTGGCATGCACCGAGTGTGGATGGCCATGCATGGGTGTATACTGGCATGCACGGGTGTGCAGCTCTGGCACCAGCACCCCTCCCCACCCCAGCCACACACAGTGTCACCTCCACTGGCTGCAGCTCCAGGCCAAACCCAGTCTCTGCTGGGGTGTAAGAGGTAGGAGAAAAGGCCTGGCAGAGCAAACCTCGCAGGGAGTGCTGGGTGCTCGGTGTTTTACAGAGCATTGTACACTTCTTTTATGCTTGTATTCCTTTAAAAAAACTGGATCCTTAAAAAGGTGTGGGTAATCCGTGAATAGATAATCCAACCTCACGTTTCCAGGGAGGTTCTGGTTGCTTTGGCAACATTTCGTAAGTCCCAGGAAAACTTGTAAATGATTTCACAACCGCTCAGCAGGAAGAAGACTCCTGTATTTCATATTCTGGATGTCAGAAGATCCGAATTCCCTGTCATGTGCCTAATAAATGCCATTTCGCTGTGCCACACTATGCTTCACGCAGCAAGGCTGAGGCACCGACAAGCTGCCGTGAGCTGGTAAATACCTCACGCAAAGCGAAGAATCTGACCAGCAACCAGTTTAGGGAGAGGTTTTAAATCAGCCTGGCGGGTGGTGAAGGCTTGTTCTTACCTGATGTGGGTTTTATTATTGAATGGGAGGGAAGATGAAATCGGGTTATTCTGTCATACAGAAAAGGTTTCACGTTCTTGGTGTTCATGTATGCTGTGTGATATAGAAATCCGCCTTGGCGCAGTGCCTCCTCCTTAGGAGTGAGCCCAAGCTATTCTACACACTTCCATCAGGATGTCTGAGGGGTCATTTTATCCATCTTGACTGCCATCAGCTCCAGGGATGAAATGCTCCAAGCATTTAGCAAGAGGATGACTTGGAGTAATCGTGGAAGCATATCGCATCCTGCAAAAATTGCTTGCTCTGTATTTTGGTTCTTATGGGAATCCAAGTTTTACAGGTTTTTTGCTTGTGAAAATATGAGGTAAGTTTAAAATTGTGATTTACTGGCCAAAAGTTTCCAAGCAGCCACAAGAATTCGTAGTCAATCAAGAGGGCAGATTTCAGATTTGGCATTTTGCTCCAGTTCTGCTGTTTGCAGTCTCAAAGGCTGACACGTGCCATGGTCATCACTTTGGGTTTTTAATTGTGACTACAGCTTCTCTCAAAATGACCTCCCGATGCTTTGTGGAAAGCAGGTCTTGATATCCACCGGCTCCCCGTTCATGGCTTTCAGGCAGGAGACCAGCTCGTCAGGGACCAGCATTTGCTCTTGAACATCACCCGCCGGCGCGAGCCCCCACTGGTGCCCCGGGAGGGAGCCGTGTCCCCCCTGGGCTGAGTCGAACACGTGGCTTTGCCCGCTCCGGCTGCTGTTTAAGATGAGGTTGATCTTCTCCAGAAGACAGATGGGGTGCTCCCCTCCCTCCCCATCCCACAGGTTGGGGACGGGGCTGGTGTAGTCCCTGAAGAAGGTGTTCATCTCTGGTTCTGGGAGGGCTGCAGGGGGCTGCGAGGGGTAAATATTGGCAGCTACGTACCCCAGCGGGTTCCCGTCAGACACCTGAGGTTTGTAGTCACTGATCTGCTCCGGGGTCACGATATTGGCTGGTGCTGTGCTCCCCGGGTGCTGCCCGTCCTCAGGGACCTCTCTGCTGGGCTTCCTCCTGGTGACCATGTTCCTGTCCTCCTCGTGCACTGGGACCTCCTCGATCTCCGTAACCATGGGGTCACTGCTGTCCAAGAACGGCTCATAGAAACTGTCACTCGTGGAATCACTCTTTTCCTGGAAAAAAATTGTGAGTGTAGTAACAAAGCGGCAAGTTTACCAACGGGAGAGCTTCACTAGAGCATCCCAAGGAGGAAATGGGGCGAGGACTTCTTGTCTTTGTCCCATCTTCCTTCCCACCTCTCATCCAACCTCCCCTGCAAAGGAGACCGCAGCGAGGGGGACAAGAGAAGACGGGGAGCAGCCATGCCTGTCTCCACGCTTCTGCGTGCACTTCACGGGCAGCTTGAGTCAGCTGTGGCCACTGAGTAAGGAGCGCACTGAAGCAAGGTTTAAAGACCTCGGCTAAACCAGGCTCCCAGGCACCTTGCAAATGCCTGGGGAATGATTCCTGATCAGCTCCTGGTCCGTTAGAGCTTAATCCTCTTCCCAGCCATGTTTGTCCCAGCTCTGGAGCCAGCTTTCCTCTAAGGGGAGACAAGTGAAGAAGAGCTGGGAGGTGCTGGGGCGGTTACCTGGAGTGCCTTTACCACGCTGCTGTTTTCCATGTGGGGAAAGTCTTCGGACAGCCATTTCGGCAAGAGCGACACAACAGTGGCGTTAATTCTTTACCAAAAAGAAAAGAAAAGAAAACAAAACCAAAAAGCCAAGCTGTTAGTCCATTTTATTAGTCACTTTTTCCTCATGCAGGAGGAAACTGCAGAAGCAGCACATCCACCCTTCACGCGAGGCTCGGAAGCCCCAGGTTTGCCCCATAGCGATGGGAGTTCCCCATCGGAACTCTAGCTTTTCATCTTCCAACATCATCCCCCCAGGTTTGCCGAGCAGCACTGCAAGTTACTCTAGGTAAATCCCTTAGGTCAAACTTGTCTGTGCACGAAAATGTTGCTGAACTGGGGGGTGAGGGGAGGACCAAGCTGTGTGCAGGGACCAGAGGCGGCATGTGTGCCCTGAGCTGATGGAACTGGACACACAGCAGTGATGCACATTGATTTTCCTACAGCCAAAACTGCTGCAGAAATTAAAATCTTTTGTGAGAGATTTTAATTTTGCTGAGCTTTGCTGGCATTCTGGTGCATTGCTGTGCTCCCGGGAAAACAGGCAGTCCCTGTTGCTGCTGAAATGCCCGTGTTCCACAATTACACCGAGAACAGAAGGATTAGGCTGGGTTCAGGAACCTTTGACATCCTCAACCCCCAGGTCTCCTGTCCACTATTTTTTTGTTTTGTTTTGTTGGGAAGATCCAACCATTAGCTCTGTGCCACAGAGGTCACCCTGGATTTGTGCCAGGGACAGCAGTGCCTGGGATTCCTGGACATCCCTGTTCCAGTTAAATGGCAAACAGGGATAGATGAGCGCTGGTTTGTGGGGGTGCCTAGCAAACAGCAGTCAGTATTAAAAAAACAGTATTAAGGTTCTCCCCATTGAGTTTTCCAGCTGCTCCACTCTTCCAGTCTCTGCCTGCCCCTCCGGGTCCGGGAGTGAGGGGCTTCAGGCAAAACTGGCAGGAACAAGTCCTAGGATAAAACTTATCTGCGGAGGGTGCTTTTCTATCCCCTGCCCTTATATCTCTGTAATAATCCCATGTGTCCCTAAGGCTGGCCTTTCCAGAGGAATGATTTTCTGACTTTTTTTGTTGGTCTCTGCCTTACTGGAGAGCACACAAATGCCTTTTCACACAGCAACCTGGTCAATGGGTGAAGCTGGCTTCAGTAAGAGCAGGCTGCAGGGAAAAGGGCTGGGTCCTGCAGTTAGGTTTGAAATATTCTGGAAGAAAAGTAGGAGGGAAATAAGGAAAAAATTGTGGGGGAGAAAACCGTACCTTTTTCTGGCTGATTTTTTAGACATCAGGATTACAAAACCAACCGACAGCGTGACCACGCTGATGCCCAGTCCCAGGAGCACTCCAATGTCACCATCTGGGAAGGACGGAGAGGAAAGCCATCAGCCGGGTGCCCCGCTCCGGGCTTTCACTGGGAAGCACACACCTCTGCTCGAGCGGCCGCCAGTGTTTCCCCTACCCTTTGGCTCCTCTGTTCCTGCAGCAAAGCCCCGAGAAAAGCAAAACCAAACATGCTGCCCCACCATGCCGTGCTATCTCGGAGAGGAGCGCTCGCTGCCTTCAGCCATTTCCTACATAGCCTTACTTTCCAGAGTCGCCGAACTGAATTCTTTGGCTTACATTCGCTTTGCTTTTGCTTTAAGTGCTGCAGCAGATGGTAACGTGCGCTTTACCAGAAGATGTGCAAGGCAGAGCATAACCAGAGTTAGAAAAAATGGATGGGAAATGCTTAAATGAGTTTCTGCTTCCAACTGCAAGATGGAAACAGTCTATCGCTGTGGTCTTATACGTCAACATCATCTTGTATTTGCCTGGTTTGCTTCTCTCCTACTTGTTGTAATGTACATTATACTACAAGTCTCATAAACAAGCAGAACTTAAGGCACGCATTACACGGGCACAATTCATCCCTGAGAGCACCGCAGCCTTTCCTGCCCTGTGGCTCATGTCCCCACCAGGTGAAAAGATGCTTTTCTGGCTCTGACCTCTCCAAAGTGCAAGGGAACTTTTGCGTCCCCATCGCCAGATGCGGCAGGCGCTGCTCAGGCTAGAACTCCTGGTTCTGTGCAAGGTGAAAGTCGGGCTTACCCAGTTTGAGCTCCTGTCTGCTTACCGTGGGAGATCTCGCTGGAGGTGCTGCCCAGGAGCTGGTCCTCTGCAGGGACTTCAACAGAGAGAGGAAAAAAATGTCCGAAACTTCATTTAGAGGGCAGCAGGTGATACAGAAGCTATGGCTTGTTTTTATTTTGTCAATAACACACAGAAAAATAAATAATGGTATAGTGAGAAAAATAAAGCCCCCTAAAGCAATTGGTAACTCCGCCTCTGGCTGGACTCTACACCATTTCCTATTTCTCAGAGATCCAATTAAACGAGATGCTGATGAACACATAACCCCAATTACAAAGCATCCATGCACATCGCTCCCCTCAGCACCTGCAACAAGAATTTTGCCTTCCTGAGGGACTGTACACCATTTTTCCTGAGCACCTACAGATTGTACCCCCAGGTGTCTGAGCACCGTGGGACTGAGTATTCTGACGATACCTGTGGTGTGACGGGCTGTGCGGCAAGGGAAGGTCTGCAGCTCAAGACCCTGCCATGGCAAGAAGCATATTTTTGCTAAAATAAGCAGCAAGTTTTCTTCCCGGCCAAATTCAGGCATTCCCTTGGGATCTCTTCTTAACAAATACATGGTGCTGTTGCTGCTACAGAAAAGGGGTGAGGGTCCAGGGCAAGGGTGATCTCACCCTGTGTTGGCCTGAGCCTGGAGCAGAACCACAGCTCTGTGGTCAGGACAAGCCACCCACTGCATCTCCCTGGGGTCATCTCCCTGCCTGGGTCCCGGCCACCACCCCGGGCCAGGGTGAGCAGCACGGCTGGCTGCAGAGGGAAGGAGCCACGCTGCCACGCAGTCAGACCTCAGCTGGAGCCATCTGCTGTGCCTGGGGCCGCCTGGCAAGAAAAGGGGGCTCTGCTGGGATGTGCACAGTGTGCACGCTTGTGGTTGGGATGCTGTGCTGAGCCGGAGCATCCCGGGCAGAGGACGCAGTGGGGAGGCACGCCGGGGTGGGAAGCGAGCGCTGCTGCAAGGGCAAGGAGGGCAGCCAGTCCCCTTTCACCGTGAGCAGGACGAGAGTTGTCACCTTGGACTGCAGCAGTTAAAGCGCAGGTGGCGAAGGAGGACAACTGCTCTAGCAGCAAGGCTGAGGAGCACCAGGGGAGGCTGCCTTTTCCTCGAAATACAAGAGCAGTCTCAGCAAACATCTGTCAGGGACAGAAGCAATACAGCTGATCTTGCCATGGGCTCAGGTAATTGTCAAATCGTCCTTTCCAGCCCTGCTCCCTATGATTGTGCTCTGTCTTTCAACGGCGGTGAGCGTTGCTGCTGATGTGGCAGCGGATCCACGTTGTGTTTGAAGGAAGGGAAATGCCCCCAGAGCACCTGGCAATGTAAAGGATCCCTTTTGTAGAGTCACCTATGCAAGCACAGCTCACAGTGGCAGCAGGATTTTCCCAAGACAGCCAAGAAATTGGGGAAGGGCAGACACGCCAGTGCATCTTTAGAAGTACAAGGACCCAGGTGTTTTATGAAACCCCTCATTTCCACATTGAAAACTCCTCTGTACCCTGCAGTTTCTGGCTGGCTGCTTTAGGAAAAACCCTGCTGCTCCCCATGTTTGCCTCTCTGTCCCCAAAAGCCAGCTGTCCCAGCAGGGCAGGGACGAGAAGCCACCTCCCCCAGAGTGGGGCCATCACCAGGCCCAAGCTAAACATCTTCCCAGGGCAGCAGAGGACCAGCAGTAATAACAATAGCAGCTAGCATCCGCATCTACATCACGGGGCTTCAACTGGCCAAGACAATTAAGGATACCCAGCATCCTATATCCATAATACATAATAGATATATTATAATGTCCTAAACAACATGGGCCACCTAATTTCAGCCAGGTATTGAGAAAGTCCTGTCTCCAATTTGTGTGTCTGAAGCACATGCATCTCCTAGGAGAGCTCCTGGAGTTCAGACAACGCGGTTCCCTAAGCAGAGGGTTTGCAGACTGGAGCGTGCTGCAGACGCTGCAAAGCAGTTCGGGGGTACGGGGTTGTGGAAGGAGAGTGATGGAGCACGTTATTCTGCAGCCTGGGCATCCAGCAGTTGGGGGGGGGGGGGGGGGCAGGTATCACTTGCACAATGAACTTATATAAATTTTTAAAAAATCTAGTATGATTACAGTAATGCCTTACTGACGATGGATGGGCTCAATCTAAGCTGAAGAACGAGGTTCAAGCTGTGGGGCCGAGTTGGAGGAGTTCCCTGTGGGTGTCAGCTGTGGGCCGTGTTGCTTTGGAAGCAAACCCTGTCATAGACACGAGTTTCATTGCTGTCTCACGTTGGTACTTCCCCACATGAACCCCCCAAGCTTTGTTAAAGGAGTCTCTGCAACTGCTAGGGATGAAGTCTGTTTTTAAGCATTTATCATGTTTCTAGGCCATTTGCTCCAAGCCAAGGAGCATCCTCCTTTTGACCCCCAGCTCTTCCCCCTTGCACGCAGGTGGAGACCTGCTGCTGAGGTTTGATCCCACTTGAGGATCTGGACCCTGGAGATTCATGTCACCAGAGCTGGAGGTGCCCAAACCCTGACCCACCTAGAGCCGAAGGCTGTCGGTGTGTCCATGAGGATAACGGCCAACAGCCATGAACAGCCTGGGATGAACCAGTCAGGTATGCCTGTTTCCATTTCTTGGGGAAAAAATTGACTAACTGCCCTTCCCAAAGCCACGAGGGGTGCCAACCAGAAACACAGAGCTGGTTTGTTGTAGGGAAAGTATCTGGGCAGCTTTGAATAACTCATCTGAAATTGCCTCACAGCATGGGAGGGTGAACTGACGACGTCCTCAGGTGTTGTGGTTGCCTGCAGCTGCAGCCAGCTCTGACAGGGCACCCAGGGCACTAACAGGTCCTGATGGCCCTGAGCAGTATCACCTGGGACCCCCACACCTGCCCGCAGCCCTATTAAAGCTCAGCCTGGGCCTTCAACCCCTGTCTGGGCTGTGCTGGAGGAGCTCTGGAGGTCCAAACCCTGGCCCGTGGGTTGACTTTGTGACTTGACCTCAGCCCTCCCTTGCCTCTGCGGCCCTATTGGGCCACTGCTGGCTGCCGTGTGTGGCCTCCATCACTGTGGGGGCTTTGTCTGTGGTGCCCATGGAGCACGTACGGTGGTGCTGGACAGTGTCCTCAGCTGAGATGCTGAGTTGTGGGTGGGTTATCCTGGCCCATGTGGGTGAGGACCAGCAGAGGGATGGGACAGCTCAGGGAGCATAATGTGCCCAGCTCTTGAGGACAGCCAAAGCTGACACATGCAGTGCAGGAGATGATGACGATCCTTATTTTCCTTTGTAAATTGGCCCATGCTCTTATCTAAAACAGTGTCCAGAACTGAAGCCTGCTTGCTTCCCGCCCCAGGTAAGAAAGGGTCAGGCTGCAGCTTGGCCAGCCTGTCTCTGTTAAGTTGGTTTTTATCTTTTGGTTTATCTGTGACACTCTATTGTCAGATGTGCAAAGCAGGAACGTCATCCTTTCTATCACAAAAAGGGAGAATGCCTCCACTGGTGTGTCTTGTGAAGTAAGATGTGGCTCTCATGTGCATGAGGTCTGTGTGCAGGAGCAGAGATCAGCTAGAGAAGGTTTTTCATACAGATCCATTGATAAAAATCTCTATTTTTCATGTCCTGCAGCCAGCTGGTTTCTATCTAGAGCCCCATTTTTATCTGGTCAATGCAGGAGGGGTTTACATCTTGTTTCTAGAACAAGGTGATTCTACAAAACCGGCAGGTGGTGAGAACCCTGAGGATGAAACATCAAGCTGAGCTCTGCTGCAGCAAGCGGCAGCTTCTCCACCCAGTGGGGCTTACCTTGGCCAGAGCTCGGTCTGCTGACTCCATCGGGGTAGACTGCGTATACCGACACGTTGATGTGACCTCCTGCTACTGCTTTTGCTGGAAAGAAGCAAGATTTGCTTTTAAAAATGTGTTTGTCAGCTGCTGTCAGAGCTCTAGGCTTGCTCAGGGGCTTGTTGCTGAGTGGTAAAAGTGGGTGGAGGTGTGCGGGGTTGTCCGGCTCCGAGCCCACCACACGCCTCCCCTGGGGAAAGCCGCTGCATGAGCTGCTCCTAAAAAAACCCCGTGGCAGAGCGAAGACTAGGGAGTACCCAAACCCAGTAAAGACCAGAACCGATGTGGGGAGCAGGAGGCCCGGGGTTCCGGGCTGTGCAGGTTGGCCCCACCGGGAGGAGGGGTGCTGAAACCTCAGCCTTGGTGCACCAAGTGTGGTACCTTCTCCCCTTCACCCTTTAAGCACACGCGTGCATCTTCTGTGCTTGGGCAGGCCCTGCAGGTCTACTGTGGCTCCCCTGCCTGCCAGCTCACTTGTCACTTCATTCTCTTACCCTGTCCCTTCTTTCCTTGTGACCTTTGCCTGGGGGACCAGATCCCACCGACTGCCCTTGTGTCTCCTACTGCTTTGCTCCTCCTTGCTCCCTAAGGGCTCTTCATTGTCCCACTTGCCAAAAACAAGTGGGCAGGGGCTTAATTTCAAATGAAACTCTGCCTTTATAATATATTTTGGCTTTATAATACCCTGATGAACTGCACCAAATAGCAAAAGGACTCCTGGAATATCTTACCTCGGATGTATGTGTGTGTTTCCTGGTGTGGGACTTTCTTCCAAAAATACTGTTCCTCCCAGCCATACCAGGTGGTGGAAACCCCCTCCACGATGAACCAGAGCGGGGACCTGCTGCTGCGGGGTGAGGGCTGCCAGGCCACCAAGACCCTGCTCAGGTTGTCGGGCTTAACCTCCACGGCCACCGGGGCTGGGAACTCTGCCGAGAGAGACGGAAAGCGGTCTGTCACCCGACCTCGGCCAAAAAGCAGGAGACTTGGCAGGGTCAGCCAAGCCCCGGCAAAATGTCTTTTCTGAAAGTAAGGACTGATGAGGGAATGCAAAATTCTGGCCTGTTTCCAGCTTCCCTGTGCTGCTTACCCGCCTGTGCCGCTGTAGGTGTGCTTCAGCTGGGCTCCCCATCCCCCCCATTTAGGGCAGAAGCCCCATTTCTTATGTGACCATTCTCAGATGCTTCCATGGTTTCTAACACACCAATAACCCCTGTGTCTTCACTGCCACGTGCATCTCCATCCCCTGCCTCCCCTGGGACAGCAGACCGAAGGACCTCGCTGGCACACTGTCCCCCAGACATTGGTGTCCTGCCCCGAAGCTTCTTTCTGGTGAGCCTGGGTTTACCCCTTTCCCCGCTCAGGTCCAGCTCAGCTCCCTCGGTGAGCCCTGCTAACTCCTGTTCTCTCTGCTCACCCAGATACCTCTGTGCTCACGTACATGTACCACAAAGCATATCTTCAGCTTTGCCATGTTCCATCTGAAACACTCTACCTGTCACTTCTTACAAGAAAGGCGTGTGATTCTGATAAGTATGGGAGATTAGAGAAATTTTTCCACCTTATTTCTCTTAGTTTCTTTTTAGTCATATATTTGTCCTCAATTTGAATGGGACTTTCCCCTCCTGTTGCTCATTAAAAGAGACATTTTTTCAGAAACAGGAAAGCGTGGTTGTGGGGAAAACCACAGCCTGTGTTGGAGGGAACCCACGGTGGCCAGGGAAGGATTTCTTTTCCCTCCCTTACTGTTTGCAAGGACCCAGCTCCCAGCCAGGGCTCCCCCTGGCAGAGGCAGCCGGAGCTATTTTGGGGAGCACGGAGCAGGGGAGCACCCTTGTGCCGAGCCTGCCGCACAGCACCGTCCTGCCAGCCAGCGTGGGCTGGACAAACTTATTTTTAAGCTTGTCATTGCTGCCTTCAGAGGCCGAGGGCTGAGTTATGTGGCTGTGGAGCATCTCCATCTCTGGGGGATGCTGGCCTCGTCTGGAGGTTATCATGTTCCTCCATGGTGGGTAGCACACCGCCGGGGCTTTCCCCTTCCTTTAAAGCCATGCATGCACCAGGCAGCATTTTCCCCCTGCAATCCTGACAAAAGCGGCAGTTGGCATGTGTGAGATCCTACCTTCCTGACTGCCAGCTCCCTGGCTGAGGGTGATGCTGGCCGGGCTGGAAGCCCCCTTGGAATTGTATGCGGTGATGCGGAGGGTGTGGGCTCCCGGGGGCACCAGGATGCTGCACACCGTGCTGGAGGTGTTGCAGAGAAGCAGCGTTCCCCAGGGGCTCTCGGCAGCCACGGTGTAGCCCAGGATCCTCCCTCTGGCATCCTGGGGTGACAGGGGCTGTGAACAGTGAGAAAGACAGCCCAGTGGGGATGGGCATGAGGTCCAGTGCTGAGCTGCCCCAGTGCAGGACAGCCATCCCCTTGGCTGGGCAGCACAGGGATGGATGGTGCAAGGATGGAGAGATTTTGCCCCCAGGACATGTTGGGGTCTCACCTTCCCCCCAGTTTTGGTCCCTCTTTAGGAAGGGCATTGCCATCCGCTGCCTCTTGGCAGGTGCTCTTTTCAGGGAGGAGCAGAGCATGCAAAAATGGCACAGCAGCTACCAAAACAGGCGTTACCTTGATCAAGACCGTCACCTCGTGGCTGCCGTTCGGGAACGCCGGGCCCAGGCGACGCCAGACATCGGGGGCTGTGGCAGGGGCTGCGGGAGGAAGCGTGGGACGTGGTGTGAGCTGCTGAAGGGGAGCGGCTGGGGCTCCCACCCAGGCTGCAAACAGCAGCGAGTGCCACTTTGTAGGGCGAGCGTGTCCCCGGCTTCCTCACTGCAGCCAGGATGGGAGGACATTGCTCCTCGGGCATCCCAGCCTGCCGCCGGCTGAGGTAACGGGGCGGTAACTGGGATGCAAAGGGGGAAGGTGACCCAGGACGACAGGTATTTGTGGCTGGTGGGACACCTCGGGTGATGTGGCTTTTCCACCTGGGACAGGAGGTGCTCCCACTGCTGGGGAGCGAGCAAGCTACCCAAGATGGGTAAACATATCCCATCCCTCTTTCTGTATGGAAACCCACGTGTCTGCAGAGCCCCCCTGTTTCTCTCCAGCTCCCACGCTGCAGCAGCCTCGGGAGCCTGCCCAAATCCCCAGGACCTGCCTGTGGGGCCAGGAGTGCTCGGAGGGTGTGAGAGGAGCTGCTAGCCTGCGGCAGTGCTCAGCTCTCGGCCGCAGCCCTGGGACGGTGGCGCAGCCTCCCAGGCCACCACAGCACGCAGTGGCCTCTGGCAGCACGGGGATGTGCAGGTTCCTGTGCCATGTGCACGCTGTGCACATGCCAGGTCCATGCCACGCACATGCGTGTGGCTGGCTGATGAGCCGTGCAGCGCCAGAGCTCAGGCAGGGTCCCTGGGGAGCATCTCCAGGGCTGGGTGGGAAAATGCAGCGAGAGCAGCGCTGAGGCTGAGCTTACCTGCCTCAGGGGTGGTGTAGAGGAAGGGGGGGCTCCAGGGGCTCCAGGGGCTGTCGGCAGGGCTGAGCCGGCACCTGACCTGAAACACGTACTGGGTGTTACTCTGCAGGTCGTGCCGCCCGCGGGGCCTGTGCTGCGCCGCACCATCCCACAGCTCCACCTGCAAGGGAAGCAGGGTGCTAGGGGCAAGCGGGACCCAGCCAGCCCCCCACGCAGAGCGGGAGCACATGGTGGTCACTACCTTCCTCGTCTGCATGGACAGGGATGGGCAAGGTCCTTCCCCAGCACCAAAAGGTTTGTCAAGCCCTGGCACAGGCTGCCCAGGGAGGTGGTGGAGTCCCCATCCCCGGAGGTGTTCAAAAGGCACACAGATGTGGCGCTTAGGGACATGGGTTAGCGGTGGGTTTGGCAGTACTGGGCTAATGGTTGGGCTTGATGGTCTTAAAGGTCTTTTCCAACCCCAATGATTCCGCAGTTCTCTGACTCTATGGGGCTGGCTAAGCCCCGGGGCACTGACTGCCAAGGGGTCCCCATCGCTGCTGTGCCTCCTGTGGGGCTCCAGCATGTCTTTTTGAGACTGATGCTGTTGCAAAACACGGTGCACACACAGTCCCCTCTGCTAACGCACTGGGCAAGCTGGTGGGTGCAGTGAGAGCTCCCAGACCACCGCTGCATGGGCTTTGGACACCACAGCAATTTGGGAGGCTGCGGTGGGTACTGGGATCCAGCCTCAGCCCCTGTCAGCACCCAGGGAGGTTTCCAAAAGGGACATGGGTGGAGCTGCCCCCAGCGTAGTTGTGTCTGCTGGTGCACTGGGCAATCGGTGAAGTGCGTGTGCGCTGGGGCATCCCCGGAGGTTTTTTTGCCTTGTCCTTGTAGAGTTATTCTGAATTTTGCCCTTTTGCTTAAGAAGCAGAGATAACCCTGCCCCAAAGGCTGCCTGCTCTGTTGGAGAGTGTTAATTGTCCTGCCCCGGCAAAGAGGGGCTGGTGGTGGCCAGGGGTGTGTGCCCCCCACTGGCACCAAACCAAAGGGGTGGCTTTTGAATGACCCCAAATCCTCCCATTGCCTGTGGGTGCTTAGGGGTCTCCAGCAAGACCAGGACTGGTGCGTCTCCAAACAGCAGGCAGCTCCTGCACACAGGTCTGTATGTGGGGAGGTTTTGGGGGGTCCCAGGCTGTCTCACATGCCATGCTGGGGTGCCTGTGGCTTTGTGTCGCTCCTCACAGTGCACGTTCTCCAGCAGTGTCTGCCTTCTCCAGTGGATGATGGTTGTGGGAGGTGATGTCTCTGTCGTCTCAGCACTGTCGACCAGGGGTGGGGTGGGCACCACTGCGGGGAGAACCAGCAAAGCATGGCGGGGGGGGGTGCTGGCACACCACGGGGGCTGCCCTCCTGTGTGTGAGCTGCACAGGTCCCACATCCCCAGAGCGATGCTTCAGGGCAGCGTGTATGGCCATGCACAGCCCCAGCAGCTCACGGATGGACAGCTGGACGGACGTACCCAGCTCCTGCAGGTCAAGAGGCCGAGGGGCTGAGCGGGCAGTGCCCAGCGCGTTGCTGGCCTGCACCCATGCTGAGTAGCGGCTCCTGCCATGCAGTGTGCTCAGCGGCACTGGCGAGCCTGCGGGGAAGACCTCCTCCTCCTCCCCCTTCTCCTCAGCATCCTTCTCCTCTGCATCCTTCACCACGGCCAGCCCTGTGCTGGGAAGCAGAAGGCAGATCTGATCAGAGCCCGTCCCAGGATCGGGCACCCACTGGAAAGACAACCCGGCTCTCAAGGGGTCCTGGCTCACGACTGGGGCACAGCCACCTCCAAACCCAGAGTCTGTCACTCCTCAAGCCAGCTAGTAAGTAATTTCCTTTGGTTCTTGATGTTTCTGCAGGGCATTTGCATTTTTACCATAGGAAAGGAACTTTCCTATTTCTTTCTGGCTGCATGGTTCAAAGTTTGAACGCAAGCAGATTTAGGCAGGCAGTTAATCACTTCTCTTCACAAAGCCTACGCATGACAGGATTCAATGCGTTTACTTTAATAGATAACTTTGAAAGCGTGCCAGTCTTGTGTCACGGGGGCTTCAGCGTCAGATGTGACAGAAAGCAGCCGGGGCTGGGTTGGAAGGGCTGTGGCACGCTGCACAGCAGCCGGCACATCTGCTTCAGGCTCAGGCACTTGTACCCTGCTGAAGTTTCAGTTTTGGGGTTTGGGCAGCAGTAGGTGCAAACTGCTGGCCACACCCTCTGCACACCCTTTAGCTTAGAAAGAGTCAAAAATCTGCAAAAAATGCATTGCTGTAATGCGTTGCAATGTGATGCAATTCTTGCCGGGCCACTGAGTGCCCTGAGTGTGTAAGGTCTGTCCTGCAGAGCTAAACCTGTGGTTTAACGTGCGGTTTGCAAGCCGGAGCCCAGGAAGATGTGAGCTTTAGAACTAGGGCACGACACCCACTCCTAGCTGCCGGCAGCAGAGGAGCCCTGGTGTCGCCTGGCTTTGCGGCTGCGGCACCCTGACTGCACACCATGCACCGGCTCCCTCTGGCCCTGTCCCGCTCATCACTTCGCCCACCCTGCAGCCCCCCGCCCCGGGGCCTTACCGGCGCAGGTGGAGGGTGTAGTGGGTGCTCAGGTGGGTCAGCCGCCCCCTATCCCACGTGCACGCCAGGTGCCCCGAGCGCTCGCGGATGGTGCACGTCAGGTTGCTGGGGGGGTCTGGAGGGTCTGCGGAGGGAAGGTCAGGCAGAGCATGTGGACACCCTCCCGAGGGGTGCCAAACTCAGGCTGTTGCAACCCCTCCCCGACCTCCTCGAGGCTGGTGGCTTAGTAGAAGTTGCCCAAACGCACGGCAGGGTACTCACAGCCGGCCTGGATGTTGGCACCGCACACCAGCTGGCTCCTCTTGCTGTTGGGGCAGCGGGTGAAGCAGGCAACGGTCCTGAAGGGCTCCTGAAATCGTGCAGCCAGAGCTGGACGGTGCTGCTGTTAACGGGGTGCAGGGGACCCTCAACGAGGCTGTAGTTGAGGAAGATGAAGAACTCGGCACGGGGGCAGCCGGGAGTGGCAAGGCAGTTGATGGAGATGTTGGAGCCCATCAGCACCATGGGTGCAGGCTCGATCCAGACGCGCCCCGAGCACTCGATGCTTGCAACACCTGTGTCAACACCCCCTGGGTCAGGGTGGCCCTGGGTGGGTGCCCCACGGGGGAAGATGATGCCTGCAGGCTGCCCCGCTCCTCACGGGCGGCTGCTTTGCTGGGATGCAGGCAGCGGCATGGCAGAACAGCATGGCAGGGGGCTGCCCGTGCCCCCCAGCGCCCTCCCCGCCTTCAGCACTGACCCAGCACCCGGTGACTCATCCCTTCGCATGGGAAACAGCTAGTTTCACCCATTTTAGGTTTTACTCTAATGTTTAAATGACTGCAGGGAAATAACTCGTTATCTCGAGAGCTCTGATGCCCCGAGATTAGTGCAGCAGCCCCCGCACAGGCGCACTGCCCTTCGCTATCAGATGAGGGCTCTGCACCAGCCCTGGCAAACCCAGCTCGCAGCCGGTATCGCTCGATCTGGCCTTCCCGGAAAGGGTGCAGCTGCGCTCGGCTTCGTGTGCGCAGAGCCAGGATCGTGCTGCTGTCACCGCCGCTGCAATGCCAGCGGGCTTCAGCGCGGCTGGGCACGGCCCACTGCAAGGCTGCGAGTGGGGGGAGAGGGTGCCGTGGGGTGTGGGAGCCCCCTGCAACGCTAATGACATGCTCCCCCCCAAAATCCATAGCTATAGCCTTATAACTTCCCCGCTCCCACTCCGATACCCCAGCAGCAGGGCTAGTGTTTGCTCCGGTGGCCAGCAAAGGTGATGCCATGGTGGCCATGCCACACTGTGCCGAGCCGTGCCACGCTGCCACTTACCTCCGCACAGGCAGCAGAGCAGGGCGTGGATCACCAAAGCCTCGCTGGAGCCTGCCATGGCCTGGACTGTGGCCGCTGCCCACGCACAGCATAGTCTGCGGGGAGGAAAGGTGTGAGTGGTCCCACCAGCTGCACCGCTGCCCACCACGGCCAGCTCTGCCGTCACCCCAGGGAGCGCAGGGCCTCCCGTGGAGGTGGGGATGGGGATGCCTGGGGGGGCTTTTCCTGGGGGCCTGGGGGCAAGCAAGGCTGTGCTGGCAGCAGAAGCACAGGGGAAGGAGCCTGCCAGCACGCGGGGCTCAGCACGTCGGGTAACAGGCACCCCGGCAGCAGAGCCCAGTGCCCAGCCCTGGTGAGCATCCCTGGGGGCACTTTCCTCAAGTTTCTACCTCTGGTGACGTTTTTCTTAGTTTTCATCCCTGTGAAACTTCTCCAATCCTTGACTTATCCGGCTGCGTGCATGGATGCAGGTTTTGGTGACCCCAGGTGGGGAGGGTGTGGGGGAGCGCAGGCAGGACGGCCCTACCTCCCCGGGCAGGTGATGGAGCACACACTCCTGGCAACCAGCTCCCAGCACAGGCCGGAGCACCAGGAGGTGATGAGAGCCACCAGCACGGGTTTACAGAAGGGAAATCACACCTGAGCAGCCCAAGAGCCTTCCACCAAGAAGTCTGGTGTGGTGGGTGAGGGGGAAGCTGCTTGTTTCCATCCTGCCCCTCTGCTCAGCCCTGGGGAGGCACGTGTGGAGTGCTGGGTCCAGGGCTGGGCTCCCCAGGACAAGGGACACATGGATGGACTTGGGTGAGTCCAGCAAAGGCCACAGAGATGCCTGAGGGTCTGAAGCACCTGAGATGTGAGGCAGGGCTGGGAGAGCTGCTCAGCCTGGAGAGGAGGGGGCTCAGGGGGGTCTTATCCTTGGGTATAGGTGTCTGATGTGGGAGTAGAGATGAGGGAGCCAGACTCCTCTCAGTGGTGCCCAGGGACAGGACAGGAGGCAATGGGCTTACCTTTAAAATCAGGCATTTCCAGTTAAAAGTAAGAAAAATCACTTTAAAGGTGGCCAGGCACGGGACCGGCTGCCCAGAGGGGTTGCCCTGCAGTCTCCATCCCTGGAGATGCTCAGACCCGACCAGACAGTTTCATGGGACAGAAACTTCCCTTGTTTCCATACACTTTTCCCACCCCCTTGCTGCGGCAGGTGCTGCCCGAGCCAAGCAATGGCTTTCCCTGGCAGTGCTACCCCCCCCCCCCCCCCCCCCCCCCCCCCCCGACCCGAGACAGTCACAAAATCCCAGGCAAGGGCTTCCCCTCTCCCCCAGGAGCCACACTTGTGTCCGCGTCCCACAGTCCTGCTTGAATTTTTCCCTGCTCACTTTGCCTTCCTCCCCAGCCTCTTTGGATTCCGCTGCCACCAGGGCCAGCCCCCCTCCAGAGGGGAAGCCCAGCCTCACCAGCCCCACAGCACTCGGGGTGCCAGGTATGGGACCAGGATGGTTTTGCAGTAGCCCAAGCACAGAGCAGCAGGGTGCAAGGGAATGCAGCTCCTGGAGGTGGGGGAATTGCTCTTTTCCAAGAGAAGCATCCTCTTGGAGCAGCCTGCATGGCATGCCCCAGCCCCCCAAAGGCCGGGGCGAGAGCCTCCCCGCAAGCCCACAGCACCCTGATCCCATCTGTGGGGGGTCCAGGCTGCTGCTCCCGCTGCTGTGGGGTGGGCGCTGAGCAGACCCTCACCATAGCCTTGCACCCTCATTCACCTGCACAGTGCTGGAAACTGAGCGAAGCCCTGCGCCTCCATGGTTTTCTTTTTCAGGGAGCAATAATGAAAATAACCCCATAAAAATTCTGGTGTTAGAAGCAAGTTTTCCCTCGAGGGACACGGTGAGCCAGAGGCCACTGTGAAAGCTTCAGGATTCAGTTGTTCCAGCCAAGTAAGGCTACTAGCTGCAGCTAATGCCTTTGTATTTCTCCTGCTTCGTGAGCTGACCTCGTTTGTTTTAAGGACTGTTCAAGTATTCATAATGAGTCAGATTTCAAGTGCCTTCCCATTACCTGACCCCCTAAGAGAACCCAAAGGCCTCTCATTGCCTGCAAACCGCCTGCAAGTTAGAACAAATGGGGGAAAACCCCCTGTGCTCTATGAAAAAGCTGAAAACATAATAAATCTGCCCAGCTGCCAGCTCTAAGCCAAGACCGCAGGCTCTGCCTCCTCCGGGGATCAGTCACGTTCCCTTTTTTTTCCAGTTTACAAGCATTTGCAGACTCCAAAGCCAGAAGGAACGAGGTCGTTGCCGTGTTGAGAGATACTGATCTTTGATATCTGTATTTAAAAAGTCTCGTCATACATTAGCACTAAAGAAATGCAAAGCAAATGAAGAAGTAACAAGCTGTCCCAGCTGTGCAAGCCCAAACCGTGCGAAACCTTCACTGGCAGCGCGTGCCAGGAGCGGCTAAGGCACGCCAGTGGCAGCCAAGAAACACGGGCTGGGGGTTTCTGGCTTTAAACCCAGGGGGAGTGGGCTGGAAGCTGGGCAGAGCTGGGGGTCCTTACCTTGCCAGTCCTCAGGACATGTGCTGCCGGGCCCCTCTGCCTGCTGCTGTGGCCAGGGCTGCTGAGCGTGGCGAGAAGCATCGGCGGCTGCCAGCGAGCCTGACCTAGATAGCTGCGAAACACGGAGAGTTTCCAGTCTGAGTCAGTCCATGGGAAAACCCAGCATCCCTTAAAGGAACAGCCCCGGGGGGCGGGGGTGTCTTTTCAGTCTTTAAGTCCTTACAGAATCTAGAGTCAAATTTAATCCCAAAGGGATTTTTCCAATGCTGATGCTGCGCGCGAGGTGGCAGGAGCCCAGCAGAGGGGTCCTGGGGAAGGGGGCTAAGCACTGTCAGCAAATAGAACAGGATTCTGCTGATCCCCGAAGCCTATGTGGAAAAACTTGAGAGAGGTTGTTTTCACCAGCACCCGGTGTCACCCACTCTGCTTGCGCCAGTGGCCGGCTCACCCCAGGGTGCCATGGACCACCCCTCTGCTTGTGCTGGTAGCCAGCTCACCCCAGGATGCTATGGGCCACCCCTCTGCTTGTGCTGGTGGCCAGCTCACCCCAGGGTGCTACAGGCCACCCCTCTGCTTGTGCCAGTGGCCAGCTACCCCCAGGGTGCCACGGGCTGTGGAGTGGTGTGGGGCCAAAGGGGCCAAGGCTGCACCAGTGCTCCCCAGCCCACCGGTGCTCCCCAGCCCACCAATGCTCTCCATCCCACCGACTCCCACCGCCGCTGCAGAGCTCATGGCTTCCTTTCTCGTGTCGGTTGAAGAGTTAACCTCAATAACAGTGTTAACCTCATTAGACACTGCAACCACAGGAAACACCGCAGCCCCGCTCACCACCTCTGTCGCTGCAGAAGGAAACGTATGGGAACATTGTTTCCCTCCTCAGGGCAGGAGAGACCCTTCCTCTGGCAGCGCCAGCCGCGCTGGGCTGTTGTGGTCTGGGGGCTTCACCACAGCGAAGAGCCTCACTGTGTGCTGAAACTGTAATGTGACTAGGTAACGCATATAGAAACGCAATACATATATGCTATATGTAAATATATAATATATATATAAATTGTGTAAATATATACATATATATAATGCACCAGTATGTGAGGTTATGCACACGCTGAGCAAGGTCGGGAGGGTTTTGGTGGGGATCTTGGTTTCAGCATATTAACCAAGTGTCTGTAATGCATTGTCTAATGCAGGCATTTGTATTACCTATGGAGGACACTGTTGGGAGGTAGTGAGGGGGGGGGTCTCGCCTTGCGGGTGGGCTGTGCTGCCGCTTGGGGGTCCCCATGTCGGGGGAGTTAGCCCAGGAAGGCCCCCAAGGGAAGCCCAGCCCCTTCTGCAGGGCTGTGGGACAATTGCCTGGCTGCTGGGGGGGCACAGCTGGGGCTGGGGCTGGGGCCACATTGCAAGCATGCACATCTGGACCCAGGTTATGGCACCTGGCTCTGGGGTGGCACGGGGGGTGTGCACATCTGGAGCTGGGACAGCACCAAGGGCAAACACATCTGGGCCCAGGCAGCACACCTGGAGCCAGGGCAGCAACGTAAGTGCACACATCTGGGGCCAGCACAGCACATCTGGGTGCGGTGCAGCGTGCCTCCAGCCACAGCGCGTGGGGGCTGCTCCCCAGCACCCAGCCAGCCTCGGGGCCTTCCCAGGGCGTGTCGCAGCCCCTCTGAGCTGCTGGTTCCCGTATTTCCCAGACCATCAGTCTGTTCTGGTGCTGGTTAAACTGGTGTCTCCTCATCTCTTCCGGGGCCGTGGCGAGCTGGGGCTCCGTGCACCAGGGCCACCAGCCCTCGGGCAGAGGGCAGCAGCCGAGCGCTCGTGCCTGGCTCTTTCTCGTGGCTTTCTCTTTGCCATGCTCAGAAATCCCGGCTGCTTTGGCCTTCCTCTGAGGCAGGTTACGCTGCCCCAGCTTCCCAATCCCGTCGCCCCTCTTACTCCCTTTGGAGGTCTTGGTGATGCGCTTAGATCCTCCTGACAGCCTAATGGCCAGAGGTGGAAATACCTTGCCAGCGTTTTGCTGCTGTGGAGAGAGTCCCTCCAGAAGCTGGCATGGCACAGCACGGCATGGCACGGCACAGCATGGCATGGCACGGCATGGCATGGCACAGCAGGCTTCTCCAAGCACCAGGCTGGTGCCTTCAGCACTCTGTGCCCATTTCCCTTGGGACCCAGGGTGCTGCCCAGCCTTTTTCCAGCCAAATGCCCACCTGGCTGATGGTCCCTGTGGCATGCTGGCTGTGCCCAGCCCAGGGCTGGGATCAGCACCCCCTCCCTGCCAGTGCTTTCTCCCGACCCTCAACCTGCCTTAGTCACATCAAGCTCTTGCACCCCTTCTGCCATGGCAGCACCCATGTTTTGGGGGGCACCCGCTAGCCTTGAATTCAAGCAGCCAAGAACGTACCCAGGGGCGCACGGGGGCCCGCGGCACCCTGCTCCCACTTCTGCTCTGGCATTAACTTTCCCGAGCAGCGCGGCCGCCCCTGCACAGGCGATTGCATCTCGCAGAGACTTCCTCGCTGGCTGCCGAGACCTGCCCTGGCCCCCGCGCCAGCCCCCCACCCACCGCCAGCACCCGGGGCTGCCGCATCCCTCCGCCGCCTCCGCATCCTGCAGACCTTCCCTCTGCCTTCACCCCAGGGGGTACCAGGCTCGCTCCCCACCCTGGGATGCGCATGCCACCCCGGAGTCATCACCAGTTTGGCACCGGGGAGCAACCTTTAGCCCAGCTGGTTGCCAAATGAGATTAAGATTTAATTTAACATTTGTTATCTTTGGTGGGTCGCTGCTGGCTGGGTAGAATGACTGCGGTGAGTCAGAGGCGTAGTTCAGCAGGAAGGAAAGGTCGGGCCAGAAGGGGCTGTGCTGCCAACAGCAAAGCGCCGGTGCCGTACCCAGAGCTGCGCTTGGCACAGGGGGCACAGGGGGCACAGGGGGCACGGGGGGGGTGGGGGTATGGCCATCCTGGGCACACAGCCCTGGGGCAGGCGCCAGTCACAGTCCCTTCTCACCCTGCCAGCACCATCACAGTGCACCTCCTTGCACCTCCTGCCGCCACCGACCCAACCCATTCCCCCGGAGGGTGCACGTGTTTGACGTTAAAACTGCCGCGGTGGCATTGTGCTGTGGGTGCTGCACCCATGGGGGCTTCCCTGAACCCTGCAGTGGGCTTTGCTGGGGGGAGGGCAGGCCTGGGGAGCGGTGCCGCTTGCGTCAATCCCACTGGCACCGGAGGCCAGGCAGGATTAGGTTCCTTGCTGCTCTTGGAGGAGTAAATATTTCCAGGTCCAAGCCCGCGCTGTGGCTCGATAAGGAGGGACAGGACGTCGCACTGGGCAAGGACGGGGATGCCAGCGAGAAGAGCTTTGCTGACTGTGGGGTCTGGCCAGGCTAAAAGGACATCTGAGATACGGGAAAACTGCTCCTGGGCTTTGAGGTGGTGGGTCCTTCCTGCAGGCTGGTGTGGGCCATGCCAGGAACAGCCCCTGCTCCTGCTGTGGCTGCCGGCTGGGAAGAAGAACTTCTGGGCGAGGGCGAGCGTGCCAGGGCAGGCGGCAGGTGCCGGGGGTGAGCGGTAGCTCTGCCCGTGGGGCCACCGGGCCCGTTCCATGCATGGGCTGGCTGTGCCTGGGCAGGCCAGGACGTGGCGGGGGGGAGAACTGGGGAGAAAACTCCCTAGAAGGGGACGTGTCCCCTGTGACCAGCACCATGGCCAAGGGCTGCACCCCGCAGTCACCTCCTCCTGGCGGGAGTGAGCCCGCAGTACCGAGTGGGGGCTCATCCCACCCTCCCTGCACCCAGTCTGAGAGACCCCTGCCCCCTCCATCTCCCCCCCCCGCCCCAGTGCAGCATCTCCACCCACGCTGGCTTTGTCCCTCCAGCCACGTCCCCATTCCCCCACACCGGGGTGGGGGGGCTGCAGGGCACAGCCCCCCCGGCTGTCACCGGAGGGGCGGGCCGTCAGCCCCCAGCCCCATGGCACAGCCCCACAGTGCTGCTGGGGCTGGGGGGCCATGGGGGCAGCGGGCAGCAGCTACGGCAGCAGCTACGGCAGCAATGACGGCTTTAGCCGCATGTGCTGGTTCTTGTTTGCCAGCGGAATCCTGAACAACGCCAGGTTTTCTGATGTCACCCATAAGGTGGTGATTTGCTTTATTTGGTTTTTTTTTCCCCTCCAGGCTGCATTATTTGGGGATTTTTCCATTCGGCAGAATATGGCCCAGCGGGGGAAGAGTAAAATGCGGAAAGGGAAAGGTCTGGTACCAAAATACTGCACGCTGGGTCACCCAAAGGCAACAGCCTGAAGGGTGCTGGGCCCCTGTGTGTCTGCACCCCCAGCCTGTGCCCCCCGCCCCTGCTTCAGCTGTGGGGAGGGAGGGACACCCCTTCCCCCCATCCCCCCCCAAGAAAAGGCAAGTGTTGTGTGGACTAAGTCCATGTCTGCAAGTTGCATCGCACTGCACTGCATGCAAGTGTCCCTTGCCCCTGCAATGCCCCCCCGTGCTGCCCCCGCGGAGCAGGCCCCTGTGCAATGCCCCCCTGCCAGCCCCCTGCACAGGATGACCCCCCGCCGTGCAGTCACCCATGCCCCCTGTGCAATGCCTTGCCCCCCATGCCAGACTGCTGCCTGATGGCCCCCCCTGTGCCGTGCCCCCCCGACCCCTGTGCAACTGCCTGCCACCCAGTGCCCCCATGCTGAGCCCCTCTGCAATGCCGTGCCCCCCCATGCCAGACCCCTGCGTGACCCTCTCCTCTGCAATGCCCCCCTGCGCCATGCCTTGCTACCCCCCCCCCCTCCTGTGCGACATGCCCCCCAAGGCCGGACCCCCACGCAATGCCCCCTACGCCAGACTCCTGCGCGGTACACCCCCGTGCCGTGCCCCCCCCCCGATCCCCATGCAGCACCCCCCACGCAATGCCCCCCGTACTAGATCCCCGTGCCATTCCCCCCACTAGGCTCCCGTGTCGTGGCCCCCCCGTGCCAAGCCCCCTGTGTAACGTCCCCCCGCTACACCCCCGTGCCGAGCCCCCCGTGCCGAGCCCCCGCCGCTAGAGCCCCGTGCCGTGACCGCCCCGCGCCGCGCCCCCTCGCCCCGCCCCGCCCCCCGCCGGCCCCGCCCCCCGCCCCGCCCCCGCCGGCCCCGCCCCCCGCAGCCATGTCGGCGGCGCGCAGACGCCCGGCGGCCGGGACCGAGGGGGGGAGCCCCCGCGGGAGCCCCCGCGCCCGGCGATGCGGAGCGGGGCATGGCGGCGCCGGGCCTCACGCTCTGCCTCAAGCTGCTGGCGGCGGCCTTCTACGGGCTCAGCTCCTTCCTCATCGTCGTCGTCAACAAGAGCGTCCTCACCACCTACGGGTAGGGCCTGCGCCCCCCCCGCGCCGCGGGACCCCCTGGCCACCCCTCGCTCCTGGGTGCCGTGCGCCCGCGGGGGCCCCTCTGCGTGCGCCCCCGTTCGTGTTTGTGCGCACCCCCCTCGGGTGCTGTGTGCCAGCGGGGGGCCCCCCTGCACGCACCCCCCCATCTGTGCCTGCCCCCCCCCGTGGGTGCTGCGCCCCAGCAGGCGCCCCCCATCCTTTGGGGGCTGACCCCCGTGCATACCTCGCCTTTCCCCCCCCGGGGGCGCATTGCACTGCCGCCCCCCCGTGGGTGCCCTTCCTCCCACGGGGACCCCCCAGAGCTGCGGGCTCTGCAGATTTGGGGGCCGGGGGCTCCTCCCCACGCACCCAGCGGGGGGCAGGGCTGCCAGACACCCCCCCCCACCAGTCGGTGCCCCATTGATGTCTGCTCTCTGCCCGCAGGTTCCCCTCCTCGCTGTGCGTGGGGCTGGGCCAGGTGAGTGGGGGCCCCCCCGTCCCCTCCCTTGACCCCCATGCGGGGGGCGTTGGGCTGACCCCCCCCCCCCCCGCCCCTGCTCCTTGCAGATGCTGGCGACAGTGGCCGTGCTCTGGGCGGGAAAGGCGCTGCGGGTGGTCAAGTTCCCCGACCTCGACAGGCACGTCCCCCGGCGGGTAAGCGCCCCCCCCCCCCCCCCGGGGGCACCGCCCGCACCGGCAGCAGGAGCCGGCGGCTGCGGGCCGGGTGCGTGTGCGGCCGAGGGGGGGTGTGTGTGCGTGGGGGGCTGCGGGCGCCTCTGTACAAGGGGGTGCTGCAGGGGAGCGCCCGGGCACCCTCCGGTCATGCACGCCGCGGCTGAGCCCCCTTCTGGTTTTCTAGACGTTTCCTCTACCTCTCCTGTATTTCGGGAACCAGATCACAGGACTGTTCAGCACAAAGAAACTGAAGTACGGAGGCTTTTCTGTACGGGGGTGGGGCGGGGGGCTGCTGCCGGTCCCCGGGCTCTGCGGGGTGTGGGTGACCCCAGGCAGCTGCTCGGGGCCGCCCGGTTCCGCTACCCACGCTCCGGGTGCCTGTTGGCGGATGCTTGTCCCCGGGTGGGGGTCGCGGGGCTCAGCTCTGGTCCTCACCCACGGGGGGGAGGGGGGGCGCCGTGGCTGTCCCCGGGCAGGTCGGGCACGCGGGAGTCACCCGTTGCCGTGTGGGAGTTGCCAGCCCAGCTGATGCTCGACTGGGGGGGGGTGGGGGGGGCGGGGGTCGCCTTTTCACCCTGCTGATCCTCCCCTCGCAGCCTGCCCATGTTCACCGTCCTGCGGAGGTTTTCCATCCTGTTCACGATGTTTGCTGAAGGATTCCTACTCAAGTGAGTCTCCCCAGCCCCTTCGGTGACGGGGACCCGCGTGAGTTACAGAAGCCCGAGGGTGCTGGAAGGACCTGTGGGGTGTGAGCGAGCTGCCGTGCGCTGGAGACCCCTGTGGCCACGGCGCTGGGCTTGGGGCGCAGGGGTAGGCAGTGGGGCTACTTGCCTTGCCCTGAGCAGCCCCTTACCCGTGGGACAAGGTGCCACGCGTAGCTGCCCGGTGGTGGTGGAGAGGATGCTCCACCTGTGCTTGCAGCAGCCTGGCTGTGCGGTGCAGGTCTGGAAGCGGAGGGTGTTGTGCCTGTCTGTCCCGGCATGCCTGGGTGCCTGTGGAGACCCCCAGACTGCCCCCGCTGCGTGCTGACAGCCCCCTCCCCAGGCTGGTCCCTGCACGGTGCAAGCGCCCCGTGCCCAGCCAAATCCCGCTGTGCAGCCGGCAGAGTCTGCATGAACTTGCACCTCATCAGTGCTAAGTTGTTGTTTATTTTTTTTTAAATCACAGAGATAATTGTCTAAAAATGTCTTGCTTTTACTTGCTGCTTTTGCACGGCTTGGTTTGCTTGGGGTGTTCCTCCCCCTGCCCCCCCGTAAGTGCTGGGAGGAGGAAACGCTCCCCAAGGCGATCGCAGTATGGCGCTGGGGATGCAGCTGTGGGTGATGGTGTGTCCTCCTGCCTCTTTCCAGGAAGAAGTTTTCTTGGAGCGTTCAGATGACGGTGTTTGCTATGATCATCGGGGCATTCGTAGCTGCTAGGTGAGCTCCCGGTGTGCTGTCCCCTCTGCTGTGTCGCTGAGGGGTCCCTGCGCGGGCCAGTGCAGCTGAGGCGAGCCCACTACCACCCTATGTCCCGAGAGGAGAGAGAGTAAATGCTGATATTTATTGATTTTTTTTTTTTTTTTTTTTTTTTTTTTTTACCCTCAGACATGCTCTCTAGTAGGAAAGAATGTTTTACTGACCCAAATCCTAGTCTGTCTTCCCATGATTAACTTTTTCTGACAACTTAAAACAGAAGGTGGAAGGAATCTTGCCAATGTTGTACTCTGCACAGCTTAAAATTGTAACTTAGGGTGTTTTTTTTTTCCTTCCCCAGTGCTGACTTGGCATTCGATCTGGAAGGATATATTTTTATCCTTATTAATGATGCCTTAACAGCTGCAAACGGTGCCTATGTGAAACAGAAGCTGGATTCAAAGGTAGGCTGACCTTCGGCTTCAGTCTGGGCACGGCAGTGTTGCACTTGGCTTGGCAGCGACTAGGGAGGGCGAGGGGGTGAGGCTCACCCGGTGCTACCCCGTCCCGCTCCCAAAATCTCCTCCCCAGAAGGTTTGGCAGTACCGCTGTGCTGTGCTCGGTGCCAGCTGTGCCGAACAGCACCGGCCAGAGCTGCGCCCCCGTGCTGGTTACAGCCACAGTCCCTTGTGACAGCAAAGAAACGGCATTTTGATTGATGGTGACCATAACGCCTGTTGCAAGCTCGTTACCAAGTCTGTTTATATATATATATATATGTAGATATGTATATTAATATATTGTGTATATTTTAAAAAAATATATTACATTGTAAATATGTACATTTATATTACAAACCCACCCTCCAAGTTCTGTCTCCGAGAGTCCCACGTGGGTTTAGCTCACAAGACCCAGCCTTCAGTAGCAACATGAATAAGGTTTTATGTTCCTGTTTGGAACCAGCTCAAATACACAGATGTTTCTTATTTCTAGGAGCTGGGAAAATACGGTCTGCTCTATTACAATGCACTGTTCATGATCTTTCCCACCTTGACCATCGCCTACTTCACCGGAGATGCGCAAAAGGTACGATTCCTGTCCCCGAAGGCAGAACTGGCAGCAGAGCTTACGGGCAGGGCAGGTTGCCTAATGAGCAGTACTTCCATAATGCGCTCTTCTGTAACTTGGCCGTTGGATGTAAAATGGGAAACGGTCAAAATGTGAAGCTATAAAATCGCTCGTTATCTCCGGTTTGCAAACACGGGGGAGGAGGTTGGGGCGGGGGGTCACTGCCTCCCCCAACCGCGTAAGCAGCGAGTAGCTGCAAGCCTTACGTTGGGCTTTCAGTCCACAGAGTTGCTCCATTCAACGTTTTTGTAATGCTTGAGGAATGGGGAAGTGTGAGAGCAGTAAGTGAAACCAAGTATTATTTAAAACAAAGGAGTTGAGTATTTTTAGAATAAATGAGTTTCTTTAAACTTCTTTCTGCCCTGTTGAATCGCTCTGAGGGTGGGTTTGCCTGTGCAGCCCCAATGGGGCACAGTGCGATTTACAGGCGGTTCCATGTAAGTGGAATTTATGTTGTATTATGTATTTTACATTGTTTATATATATCTCTGTATTTAATAATTAATAATTCTTGCACTGATTTGTGTGCAGCTACCTTGGTTGGCTCTCCTGAGCAGGAGTGCTTGCTTGTCACGCCTGCAGGAACGGGTGTCCCTCCCAGCGGGCAGGGAAGGCTGGAGGTGTTGCCCACCCTGTGGGTGCCAGCTGTGGGTGCCGGGGCCCCCGGCAGACACCCCTGTCCCCCTGCCCTGAGCCGTGGCCAGGCAGGGAGAGCCTGGTGGTTCTTTTCTAATTAGGAGCTTAGTGCCCTGATGACGAACCCAGTAAGCAGTCGCTAAGATAATGAGCTGCGATTAGCGAGAAGTGATTGCATGGAGTGAAGGTAGCTCAGACCCTGCCCTTCATTAAGGGCAGCTCAGTGGGATATATTTGGGGATAAAGTGCTCATTTATAAGCAGGAGCAAAATGTTGCTCTGTGCTGCACTGTGCAGCCTCTGTTCAGCTCATAAAGAAATTGCCTTTTTTTTTTTTTTTTTTTTTTTTTTCTCCCTCCCCTGAATAAACTTCTTTTTCCCTGGCTGAGCTCCTGGCAGCCAGAGGCAGACAAAGATGCGCTCTGTTGGGGCTGCTGCCAGGAAACTTCACAGTTGCAGCCGGATGAAAAACCCTCTTGTGAAGGGCGTGCAGCTGAACGTGCCTGGGGTGGTGACGGCTCCCGGGGCGGGGGTGCATCGTGGGGGACCACGCTGGGGAGGGGGGGTTTGCACAGGAAAGCCTCCTGCCGCACTCGTGCATGTGGATGTGTTAAATCTTGTAGTTCATTAACAAGCATCAAAGGTAACGATATCTTGTCATGCCGCACTTTGCGAGAGGCAGAGATGGGCGTGCTGGTGGTGGTGAGCAAACCCTGCAGGTAATTCCTGGGGACGAAGGGGGTGGGCCGCCTGCGGGAAGGTCCCCCCTGCCCCAGGCTGGCATTTCGTGTCCCTGTTGGAACTGTCCCAAGGGCCTGGCAGCATCCTTGTGCGCTTGGCAGCCCTTCTCTCCCCTGTGCCGGCCCCTGCCCTGCTGGAGGGGAGGCGGGGGGGGGGGGGGGGGGGGGGGGGGGGCAGCCTCACCTCCTTGCTGCATCACTGGCTGGTTGAGGTTGGCAGGGACCTCCTGGAGTCCATTTGGTCCAACCCCCTGCTCAGGCAGGGCCACCCAGTGCTGGTTGCCCAGGACCATGTCTAGATGGGTTCTGGGTATGTCCAAGGATGGAGGCTCCACCACCTCCCTGGTGTTACTTGGTCACCCTCACAGGGAAAAAAAAGTGTCTTCTGGTGTCCAGAGGGACCCTCCTGGGTGTCCCACAACCACCCCCCCAAAAAAAAACCCTAAACAAACAACAAAACCCAACCCACCAAAAAAGCCCTCCTATGAAATGCAGACTTCCTTTAGCCATTTTCTGGGCACCATCTCCAGAGGTTAAATTCCCCTGGGATATGCTGTCTGAGTGTTGCAGTTGGCAATGGAGGAGTTACCGGGAGGGCAATTCCAGCTGGAAAATGCCTTTCCTGGTGCCTTCCAACTGTGGGACTGTTGCTTTTTCCAGGAGGGCTGTGTTGGGTGCTGCTTCGGGCTGGCGGTGATGCTGATGCGGACCAGCCCACAGCGCAGGGCGTCACACCGGGCTGTGCTGTGTTTTTGTGAAAGCCGGTGTCGGGGGTTTGTGGGTTTGTGTCTTGTCTTGCTGTGAATTACTGCACTTCCTCTTAAGTGTCGGGGTGCGTTTCTTGCAGGCGATGGAGTACCAGGGCTGGGCAGACACGTTCTTTGTCGTGCAGTTTACGCTGTCGTGTGTAATGGGGTAAGGATGCGTGCTGCTGCGGCGGGTGCTGCCTGGGCATGGCCGGCGCTTGGGTGTAGGGGAAGCATCTCTGTTCCAGAAGTAGTGCATCTTGGTGGCCTGAGCCATTCTGGGTTAAAAAATAATAATATACTTTCAGTCCTGATAGGGATGCCATTTCTGAGAGCTCTGGCAGGTGGAAATTATTTCCTACCCTGCTTCAGTGCAGGTTTAACCAAAAAAGTACCAACACTGCACTAGAAAAGAGGGGAAGAGGTGGTGAGATGAGTGGCAGTGCCCGGAGTGTGTCCTGGAGCCAGATCTCCACTCTTCCTCCTGCAGGTTTATTTTGATGTACTCCACGGTTCTTTGCACTCAGTATAATTCTGCTCTTACAACTACAATAGTTGGCTGCATTAAGGTAAGTGGCTTTCTCTGCTGCGGGGCTGGTGCTGGTGCTGAGCAGCTGCTGTAGCTGTTGGAGGGGCTCCCTGGGTGCCTGGGGTGGCCCTGGCTCTGCGGCTCTGGGCGGCCGCTCGGCAGCAGCGCGGGGAGGGCAGGACGGAGGCCCTGGGGCTTTTGCTGTGTGCTGCACGGGGAGGGGAGGACGGTCCAGTGGGATGGGTTTTATTATTTATTTATTTCTGCAGCAGGGAGATGCTCCGTGTGTGCATGGCGCTGCCTGCGGTTAGCGCATTTCGCTTCCTTGGAGCTAATGGTGTGCCAGAGGCCCAGGAACAGCCCCAGTCCTCCGGGTCACCTTTGCCCAGCCAGCCCGCTGCAAAGACAGATGGGTGCTCCTGGGTGTTATCGGGGTTTTAGCACCCTGTGGTGGGTGGCCAAGGCTGGTCTGCAGTCGAGGGAGAGCTCTGCAGCCAGCAGTGAGCAGAGCCCCTGCTGGGAGCGTTTCCCAGCAGCTCTGAGCCCGCCTGTTTGCAGTCCAGTATTGCCAGCGCTTGCTGGTTTCACCCTGCATCTGGGGGGTCCCGTTTCCATGTTGCTTTAATGCATGGAGCATACGCTTGTCTCAGGCTATATAGAAACTTGTGCTCCTGTTCCTCAATTCTTGTTCCTTTGCAGAATATTTTAATAACCTATATTGGGATGTTTTTTGGAGGAGACTATATTTTTACATGGACAAACTTCATTGGTCTAAATATCAGGTAAGAACGTTGAGGGGTCGCAGTTTTTATTTTATAATTTGTAAGTGAAAATTGCTGTGAAACCAGAATGGTTTGGCTGGCTCAGTGCTTTTTCAAAAAAACCCTGCAGCTGGCATTTGTGCTGCAGCGGGAGCCGGTGCGGAGCTTCCCGACAAGCTCGGGTTGTTTTAAAGCCAGGAGGATGCACAAGTGTATTTTAGCAGCAAACTTAAGTTGTTCTTAGAGTTGTGTGTCCGAACCATATAATTAAGGTAGCAAGAGAAGTCTGGGTTTGTTTTGTTTTGGTGGGGTTCTTTTTGTTATTTCACATTTATTAAAGCGCAGCTTTAGGAAGAGCCTTCTGTCTGCTCTGGGGTGTATTTCTGTGCTGTGAGAAGTCTCCCTGTCCTTGCCCTGTCCTTCAGCAGGATCCCTTCAGTGATGGAGCGGGTCCAGCACTAGCAAGCGTTTGGGTAGGAATTAAACAAAACATCTGCTCTTGGAGAATTTTCTTGCAAAGTGACGCTTCCAGCAGATCCTTGAATATTGGCATACCTGTTTTTTTGGTAGAATTATTTTTTTGGTCAAACAATCATAAGGTTTCATCTTTTCTTTGGCAGCCGATGTTTGTGGGTGCCCAGGGTGGGTCTATACAGCGAATAGTTGTGCTGGTGCAAAGGGCAGCATCTGCAGGGGCTGCTGGCGGCAGGTTGGGGTGCAGCGCGGGAGGGAGCGTGCCACAGCATGCCGCAAGCTCGCTGTCGCTTCCCTGGCTTGAGCCAGGGTGTCTCATTCTCGTACCCGACCCTGTTTTGCAGTATTGCTGGAAGCCTGGTGTATTCCTACATCACTTTCACAGAGGAGCAAATGAGCAAGGAGTCTGAAGCTGGCATCAAGATGGATATTAAAGGAAAAAGCTCTGTGTGACCGGGAGAGGCGTTATTTGGAAGCAAATATCATCTATCAGGGGCAGAATGCCAGGGAAGGAATCGGGGGCCTCTACCATGGAGTAACGGTGATGCTCTTAATTTGCACAATCTCGATTGCTGCCTTTACAACTTATTTGGAAGATAACTGACCGCACGGTGAAGAATACATCAAATTAAGTCTGATCACGAGGAATTAATGAGTTTCTAATCACGCTGAGATTTGGCAGTAGAGACCAGCTCAAGCAGCCTACACGTTTGAGTGGCGGAGGACCGTGTCGGCTCCGAGGGCCATACCCCAAGCATCCCCGGCTGCGTCTTGTCTCGCTGCAGCCACCAGCTGGGGACAGGTGCTGGGGCTGGCTCTGCTCCATCCCTCCTCCGGCCCGTAGCACGTGCTGCCGCTGCTCTGGGAAGGTGAGACGGTGGTACCCGGCAGGGACCTGGCCCCGAGAGGCTGGAGAACCTCCCCTCTCCCCAGGGGAGAGGGCCCGAGAGCACTGGCAGTTCCCCAGCAAAGCTGCTGCTGCAGGATGCTCCTGGTTTGGGCCAAAACCTCTTTGCTGAATGTGCTCTCTGAACTTGTGTTATTGGTTGGTTTTTATTGTTTTGTTCTGTTAACCCACTTTCAAAGCTGGGTTTCCCCTCCTTAATTTTTCCTAAGGGCCCTGCAACCATCCGCCCAGCTGTTTCCTACCCTAGGTTGCTTTTACAAGGCTCGGGGCTGTTCCCACCATGAAGGTTTTACCTGGCACGTGTAGGCTCTGCCGCACTGGGGCCGGGAGTCTTGGGCATGGGGAAAGCTGCTGCCCGTGCCGGGGCTGGTCCCGCTGCAGGGCACTTCCAGGGGGAAGCAGCTGCAGGGTGTGCCAGAGACCCGATGTCCCACCTGGCACGCCGAGCCTCCTCCCTGTCTAGAAAATATCTGCAAAGTGATTTACCCCAGCACGGTGCACGCACCGGGAAGAGCTGCAGGGGCCAGAGCTGGGCCGTTCTGGGTGGCTGTGAGCGCACCTTGTACCCACGCTGCAGCACCAGCACTTCAGCTTTGGCCAAGCCCTGTCTCGCAGTTCATCCTTTTTTTTTTTTTTTTTTTGTAGTTTTGTTTTGTGACTCGTTAAAAGAACGGGACTTCTAATACGTCAGGCAGTGTTAACTGATCTTTTTTAAAGGTTGTCTTACACAGCACTTCTTTCTGGGTCTGTCTTTGGACTGTCTTAAAGAAGAACTGTTTGTAACTTTGGTTAAAAAATACTGGTAAAACTATGAGTTTATCCATATATCTTGTTTTGGTAACCAGGAAAATAGCTTCTCTAGACACTGTATTGTTTCTGGGAGATACCTGCTAAAAATGTAACTGCTGTTTGGCAAAGCAGCGGTTGTTTTTTTTAAGTACTCACTGGAGGTTGAGGTTTTAGTGGTGAGTGTTCCCGTATGACAGTTTCTGTAATGATGCTGCAAAAGCCTGTGTGCCGGTAAGGATGCGGTGCGAGGCTGCGGGCCCCTGTGCTGCCGCCTGCTCCAAACTCCCACTCCTGGAGTCGTGCTGGAGCCGATGTCTCTGTATCAGAGCCGGGGTCTTCCCTCAGGGGGGCTCCCCTTTGGGGGCAGCCAGCTGCTGGGCTGGTGTGGGGGGGACTGGGGTGGGTACCGCACCTCCAAGGCACCCGGCAGTGCTGAGGAGCAGCCCTGCAGTGGGGCTCCCCCTGCCTCATGCAGAATTGGCGAAAGAAAAAAAAAAATTAAAATTCCCCGATCATTTGTATTGCTGCCTAAATTTCAGTAAAGTCTCGCATTGGCAGGCAGAGCTCTCCCCCCCACAAGGCTGCATGGGGAATGATTCCTGCTGTGCAGCAGCCCCAGAGTGACTCCCACAGCTCCAGGCCGGGTAACTGGTCCCTGCACTGGATCCCAGCTACCCTGACTCCCTCAGTCCCGCCTGACTCCCCCAGTCCCACCTCACAGGTCCTTCAGCCAGGCCTGGGCGTTCGTCTCGCGTGAACAAAAACATTTGCAAATCGCTTCTTGCCACATTTGCTTGTAACTTTGCTGTGGTAACTTTGCTGTGTTGAGACATTTGCGGTCAGGGTGTCGATTCTGTCAAAAGTGTTTATTTTTTTTTATATTTGAATCTACTGGTTAGATTTGTTGTTCAAATGGTAAAATATTTTTAAAACTTATTTTGTTTGTAACTGGGCACACTTTGGTGCTGGGGTCTGGATGGCATTGTATAGACTGGGAGAGCGAACAGAGTTCCTACAACAGTATTTTCTATGCTATTAATTGACTAAAATTTTTTCTATATAGAATCTATTTACGAAATGACCATTTTGGTGATTAAAGAGGTGACCTTTTTATTTGAATGTATGGCAGGCTTTATATGTCAGTCAGTATTGATAGCAAAAAGGATTTTATGTGCCTATGTATTTTTGCACTGGCTTCAAATAAACCAATGACCTTCCCTCCTCCCCTGCCTGCTCTCACCTGCTGCCAAGCGCTGGCCCTCGCTTCCCTGGAGCCGCAAGAAGAGGCTGGAGATGATGATGAAGCTGCTGAGGCCAAATAAAACAGGGGTGCAGCCAGGCTCCTCCAGCACCATCCCTTCTGCATCTCCTCTGGTAGGTGTGAAGGAAGCTGGGGGGGGTGAGGGGGGGCTCTCAGGTTTTCAGCTTTATATAGTCTTTGAGGAAGGGAAAAGATTGTAATGGGGAATAAAAACCACCACAAAAAAGAACTGACTAAACCCACCTTGTCCTGTGCTAAAACCAGGCCCTTGGCCTAGAGTAACTGTCGAGTTGTAACGCTCAGCTGCCTTCCCCAGCGCTGGCCGCCCTCCGGGCTCTCCTCTCCAGCCTCCTTTGCAAAACGCTGCCTTTACGTTGAAGTATGCAGCACCCCCCACCCCTCCCCAGGCTGCCACTCCAAGTCCTGCCCAGCCCCTCTGCGCTGCTGCCCTGGGAGAGTCTTTACGGAAGGAATGAAGGAAACGGTTCCAAGTTTAATCAGAAAAGGGTATTTTTGTTTCTGCAGTTCTTACAGCAGCAGGAACAAGAGTAACTACCCCGTGGCTGCGGAGGGATGGGGTCTTCATATCCTCTCTAAGCAGAAATAATCTAGCTGCTGATTTGGGAAAAAGAAAACAACTCAGGAATTTTTTATGCAGACAGTATGTTTAAAAAATACTTTAATAATAGCTTTTTTCAGAATTGCAGACAGGGAGCAGGATAAGAGAAGGGAATTACTAACAGTGCAAAATTACTGTGTGTGGAAAAATGTATAAAACTAATTTTTAAAGAGTGTGTGTGTGTGTGTGGTTGTTACCACACTGAACGTGTTATATCACATTTAGTCCTTTAGAAAGCCCAACAAGGATTTATTCTGTTGAACTGGATTCTCTGTCAGGCTGCAGTCTTAACGCATTTCATGAATCCAGGACACGTGCTACAGCAGAACCTGTTGTGATAGTGCTTGAAAAACAGACCCAAGCGTCCCATGCAACTTGGGTTCTTCTCAGTGCAGTCTGGAAACATGTTCAAACCCTTCAGGGCTCCAAACTGTACCAAAGGCTTTTAAAATGAAATCAAAGTTACTATATTTCTAGAATTTTAAATAGCTTTAGTAGTGCAATGACTTATCAAGTTATAGTGGCTGCATTTTGAAGAACATGAACAAAAGTATTGTATAAAACACCAGCATAAACAAAATGTAAATTATAATTAAATATTCTTAAAGTCTAGCTGAGCATTACGTATTTGTTGATTATGGAATGTCAGGTCTCTCCTAGGTATCACCAAAAAAAGGTAAGATAAAAACCAAAGCAACAGTTCTGAAAATATACACAGTGCTGTATTTCACACACAAGCCTGAGACAATTTACTTGTAAATTTTTGGAAGTATCTCCCAACTTGCAAACACAAAATGCATAAACCCCAAACTGGAAATAGGACTCTAGCTGCAAAGACCCTCAGCAGCACTGCACTGCCCTCAGTCTGAAACTCTTGAGATCATCTTTGATTCTTTGATGTGAGGCGGTGATACTGCGGCTTTCTGTTAACAAACCAGACTGTAAAGTTAACAGCAACCTTTCACTAAAGCAATCCCTTTTAATTAACTGATTAACGCAGGCCACAGGTAACAAACCTTACCGATGTGCCTCTCCATGTAAATTGCTGTCTGGTTCTAGGCAGATGTCTACTTCGGCAGTTAGAAGGGATCACTCACAACATTCTGGGAACAGCGGGTTACTACACTCCAGTAACTCATCACCGTGATGGAGCCAGGCCCGATCCAGAGGACTTGGCTCATTAATGACCATAAAGTCCAAGTACACATAGTTGAAGAAGAAAACAAAACAAACAAAACCCTTAGCAGTCAGGTTTTTTTAGGTCGATCCATTAGTTTAGGACTGTACATTTAAAACTGGGATCATAAAGACTCATGAACTTCAAATAAAAATAACCAATTGAAAATGAACAGCACATCTGTAAGCCACAGGAGGACGTGAGATTAAAAATTATACAAATGAACAATTTCTTCTATTTTTAATATACTAGATGTATAGCTGTGGCTTAAAAAGTAAAACAAAACCACGGGTATTAAAAACCTTTCTATTTCATGGATGTAAACCCTACTTCAACAACTTTCACATTACACTAGGGGGACAGTGAGCATCACTCCCACCACACATGATTTTCATTTCTTGCACTTTAATCTTAAAATAGGCATCCATAGCTACTCTCACTTTTTACACATGAATCTTTCTATACTGCATGTATGGATGTGTATATGCTGTACTAAGTATGTGTATGTGATGTTTCTGCTCCCATTGAAATACCCACCCATATAAGGTCCGCTTGTTTTCAGAAATTCAAGATCAGGCACCAGGTTACCAGCTGCACAGCCAGAACCACTTGACCCATGTCCTCCCCTTCCTGTGTTCAGTGAAATGCAGAAGATGACAGCTATAGACTGAAAATAAATTGATGGATAATCTAACACCTGATCTTGGCCAACAAGGTTTAGTAAACTTAAGCATTTGGCTGATGTGAAATTTATCTGAGCTCAAAATAAAATGACAAAAATTATAACGAAAGCAAGAAAATTTGTGCAATGCAAGCATCATGCTTAACAAATTCTTAGCATCACTATTCGCCATAAAACAGAAGTAAAAAACATTACCTTTTCAAAATCAAATGACTTCTAACCATTCTTGATGTTAATTGACTGTTGTCTGAGAAGAAAATAACATGTTGGTGACTAATAAGCATTTTTTTAAGTCAATTGGTTTGGTTTGGGGGTTTTTTGTTGCTTTTTTTTTTTAGAAAAGACTTCAGCAAAATAAAACGAAGCTGACATTAGACTCAGGATATCAATTCTCTCATAAAAGTTTACCAACTGTACAAGTTAAGAAAATTATACAAGCTTTTGTTTTAAGAAAGGACAGTTCAATCAAGACATAAGTACTGTAAAAATCTTTCAAAGGCTACAAAGAAATCTGGAAAAATACAGAATGTATTTCTTTAGCCCAGATAAAGAATATGGAAAGACATCATTGATGTCAACAATTTTACATATACAAACCTGACCTGGTTTATTTATTTACCTTTTAAAACTTCTATATATAAAAATAGTTGTGCTCATAACTTTCAGGATTCATAAGGGTTCCTTAACAATGGGATAACACTTTCCCTAGCGTAAGCAGAAGTCTCTGTGCCTACTCTGATGCGTGTCTTGGCATTCGGTATTTCATTTTAACTTCCTGCAACATTTGAACCAGCCCCCTGCTTCAAATAGGATGCTTTGTTCACTTGTACAATGCTTAAATGGTTTATTACATACTGACATTTCTCTAATGTATTAGGCTGGGAGTATTTTTGCAGAAACTCACTGATTTGTTTCTCAAATATTTTTAAGAGCCTTAAAGAGTTCCCAGAACTGTCGTTGCCAGCTCTGAGACACTATTTTCCTACTGCTTTTCAGCACTGAAAAAACCCCAAATAATCAGATCTCAAGAGCCAAATAAAAGGTATTAGAAAAAAATCTCAGCAGATTGTTTTACGGAACTGGATTTTGTAAGGTAACCCATCAACCCTGAAAATTTCAGACACCAAAATCTACTCCAAGGAATAAAATCAGCTCCTAGTATTCAGTCATCCAAAGTTTCTAGTTCTTCAAGCTTCCCATGTGAGTTTGCTTCTTGGAAGAACTCTGAAGAACCTGGACTCTCTTTGCCATTGCTGTTAATTCTTCTTCTTTTTAGAGGTCTTTCATTTTTCTCTTCAAAATCGTTTTCGTTTCTTGAAGCTGAATGAGCAAGTTTTGGGTCAATGGCAAGGCTTTCAGTTTCATACCCATTTGTATCCAGATCCGTGTGAGGTGTTTTCTTGCCATTGGTAGGTCCATTTACATGCAATCCTTCAATTTTTGCTTCATCTTTATTTGGTATCTCACCTGGCCCGTTAGCAGACACCCCTGCGTTACAGAGACGTGCCACAAGAAAGAGAAGTGTAAGCAGTAACAGAACAATCTGTGATAGGTCAATAAAGCAGAAGTCAGACTAGTCCCATTGACCTAAAAAGCCAACATTGCTCTCCATACCCTCACTGTGTGATGAACATGTGATTTATTTGCATACAAATGACACGACTTACCACAATGGAGCTTATGGAAACCCTTACAAGCAACGGCAGCCAAGAAAATGTCCTGGAATCCCCTAACTGTACAAGTCCACCACAAGGTGGACTGTCCTCGCCTGGGCAGATTGTGAACACCGAGCGGAAGCTACAGAATCTGCTTCAGCCCCAAAGTTCCTCCCTCCCCCTGCTACTGCTTTCACTTCAGCTCCTTTGGAACAGCTGTCCCTTGAGGCTTGTTTTCTTCACGAGTGACTGACTGTGCCCTGGCTCTTCCCCCATTCCTAACTGCCTTTCAATGCCCCACGTCTGGCACAGCTAACGGTGTTCCTGAGACAACCAACGGAAACGTGCGGGTGTGCTATGCAACAGCCAGTTCCCATCTCAGTTGTTTTAAATGTCCTGCGCGGGGCTCCTCGCAAAGTTAGCATTACACATCTGCGCTAGCATGGGGAAGACAAGAACAGATCAATTGCATTTAGAAGGAAGATTCTAGTGGAGATTTATCTTCCAAACATGACCACTGGCTAAATGCAAACACGTAGCTTTTTAAAAAAAACATGTTTAACTTAAAGCGGCTACCACCTTGGACAATATTTGAAACTATAATAGCCTTGCTCTCATTTGGCTTGTCATCTGTGATGATCTGGCAACTGTTTAGGAGGGACAGGGCCTGCACTTACCATTCTGATTACTGTTGCTGGTTGTGCTGTCCTCCCTTTCAGACTGGCTGGTGCTGCTGTTGGAAGTTGTAGGAGGAGGGGACGGAGCTCTGCTGGAAGCAGCACTTTCACTTTCATCCAGGAGACGGTCCATATAATCTCTACACAACAGAAACAGCACATTCAGCATTGCCCTTGCTGTGGAAAGTATTGGTGACACTCAAACAAAAATATTCACTGCATATACTGCAAGTGTGACCGATTCACATTTATACCTTTTGCAATGCACAGACTTATCTTGCAAAGTTAACAACTTTAAGATCTCCTGTGTTAGATGGCCCACATATGGTTTGGCCACAGCAACTACGTATTTGTTGACCAATCACTGCAGTCAACTTATATAAATTCAGCCTATGCTTATGCTAAGTCCCATAAAATCACGTACAAGCAGAAACTTCAATACACTGTGATGTTGTGGGCTGTGTTTTCAAGGTGATGGTCCCAGGCAGGTTCGTACTAAGCTCTTGCAATTTGCTGTGGCAGCAACAACATACCATTAAAGTAAATAAGTTTTGTGCATCTACAACCTCAAAAGAGGTGAAGTTAAAAGCAAATTAAAAACTTCGGAGTTAAAGACATCTCCGTATCTGAAATCTACTACAGTCCTACAATTTAGGTAACTAACAGTAAATCTCTTATGAAAGATTTAAACAAACAAAGCTGGTTGGTAAAGTCCTTGCATGTAGGGTTCTAATCTGGATTAACTCCAGAAACAGTGCACTCTCACACGTAATTATTCTGGAACTGATACTGCACCCTAAATTCCCACTTCTATCTGCAACAACATTCAAGAATAGACAAGTACAATCCTTAATGATTCTTCTCCTGATCACCATATGCAGTCAACTGCAAAAGAATCAGAGATTCTTTTAAGTGATTTGTTTTAAGTGATAAACAACCAAAAATGTCTAATAATTCGGGCACAAATGGAGAGGAAAAAAAATCCAACACAAAACCAGACGGAAAAAGAGGGGGGAGACAACTCAGTTCAGTCCCTGACAACTAGAGTTAAGAAAATCCAGCAGCTATGGGTGCTTCTGTGTAACAGTCTACTTTGCAAAGCCACAGATGGCAACTCTTAATGTCATACTGCAAGTTCACTTCAGTGGTCCAACAACACTCAGTTCCAAAATGTTTAAAGAAACAGTAATATTAAAAAGAAGCATCAACAGACAGCCAGGAACAAATGAGAAATAAAAATAATAGTGAAAAGGCTTGGAAAAAGTCAGCGAAAAGAATGGGACAGTAAAATCATAGAACTGGAATGATTATGTTGGCTCACTTGCTCAGATTTGAGGGAGGAGAATACAGTTACATACTGACGTTTCCCTCTTTGCCTAGCAGAGATGTGAATGGGGAAAGGAGCTACGCACACCCAAAAAAGCCCCAGAACAGGGTTCTGTGTGGGCCAGAATTCTTGCCAAACTATATGTTTCAAGAGTGTACCACAGCCATGTAACACAAATCCTACCTGAAAAGTATGACCAATGCCTTTGTATAAAACACGTATTTAAAATAAAACAAACATTTTAAAAAAATCCACACATATGCAGAGATGTTACATTTATGAAACATTTAAGCAATCTAAATTAAATAGGTGTTCAATGCAAATTGTTTATCTTATTCCAAATAAATATATTTTAGAAATAACATACGCGCTAGTAAGCTCTTCTTACACCTTGACTGTTTTCCTGCTGCAAACTGGGACTACGGAATCCCTCTGTTGTCATACCATTTCAGATTAGAGCATTATAAAATAAAAATTTACATCCAACAAGTAAAAGCACATAAAAATAATGCACATCTTACGTTACACCAGGATGAAGATTATATTTCTTCTTTCCAAATCGGGTCTGCTGCGCAAAGAAATCGTAACGCTCTGATTTCTTCCACATGTAATAAAATGCTACACACTCACCGACTGATCTTGTTCGTACCTAGGAAATATGTGCCACGTAAATTTTCATCAATTTAAATACATTTTTGGCAAAAAGCTACCATTTACACCAAAAGCTGTGAAATTCAAAGTCAATGTTTCTTTATACAACATAGGAGATAGTGGAAACTATTGACTCAAAATTTCAGAGGCCCAGAAACTGTAATTTCAGAAACAGAAATGCAAAGTTTAATAGCGTTTCTAAGAATACTGGAGATACCATGAGGTGCTGCAAGCAACAGCTTCAGGAGAAATACTGAAGTCTGTTTCACTAGTCTATGTGAGACTCTAGGGATGCTGACGTTCCTATGTGCATGCACAGCAGGATTTTTGCACTTTTCTGAACTTGGGGTTCATAGCCACAGTTACAGAGGGTTCTGGACTCTGAGAAATCAATTTGGACATACATGTAGTAAAAATTAGAAGTAAATATAGTAATTTGTGAAGGAAACTGAGGCTAAGAATTTATTTACAATTACACTGCTTAAAAAAAAAGCGAGAACTACACTTAAAATCAGTGTTTACCTTATTTGCCTGAATCACATGAAAATCCTTGCCATAGACTTTCAGCCCTTGTTCAAAGTTCCTACATTCTTCTTCTGTCCAAACAGATAATTCTTCTACGGCAAGAAAATGCAATGAAGAGAATACTTAACAAAAAAAGCATGCTGCCAATAAAACTTAAGTGACAGAAAACATAGATGGTATTCAGGTTTCTTACACCATCTGCTGACTAAATGAGAACCACCTCCAGAAATTTCACTTATTAGCACAAAAATGAAAATTCTCCCTTCTAGTGAGTAGGTGGGAAATTTGGCTGCCTTAAGCAGCCAGTCAGTAGGGACTGTTCTAACTGGTCTGTAGCTCCAGCCCTGGCCCATGGGGAAAATAACCAGGCAGCAGGAAAAGGAAGAAGGTCTTAGAAACCTGGTCTCACTGGTCTGCCCCGAGACCCATCAGAGGCAGGTATCCTTCAAGCCAGGCCACAGCATGAAGGAGTTCATGCCACGGACTCAAACTGGTTGCTGGCATTTGGAAGCAGCACGGGAAAAGGAATGAGGTATGAGATGTTCTTTACTGCTGTCAAGAGCCAGCAATGACAGGCTGTTAATTCCAGTCAGGTAGAATAAGAAACTGTGCTGCTCACCTCGCACCGTTGGATTGGGAATCTTGGCCCCACTGAAGCCAGAATAAACCCCTAATAACTTTTCAGCCACACTTCTAAGAACTTAATACAATTTGGTCTTATTGATTCTTAAGGTCACGAATAAATAAGATTTAAAATAGTGGGAGAACAAACTAATCTCCTCTATTTGATCATTCTTGTCTTCTGATTTGCACAGCAAACTCCGGAGAAGCCACAGGTTTGAAAGCAGAACCAACAGATCAATGTGCGAGGAAAGTAACTTGTGTTGTCTCTTAGTTTCTCATTCCTTTGAGTATAACGATCAATATCAAACCAGGAAATGCTTAAGGCTCCAAAAGCATCTTTAAGACCAGGGTCTTTTTAGTGTTATACTTTGTTAAATAAAAGGTCTGTATGCTCATTCTCCTTTATTTAAAATAGTGAATTATTTCATTTTATACTTCATGTTTGTTCCATTAACTCTGATGACTGAAAAGGTCTAGAAGAACAAAGAACAAAATGCCCAAGAAATGCACAACACCAGTTGCTAAGGAGTATGTTTCAGTTTTAACTTGTCATTAAAGTCACAGACATAAATATCAAGCTTTATTGACAGGAATTTAATTCGCACACCCCTTTGAGCATGTACCTGTTCATACTACATCTGCTAATTTCATTCTCTTAGAAAACAAGAGATTCACTGAAGATTGCATTTAAATGGGCACTGGTATGTACGGCTTACATGCAGTCAAGCCCTTCACAGAATTTCTGTCTGCTGACAACAAAGCCCAATACCTGTGTAACAAATAAAAGGAGAGCTCAACAATATAAACTTAACTTTCAGTGTATGCTCACCTCTGGCTGCTTTTACATTAAATCTGAGCCTTCGTAATGATTCTTCAGTATCAAAATTGCACTTAACCAGTTCATACAATGCCTGGAAAGATGAAAAGACACACACTTAACATTCTAGATACCACTCAGTTTATGCTGTACAACAGAAGCATACTTAGTAAATCACTAATACCTGTTTAAGAAAAGATTGAAATTAAAACTCTTTGAATGAATGTAATATAATTTAAAACAGCACAAAGACATATTTCTCTGTTTAAATTTACAACCCCCTAATTACATAACCAAGAATATATCGAGGCAAAGTCTTTTAACATTTTCATCCACTGCATAAATTTGTAAAATTGATGGGGGTTTTTTTGTATGAAGAATAATATAAATACGCATTCATACATCTTTAAAAGAACTTGTAACTGAAAGAACAGAACTCACACACTATTTTTATATAAAATAATGTGCTGATGCATAAAGCAACATTAAGCCTAAGTTAACAGTTTTGTTAACTTAGTTACAAAAAGTAACAGTTACTATTTGTTGAGAGGTAAAAAACCCATCATATTTCTATTCCACAAGGAACCATAAAGCTGTTTCAAATACAGTTTTAATTCTATGAAATAAAATAAACGGATAATACATTCTACAGTATTAAACTACAAATCCTAATTATTCTGATATACCTGCTCATTGTCTTTAATATGTGATCCTTCAGGAATTGCATCTAGGCCTTTCTCATCACCCGTACGCCTTGATGCTTCATTTAGGAACTCAATCACTTTATCTTCTGGTAAGAAGTCAGGATTCCACAGCAGCTGGTCATCATTTTCATACACTGAATTAACCACAAGAAAAAGACAAGCAAGCTAAAACAACAACATAGAACTTTATTCTCTCTTATAAACTAGCGATTACAAAACCTTGGAAGATCGTTAGAGCATCAACATTAATCCGTAACACACGTAAGGACAAGGAAAAGAACACGAATGCTGTGATCAAAATGACTAGGATACCATACCTGGTATTGTTTTCACATCTCTGGCATAACCTGTGCTCTGGTTTCTAGGACCCATTTACAAAACTCCAGAAACTCCACCTTCCCTGTACTCCTCCTGAAACCACTTAAATTGCAAGGGAGCAGCACTACCCGACACAGTCCCTGAATGATCCATCCAGCACAGTTTTGCTGATGGCAGCCAGCAGGCATGCAAAACTATTTCAGAAACTAATTACATCTGTTTTCTTGCAATACAGCTAGGATCAGTCACATAAAACCAAAAGGCACACCACCGAAAATGGTGCTAAAAACACTACCAGGCGTCTGGACCACTAAATATAAAAGTCTCAGCTAACATGGCTGGCAGAAGCCAGCAACAAGGTCTGCTACCTCTGCAGGGAAGATGACAGCCATTCTGAAGCCATTCTGACATTCTGAAGTCAAACAGCTCCTGAAAGGAACCTTTGCAAAGACTTCCCTAATACTTCAAAGAAATACTTTCTAAAGCAAAATCGTTCATGTAAAGATCGCTGAATTTCACTATTCCCAGATCTCTACTGTTTTTTCAGAGCTTCTGCATGACCCTTCAGGCCAGGAAAGCCACAGTAAACTGAAATTATGGTCAAATGATGTATCCTCTGAATTATCTCCTATTTTTCCTACAACCTTTGCAGGATTAAGGTACTAGTGCGGCAAAATAAAATAAAATTCAGGTTATTAAAAAACCTAGAATCACGAAAGTATCCAGACCTTGCTTGTGGCCCAGTCTTCAACGAGAGATAACCTTACAAAAACCAGCAAGAAAGTAACTTTAACATTGATCCCATTAGCAGCTTTGACAAGAGAAAGGAGTGAACACTAGGGAAAAGCATGGTCACCACAGTTAGGGAAGATGCACTGGCATTCCGTGCAGGTGGAAAGGTCACAGTGGTGGCTAGACTAATCTCTACTTGAAAAAAAAGATTTTTAACAGGAAAGTAAACTACAAATAAAAAACCTAAACTGGTAAGGAAAATTTTTCAAGTGTCTTGCAAAGAAAGACAGCTTCATTTCACGAATGACACATTCTCTGGAAATGGCTCCTAGCAATTTTCTGGGAGCTTTTTGTTTCTGTGGTGGTTTGACCCTGGCTGAATGCCAGGTGCCCACCAAAGCCGCTCTTATCACTCCCCTCCTCAACCAGACGGGAGAGAAAATATAATGAAAGGCTCGTGGGTTGAAATAAGGACAGGGAGATCACTCAGCAATTACCATCACGGGTAAAACAGACTCAATTTGGGGAAATCAGTTTAATTTATTACCATTCAAATCAGAAAAAAATACCTTCTCCCCACCCATCCCTTCTTTCTGGGCTTAACTTAATTCCTGACTTTTCTACCTCCTTCCCCGAGCAGTGCAGGGGAACGGGAGCTGCAGTCAGTTCATCACATGTTATTTCTGCCGCTCCTTCTTCCTCACACTCTTCCCCTGCACCAGCGTGGGGTCCCTCCCATGGAAGACAGTTCTCCATGGACGCTGAGTCCTTCCCACGGACTGCAGTTCTTCAGACACTGCTCCAGCGCGGGTGCCCCACAGGGTCACAAGTCCTGCCAGCACAGCTGCTTCAGCACGGGCTTCCCACAGGTCACAGCCTCCTCCGGGGGTCCTGCGCAGGCAGCAGGTGGGGATCTGCTCCACCACTAACCTCCATGGGCTGAGGGCACAGCCTGCCTCACCAGGGTCTTCACCGCAGGCTGCAAGGGAATCTCTGCCTCGAGTACCTCCTCCCTCTTCTTCTGCACGGACCTTGGTGTCTGCAGAGCTGTTCCTCTCGTGCAGTCTCACTCCTCTTCCACTGGCGCAGATTTCCACACCCCCGCACCCCTTCTTAATACGCTACCCTAGAGGCGGTACCACCGCCGCTGACCAGCTCAGCCTTGACCAGCAGCGGGTCCATCTCGGAGCCGGCTGGCATTGGCTCCATCCAACATGGGGGAAGCTTCTGGCATCTCCTCACAGAAGCCACCCCTGTAGCCCTCCCACTACCAAAACCTTGCCATGCAAACCCACTACACTTTCAAAGGCTAGTCATAATCTGATGGTTGATTGCTCATTTAAGAAAAAGATTCTAGGTACTAATGGGATACAAACTCCAGTAGAAGCAACAATTCTTTTCAGAAGATAACAGATAATTGGTTCAAAGCCACCTGTAATGATGTAAGCTAAGTATGCTGCAACGTTTATAAATGGCAGTGGTCAGTAAATCTCAAAGAAGCTTTGGCATCTTTCAGTTTTCAGAGCTATCCTTTGATTTTCAAGTCCAATCCTTCTGAAAACATCTCTTTTCATTTTGTAGATTTTTCATAACCTGAAATTGTTTAGTAGCAGCTAATTTGGTCTCCAGGCATACTTCTCAGAGAGCCAGTCCACTGTAATTAGCTTAGTGTAGATTACATGGTCGTTCTTTCCCCACAACAGCATGTCAGAACAGAGTCTGAAAAGCAATGTAGTTATTCTTAAGAGTTCTAGCATTTTTGTGCTTTTGCTTACAGGACTGGATATGAAAGGACTAGCCTTCTTACTGTTTGGCAATTTTACAACTAGAATTCCCCCTTCACTAGAGAAACGAAGATGGTGATGTACGTACATGAAAGTACTAAATACATACTCTCAGACATTTATTTTTCAATAGCTTTTTAAGCTTCATTAATATTTCAGTTGGAGTCCTGTCAAAGATTACATCCAAAACACAGCAGAAAGGAAAGAAGTGGCAGAAGATATAAACCTCTACTGGTATATAAAACTAGAATAGCCCTAGCATGATTAGTGAAAATTTAACTTTTCCCCTCAACATTTTTTGCCCATGACGTCAGTCCTCTGTTTTACAGAGTACTGTGCAAGACTGAAAAAGTGTTCTATATAGGTTACTGCAAAGCACAAAGCAGCTACATCATTTTTATTATTGGAGGCCAGAAGCCATTTAGAGCTGAGTAAATACCAGGAAAAGCAGGTGACCAGTAAAGCATAATTTACTGCATCTCAGGCAAATACATAGTTCAAGCTCTATTTTCAGACAGAAGCAGGAAAGAGTGCAAAGAGCAACTTCTTCACAGCTAAAAAGCAGCTGTTTTCTAATTTGCCATTTTCTATTTTTAATGGAAGCTCCTGAATTCTCATGTTGGTTTAAATTACATTCTCTTCAACCTTGCTGGCTATGAAATCCAGAGCTGACAGAATGTGTCAGCTTCAGTGTGAGCCTGCTCTAAATCAATAGCAGGGCTGATGCTCTTTTTAGACAGCTGGTAGCTAGATCAGGCTACAGCGTAGCTACCGCAACCTGGAGCTCAAAGCACGACAACTGCTACTACTTGAGTTGGATTCTAGGAAGGCACAGAGTTTAAAAACTAACTTATATAAAACTACAAAAGAGGCAGTCTCAAACTGACCTGCAGTGTAAACAAATTCTTAGCAATGGGTTGAATTGAGCAGGAATACTTGTTTCTTTTAAGCTCACAGCTGGGTTTAAATTGGGTCTACCTTTTCTGACTTGATTATATTGATAGCATACAGCCAAAGGCTCTGGTTGTAAGGGGGAAAAAGTTCCTGGAAAAAAACCCAAAAGCACAACAAGGGGTTCTTCAATACTGACTGAAAAGTTAAAAAATATCAAAATCAAAGCTGCTGCTCCCATTTTGTTTTTGAAGGAGCTCTTTTATTCTGCAAGACACACCCCATCAGAAAATAATCTCAAGCATAGCAAGAATGGTAATAGTGCTAAGTCTCACCTTTTTCATTCTCTTTGTATTTGCATGTGCCAGCTGGAATTTCAGCCTGAAACATAGAGCCCACCATGATTTCCTATTTTGAAATAACAGAAACAAGAAGTTAAGCAACGACAGCCATGATTTTTTTTGTTAAGAGGCACTATATGGAAATGGATTTTTGACTATTTGGGGAGGTCTTTAACACTTCTTACTATCAAAACTCTTTATATTTATGCGGAAAAAAACAAAAGAGGATTTAGGTGACCTGCAGAGCTCAGAATGACTAGGTAACAGATCAACTCATTATTCATTAAATATAGACTTTGTTAACAGCTCTTAGTATTTACCTTTTTCCAGTCTTCTGAGGGAATATAATCTTCATCTTCTTCAGATTCCTCTTCTATTTCACTATCTACAAGAAATTGTTCCAACATTTACACAACATGAGCTGTGATGGGGCATGTGCATGCCAACATCAGCCTCCAGCAAACAGGCTGAGTGAGGGGGCCTGGGATGTCAGAGTCAGCTCCTGGGAGCACCACAGCAAGTGTGATGGGGGGGCACAAGCCCAGCCCCTCATCCCACCAGCCTCCAGCCACATGGCAGCCCTGCTCTGCCTCCCTCACACAAGTGCAAGTGGCAGTTTTAGTGCCAATACTAAATATTTCAGTATTGACATCTCTAAAAAATAACCCATCCAATGTTCATATTTAGAATGGATTAAGATACACAGCAGGCTCTGAAAAGTTAAGGCACAAATGAATACATCCATCAATTTTACTACTACCTAATTAAAATTTCCTTTCCCTCACCCTGCTTTGAAGCAGTTGAGATGATCCACATCCAAACTTACTACGAAGAGTTACTTTCTGAAAGTGTATTTATGTGGATGTTCAGCATGTGGGTTTCAACACTGTTTTCAATGAGGTCCTAGCTTCGTTACCACTGTTCTTTTTCCCTTACAGCAGCTGTCACTGAATTTAAGGTAGACTACAGCACAAGGTGCGAGAAATCTGCAAGTGTGCTTCTCTCAGTCTTACTGGGATTTAGTAGGCTTGGATGTACTGCTCAGAGATGCATAGCAGCATTTAAAATAGATTATTTCAGTTAAGGACCGAAAAAAATTTTAAGCTCTTTATGATACTGGCTACTTGCCTTTCACAATGCACTGAAAGCAAGTGCAATATCTGGTTTATGTATGGCATGTGATAATAGCAGCACTAAAATTATTTGTACATCAGATTACATTCTATACACAGCTGAACACTGTAAAAAACCCAAACCCTAATGCAATCCACTTGCATTATGCTAATGCTACATTTAAAAAACCAAGGGTACATTTATTTAAGATATTTGCAATCCTCTGTACAGCCACATGCTGAGGTTCCTCAGCATTTTTGGATTAAAATAAATTACAGATCAGACAACTGCATTTCTACAACATAATGCCTAGTAAGTGTCAAGTATAAGGCATCGTGAGGAACCTTTGCTTTAACTTTTGTTTGTGAAAACACAGAACAGTAGGAATTCAAACGCCGTCACATCTGCTGTCCAAATGGCCCTGCTGATAGTTCAATTCTGCAAGGTTCAGATCCCATTAAGTCAGATCACCACAGAAATAAGAGTTGTCTAAAGGGATAGCTACGTAACACTAGCTCAACAGTCTCAAATGGATGCAAAATCAGTTTTTAAACAAAATAAGAGAGAAAATAATCAGTCTACAATGCTGGCAACAGTATCAAATGTGGAATTAATCATTATCTCACCCTTTGTTATTTCAGATTTAACAATCTATTGGCCTTTTTTAGATTTCATTGATTTTGTTTTCTGTATCGGCGATCCTGAAGAAATCTGCGGTTCCGTTTACAGTAAATTTCAGTTTTTACTTTTTCCTTCACTGAACTCTCACTCTCTTTGAATGAGTACATAACCCGGTGTGACTAGGCCCTGTCATGATAATCATGCACTGTGCAGCAATTACCTACCTGGAACAGTGCACTTCCTATTTGCAAATATTTTTACCTATGTCTTTAGCATGAACTGGCAGCTGAAACTACGCTGGTAAGGTAATACCATACTAAACAGTCATTTACTGCACTGGACTCCATGTACAAGAACATTTTTGTGAAGGGTGCATCTATACAAACCAGTTTGCAGGATCATAAACTGGCCTGTTACAACACTCAGAGTAGTGTCACAAATGGACTTACACTGTCTGAGCCCCTGTTTTTTTAAAACTGTAGAAATTTCATTTTTTTTCCACAAATTTAATCCTTTCTTTTAAGAGAGAATATCTCTTGTCCTTATACAGAGTCCCTGATCTGCAGAGAAGATTTAGCATTATGCTAAGAACAGGACCTTTTTTTGCTTATTATTTTGAGCATAATGATTATCAAGGGCAGTGTTAGGAAAGAGAACAAACGTTTATAGGCATCAACATGCATATTTCAGAAACAGAAGACTGTTAACTAGAGCTGTTCTTAACCAAAGGTCAATCATATTGAGATTACCATGCTCAGTACTAAACTGTACATACTTGTATCAAAATATTTACATCGACGAGGGCGAATTATCTCCTGCGGATCTTGAGAAGCAACAGATGGTGCTGGGTCATCATTAGATGACTGTGTTTCATCCTCCTGACCTGACGAATCTTTTATCGTCTCCTCCTTAAATATAAAAAAGCAAAGACGAGATCAGCTATCCTTTGTTTGTGACATACACTATTTTGGTAATATTTTTTCCAAAATTGTCAATTTATCAAATCCAAATATCTGACTTGAAGTGACTGTATAGATTGTGGCCTGTCCAGACTGAGCCGCAACAAATGTGTAAACACCTTGTATTATTTATTCACCAGGATTTTAAGCAGATCAATTTAATACTCAGACTCTAACACACAAATCAGAAATATGAGCCACAATTAAGTATCATGTCTACTTTTTTAGATCAGTCAAGCAAATCCTTACAGTTTTAATTTAATATAACTTTAAATTTTACTTTGGCTTTTAAAACCCTTCCTTATGAATTTTCAACAAAATACCGAGAAATTACTTCCTGGCTATACTTTTCTCAATCAAATGAAAATGGTACCTTCATAAAAATTAATGTCAGTAGTATGGTTCAACCCCACAGGAATAGCATATCAGTAGACTCGAGTATATACATTGAGTCACTGAAACATCAAAAATTAGAGTAAGTTTTTTTATTAGAAGATAAACCACAATACGTGAAGTATTACAATTAAGGGAAATTAAAATCATAAAGGTTAGAGAAATATATTAGTTTCAATGCATGTTGACAATACCTTTTATGTGTTTTATGACATGGTTGTGAGCACTCATACTTGCTAGTTCTAACAGAAGCATTAGGCACAGGACATGTTTACGTGTACCTTTACCGGCAACCAGAGTATTATCACATGTGCAGCTTAAAGCAGATTAAAAACAGAAAATAGCTAAATGCAGTACAGCTAAATAAGCTGTAGAAAGATGAGCACTTGTGGAGAAAGCTTGAATGATTTATAAAATTATTCCACCCCCACAGATGTATTTTACTGCCTCTCTGCAAAGAGCATGCAAGCATTTCAGAGCTCTCATTCCTGTACCCCGAGGCAAACAATCCTAACAGGTTAGCCAGCTCGCTCAGTGCCCGGTCCTTCCCCACTGCCTTTGTTCCAACCCTAGCAAAACTGGGGTAGAATAGGCGAACACACACTTCCAGTTGAGCCACAGTGCCAAGTCTGCAATTAGGCTAAACCACTGGCTGTGTTTACTGTGCCAGATTGGGAACTGTTGCTGCTGACAGGCAGGAACGCACTTGCTTCTGCAGCACGCTACAAAGGGTCACTGCCCCACAGAGGAACAAACAGGACTCCTCTCACTGCTAACAGCAGACAGACAGTGAGATTTTATCCATTTAAGAGAAAAGACAGGCAGTATCTTAAATCAGCTAGCAAAAGAACTGGAGAACTACGGAGGAGGTCATGAGAACACAGAAGATGGAAGTTGTGTCAGGAAGTAATTAAAAAGCAAGGACACAAGAAGAAAGTGAGACTTCAGAAACACCACCTTGCACAACAAAATAAACCACTTCTGTGTCTTGTTTCAATTTTGCATACTCCATGTTATGTAAGTTTCTCCCCCTCCATTTCTTGAACCTTTTCTGATATAATATAACTATGTATCTTTCTTCTTTTCAAACTATTCAACCCACACAAACAGCAGTCTTTTACAGCATCTGTCAAGAGAGTCCGTAAATCCTAGCTACTTCGTTTTCTGATTCAGATATATCATTCCTCATCTTTGTGTCGCATTCCAGAGATTCTAAAATGGGTAAGATATCAAAAAACCAAAATGTATTCTTTTTAAAGCCAGATTAGGTAATGCAACTTCCCATTAATGCCTAAGCTTTTTTGTTACATGCAAAGGGTTTCATATTTTAATGGAATTCAGGATGCAATTCTAAATGGCACCAGTAATGGAGAAGTTACAGCTGTGCCCATGACAGGACAGGATTGTTACAAATATATATGACACAGGCAGAAAAGACTCTTCTAAAATCAGAAGACTTATTTTAAGAGCACACAGAATGGGATTTTAAAGACAGTAAGTTCAAAAATATGCATTTTGCAAAGATACTTGAAGCATTAGATTCTGTTAGCAATCTAAGTACAACGAGGGCTTGCCAGGCTGAAAAAATACAATTTAAAATGCTAAAGCTAGAAAACTTCCAGCAATCTCCAATACTCAAGAGACACATTTAATTTAATTTGCCTCAGCACCAGTTTGGAAGGATACAGATGAAATTAAGAGCAATGAAGAGAAAGACAGACAGGTCATTAAGAATAAACATTACAGTTCAGTACACAAAGCATCTGAAATCAGCTATATTATAAATTATTTCTGCCACAACATGGCACCTTGAGTGGTCGCCTAGTACAGAAAGGCTGTATGAAAATCAGTTTCAAATTAGTGTAAACACTTACTTTGTTTTCACCACTACAGCCACTGTTGTCATCATTATCAACATCATCATCATCTTCTCCCTCCTCTTCTTCCTCTTCATCATCTTCATCATCATCATCTTCTTGGAGTGGAATAGTACCATCGTAGCCATAAAGGCTAAGTAGCTCCTGGATTGGCATATCACTTTCCTGATAAACATCCAAACAAAATTTGAGATTTTAACAAAAATATTTCTCATCCCACATCTGCTCTACAGCTTGAAGACGAGCACTTTAAACATAACACAGCAAAGAAAGACAGATGATGATCACGTATACTAAGAATGGCCACTCCAAAATGAATGGAGAATCAAAATTCAAAGTTTTGGCTCCTAAGAAAAATGTGGGGGGTTTCTGCAGATAAAATTTTTATTTCCCAATCCTTTATAAATTTACACCAGATCTCATGTGCCAACAATCTCTCAAAGCGGCCATAAAGCTCACTGAAAGACCACCAAAGGGCAGTATGGCCCAGCCCTCCCTTGGTACCTGTCTACTACTGTTTTACCAAAACACAAGCAGGGCAGCAGGGTGGGTTGTCTGGCTACATCATACCCCTTCAGCACACAGAGCAAACACACTCCCTATTGGTACTCCCTTTACTGCCCAAAAACTACCTGAAAAAATTGTAGTATTTTGTACATACCTGTGGAAAACACAGATAAAATGTGCATCAGCAGCAACTGCTTCACACAGGCAGCTAGGATACTGACAGGTTTTGCAGGCAGGAACTAGGCCTAGCGCAAGGCAGCAATTTCTGCAATGCCTTCAAGAATTCAGTGGAATAAAGGCCAGAATTTGCAGCACCTGGCTTGAACATGGAATTAAATCTTCATTTGGAGAGCTGTGCTACAGGCACAATTCCACACAGTTCTACAACCCTGGCTTTGAATACAAAATTACACCAAAAATTCACCTCCCCACTCTCTGTACCTCTCCTTTCTGGACAAAACAAAAAATGAGGGGTTGGATGGGGGCGAGGGATCACCTTATATTCAGGATCACCTGATATCCAGGTAAAGATAGTAGTAATGCTTACAGATTCATATACATTTTAAGGTAATTGTCTACAAAACCACCCACAGTTTGAAGTAAATCTGCTAAAACATGTACACATTTACAAATCTTTATATTTAGAATGCTCATCCACTCTGAACGGACACTTCAAATGATACAGTCAGTTCTCAAATTCAGTGATTCCCAAACTGTTATCAATTGCACTCACTTTATTAATAAAAATTAATTGCCAGGTCTGCAAATTACTTACTTAATTACTTCTAATACTTCAGTATCCAGTCTTCTGGGGCACTATATGGCATCACTAATAAGATTTTTCAGAGCAGAAACTTTCAGAGAGCATTTTAAAATTCTCTCTCTCACAAGGTCAAATCCTTTATTATTTAGAGGTGTCTGCTTGCTCTAAATATTTCTTCTTAGTATGTACATCTCAGCTGATAATCAGATTTTTTTTTTGTTATCAGATGACCTTAGACCTCCTCCAATCAACTTCTAAGGTCCTTCAATGATCAACACATCTCTAGCTTCTGCAAACATACTAATAATACCAATTATAAAAGGCAAGTGTAGTTCTGCTGTGTAAAAATAAGAGTAACATGAGGGTTACCAGTACCCGCTGTATGTGTTATTTTGTTTTATTTTACTTCAAAGAACTAAGCCATTCTACCACTTACTGGTCTACTCAATGGTTAAGCTATATACACTAAGTTATACACACAACAAATGTAGACCATGTTGACCCAAACGTTCTCACCTTCCCTCTTGACTTCTTGGTCCCTATCACATTTTATGGAAAGAACTCTTAGAAGTGGGGAATTAGTATTTTACTGACACAGACAATATGACAGGACTGCGATCTTAATTAAAACCTGACAGTGCAGCTATCAGAAAAACTCTATTCATAATTCTCCAAACAAATGTTCTCCAGTACATTTTGGAAAGTAATATACTTTCATTAAGCAGCCCTCATCGCTCTCTTATTTGTAGATATGGACTGAAAATTAAAAACTTTTACTGCAATTCATAGGTACGTGTGAACTATGTGGCAGGCATATTACTTACTCTGTTACCTAGGAAAGTGGTATTGTATCTACAACATTTTTCTTAGGTAGAGCCTCTTAACTTCAAATAGTCCACTACAATTCAAAAAGCTCCAAGGGTCAGTAACTCTCCAAGATAATACCAATCGTGATTTCTGTATTGCTTCAAGATGTTGCAAGAACAGAAAAGGTTAAAAAAAGTAAGAAGGATTATCAAAGCCATAGGAACTTCTTATGTGGAAGACGCTTAATAATAAGAAATGGATTATAACTCGTGCATCTGGACTAGAGGTGAGAGGAGTGATATAACAGAGAACTGTACCATAAGCAGCACAGAAAAGATGAGTATAAATGACTGTACACTTTTCTAATCAAAGTGCTCAGGGGCAACCACTGAAACGAACACAGAATGGGTCTGAAAGACCAAACATGTTTCTCACACTAAATGAACTGTCAACATCGCCACGTGCCTTGCGGACACCAAGTTTACAGAGGTTAAAAATCAAATGGACAAATCCACAAGAGGAGGAAAAGTAAGACTGACAGGAACTACAGACAAAGAGACAACAGCTTTTCACATGTGCCTGAACTGCACCCTGCTAAAGGCTGGAAGAGTATCTGGGAGAAACACTGTGTTCTTCCATTTAAAGACAAGAGAAAGCTGGTGCATAACCCTAAGAAAACCCAAGAGGCCTCTCTGAAAAGGGAGACCCCAAAAGGAGAAACCTTTGATTATACGGAACAACAAATGGAAAAAGGGAGGAAGTCAAAGGCTTAAAAATCTGTACATCACCCAGGGAGGCATCACACACAACGCCCTGGCAATGCTCACCACTTCCTAGAGGCACCCAGAAAGCCAGCACACCCCACCCAGCAGCACTCTGCCCAGAGACTGGGCAGCACAAAGGTAAAGAACCTCACACTCATCAAATGTCACACTCCCTCCAGCTGATGCTTTGTACAGTCAGCCTAGCTAAGAGCAGGAGGAAGCTGAGTTTCTGCAACTTGCTGGGTCCTGGTCATTTATTATTTCCAAGAGAGTGTGAATGCGGTTTCCTACTACCAAAATTAAGTTTCCTGCACTTTGTAAAACTGTGGCATCAGCATATGCCCAGGACGCTGAGAGATGTGCCTGATCACACACACACCTTCCTGAGCACTGCCTCTCAGGCTGCTGAAGAACAAATGCTAGTTAGTCAGGACTTTGGTCACATCTGGTAGATACTCCTACATACGAGAACAGTATTACTGAATATGTGTCTGGAAATGATCAAAGACAGTCTGCTGTACAACCTCACAGATAGCGTTCCTGCCCAAAAAACCCTTTTGTCTTTCAAGAAACAACACTGAGAACCACCAAATCCAATACTTCTGGTTCTCTTCAGGTAGTGCTCTGCTTTCAGGGAACTGTATTTTTTCCTATACTAGAGCAGCACAGAGGGTGACCTCAAGTCTCTAGATGCAGACAGGCTACTGCCGTTTAGACAAAAATGTACACATGTACTTGCACAGACAAATGCAGGATGCTGCTCAACCTCAAGTACTAATGCATTACAGATCCACCAGAGTTTTAACCAACGAGTTACAAAAGATCCTTTCTCTCAGAGGAAGATGTAATTTTTATCACAGTCAGGAGTGAAAACATTATGGTTCAAAAATGATTTTGCAAAATCTGACTGCCACCTTGTCTCTGAAGGACCTAAACTAGTAAATCAGTCACATTCACAGTCTGGAGGAAAACCGAAATAATACGTGTAAATGCTGGGGGAAAGAAACAGACAGAATAGCACAGTTTTGAGATTTAGATTGCCTATCATCCACGACTACAAAAAAACCCAGATAAAACTAAGTGTTCACATGCAGCCTGCTGTCCCACAACTAGAAGCAAACTCAGGTCTGTAGCAAGATCCTGCTGGCACAGAAGGATCTGAAACTCAGTTGCACCATTACTCATCGTCCTGATCACAAAGGAGCTGACACATGGAGAAATTATAAACTTGCAGCCTGAAAACCACGATATGAGAGAATAAACTGATGGCTGAAATACAGTTATAAATGAAGCACTGTAATGTGGTGATAGAATTACACAACCAGATGTTGACTCTTCACAAAATATGAGGGGAAAAAAACATATTTTCAACTTAAAACCCACATGACATAAATGTGGAGCTCCATTTCTCATTTAATCTAGATGAAACATATTTAGATCCAAAATCTACTTATTTATCTTTATGTCTACCATTTAATATCAAACCTGAAATTACCAGAAAGAAATTATCGTTTACACCTGAAAAGTTGATTAAATGCACTAAATTAATTTAAAGTCATATTGGCATAATCACTTATTCTAAATAGGATTTGTACATCAAATATGCATCTGAGAATCATTAATGACCTGTTCTGGAAGCCTTTTCAGCCAATGAGGCTACAAACAGTATCTAAATTACTTTGCATTTATAATGACCCTAGTTTGTAATTTTAAAATATTATTCCTGCCTGAAAAGTAATGTAAGACAATACGTAAGTGACAGCATAACCTCAAACTGCCAAATAAATCTTATATGCAATTATTTCAGATGATACATGTTTTAAGATTTATCACTATTAACAATTGTGAGTTCTAGTCCCCAGCTCTGCTGACAGCTCTTTGCTATGAGCCAGTCAGTTCATCTGCATCTCCAATTCCTCTACCTTAACAATGAAGATACCCCTATATGCTCCGCTGAAGTATTATACAAATGTTTGTGTCAAAAGGCAAAAAATTTTAAAATTATGAGATTTTTTTTAAAAATCAAAATCGATACGCACTAATAAAGTGCAAGTGTGTTAGAAAATCATAACACTGGAATATACAAGTTTAGTCAGAGTGTACTTTAACTTGTATTAGTTCTAAAATGCAAATCTTATACCAGCACATATATGCAAAAAGAAACTAAACAAGCACAGCGTTATACATTATTAAGTATTTATGTACCAGTTTCCTTTCCCCAACTTTTGAGAACTGCAAATTTAGTTCAGCTGCTCTCCCCCATCTCTATTATTTACCTATTAGTGGGTTGTGTTTTTTTTTAATTCCAAATATAGGGGGAAAAAATCTGCATATGTTTTGTGTGAGACTGTGGGCTGTGGTTATGTTTTATGACTACTTAAGGCTACCTACCCTGTTAAGATCCTCTATTTCAGAACTGAAGTTTGTTTCTCTTTCCATCATTTCCTCCTCTTCTAATGTCCGTTCATCATCAAAGTCATGCACCAGCATATCAGCTGATGGATCAAATTCATGGTCATCAGATGTTGCTGAACCTCCTGATAGAAAACATTTTAAAGAATGTTTTTAGTTAGATCATGGCCTCACAAAGTTTAAATTTTTATTTTGGTGACATTTTAATACTCAACTTACACTCAGAAATTAAAATATCTTAAAAAACCCTCTATCATTTATCTTAGGGAAAGCCAATCTCATTATTCAGAGGACAGTGAAAGCTGCCCTTTGGGTAGTAAGAGGTCATGGAAAAAAGAACCAGGAGACACTGTTTAACCAGCCAGTTCTCAAAGTACTATGTATCTGGACATCAAGCCCCTAGTTAAATGTCTGTAAAATGTTCAGCTTATGATTATTTAAAACTTAAGTCTTCAAAAGTCTGTCTGAATCAAGAGCTCTACTGGGAGCAGAAATACTCGTAAAATACAAACTCAAGACTCCTGTCTCCTTTATACTTTGGAAGCTTTCTTGTCTACAGCTACAAAGACAGTCTAATGACTTTTCCAAAATTTACACTTGAAGTAAGCTTCACAGTTACACACATTTCATTTATGATACAGAATCCTTAGTTATTTTTCCCCATGCCTTTTTTTCCACAGTTCTTTGTAGAGAAGTCTGGTTATATTTTGTGACAATGAAAAATAAATGAATGGATGAATGGTTTGGCAGATGCAGCACTTTTATGTAGTACAGCAATACCCGATTTCTAATTTTAACCCTGCTAACATTTTTCCTCTTGTCTCTGTGGACAATTCAAGTTTCATTTTCCAAAGCTTGAGGAGGATACCCACACTAAGGGTGCAAGAGGGAGGAGTTGACTGTAAGGGTTAACTATATGTTGTAGTTTGAAGTGTTAAAGCAATTGATTGCTTTTCTGAAAGAAATAAGACCTCAAGAGACAACGGCAGTCCAGCTGAAGTAAGTACTGGAAAGCTTTTCCACTAGTAGGATGCCAAAAACCTTGGAAATAAATAACGCTAAGTACGGTGGTACCAAAGTGAACAAAAAACCTCTGGATATTCATGATTCACACTTAGGCTGACTACTAGACAGCCAGTAGCTCTGGGATAGTGGCATATCAGAAAATAACCAGCTTTAAAAACAGAAATCATGAAACTCCTCATTTTTAGTAATCCAATGAGGTAAAAAAATATTGCTTCTCTTGCTGCTTTTGTTCTTAATTCTATTACGCATAAAACCATAAAGCAATGGTACATCTACGAATTGAGAGCACACAGTGCCTGAACTTTTGACTCTGTATTTAACTCTAACACCAACAGGTAGCCATGCCTAGAGGGATGGCAACCATATTGCTGGGGGTACTAGCCTCTTCCATCCCCCAGCACTTGCTCACATTGTGCCCCTTACGACATCAGCATTCCTGAACATGGTTTTGTGCAGCTTTTGCAAAGTCAAGAATCTTATTTCCCCACTTAGAAACTTGGTGCTGGTGCAGACTGGAAGAAAGTAGTGACTACTTAAACCAGTACTGCCACCAACCTATTCATCAAATTATATCCTTAGTTTACTAACTGGAAGAGACCAGCAAAAATAGTTTTTGGAAGATGCCCACTTCCCTCACAAGTTTAAGAAATATTAAAAATATTTACCTGGGCTTGAAGACTCAACAGAAGGCTAAAAAAGAAAACACAGGAAATTATTTTTTCTATGTTGAACGTGAACAAACTCAACTCAATAATCCATTTGATACAAAGCAGTCACTGCAAATAATATATTTACAAACATAGAACAACATGCTGAAGCAATTTAAGGTAAATAGTATTAATTGTCTCCTTTATGTATCAATATTGTTGCACTATTTCAGCAAGAACAATTGGAAGAACTGCCCATTTTGTGATGCAATAATTGAGCCAATGAAGGTATAAAATAAAACAAAACAATTAATTCTTAAAATAGTATTAAAATTCCACAATCAGCTTAGTATGGCATAAATTAGTGCTATTGCCAGACGGGGCAAAGCTACTTTCTCTCCATCTCTATCTGCTCATTTCCAGTTCTTCCTTTATGCTGATAAAAACCCCAAAACTAACAGTAGTGATAGGTTAGGTCTAACAGATCCAGCCCTGACCTGACGCCATGTACTGAACCCCCTTTTCCACAACCAAGGTATATGCCAGATAACATTGACACTGGAGCACAGTTTAAGGGAATTCACTCTTCCTATTTGAAACTGCATGCTATGCAATACACAAATTCCCAGTTCTATTTAAATTAAGGTAGACACCTTTAGTAATCACAAATCACCATGAGAATTCCCCAAAGAACAAAAGGAAAAAGCAATTTAATTTTAACCTCTAACCCAGCTGTGAGGAACATAAAAAACCAACAAAAATTATTTTGCAAGCCAAACTTTCTTCCCAAGTACATTTATATCAAAAATTAATATGATCAGACTACAAACAAATACATTTTTTGAAATACGGGGGCCGGGGGTGGGGAGGGAGAAGAGACTTCCACAACAATCTTTATGTAACAGATTTGGCCTACCAGATTGGTAACCTTACATTTATAAACAGAACAAACAAACGTCATCATTCATAAAATTCTGCTTTCCCTTGCTTTTAACTTCACCAATCTTTAACCTCCTGGGATGAAATCTGCAAATCAGAATGCAAACCTCATTTGTTTTGAAAATTCAAGCAAATGTTTCAATTATTTTCAGGTACACACCTAATCAAATTGGGTTTTCTTCAAAGTTAGTAAGTTTGTAAGTTAGTACGACTGACTTTTTAATTCAGAGAGCTGCAGTACCCTTTTCCCTGCCACCTTCTGCAAAGTTTGCTAGCATGGATATTGATATATTACATCATATGTAATGCTGTCTACAGAAAAAACTGTCTGCATTTGGCCAAGAAATAATTTGGAAAACTTCCGATTTCCACATTCACGATAGATACTTGTGTGTATCCACAATACTGTACTTAGATTGTACTCCTACTAGAACCGAAAAATCTGTATACCCAGAACTGTATGCAAAATTAAAACAAGATACTATATTAGGAACTGGTAAATTTAAACTCAAGTAAAAACTTGTACTATTATTCCAAGATTTTCTAAAGCATTTTCCTTCTCCTTAACTTCATCTCATAAGGCGAAGCAGTAACTTGCACAAGCCACTTCCACTCAAACACCTGGCCTAGCTATGTAGTGAAGCAAAAATTAAAATTTAAAATACTCCATGTAATTATAAAGTTATTTTATATTAGCAGCTTTTCAAAGTGAGAGGAAATACACCTTTTTAGGAATCAATGACCAGAAGTCACTTACACGTCTGCCCACATTTTGCAACAGTCTACAACGTACAAATGAAAACTCAAAATATATTTGCCTGTGTGAAGCAGAAAGCAGTATGTAGAAGTAAAAACACATCTTGAATATTTACCTGAAGAGTGGATAGAAGATACAATAGACAAGAAGCCTTTCTGTCCTAACATTGTACAGCCTAAAGAAACTATAGAATATATATACTGTCTTCAGGTGGAGACACTACAGACTACAGTCTATTTTTCCATACTTATAACATCCAAATATATTTTTAGTTTATGTGCAGTACCACTGCTGACTTGCAAGAAATCACTTTTTAGGCAGTGTTAGCTTTAAAAGGCAGTACTGCACAAAAAAGCCAAGAGAAATCCTATTTGCACAATTAAGTAGACTGAAACTCACGTTAAGCGGGTAAGCACTAAAAACATTTTAGCAAAATGTTGCACAATGCTGTAGGAAGTTTCGCTGATGACTACAGTTTAAAAACCTTTCTTTGCAAAGATTACCTTAGCAAATTCCAGTGTACAGTATTACTAGCATATTCTGAGCTAAAACTGAGTATCAAGCAATGACTACACTCTACTTGGTGTGTTTTGTTTGTCTGATAAACTTGCAACGCTGGGTAATTCATAGTACGTAATACGCGACTGTTAGTGCGAACTAACAAAGTCTGAGCATATTCATTGCAGCAATCACAGGTGGGAAATCAAACAAATTCAAACAGTTTATTTCTGGGAGACAATACCGTGAATAAGGGAGACAATACTGCATGTTCAGTGCAAGGAAAAAAAAGACAAACATCAGTAAGAAGTATCTTAGTTTTAAAATAGAGCCTTCCTTAATAATGCTCTCATAACAAATATGAAAGAAATGAGTATTGCAAATGCAGATTATAGCCACCACTAGCAGCAAGAGGAACCTTCGTCACCCAAAGAGGTCATAGCAGAAATATAACTGAAGCTGAACTGTTCCTATTAGCCACAACAACCTAGTGAAAGTGAACAAGTAACAGTAAGCCATTCCCAGGCAGCACAGAAATGCTGCAGTTTGGCCCATGGGTTGTGCAGAGGTGCAGCTTTCCCATCCTCGTTCCATGGTAGCCCCTGCCAGGGTACAGTCCCTTGCAAACACATCCAGCCTCAGCCTGGACCAGGAAGCAAGCTGTGGAGACCCTATCCTCAGGCAAGGGTCCCCAGAACCCCAGGGTCCCCTTTTCAAGCAGTACTGACCTAGAATGGTTGTATCAGTGGAGTGTGCAGAAGGGCAGAGTACAGTATCCTTTGCATCCAAATGACAGTAACCAAGGTAGACTGCTCTCACTAAAATCAAGTGACTTGTGAACACCGAGAGGCTCTGAGATGGAAAAAGGAAAGGAGAACCAGGGCTGGTAAAGGTAAGAAAAAATTATCCCCTGACTTATGAGGAAAGATTATTCCAGAAATGACTCTGCCCTCATAGGAACAGAGCACTGGATCTGACATCCTAAAAAGCCCTGAAGATAATCTGTTCTGAGCGATAAAACATGTTACTTAGTGAGCAATACATTCTGCAAATGCCATCTTAAAACTGTTCTTTCTGCCGCACCATTAAAACGCATCGCATTGGAAGGCTTTTACACAAGCTAACACTCCTGCTGACAAAACCCCAAACTCTTTCCAGGAGACAACCTGCACTTATTCATGGCCAGTTTCTCTCTAACCTAGTACTAACGTTACTGTTACGGCTAAAGAACCACCCTCCACCTCCCCAGCTGTTTTTTTATGTAATACGGGTATTTCAAGGGAGGGAGGTGTCAGCTGGGAAGGAGTTTATGCATTTATAGATCAAATGTGCTGGTCTCGGCTTTGCAGTGGCAATCTGCTGCGGAATTCTGGCTGGCCCACGCATGGCGCAGGTGGGGCCTCTCCCTACCGATTCACCTGCTCTACCCCAGCCCCAAGCTGGGAAGGAAAGTTCTGAGGAAAGGCCTCAGGTCAGAAAGGAAGGAAGGAAGAAGAAAAAGAGCACATAAACCAGGGATAACAGGAGCATCAAGGAGCTGTAGCTCCAAAACTGAAGAAATCAGGATGGTCAGGGAGAAGAGGCTCATAGTATAATTATGCTCATGTCTGGAAGAATAATTGTGATTCAAAGCACAAGAACACTTGTGGAAAAGAAAAACAGCTGAAACACTGCTTTCTTTACAGCACCACCAGATAGGGTAGGTCTTCTGCAGGAAAAGTAGCATTCACTGTACCATGAGTTAAGGATAACACAAGTTCAAGCAAACAGAACCCAGCATGGTCTAATGGCAGCAGCCCTGGGGGCGGGGGGTAACCAGCCAACCCCAAAAGCACAGCCACTGTTAAGGATTTGCCAACAGCCAGAAAGACCTGCAGGAGGCCTCTGGGTCTGTGAGCCTTGTGTAAAGGGGAACAACCAAATCCCCACCTCAGTTCAGAAGAGCAAGTTCCCTATGTTGAAATCCTCAATAAGCAGAACAGGGTCCGCTCTAACCTCTGCCCTGAAGCCATGCAGCATCCTTTGGATTCATATAAATTTTGCATGGGTACACGTACACAGATTTTTATGTGATTTATATATAAATATATAAGTGTCAGAGCCTGTTGTTTCAGTTCCTACTTGAAGTTTACTACCCTTTACAAGTTTTCAGGATGGAAAAGGCATCATTCCCATCTTCAAAGACAAAGATCCAGAGAACCACTGGCTAGATAGCCTCATCCCACCCAGGCAGGTGATGGCGCAGACATGAAGGAGGCGAAGGGAGCAGCCAGCATGGATTTACAAAAGGGAAATAAGCCTGACCAGCCCAAGAGCCTTCCTCGATGAGAAGACTGGCATGGTGGATGAAGGGAGTGCAGGGAATGCTACTCGTCTTCACTTCAGCAAGGCTTTCCATGCCATCCCCCATAACATCCTCACAGACAAATCAATGAAGTAAGCCTGGACAAACAGGGGTGTGGATGGAAAACGGGCTGAACAGCCCAGCTCAAAGGGTTGCAATAAATGGCAAAGTCCACCTAGAGGTCAGTGGCAGGGGGCAGAGGCTGTCCAACACCTTCATTAGGGACCTGGACAACAGGACAGAGCATATTCTCAGTGTGTTTACAGCTGATACATTAGGAGGAGTGGTGGATCACAGAATCGTGGAATGGTTTGGGTTGGCAGGGACCTTAAAGATCACCTAGTGCCAACCCCCTGCCACGGGCAGGGACCCCTCCCCCCCCAGCCCAGGCTGCTCCCAGCCCTGTCCAGCCTGGCCTTGAGCCCTGCCAGGGATGGGGCACCCACAGCTGCTCTGGATACACTGCCAGTCAGAGGGGTCTCAACAGGCTGCAGAAACAGGCCAGCAGGAACGTCATGAAGCTCAACAGAGAAAGACAAAGTCCTTCACCTGTAAGGGAATCACCTCCTAGTACACGCACCTATAACGGGCTGCTCAGAATCTCATCCAGTAATGTTTTATCTATCCCCAAGGATGGTGACTCACCAGCCTCCCTGGACAACCTGATCTAGTTTCTCATCACCCTTAAAATAAAAGGTTTTTCTTATGTTTAACTGTAATTTCCTGATTTTCAACATAAGCCCACTGCCCTTTGTCCTGCTCCCTGGGCACCACTGAGAGGAGTCTGGCTCCCTCATCTCTACTCCCACATCAGACACCTATACCCACGGATAAGACCCCCCTGAGCCCCCTCCTCTCCAGGCTGAGCAGCTCTCCCAGCCCTGCCTCACATCTCAGGTGCTCCAGACCCTCAGGCATCTCTGTGGCCTTTGCTGGACTCACCCAAGTCCATCCATGTGTCCCTTGTCCTGGGGAGCCCAGCCCTGGACCCAGCACTCCACACGTGCCTCCCCAGGGCTGAGCAGAGGGGCAGGATCACCCCCTCGACCCGCTGGCAGTGCTCTGAACGCAGCCCAGGGTGCTGGGGGACGACTATGCCCCAGTAGCACATGGCTGGCTTACAACCAACTTGGCGTCCACCAGGACCTTACCCTCAGAGCTATACGCCCAGTGCTGGGCTCTCCAATTTCAAGAGAGACATGGGACAGAATGAAGCAACTCCAGCAAGGGGCCACAAAAAGTGACTGGGGGACTGGATCATCTACGACAAGACAAGAGGCTGAGAGCCTGGCCTGTTCAGCCTGGGTAAGAGATGGCTCAGGAGGATCTGACCCATGTGCACAAATATCTGAACAAAAGGCTGTACAGAAGACTGAGCCAGTCCCTTCTCAATGGCAACCAGTGACAGGAGTTAATGGGCACAAACTAGAATACATTTAAACATAAGGAAAAGCTTTTTTCACTATAAGTGATGAAACACAGGAACACGTTGCCCCAAGAGGTTGCCGTGTTTGCACTGGAGGTATACAAAACCAGACTGACAAAGGTCCTGGGCAACCTCCTCTCGCTGACCCAGCTCCAAGCAACGGGTTAGTCTTGATTATCTCCAGATGTCCCTTCCAACTCCAACAATTCTATAACTAAATGCTCCAATATATATTGTAATGAAGCTTACCACAATGAAGCATTTTCCTGTTGAGAGTAGACACAAAACCATAGTGGGGCATAAAAACATCTCATAGAAGTCAAGCATGCTTCAAGAAACAAAATTCAGCTTTCAGTATTCTGAAATAGTATGGAGTAGGCATGACAGCTCAAGCAAGCAAATGGCCTTCCCTATAGGCTGAAACACTGCTAAAGCAATCATCTCCTCCACAGCTTCAAAAGCATTGCTAAAATACTGCAATGCCTCTAGAATTCAGAATGACTCCCATGACTTTTCAACAACTCCAAAATATATAGCCAGTATGGTTCTAGTCTATGGAAGTAAAAAACCACACAACCCCCAACCAGAAAATCTGCAAAAACCCAATCGCCTCTGGAAACATTAAGTCCATTTCAGGCTACCTGACAGAATGCCTACATCCCTTGAGAGGTTCTAGTTCATTCTCTGCCACAGACTTCACAGGCAGCTTTTAGAAGAACAGCCTCTGGGTCTCTATGCTTTTCTTCTAAGCTTTGCCTACCATATCTACCTAGTCTGTCCTAGTTAGTGGATTTCTCTGCATTTCATACATTTCTAGTCTAAGTGATGCACTGTCAATCATTTTCTGCCTTCTATTTCTAGCTAGATGCAGTGTCACATTACATCTCATCTATATTAATGGCCAGCTGCTGCCAAAAGTAGTAGTCTGACCTCTTCCCACCACTCCATGTGCCTCTACCACTTGTGCCAGGTCCAGCAATTGGGAAGCTGCAGCATGCGCTGGTTCAGCAAACCAATCTCAAAGAAAGCTAACGCCAGTTTTCTACCCTATCAGTGAGCCAAAGTACTTCATCTTGGGCCTTTGCAATTGCCAGACATGCTGCAAACAATCTAGGGCACAAGTCTGAAGCTAGACACAAGAACGGTGTGCAGCAAGAGACGAGGAATAACCCCTTCAACGACAAGCTGTCAGCATTACACGAGGTGAAAGAGCATCCTATGATTAATGAGTTGTTTCAAGACAATTATGGCCATGTTTGATAATTCACTCCTATTTCCTTGCCTCCAAGTGATTGTGACACTGGACAGGGTAGAACAGATGGCTTTGAGGGCATCTGCTTATGAAAATCTCCTGGCAGTAGTTAAAGATCATATGGCTACATTGGTATCATCAGATCTTAAGTCCTAAGCTATGGTATGTCAATATAACAGGAATTCCTGTGAAAAAGGATACCCCTGTACTTCGGTGGCTTTTCATTTTCTGCTGCACCAATTCCCAGAGAAGTACAAAGCACTTTTTTGCCTCAAGGGCACTCACGGGAACAAAGAGCTGCTACCTATAAAAAGGTAACGGTATCCAAGGCCCAGCAGAGAAAAGCTATGGGATACTTAAAATATACAGGCTGACACACTCAACATGTTCTGCGCACAGCACCGTCAGAAAAGATAACAGCAAGTGTTTGTTGTGGGTTCAAAAGAATGAAAAATCATTGAAAAACTCCTAACTCATGGACAGTGAGGAAAGACTCAAGTGGCTAAAGGAGTCCTGCTGTATGGATACACCATTAAGCACATTTGTTAATGCTCCAGATAAGCAACTTGAAGGAAATACCAGCTCTGAGATACGAAGAATGCAAACATGGTAAAGAGAAAGAGAAAAGACACTGAGCAACAAAACATTAGGCTTGGGTGGCACTGAAATAATCTGTCGCTTTTTATTCCATGTGTATTTTTAGGAGCCTACGGAAAGACATGCAGAGTAGTTGTTTTCAGAAGGTTAGCGACACTTGCAGAACTATGAGCCAAATGATCATAACCAATACATTCTCCAGTGTATGGACATGGGAATAAATGGAACTGAAGCTGGCCAGCCTCTTTCAGACACCGTTGGACTGTCAAGTGATGAACCTAGCAGACACATGTCAGACAGAAAAAACCTAGATCTACAGTGTTACCCTGACAACAAAAAGCTCACTGGACTTTGGGAGGTCTGTATTACTACAATTTGTGATGGAAGTTAAATGGCAGAAGAAAACCTGAATTGGCAGCACGACAGGTTTATTTAATGCAAACAGCCTTCTGGAGACATCAGTTTTGCACAGTTTATTTTTGAATTCACTATTTCAGAAGTAGAAGCATGCTTCCAGGCAGTGCCTGTTTCTGCACACTGGCAGGAAATTCTTGTGTCTTATTCCGATGCTTCATAGCTGCTTGGACGAGAACGGAGTACGCCAAAACGTGAAACCTGTGGAAGTAATGCACTGAGTTTTCACTTCTTACATTTCGCCTACAGCCTGTAAAGAAATACTTGAATGGAACTGACAGGACACTATGCAGTCTCCCTTCTGCCCAAAAGCTACTGCTGTATTTGCTAATATCTTCCATGCTGTTTAATATAATTTATTAGTAACGAAACATCTTAACATTAGCTGTATCTGCAGTCTCTACAAGACAGTGACAAATACATTCTGTTCAAGTTTACACAATTATCTTTAATAGCTCTTTAAGTGTTACATAAAACAGTTAAAAACTAAAATTAACTTTTGTCTATATTGATGGCAATAAACGTGACAAATGAATTAAGTAGATGCTCAGGTCTTTTTTGCTCTGCTATAGGAAAATACCACAGTTAACTGCTTTGGTTTTTTTTGGCAACTTTTGGTAACTGCAGCATCTAGTTTTAGCAACATTTGAGGCACAGAAAACTTTAATATTAAACCAGCAACCAAACCTTAAAATGCAGCAGCATTGCCTATTATATAACACCACAAAGAATGAAGCATGAGCAGTGGGTAGAGGGTACATGCAATTACCTCACAAGTATACATGCATGTGGCTTCAACACCACTAAAGCTACATTTCACTAAGCAGACTAATTAGAAGAAAAATACTGATCTGTGTTCATAACAACTCACATTTGTTCCCAAAACGCAGATATACAGTTACACAAATAATGTTCAAAGACCACATGAAAACTGAAGTTTTGCATACACATGGTTTAGACACTAACCCTACAGTTCAAACTGAGAACAGGAGCTCATCAGCTAAAAAGTGGTAAGACCCACGCCCAAACTGCTGCTGTCTTAAGAAGTGACTGTGGCAGCCATTTAATAAACTCTCCAATGAGCTAAGCTAAATGATGATGGCTTAGAGAAAACGACTAGTTAAAATGGTGAAGAACATCCTTTACTCAAGAGGGCACACGTGTCTCTTCACGAACAGGTATTTCAGTGGAAGGCTAACAGTTCCAGCCTGATCCTGTCTCCCCATGTTGTATAACAAAATAACCCAAGTGTCAGAGAATGGTTTGCCTCATTTTTACCTTGGGAAGAAATGAGCAATATATCGAAACAAGAAAAAAAATACGGCTGACCCTTATTTAAGTTTCACATGTGAACACTTCTACAGCCAAAACTACAGCAACATCCAAGCCCTTCTGCACATGAAATGGAAACTTATATACATGGATTTTTAGGTTTGGGTTTTTTTTAGTTTGGTTGCTAAATGAGAAAATTCTTGTCCTTCCAGAACACAAAGATCAGGTGCAATGTTTCAACTCACAGATGTCAAATGTGTATCTAAGCCTTGAACCAATCACCTTAGTAAAGGTCCCTGACTTGGCCACTCCCTTCCTAGACTTCACTCTTATAAAGATGACTGCCCTCCCTCAGGACAGCCAAACATTACAACAGGTTGCCCAGTCTCTTTCCTTGGAGGTTTTCAAGACCAGACTGGAAGCAGCCTTGAGTAAGCTGGTCAGAACTCAGGGCAGAGCCTGCCACGAGCAGAAGGTTGGACCAGAGACCTCCTGAGGTCCTTTCCACTCCGAATTATCTCATAATCCAAGTTTTGAGGTTTTGCAGGTAGCCCTGAAAAACTACTTATAAATAAGCTCACTTCCCTCTCTCTGTCTGCCTCTTCTGAGAAGAATATTAGGTAAGGTCTGCTGCTGTTTATTACTATGTAATAAAATCTAACACACACCCCCCAACAAACTAAAAAATGCAGGTTAGGTTTTCCTGAAGAAGCTGCCTGATGAGTTTCAGCATGCCTAACTAGCAAGAATCACAGCACAGGTTGGGTTTTAATGCAGCTGACTCAGTCCTGTATCAATCCACCTGAATCTCTTAACCACAAAAAGACTGGAAAGGGGAAGCAGATGATACTGTCAGTATTTCACAGGGGATATTGTCAATGTGGATCTTTCAGACACTTGGTTTGCAACATGGCTCCTGAAATCTGCAGCGGCACACCTCAGGGGAAGCAAACTGTAGCGTTTCTTAAGTAGCCTTTTCAAGTCAGTTTTGCCAGTGAAGTCACTGTATTACCTGGGGACATCTTCAATATTGTAAATACCAGCAGAAATTCTTAAATAGGTATTTCAGCTGCACCTCTAACAAAAGCAGCAGCTGCTACTTAAAAAAAAAAAAAAGCTTCATGGGAACACAGAAGGCTGAAGGGTGTCAGGCAATGACTCTCCCTGGGGTGATTTAACTTTCTCCAGCCTGCTATCTTCTCCACACTTCTGTCAGAGGTTATCACACCACAGCAGGTGCAACAAAGCAAAGGTGCACCCAAAGCAAAACTGTACAAACTTAAAAGTTTTCAACGGGTGACACTGTCCTGCTTTCCTCTCTGCCACACTTGCTGTAGGAGTAGCCTCCAGCAAGAGAAAATAGCACCTTGAAAGTGCAGGGGGACAACACAGCAAGACAGACAGATGACAATGACGTAAGATTGTCAGGGTAGTTAGATCTCCGAACTAGAGGGACTACCTCCCTCATGAGCCTGAACACTCACACCCAAGGTGAGCACAGACCTCTGCAAAATGTCCTGAAGAGCAAATGTAGCTACATTTTTCAGGGTTCTAAGTCAAGAGAAGAAACAGCACGTTTCAGGGTGGTAAAAGCAGGTTTTGTCCAATGGCTCATGACCATGCTGCTGCTGAATCACACACCAACTTAACATACTTACAATAAAGTCGAACTGATTCTCACTCTCCTTTGAGCAGAGTACATGACTAGAATGAGGAACTACCAGCCCAGAGTAGTCATCCCTGCTCAGGACTGAGTCACCAGAAAAATGAAACGAGCGCAGATGCTGTAAGGCTAACTGATAAGGCTGCTCGATAGAGGAAGTTCAGCAAGAAAACTTCCATTTTTGAAAAGTATTATGAGTATTATGAAGCATGGCCACAGCACTTGATCAGAATACCACCTCTGTCTTATCTGAAGCACATGTTTTCAACTGGACATTTTCTAACTATTTATTGTTCACCTCCATTACAAAGTACAGCACCAGCCTCAACTTGCTAAGAAAAAAGTGGAAATCTATGGAGTGACCATATCCCACCATACGATTTCAGATGAAACCAGATACAGTCATATATCAAGCACCACAAGAAAACATTCTTACACACAATCTGTGACATGCATGGATTAGTAGTGAAACGCTAATACAGACTAGGGCTTTTGGCCAGGAAAAAGCTCAAAAAGAAATAGAACTTTTCAACACGTCCACTGTCTACCCTCCACTGTATTAGAAAGAAGTTTAAACATCAGTATTTTACCACATGCATAGAATTCCACAAAACAATTCTACAACAGGAAAAAACCAAACCAAAACAATCTCTTTTCCAAGATCAGGAATGCAGAATGTTAAATGCTATTGTTTTCTCTTCAATAGTTATCAGAAAACCTGAGGGAATACAAGCAGTGACTATAACCAATCATTTTGGAGTTTATAGTCTCACCAAAGAAGTGAGAGAACGGAATTCCCTGATCTACAATAGGTTTACAGATACCTCTGTGACGTATTCTACAAAAACTGCTCCAAAGTGAAACAAACAGACAGTAAAAGCTAAGATCAAGTGAGGAAAAAAAATAATTGTGCTCAACAGGATGGACTGATGTGAATCACTGATTCTAATCATTATTTAGATCAGTCAGCAGGATACCTTGATTTAATCTATGTTGACCTTATTTTGTATTCAGACATTACTCAAAAGCTCTGTCCTCCCTGACTGTTAAAACATCTCAATTTCCAACCACATTAGTGACCATGTTAACTTTACTACTGCTTCCTGCAGGGGAGGCTATTACACATTTATGCATATTGTTTTAAAGTAATAGCATAGCTTAATAAAAATACAAAGATTAAAAATGTAAAAAAGGTTATTAGAGATTGTTATTAGATCATGTATTTCTTAAACATTGTGTCCTGAAGTTGGTTCAAGCTGCACATGAAAACTAGAATTCAGTTACATTCACGAAGTTTAAAACTCTCAAACTGAAAGAAGCCTAATGTTCAGAAAAAAAGGAAAATTTCACCAAACATTTTTAATTTAAAGATTACTTATTCAAGCACTGCCACACAACGTTAATAAACTGGTTTTCTAGTCAAGAGCAACTAAAATTTCAGAAATCCAAATGACATTAAAGTGCACCCAAAGAAATCTGGCTGAGTCAGTTTAACTGTCCGCTGGCACCAGAAGAGATGTGGTCCTGCTCCTCTCCAAGACCCAAATGCTCCTGCCTCTTCCCATACCTGCCTGACACCTTAGGATGCCAATTCAAATTTTTAACCCCACAGAAATTCACTCTGCGGAAGGAAAAACTTAAGTTCTTATTCCAGCAGGTCTGAAAGCTGAATAACCTCACTGAGGGATGAGAAACCTAAGAAGGACACGGACCTGCTGGAGCGAGTCCAGAGGAGGCCACGAAGATGACCAGGGGGCTGGGGCCCCTCTGCTGTGCAGGCAGGCTGAGAGCTGGGGCTGTTCAGCCTGGGGAAGAGAAGGCTCCGGGAGACCTTAGAGCACCCGCCAGCACCTAACGGGCTGACGAGAAAGCTGGGGAGGGGCTTTTCCCATGGGCATGTCACGATAGGGCAAGGGGGAATGGCTTCCGGCTGAAAGAGGGGAGATTTAGGGCAGGTCCAAGGAAGAAATTCTTCCCTGCGAGGGTGGTGAGGCCCAGGCTGCCCAGAGCAGCTGTGGGTGCCCCATCCCTGGCAGGGCTCAAGGCCAGGCTGGACGGGGCTGGGAGCAGCCTGGGCTGGGGGGAGGGGTCCCTGCCTGTGGTGGGGGGGTGCGACTGGGTGGTCTTGGAGGTCTCTTCCAACCCAAACCATTCCATGAATCTGTGAAAGGCTAGGACCTGCCATTAGACTGTCAACTGCCTGCTCAAGAGTTGGGAGAAACAGGACCATATTTTTCAGCAACAGTAACAGTGAATAGCTTCCTGCTGTCAAGAGTCAGAGCAGCACAAGACAAGGATACTGGCTGAGGGGAAGCCGAGACAATTTCACAGCCCGACCTTTTTGGAAGGAGGAACACATCATCCTCCCACTGATCCCCACATCTGGTTCTGCTGCCCCATACCACCTCGCATACCAGCTCTCGTCTCTGTTGGATCTTTCCATGAGCCGATACAACTGGTTACCCTGCAGGAAGGTTTGCACTTCTTTCTAAGCTGGCAAGCTGTATCAGCCTACAGTACAAGTTCAGAAACATCTACACAAAAGCAGCAGCAATACTAGATCTCCTCTTTCAAGCAGCTAGGAGCTGTTAGACCACCCCAGTTGTTGTCCATCCCCCCTCAACCCATAATTAAAATCAGCTTGAAATTGAAATCAAGCTATGCTTGATTTCAGGGATATCACAGATACTATGTCCCCAACTCCCCTGATTCAAACATGTCCTTAACAACTCTGCAGCAGTCCTAGTACTTCTCTTATTCTTCAGACAGTTTAAAAAAAATACCAAAAAACACCACCACACACCAAAAAAAAAAATAAAATCACACAATGCAAACACTCATCATTTTGCCATTAGTTCTGCCTTTTTAGTGTCCTCTCAAATGCTTGTAGCAACCCGACCGGTGCATCCTATCATGGAACAAAATAAACTAACAGCAGGAATTCAGCACTTCTGGAAATTACAATAGGTATTTAGCTGCCTATCTTTTCAACACAAAAGTCTGACCCCAGCTCTTCAAGTTTTTGAAATCAGATCATCTCATTCTCACTGACATTTTATTCAAACAATATAATGGCTGAATAAACAAAAAAACATTCTCTTTCAACTACTAATCAAGCTTTCCAGTCAAAAATCTTTTATTCTCAATAGGCATTAAAATACTCGTTATTTGGGAAGAAAATATGTATGTATCAGCATTCACTTCACCACAAAGACTAAATAAGCAGCTTAATGCATGATATTGTAATATTCACAAAGCTTGAGCTGATCTTAAGTTAGAGATGTTTCCAATTTATGACTAGAACAATCTTCCAATGTGTTGGAATATCAGGACTCAAACCAATCACGTGTGCATGCTTCCACGTAAAATGAAACCTTAACACAGGTTATTAATCTCAGATCTAAAACCAGTTTAATGGTTATTCAAAATCCGTTTTTTGTCTGTCCTGTATTTAAACTGGTAAGCTTCTACAAAACTGAAACGTCATTTTTTGTTATTTTAGTTTCACTTTCTGGACTCTCTAACCAAGCTCAAAGCTCCTGTCTGAAAAGCCTTCCTGTCAAATTCAGAAAGTTTCATATTTCTATTGTTTATTTCTGAAGTTTGTGTCTCTAGCACTGAAACTTAGCTGGTTCTCTAGAATGCAACACTTCAGGATCCTTCCGGACTAAAGGATGAGTTCCTGTGCACTCCTTCAGCAGAGTCCAGACAAGATTTACCACTGGGGAGGGACGGAGAAGAGGACAAGAGGCACAACAGCCATTTTACTTTCCACCTGCATTTTCAAACCCAGGCTGGTCCCAGGCTTGTCCTAGGACTGCCTGAATTATCAGTCTTCCTTCTCTCAACATCACATTATGCTGCACATTACTTTCCTTACACACTCCTCCTTCAGCATACCTAGGACACCACCATGTAGCAGCAGTCATCTTCAGTTCCTCTAGGCAGATGGCAAATACCAGAGCTTGGGTGGCAATGCCTGCGCCAAGGAAACTTCCCATCCTATCCCCAATATAATTCCGAAATTGTGCTAGGACTCATATTCCGGACATTGCTCCTACATCAAATCACTGAAAGAAAGTGGTTTTTTTTTTTTAAGTCTGATTGTCTCCCAATCCAGATTGCAGTGCAGCCATGCAAACAGTTGTCTGCACAATTCAACGGCTGTGAACGAATGTCAGCCAAGCCTGAATGGCTGCTGCCACTCCTGTGCTACTGAACTCATCCCACAGGTGGATCAAAGCTTTCACAGCACAGCCCTTTTATGCTGCTCCTGCCCCTTAACCTGGAATAAAGAAGCCAAAAAAGGACAAAGAATTCATTTTAGCTTTTCTTCAAAAAAGCAAAATGCTGGGGGGGTGGGGAGCCTGTCTTTCTTTCTTCGTAAAATACCAAGACCAACACACAATAAAAGCCTTACCTGTTGGAACAACGTCCACAAAGTGAAAAACAAAAGCTGCCTGACCTCCATAACTCACTGACTTTTTATTGCTCTCTACAGCATGAATCCCCTACGACTCTCAATGCTATCACTGCTGTAACGTCAATATAAGTACGTGACAATACAGAATAGGAAGTAATTCAGCGCACTGCCTGTGGCTCTTTAGCAATATGGCGAACTTAGTTCCCACCAGAAGAGCGCTAGCACGAGTATTTCACAATAATGCTGTGTTTAAACCTTACAAGCAACCAGTAAAACTTGAGACAAAGATCTTGAATACTGTGATGCCTAGATCAGCATGGGCCCCCCTATGTCTCTCCAACTTTACAGATTACAGGAGTTCAACACCTACATTTTCTCAACCAAGAAATTACTCAGGGATCAGACTTGTGAATCTCTGCCCTTCAAGACACAGAAAAACACAGACAGGCAGATTCTTTTAATTTCTAAGATTAAATTAGTACATTTTGTACCAATAACAGGAAGAACACTTCATTACAATTGTCATTTAGGAGAGAAAGAATAAATTTAAGTAAAAATTCACACATATTCAGGAATTTCAAGGGAAGGAACCTCATCTATCTAATCCCCATACCTCCAACTCCCTCCTCATCTGGCCGGAAGAAATGCCTGTCCCACAGAAGAAAAAAAAAATTTAATTCCATACCTTTCAAATAAGCATTTCCAATTCATTTGTCAACACTGTTCAAGCAGCAAATTACCTTAAGATCGGAATCTTAGCGTAATTTGAAGAAAACTTAATTAAGTATCTATTCATCTGTCCTAACTTGCCTCCTAAGAAGCTAAAGAGCTGCTCTTCCAGATCCTATTGGGATGGACAAATCCACACCTCAATAATCAAACACGTATCTCGCTCTGCCTCCCACAGAAGAAAAGAGGTCAATAAGCCTTTTCCCATGTCCTGCAACTCCCCTGAATAGCCCTTCTCCCTTTTTCAGGAGAAAGGTCTCCTCCCCAGGAGACTGGAAGGGCTGCCCTTCTGTCTATGATGGCAATTCCCCTTTGTCTCAAGGACTACAAGAAAGGTATTTAAAGAAAATAAATACATGTCTTATGCTCAAGCGATGCTTCGCTGAGAAAAGCCCGGGTGATGCGAATCTTTCACATTTGGATGGAGAGAGAGACGGCCAGAGCTGGCAGGAAGAGCATCGCTCCACCCCGAACAGATCACACTTCCCCATGCCGCAGCAATCAAGGCTACCCCACTTTCCACAACCCGCCCCCCCCCCCCCAAAAAAAAAAAAAAAAAAAAAAAAGATGGACCCCGTCCCGAGGAAGGCACAGGCCCCGCTCCACTGCCCTCTCCCCCGCTGCTCCGGAGCCGGGCCCCGAACCCCGCCGAGCCGAGGGCTCCTCTCCAGCATCCTCCCCGCCTCCTCCCCGCCTCGAGAGGGCTGCCGCCGGTAGAGCCTTGGCTCCGCGGACGAGGCATAGCCCCCTGCCCGCCGACGACCCCTTCCCGCTGCCGCCCGCGGGCGAGAGGCACCGCTTCCAGATGCCCGGGGCGCCCGCCCGGGCCGCGCTCGGGTCCCGCCCGCGCATCGCCGCCGCCGCGGGCCCGGAGCCAGGCTCCCCGTCCCGGGGCAGTAGGCCCCGCAAGGGAGCTGGCTGGAGCGCCGGGGCTGCGGGCGCCGGTCGGCTCCCCGTGGCCCGGCGCGGCCTCCCCAGCCCCACAACTAACTTGTGGGACGCTCCGCCCGGCCGCGGCCCCGCGCAACAAGTTCCCGGGCAGGCCCCCGCCCCGCCGCCGCGCTCTCACCTCCGCCATGTTCGCTGCGCGGGCTGCCGGCGGCGGCCGGCGGCGGGCGCGGGGGGGAGGAGGAGGGGCGGGGAGGGGTCACATCGCCGCCGCGGCGGAGGAAGCAGCGCCGGCGGGTCACGGTCTGCGCGGCGGCGGGGAGCGGCGGGAGGGGCCGGCACAGGGAGGGGGCAAGCCAGGCAATACGTCACCGCGCACGGCGCCTCCGCCTCGCCCCCTCCCTGCGGTGCGCGGGAAGCCAGCTGTCAGTCAAGGCGCTGGGCCCGCCCCCGCTGTCAGCCGCGAGGCGGCGGGCCCCGCTCCCGCCCCGGGCGCGGCCTCCTTGGCACGATCGGCTCTGAAGATGAGGCTGCCCCGCGCTGCGCGCCGGTCGCCGTGCCGTGCCGCCTGGCCCCGCAGTCGTACTCACGCGGTGAGCCGCACAGGCGTGGAAGCTGTCTCACCCACGACGAAGCACACAGTGAGGTCCTCAGGGAGCAGCTCTGGAGCCGCCAGCGGGGCTCCTGCCGTGTGTGACACTCGTGGGTGGGCAATACCAACAGCGCTAAGCTGGTCCTATGTAAAGGAAAACAAAAAACAACAAAAAAAAACCCCCACAGCCCCAAAACAGATGTCCAGTCCTAATTCTGCCTGTTTTCCCTAAAACCTTTCCCCGGCCGTCTCACCTGCCCAGGTGCAGTGCTGTCCTAGGGCTGGTACAAGGACACGCACAGTCCTGCAAGGCAAAGGAGAGAGCGCCTGATCCAGAACTCTGGCATTACAAATGCTCTGAAAAGCGGAAGCGCTCTAGGCTGCTCGGTACCTCAGAGAAGGCGGCCTGCCCCCCTCCCCGGGGGAACGCCTGTGCCTGCTCGGCCCCCTGCTTCGGCCCCCTGCTTCGGGTCTGCCGGCCTGGGGCGGGGGCCGGCCCGGGAGGCTGCCGGCTCCTGCTCTCCCCCCTCTCAGAGGTGCGCAGACCATTTACGATCTGCAGTTCTCTGCCGAGCCGCTTCTCTGCCAGCAGCTTTTCCAACAACCGCGTTTTAAGTCCTCAAAAATGATCCCCGTGGGCCGATGCTGAAACGAAAGCACCCGCGCATGCAACTTTGCTGACTCAAGCAAATAAGGGGAAAAAAACCCAAAGCAACCAAAAAAGCAGCCACAACAAACTGCCACCGAACCCCTAAACCTCCCCCAAAAAAGCCCAGACCTGCCCCGATCCCCGTCAGCGGGGCCGCGCTTTGCGGCGGGAGCTCCCGTCCCCCCGGGCCGCCGAGGACCTTTGTGCTTCAGTGACAAAGGGGGAGCGGGGGCTGCCGCGGCCCTGACGGCAGGGGAGGAGCCCCGGGCTGGGCGGGGGGCGGGCGCCCCGGGGCGGTGGAGCCGAGGGGCTGGGCTTGGTGGGCGCTCGGTGGCACAGCCCCGCCGGGCACGGAGAGGGGCCCGGGGACGAGGCGGCCGCGGCCCCGCGGTGAGGCGCGGGTCCCTCCTCAGGCGGGCGGGCGGGGAGGCGACCGCGACCCCCGCGCCGCGGGCCCGGCCTATCGGCGGCGCCATTCTTGGCAGCCAATCCCCGTGCAGCGTCTTCGCGACGCGCTGCCATGGTTACGGCGGGACGCGCTGCCCCGGCTGAGCATCGTCGCCATGCAGGGCCCCGGCCGCGGCCCGCGGCCTCCCCCGTGAGTGGGCGGCGGGGCGGGGGGCCCGGCGGGGCGGGGGGCCGGGCAGCGCTGCCCCGGCTCCAGGCGCGGTGGGCTCCCGCCGGTGTCCCGGTCTGAGCGAGCAGCCGCCGGCAGCGCTGTGGCCCGCCTCGTGCCACCGGCCTCACACGCAGGCCCAGGCTGCATCTCTTACTGCTTTATTGCCACGCCGGTTCCCATTTGTAAGCTTGGCCCAAAAAAAGCAGATACCAGTAAAATGTCTTTTCGGGTTTTACCTTAGAGAAGGCATTGCCCCCACCCCTGTCCCCCTCGCGCTCTGTCACCATTTAACAAAGCCTCCTCAGAAGCTGAACGGACATTTTTGGAAGGAATTACATGATTTCAGGACTATCATCCTGAATGGTTTAAACCTTTTAAACCATTCCCGAAAGTTAAGGGACAAGTAATGTGGTGCTTGTATTTGGTTGTTTGAATTTTGTTGATTGAAACAGAACTTCTACGGCTGATTTCAGGGTAAGGCAAGGATCAGGAGCGAGTTCTGGTAGCCAAAGACGAGCGAGCATCATAAGTGGCATCTATGCAAATAGAACAGCAAGTCGCAGAATCCAGCCCACAACTTCCGATGGCAGAGCTGTGGACAGGGGGTCTCTTGTGGGTAACAAGTACACTGTGCGGGTGAGAAGCCACTTACACTACTACTAAAAAGTTTTAAAAGTGAGTTATTGCTGATGTTAAGGGTTGTCAGAAAGGAACTGGGAGAGGGAGGAGGAAAGAAAAGGCATGTCTGGAGTTGAAGAGCTGTGGAGAAAGGAAATGATCCAAGAGCTTAATCCATTCTTATGTGAAGATGATTAGCGTCCAAAAATAATCTGCAAGAATAATAAAAAATGAGTAACAGTTCTCCACCTAATCTGAGAACTACTTGCTTTCAAATCTGTGATACATTGACTGTAGCACCTGTTATGTCTTGACCTAAAAAGCAGAAGATTCCCATAACACAATCCAAGAGTAATTTAAAGACCTTCCTGACCCTTCTTACAATAAAATATTTTGAGCAGCATAATAAAAAAGAAGCAGAATTGTCTACCTTGTTGCTTTTGCAGTACTGTTAATTTGACTAGTTACAGTCAATAAGCAACTCCAGGTAGATGGAATACATAGTTATGGAATAAATAAGCTGAAAAAGACACTAGAGCTGACCAAGAAGGAGAAGCTGGTCTGAGAATGAGAATGGAAAAACATAGTTTTTCCAGATATTTTGCAGCCATTTCTATGAAGAGAGTTCCAAAGAAGTTCCAGGCAAAGGCAACAGCCCTCTCAAGGCTGAGTGCTAAAGGGGAACCAGGTATGCAAAGCCCCTCACCTGGTGTATATTGGGCATCATTTGCAGAGAGGGGTTACCTATCTGTTCTGGCAGGTTCCTGCCTAGATCAGGGTCTTCTTTTTATTCCAGATGAGAAAAAATGTTGCAAGTGTCATCAGTGTGACTTGTTTTGGGAACACAGTGAAACTATTATAATTATTTAAATATTTCTTCAGGTTTTTGATGATGAAGGAAAGGATGTGACACCCCATCCACTCTTCTGTTCAGATCCAAATACTGTTGTACCCAGGCAAGGCAAGCTCTTAGCATCAAGTGCTTACTTTGGGTCCAAAGGATCTGTTTTTCTCTCTTCTTTTTCCATGCATCAGACCCCAGGAGTGAATGCTAGTTTAGGTTCATTCGCAAGGTAAGTCAATACGTCTCCTAAATCATGTCTCACAGGGTACCTACCCTGCAACGGCCACACACCTGCTCTTCAGAGAGGGAACTGGAATAATGGTGCAGGGCTAATAATGATACGCTGTTGTCAAAATACAGAAACATGCCTGTCAGAGTCGCAATTTAAAATTTGAGGAATACTAACAAAGAGAAGAAATGGAATTTGTCAGTACTCATGGCTGTGTCAGAGCTACTGCTGAAGTGCTAACGCATACAGGTGAAAGTAGAGAGCAGCACGCGCCGCTGTGATATTTCTAATTTTACTCAAATTCTCCTTCCTAAAACACATTTTTTTGTGTAACATACCAAAATGGACCATTTTTAGAGGTGGTAATGAGTACCTCACAGTTCAAAAATGCAGACACCCAAACTGCAAGTTATGATAGTACCTATACACACGTACGTGACAAAACACCATCTTAAAGGTAGATGAGGTTGTGTTCTGCTTGTCTGAGCAAGGCTGTACAGCTGACAAGGGGCATTTGCACCTCATTAATATACTCCCTTCAGCTACTTCAGATGCTCTCTGCCTTTCCCAAGCTTGTTTTCTCAAAAACTGGAATATATCAATACCTGCTTAGCTGTGGGTATGGAAAAATGATTTGGAAACAAAAGCCCTGGTTTCACTGAAGAGTTACAAATTTATTTTAAAATATTTTGTCTGGTTTAACGATACTTACTCATTCAGTTCAAATACCAAAATATTGTTAACATAATAAGAATCCTACCAAAATACTGTTAACATAGTAAGAATCCTCTCTTTTAAACTCAAGCAAGTTACCTCTGTGATTATGTACATCCATTTCAAAAAACGTTCTTATTCAAAACTTATGAACTAAAACTGCTAAAGTACGCATTTCACTACTTACTAGATTTCATTTACAAACTTTCAGTACAGAGGGAATAAAAGTCAATGGACTTGAGCCATTTTATCTTCGGGCTGACAAATGCCATTAAGTCATGCAAAAGAAGGTAAACAACTATTTGTGTTTTAAATGAAAAACAACAAACCGCATCACTTGATCAAATGGTGTGTACACATTCAAATTGTATGGAGAGGAGATGCTATTTATTTAGTCAAAGGCACTAAAAGACAAGTCAGCACTGAAAAAAAATACAAGTTACAGAAAAGTGTTATTTACTGTTTTCTTTGGCAAAGTTAATGCTGTTGTGATTTCTGAGAAGACTGCTCTTTGAGAACTCTCTTTTTGTCCTGTTTCTTAGGCTAGCTATTATAAAGGATAATCCCAGAGGTAGGGATATTAACCAGGCACAAATACACAGAAAAAAATGACTTAAAAATACAAAGTATCTCCTGAAAAATAAACACAACCTTTTTGGAGAGGAGCTCTTCACTTAAAAGACAAAATGAAATTATTTAACTGTAGTTTTAAATACAAATCTTAAAATTTGTCTTTTTCAAATGCCTTTGGTATATTTATAATTGGTCACACTTAGCTTTTGAGGAAGAGAAAATCTGCTGACAAACCCCCCAACTGTACCCAAGTTTTGAGTTTTACTTCTAGTTATTGCAGCTGTCCCCTCTATGAACTTTACCTATTTTTTTAGAAAAGCAAATCCCTTCACATGAGTTTCTTGTGCATTGCAAAGGCATTTCAGCAGACACAAAGCACCAAAAGATCTAAATTCTGGTTGAGAACAGTGATGTATGCAGGTATGTGTTATCATACAGTAGGTAGCCAACACTTCACATTATTATATGCTAAAAATGAATCTGAGAACTCAATAGCTTCTTTTCCATCAACTATTTAATGCCTCAGGATATACTGTCAGAGGAATTCTTCCTTTTTAAGTCTTTTTCAAACCATTTCATTATCTTCTTGCCTAAGCCTTCTGTGACTTCTTTTACAACACGAGCATCACTGTATGTGCTCTTGCAGCCTTCTGTGGTTTATCCTGGTAAATACCACTGCTATTTTTGTAGTGCTTTGCTATCTGACATCTGGACTCTCACATGCTATTTCTGCTTATTTCTTTGTTACTGAAGGACACATGGAAGCAGCAGTACTTCTATATCAAACACATCGACAACTGAGTCCATACTAGATGAAACAGCAGAACCTGGCTCTCAACAAGATGCAACTGTTAGCTTATCTGGTAAAGAACATACACTGTGTAATTATAGATTTAAACTGTTCTTTGGAGCACTGTGATTTGTGAGACACTCCAGTCAGTGGATGTGAGATGCCCAGCACTTCAAAGGAACTCAGTCCCTCACAAGTTTTGGCTCCTGATTATTTCAATACTTTTAATTTGTCTTTTAAATTTAGAGCAGAAAAGGTCTTGCGTGTTAACATCATGTAATTTTTCAGACGTGCAGGTGAGGCAAGAGGAGATAAAAGAAGAACTGACAGAAGCAGACTTAGATAGGAGAGTGGATATTTACCTCACAGAGACGGAAACTATATGGATATTGGATATGCCATCTGTTGTGGTGTCTGTAGAATCTGAAGATGCTGGAAGAGTTCTGTATGTATATTGGCAGTCATGTACGTGCATGTAGTATGCTCAGCACACCCAATCTCTGCTGGTCACAAAGTCCTGAACTGGCTGCTCGCACATAGGTTCAGTGTTCTGACTGCTACAGTGCATAATTTCACCTTTGTTTAAAGCCATACTGGGCTCAAGTCTCTGTTTTGCGACAAGACAGCCTACAACTCCATCTTGTCGATCAAATTCATACCCTCTTTCACTGATAACTTAAGGCAAATTAGCAAAAGCAAGGGATAGTGACAAGAGAAGAACACACAGGGCCTGGGGGAAAGAGAAGATGGAGAAGCACGGTATACATGAATTACACAATTTAATTTTAATGAAAACAGAAATTGCAGACCTCTGCTTTGATTCTTTGTGTAGCTTCACAGCTAATCATTTATTGATAACATATATATAAACAAACTAGGCAGGCCTTGGCTTCCTCTGAAGCTCTTCACAGTGTTTCTAGCTAGAAGAAACCTCACCCCACCACAAGTGACCTTTCCTGTTCAAATGTTGTGTCTCTCCTTAGTTGCATCTAGTGTATTTCCACTTCAGTGTCTCCTCCCTGGACTACCATGAACTTTGGTAGGGAGTTAACACAGAACACATAGGTTTTTGGCTTACTCCCAGGAGCTGACTGGGACAGAGTACAGCAAAGCTGTCTCCATGATGGATGTCAGACAGATAAACTTGTCACACAGCTTTTGTAGCTGCAGGCCCCAAGGCCTGGGATGCAGTGTACTGCAGCTGGCAAGTCAAACAATTTACCCGAGTGAGTTTTTTTCTGCAAATCTGCACACAAAATTCATGGTAGGACTCCAACCCACACTGTCTGTGAATCACACTGGTGTGATTTTGGAGAAGAAGGAAAAGGAAGAGCATCTTATCAACCAGGCTTAGCTGGAGTATGCAGCACATATTGCCAGCTGCATAGGAACAGACAGGGACTCTCCCTGAGCACAGCAAGCAGTTTGTGGAGTGAGGCTGGGCACAATCTATGTCCACTGCTAGAATACTGAAGCCAAAATAACAGAAAAAAAATCACAGTTCCCACTGACTATTCCTACAGAACCTGAGGGCTGGACAAAATAGAAATGTACTAGTTTTGTTTTTGTTGCTTGGATGCACTGCCTTTCACTCTCAAGTGATGGGAGCTACGTATTTCTGAGCTCCCCTGAATTTTACCAAAGTGCAAAGGTAGTTGGAATGGGGATTTCTGCTGGTGCCTACCTCTACAGGCCATTTCTGGTTTAGAGAAGCATCAAAAGGTCAGAAAGAGCTGCTGAAAGACAATATGGAGAATGAAATAAAATGTAGCAATCAAAAAAACCCTGAGCAGTCAATTGATGATATGAAGCATCCTCTCCTGTTCAACTTGTGGTTAAGCACACTGAGAAGTTGAATGCAAATATTTTTCAGAAGGTCAGTATGCAACTTTTTTTTTTTTGTTTTTCTCCCTTTGAGGGAGAGGAATAGGATCTACGTTGATACTTGCAAAAATAGACCTGGTAATGATTGCTTTGTACAAAAAATGATGCAAACCATTAATGGAGCTGCAAAGAACAAGGAAGTGCAATGTGACAAAATCATCATGGAAGATAAAGGTAAACTTTCCAAGTACCATATAGGAAAGGGTATTTAATAGGAACAGGCTCTCATTTACTACATTGTAGCCTTGTTAAGTTTGGTTTGTTATTAGATTCAGTTTACTTATTAGATACGTATTTGGGAAAACTCCAGCATATAGCTAGATTGTGGGACCTCAGAAGACTCCCCACGCGCAGGTAGGATACTGAGGAAAGGGTCTTTTTTTCCTTATTCCATCTCTAAACAAGAAAAGATGTTTCCTCAACTTTCATTTCCAGAGCTTTAAGTTCAGATAGGTGAATGTGATTTGTGGCGACCTTTTCGGCCCCTCCTAAAACATGAACATTGGTGCTGACACACTGTACCCATTGCAATGTAACAGTCATTATGCTGTGTCCTGCCTGCCTCAGCACTTTGCAAGCATAGTGTGATACTTAGGAGGCAGAACACCTAATGCTCAACTATGCTCTTGAAATATGAAAGGACACAGTTCCCTTTTCCCCGCCTTTCCAGTGACACTGGTTTCTGTTTCTACTTGCCATAATGCAAAAAAGTGAACCTCTATTAAGAGATTTTAAATCTTGGGGGAAAGCTGAAAGTCTTGGCAGTCTCACAAGATAGATTTAATTTTATAAAATATTCAACCCCAATGCTCTGAAATAACTATAGAGGAATATCTAAGTTTTAGATGTGTGTGCTGAGCTTTGCCTCTCTACGGACATCTTTTTTTTGTGTAGGAGGCCAAAGAAAACGATGGGGAATGCTGTTCCAAACATTTTTCCTTTGTGTTTATTAGTGTATGCAAAATGAGTAAAAAAAAAAAAAGTAAAATAGATATTAATCTGATTTGAAAACATATCTTCCCCTTTTTTGTGTGCCTTGAGCATCAGCAGGGCTGGTTCTAACCCACGTTTGAAAAGCTGAGCACACACAGGCAGGGTTACAGAGCACCGTTTCACGGGGAGATGGCCCTGCTGAAGGGAAGCCACACACCCAGAAGACCCTGACGCAGCTGCTGCAAGCATGCAACAGATGTTGCTACAGCCTTGTCTGACCCTCAGTTGGTTTCAAAGCCCCTCTGCCAAACAGTTGGGAGCGTAGTACAAAAAGGAAATATTTGCTCAACCATATGTAGTCTTTCATAACAATGTACCAAAACACGCGACTTGTATAATAGAGTCTAATTCATTTTTAGGGATGACCGTCACTTCCTGGGACTTGTATGACTCATTTAATGTATTGGAAATAGAACCTAGGTCAAAAGCAGAAGGGAGCAGAGCCACAGCTGGGAAAAGCAGCGAATCTCATACAACTGAAGAGCACGATCAGACTATGCCTGTCTCTTCTGACAGAGGTAACATTTTTCTGGTTTTACATTTCTGCTGTGTTTTCATCCTTCTAAACCATGCATATCACTACGTTGTGTGGTGAAAACTATGTGAAGAAAATGCTGGGTCTGGCTGTCTGGCACTTGAAAAAGCATCTTCTAAAGAATCTTGGACAGGTCTGCACTGAGACCTTTTCTGCATGATGCTGCCATAAATCATCTTAAATAAAGATAAATAGTTAATACCAGCGAACTTTGTCATTGACTTGGAATGGTAAAAGCAAAACAGCAATCATGAAAAATTCCTGAAGTATCTCATCATACTGAGTATTTCAGCAATTAAAAAACCTCAAAATTAAAGCAAGAAGAATTAATATTGGAAGTATTTTTTGATGAGGATAGATTCTTCTATGCTTTTTGCAGGTGGAGGAGGAGGAGACTTCTTATCCCCTTGACTTTTACGTGCAAAGTATCATCATGTTAAAGCTGTTTTTTCCCCTATTATCTGTTGTCAGGCAGCACAACTTCTGCTATAATGATTTTGGAAAATGCTGTTCTTGCCAGAATCCATGAAGAGGAGGAATGCCATTCAGAAGCTATATTAACATCAGAAAACTTTCAGCAGGATTTATTTTTCATGGAGAGGATTCTAATGGAGAATATTTTTCAACCCAAACTTGCTGCTTATCGGCAGTTTCCTGTCCTTACAGGTTTGTTTCTTGTTGGCTACCCTGTTTTCAGCACAAGGCTTTGCATGCTATTGAACATCATGGATTTACGACCCTCACTGAATGCCTTTACAGATGACAAGTAATTTAAGAAATAAGACAAAGGAAAGGAGAGTTTATGAGATGTCAACATGAGTGTTGCAGTTTTACACTCACTTTAACAGACATTCCTACCATACTTAGTGCAATGAGTTCTGAGCTGGCTCATCTCCCCTTATCACCACAGAGACTTACTGAAAATATTAGCCAAACTTGTTTCCTGACAGTTAAGATACAAATTAATTCTACTGCTTCTCCAACCATTTTTTGTATTGGAATGTCTTTTACAGTTTATTTATTTATTTATTTTATAAGGAAACTGATGGTAAACAGAAGTTTTAGCCTGATAGATTTTCAGTGTCTAAAATAAAGTACATTCATTGCAGACTGTAAGAGGCATTACCTGGACCCAAGTGCTAAGTAATATTTTACCTTTTACAGGAGTTCCAAGTTAACACAGGGATTTAAAAAAACAAGGCAGATTCACACTCCTTTTATTGTATTGTACCTCTTTGTGTCATAGAGAGTTTCAGTTTCTCAGGCAATGAACCTGTTATATTCAGTCACTCTTCGGGAACTAGCTACAGCTGGAGCACGATACCAGCCAGGAGGACTTTTGTTCTGACAATATGGCAGTTACTGTGTTCCTATTTTCTTAACAGTGATCTCAGATCAATTTAAGATTACATTTGCATTACATGCACATTACATGTGTGTTACATGCAAATATGTATACATAAGATTACAATTATGCACATTACATAAAATAAAAGCGTGAGTAAACAAAAAAATACATAGCAAACAGTCTAAAAATGTGCTCTACACATTTTTCCCAAGTAATGAGCAACTTATTACAGCATCATGTAACTTAGCTACAGTGTTACAGCATCAATGCATAAGCGTGGCTCTTTAAAATTTGGCACCTAGTGTGAAAAAAATACCTGTTTAAACAAATTTTTAAGTACAAAAGATTAGAAACTTTCCAGGTGGGGAGTGGACATAAGTTCCTAACTTGTTGCTGCATAGCGGAATCCACTCATTAAACACCTGGGGCATAGCTGGCTCACAACAGCCTGATCCAGCCATCTTCTGTGTCCCTATATCAACATTTTAGCCACAGTTTTAGAAGTTAGGATGTCTAAATTCCTCAACCCTTCACTTCATATTTTTTTTCTGCAAAATAGTTGCTGAAAGGTCACATTTTTCTTCTGATGTGAATGATTGGAGTTAGATAAGTGAAATGTTACTACTCAGGCTCTACGATATTTGTGTATTTTAGATCCTGACATTACACCAGACACTGGTGGTACAGTAGCAGCTGTGAAAGTAGCAAAACCGGAAGAGCAGGACAAGGAAAACAAAGATAAGGAAAAGCAAAGGGAAGCATTAATTGACCCATCAATTCTGTCAGATCTGAATAAAACCCCAGAAGAAATTGTACCTCCCAGGCTGGAATGGCTGTGGTCATATGCATGTGAATTAACTAACGGTCACAGTGTGAGCAGTATGGCTTGGAGCAAAGTAAACCCAGTGAGTTAACAAATCACTTCTTCTAAGCTGTTTACAAAATGGTATAAGCAATTGTTGGTAGTAATAAACTCCTGATTTTTATGTATTTTGTTGGGAGGGATCTCTGAGCAATGGATCCATCCCTACAGTCAGGCAGGTTGTCTTTGCATCCCGCCCTCTGTATTTTGTCCTTCCATGTAACAATATTGTTGCATTATTCTACAGGCTGGATAGCCACACTAGGCTTTTCCTACAAATGTACCACAACAGCTTTAATCAGTCCAGAATTTAATTTAATTGGGCCAATTCACCAATGTCAGTCACCTGAACAATAATGTTAAGATAATAGATTTGGTCTGTTATAGAACTGGAAATTGAAATTTAAACCACTACTACTAAACTTTATCACCATTGATGAAATTTATCCATCATGTTTAGATACCACATCTTGGTTTCTAATAGTAGTCTCCCAAGAAAGCAGCATTCATCAAACTTTAAGGGTAAGATGCATAATAACAGGCACAAATTTCTGAGCAGCTGGCCCAAGTTTATTTAATTCAGTTTCAGTGGAGGTGAGAATGACTCAGACACCTCTACTTTCAGAGTAATGTAAGGCTCAGTTTTTCCAACGGAGCTCTCGTATGGCCACGAGAAAAATACTGAATGGAAGGTAAAAAGCAAGGGAGGATGAGAAACATAAAACCAGTAACATTGCTCTAAGGGGAAAAAAAAAAAAAGAGAGAAAACAAAGACTACTTCATACTGTTAGTACACCAGATCCCCAGCTATTATAAAGTTGGACACATTTCCAGACTTCAGCTTTAGAATTATAGGGCAAACAAATACTTACTTTTAAAGTGTTAGTTTCACAAACTACTTGTTGTTTGTAGGAAAAAAAATTAATGGAGTTGCAGACTAAAGTCTTGCCGCTGTTTCTTACTTCTGCTTATGGAAAGGAATGAACAGGATTGGACCATTGGACCCCACTGTAGAGAGCTAAAAGCTAGGAGTTTGAGGTGGTCACTGAAGCTCCTTTTTCAGCTAACGTTGAGAGAGAAAAGTAGAAGTATTACTGTGTATTCCATTAAAAACTGCACATTAAAATATGGTTATAGAATAATTTGTATTGATCTCTGGAAAGGGACATATGTTTATGATGGCCAGAGAGGGGTCATTGCAAACACACTGACAATGACTATGAATGCATTTTTAGTTGAACCAGTTTCCAATATTCTAGAAATTCTGTTCTTCTTGTGTGTCATTCTACTCACATATGACACAAGCATTATTTTTCCAGACTTTGCACTGAGAGTCACTATTAACTGAAAGTTGTCTTTTAGAAATATACTGCTGAACTTCAAGTTAAACTGAGATACATATATCTGTTAATCTGTGCTTTTAGGATCTTTTAGCTGTTGGTTACGGGGCGTTTAATTTTAAAGAACAGAAGAAAGGCTTGGCTTGCTGTTGGTCATTGAAGAACCCCATGGTAATGAGCTGCCCATTGGTTTTCTTTTTTTTTCTTCAGTGTATTTTTCTGCTTTATTTATTTCCCTCTTCCTGTTTCCAAAAGCAAGACCTAGCCAGTAAGGCTGAGTTTTCTAGCCCAAACCACACATTTCAGGAAAACAGATTCCAGCCACCATACCTAGCGATGTGCTCAAATCTTGACCCAAAGAAAGTGCCTGTAGGAAGCAGTTTAGTTTCTGTGCCTATTGGTCCTCTCGATTAACACTTCTAACAGAGGTGCTGACTATGCTGGTGGTTTGGTAACACAGACATGTGTTGACAGGGACTACACTCATTGCACACAGGCCATCAAACAACTAGGAGATGGTTACAACTCTCAGGTAGTACCAGGCTATGCTAGGCAACTTAGCAATGCAGACCTCTGCATCCCATTTCCAATCCCTAGAGTGACCTACCCAAGTCCATAAATCTGTTTCATTATTACTGTGGGTAGACCCAGGTGCGTAGAAATTATTTTCTAGACTGGAAAAGTATTGAGCACATCAAATGTGAAAATAAATTAATTTACCATTTGTTTCTCAAAATCTATAGACAATTTGTTCAATACTTCCTAACTCTCATTACAGAGAATATCTGTTTTAAATTTAAGGATTATCCTTTCCAATGCATTTTCTGTTGCACCATGAAATTCTGTTAGGCTGAAGGAAAAACAACAACAACAAAAAGTATTATCTAATCCAACTTCTCATAATATGGTCAAAAAGACAGTAGATTTCACAGATGTAATATTTACATCTTTACATACCCACCTGAAAGGTGATCCTTTTCAAAGGAACCATTTTTTCAAAAAGTCTTGGAAATCTCGGTTCCAAAGTGACATGGTAAAAACCATCTGATTGCCATCGACTTACACAACTTCAGTTTGGTTTGGTCTACAATTTCACTTGGCCAAACTTGTGTATTAAGACTGATTTAAATCACAGAGTCAAATCTTTAATGTGTATTTATCAAGTCAGTAACAGTCAAATACTCCTGTGATTCCCTGATGTCACCAAGTCCCTAACATTAAGAAATATGACCTGGCATGCACGCTGAAATACAGTTATTTGCAAACACACACTCTACCACTTCCCATTTTGAGAGCTCAGTACAGTGACTTCAGGGATTCGATCTCATAACAGAGCTGAATCAGTTCTTTGGTTACATGGAGAAATTGCATGAAAATAGCAGTTTACAGGTTACCTGAAATATGTTAGATTGCATTTTATCTTCAGCTAAGTTTCTGTAATTGGAAAGGTACTTACTTTCATACTAAGAGATAGAAAACAACTGGACAAATTTTCCAAAATGCCAAGTTTGTTTTAAAAAGAAAGAAAACAAATCAAACAGAAGTCTCACACTGTACTCATATAGCTGAATCTTGGAGAATGGGATTTTTAGGTATTTGGTTTAGAGTAGGCCCATTAACTTATATTACAGTGTCATATTTCTGCATAGTCTTTATTTTTCCTAATTTTATCAGTTGCAGCAAGTAATAAACTGAACCATGTAGAATACAGTACCTAATTTCTGTCCAGAAGTAGTTACTATGGTCATCAGCACTTGAATCTTCCAGCAGAGCCTCGCAAATTAGTATGTAGTGTTGAGAAGACCAAGGTAAGTTAAGAAACTAACTTAAAACATTCTTGTATTTTTCTACTGGTCAGTGGCCAGAGCGTGTTTTCCAGTGTGAGCATGGTGTTACTGCTTTGAATTTTTCTACGGCAAGCCCAAACCTTTTAGCCATTGGCACGTACGATGGTTCTGTTGCAATCTATAACATACAGAGTTGTAGTGATGCCGCATTTTTGGACACCAGGTAAGGCTATGATTTCTCATCTCCTCCCACCTTGGTCATGTCTTAGCAAATAACAAATAAAAGAATATCCACAACTAAGGAGCTGAGGGAATAGTAGGAGTCTTGATAAGCAAGGCTTGTGAATGCTCAGGGACGTTGCACAATTTTTTCATTTCCAATTTCTGTCAGTGTCTTCCAGTTTTGACTGGAAATGCCTACATAAACCATACTCTCAAATATGAGAAATTTTTGGAGCAAAACTGCAAACACAAAGGCTTATGATAGTGCACAAATGCCTGGAAGGGCCGGAGTGGGCCAGCGTGACTTTTCCCATTCACCTATTCACACCAATACAGCCAAATCCTCAGATGCTGCCATCCTCTGCACTGCCAACATTCTGTATTCTTATTTCTGCCGATAAATGCTTACATTAACACCATGGGTCCTTATTTGGGGTTTGAAACTCCCTGCCATTGTTGGTGCACATACAAAGTGAATTCCCCATGTTTGAAAGATGAAACAAGTGAGTACTATGCTCTGACTTTTTAAGAAAATGCAGCAAGTTACCACCACATATCATTTTATACTCCATGTATTAACATAACCCCAGATAATGCATCTGTAGGGGAGACCAGCAGTAGCTTTTGGTGTTTTCTCACCAATTCCACTTGACAAAAAAGTCAAGACCATCAGAAAAGGTGAGGGAAAAGCAGGAATTAAGAAGAAAATAAGAGAGGGTGACCAGGGAGACATTTACCTTAAGGGCAGCTCCCCGGGTCTAGGGCATTGTCCTACAAGGTGCAGACTGATTTCATGACTCCAGGTATCAATGAAAAGTGTGTCAGCACATAAACACTGCTGAAACAAAATATCAAACATGTTTGATAAAAGAAAAAAAAAATTCCTGGAGAACAAAGCCAATGTTCAGATTTCTTTTTTTTTTTTTAGAGACAAGCTAAACAACATTTTTGTTGTAAGACTTGATGTTCATTACAAAGTGGAAGGTTAATTATTTTTCAAATAGATTGTCTTGTCTTTGTTCATATTTATCATGTGCATCTTTTGTCCCAGTGAATCTTCAAATAAACATACAGGTCCTGTATGGCAACTGAGGTGGGTGAAACAGGACAGAGGTGCAACAGGAGATGGCAAGAAAGAGAGATTAATCTGTATCTCAGCAGATGGCCGAATAACTGAGTGGCTTATACAGAAAAGACTGGATTGCACTGGTAAGCATTTTCCCCTGCAGCTTCTCTGCAGAGGGATAATACCTGAAATTGCAATTGCTTCATTTTATTTCAGGTGACATTCTTTATACTAGTTACATGCACAAAATATTTAAGAGCTGTTGAGCACTCCAAAGAAGCAGGAGTTATTTATAGCACTGTCACATACCTGTTTGACAAAAAATCCTGCTATTTGCACAGATCTCATGAAAATAAAGCGAACAGAAAGTGAGAAGAAAAAATTACCAGGTGAGAAAGAAAGGAAAAGCGAAGTTCTGATATCTCAACATGCAGCTGGAATGTGCTTTGACTTCCATCCAAAGGTAGGCTCAGAAAGTCCACCCTGGCTAAAGTATTATCCAGGCAAACTATGCAGCAGGGGTGAGATCCTCAGCTGGAGCTACTTTAGTATACACTACCCTGGGGTTTGGCACTGGTATTTAAAGCATATTTAGTTCTGAAACAAATTGCTTCTTATCCAATAACAGTTTTACCCTAAATTGATGATATGGTAAGCCATGCAAGTAACACCCATCCATACGTGAAAAACTTTATCATTTCAGCCACGTTACTCACACTTGCTTGGGCCAGATCCGAGGGTAGCTTTCCTCTGTGTGTCCGTCAAATCAGTGAGAATTTGTTCAGCATCTCCCAAGGGTAGAGCTTAGATGTTTGTGCCTCTCCTCTTTATCCAGCTGGATATTTTGTCCACCGAGCCTTTGAAGAATTCATGTCTTTGCCCGTGTGGATTGCAGAAAGTCTGAGATTTTCAGGAGTCAAAAATCACAGCATATGTTCTGCGTAGATGGAGAAAACACACACCGCAAATCTGATCCATTCTGGCACCACTGTATCACTGCACATACACCTCTGCAGCACACATGCAAGCAGCCCAATGCACAACATTCTGGCAACTCCACCTTAGCTCTTCAGGGGACTGTCACTGACAAACTCATCCAGTCCTTTATAGATTTTTAGTTGAGTGATAAATAGATTAATTCAACTTAGACTACTTCTGCCTTTCTTTCAGGATACTAATTTTTATCTTGCTGGAACAGAAGAGGGTCTTATCCACCAGTGTTCTTGTTCATACAATGAGCAATTTCTAAAGACATACAGAGGCCATAAGGTGAGTGATACATAGAAGAAGTAATGACAGCAGGAACTGTTCAATTCAGTTCACAAATGTAATAGTTTCTTTGCTTATATTTACTAAAGAGGACATCTGCAACAAAAGAAACCTCAACTTCTTTTCTTATATTAGGAAGGAATTCCCATAGCATGAAGCATCACAGCCTTACAGGATTACTTTCTACATAAAAAGGATATTATTTTTTTTTTAGGTAATTTATTAAAACTTGTACTACAAACTGTTTTCAAGCTTTAGTCCTGGCTTTATTTTAAGAAAACAATCAGTAATTTTGCCCTGCAAACCACAGTTAAATAGTGTTACCTCTGAGAGAAAGGTGGCAGAACTTTCACAGCACCTCTTGTTTTGAAAGTCTCTGCCTCATCCATGAAGCTGCCATTTCAGCATAAGCTGCTCCTAACAACATGTGGAGGGACAAAATCAGCTGAATGCTTTTTACTCCTAAGATCTTATCACATCTGCTGCTAATTTTCTGTGGGTAGACAACACATAATGCTGGTGTTGCTATTAAGGTCATAGGACAGTCCGAGATTTCCACGAAAGGTCACTATTAAAAACCATTCTGTGAGGCTGTAGTTCCAGAATAACACAAAGATGTTTTTTCTTTCTTCTCAAACACCAAGGGTCCTGTGTACAAAGTCGCCTGGAATCCATTCAGCAGTGACATGTTCCTAAGCTGCTCTGCAGACTGGAGCATTATTTTATGGCACCAGGATTCACAGATGCCCATTTTAACTTTCAGTTCCACCACTGCTTTTGTTCATGACATTATGTGGTCTCCAAAATCAGCCTTCATATTTGCAGCAGTGAATGAAAGCAGAGCAGAAGTCTGGGATCTTAGTGTCAGCATGTAAGTAACTACCTATTCTCAAAGAAGATTCTGAAACTTAACAGCACAAAGGCTACACATTATTGCCTAATCTGTATTGTTATCAGATCATGACAACTCCATGCCATTTGCTTGCTTAGTTACTGAAAGTATTGCATTTTGAAATTCTCATTTTGTAAAAGCAGATGGTAGTTACCAGAGCATTGTGATTATAAGAGGAGGAGCTGGATGCCTCATGGTATAGATAAAGGGCAAAACTGCCTTTTTTCTACAGAAATCATACATTCTACCACTGCCTTAGTAAAAAGGGAAAATAATAAAAGTGAGCTACTTTGGAACTTTTATAAAGATAAGATGGCCAGAAGTTCAGATACCTCTCATGTTTTCCCAGTACTGTAAAGTAGGTGCCCATTGCACGAGCAGCTGAGTCAGTCGGTGGCCTGGTACTGCTGATCTGCACTATTTAATAGTAATGACAGCACGAAGCCCACAGTGGAGTAGGAGGCCCACCAAATCTTGTGGTAGCAAAAAGGAAATTATTCATATAATAAAAATATTAACAACCATACATATTAGGCAATAGGGTAGATTTCAGGCAACCAGGGTATCTTAGTTAATAGTAGCTGGGATTTTTGTTCTGGTAGAGACCAAACAAAACACAGCCTCACTTCTTAGTTTCTGAGTTAATCTAGAACATAAAAAGTAAAAGATGCAACCTTTATCAGGCCTGCATTACTGCTAGACTCTACATGATAGTAAATGCAAATTTACCTGTTAATTTAATTTACTCAGGCAAATGCAATGTTACCTATTAGTTCTTGCCTCCGCTGGGTTGCAGCTTGAACCCCGTGATCTCTTACTCTGCCAGCCCAGGAGTGAAGTTCACATCTGCACTCTTTGCTAAGAATGCCAACTGCCTTCTCGTAGGAGACAGTAAAGGAGAAGTTGGTGTGTTTGAGCTGCAGAACCTGGCTGATCCCACCAGTAATAAGGTAACTGCATGCCTGTCTGGTACTTCATTCCTCAGAAAGGGGCTTCTGTTAAAGATCTAGCTAATAAATATTGCAATAGGTGGAATCAGACATAATTCTAGAACCAGGTTAAAACCTGAGGCGGTTCCTGCTCTTTTGCATGCCATACCACTAGAAACTTCAGGTGTCACTTGATGGCAAATGCAGAGGCTGGCCACAGGTGGGTTTGGGAGGGATCCTCGGGGCAAGGGCAGGAAGGTGGAGCTTCCTCTGAAGCCAGTCTGCAGGTGGCTGCATTTGGCAGAATGCCCTTGCCTGCTGACAGTGCAGGGATGACGTGCCCTCTCCTGGCCACCACCAAGATAGTCTCGCTTTGTTGGTGTCAGCAAACCCGTTAGCCCTTTGGCCTTCACTCTTTCAGAAGCCACTACTTATCCTGGTGAGGCCTTTTCTGTCCTAGATGACATGTGAGCATCTGACTTGCTTTACAACTAGGTTCCTTTCCCATCGTACCATTGCATAGATTCCACGTCAGCAGCAGGGTAAGAGATGACTGATGTCAACTTGATGTCAACTGTGAATCCCTGCTGTTCACTTTTGCATAAACAAGGGCTAATTGAGGCTCAAAGCCCCACTGGACCCTCCCTGCCTGGTCCATGCTACAAAATTCTGATGTCACCCCGTGTACTCCAGCCCCAGGTGGATCCCTCCTTCTGGGATCTACCTGCAGGTGGCCGGCAGCCCCGGGCTGCACCTCTCCCTTCATCTTTTCAGCTTTGGCTGATTTGGGTTCCCAATCTGTCAAGTGGGACTGTCACTTTCTAAAATTTCTTCAGAGTTAGATGGTGCAAAACACTAAACTTCAGCTGGAGAGAACAAAAATGCTGATATTAGACTAACCTTCTTTCTTAGGGTATTAAGGATTAATAATTCACAACTGTCAGCGTTGCATTTAGAAACTCTGGTAATTACCAGCCTCATTTGCCAAGTGCTGTAAATCACAGAGCAGAAAGATATTTCCCCTAAAAACTAAAAGTGAGGCCATTGCTATTAAACTTAGAAAATAAAATTGGTGGGGACTTTTCCTACAAACCACCATGAAACAACACAACCCCTCTTCTGAGCAGAGAAGTTCCTCAGTTAGTAAGGGTATAGGGATCATTTTCTGGGTATGTCACCGGAACAGGACTAAAAATATCAGTGCTCAATTTCACCGACTTTGGGCACATGGTTCCTGAGTCTCAGAGCCTCACCAGCCAGAGGCAGCCCCGCCTTCCAGAATCATCCATTGCTTTCACTCCCTTTTCTGATAACAGCAAGGCCTTCCTAGGCTTAGGTATGTAGGAGGCTCAGCACAACAGGGTATACACTACAACTAACGCTAAAGGGAGATAAGTACTTCAGGGGCAATCACATCTAAGTACAGCTACCATACAGATATCATCTTGAAAATTAATTTCCTTTATAAGCAAGATACACATTCATATACCACTTAAGTACAATGCTACAAATGCAATCCAAACAGGCCTGGGAAAAAGTGCTATTTTCAAGGAGCCCTGTCATGTCAGAAGAAAGCACAGTATCAGCAGAATTCTGAAGAATCAGTAGACATAATACAAACTACCTTTGCCTGCTTTCTGGATGACTATTGCACAAGCAATCCTGTTCTCAGTTCGTAAATAGGAATTTTGGATCACTGCACGTCTTATACTGCAATTGCCCTGTCATACAGCTCTTTTTTCCTCTTGTTTTACAGGCTGATACCTTACATGACATAATTGGTCCTGCTAAGCTCTTGAGCAGTAGCTAAATGATACCCCTTCTCAGCTGGTAAACAGCAAGAAATATTTACTGTATGTAGTATTAACAGAAACTGTTATTCTTTTTCAATCATTAAAATCTCTCTTTGAAACCATATTGGGTAGAAACGTCTTTCAAATGCTCCAAGTTTTCCTCTGGAAGTCCCCCTTATTAGACAAACAGCATTAATACAGAGGTGACCTTCCCTATAATGCAGATAAGGTAACAGAAAGGTCTCTCTAGTATTTTCTCCTTGGGATTTTTTGCCTTGGGTTTTGGTTTTTTTTTTTTCTCCAAGGTCTTTCCTCCTTGTGTTACTCAAAAAGCAAAAATGCCAAAATCACCTCCTGTCCAAGCCACTCCATAGTACAGCCTGAGTCATTACCAGATGCAGTCTGCATTTTCCCCGTGAAATCACGCAGTAAATGAATGGACTTTTCATGAGATCTGTCTTGTCCATCATCCCATAAACCACTGTTGAGAGTGAATACTCAGCTCTGAGTGGTGTCAGGTGCTCCTGTGAGCTGCAGATCATCCCACACCAGGCAAAAGTAGAGACCAACTTTTTCAACCTCTGACAGATTAGGATAATGTAAATTTGTGGTTTAAATTCACTCTATTCCACACTGACGCTTTTCTGAAAGCTCCTCGCACAAGGTAACAGTGTGGTCCTGGAGCAAGGATTGACTTTCGCAGCTCTGGAAGCCAGATCTGTGGTTTTTGGGAGTCCATCACCTCTCCTAGCCCACCCCCAGCAGCAGGAGAGCCAAAAGCTGCTGGGAACACAGCTCAGGCCTGTGTTGCTGTTGGAAGCAGGTGGCATTCAGCTGTCTGTGCTGTCTTTTTCGGGGGACAGTTCTGAAGAAACAGAAAAAAGCACCCAGCAAGCCACCAGCTGGACTGTGGTGTCTCGGAGGACGTTCAGAGACTGACTGCTCACAGAACATACGGAGCATCTCTGCAGAGGAGTAAGAAGATGATGTAGGCTATAGCTCTATAGCCTGACCAGTGCGGCCTGGATCCCCCGTCCCAGGAGCTAGGTGATAGGAAAGCTTGGCAGTAAAGCGCTCTGCCAACTGATGGAGCAATAGCTGCCTGCTCTTGAAAGCATTATGTAGTGAGAGGTGTATTTTATAGATACAGAATGTTCAGACTCTCTTGTTAGCCTGACAGTAAACATCCAACGTTTAAACACATCACTGAAGCTAAAGATCATTTGTGATGCATTAACATTCACTTCCTCATGTTCCACACATTTTACAGTGAACATGTGAGCTTACCCTTGACATAAAATTAATCTCTGTCCATTTCAAAGAAAGATACCCATTAAGGTGAATCATGTGTTAACCATTATTACAAATCTGAACAGAATACACCATATATTTTCCATCGGTGGTCATGACTGTTTACTTAACGATGCTACCAGTAAAAAAGACAAGCTTTCTGTCAAGGCTGTAACACACTGTAATTCACCCTGCACATAGTGTAAACTAATTAACTGTAACATTATGGTGCTGGAAAACACTTGTGGTGCTAGGAAGTGCTAAAGACCTCCTAGGCTCGTCATGTATTTTGTTCTTAAACATGGCATTTCTGACCTCATAATTGCCAAATTTTCTCCTTAAGGTGTTTTATTGCAATTATTTTTTTTTTTTATAAAAGCTTACAGCAACTGCAGCCAACATCCAAAACAATAGGAAGGGACCGCTCCCGTAAGCGATCTGTTAACGTCTGGTCCCAGCACACAGTAACACCGCTCCATGCTGCTTTAGCAAACCCACCTTGTCTTTCAGATATTGCCAGAAAGAAAAGGGACAGCCAGGACTCCGACCTGTAGCTATTCTGTGCTTTGTTTAGAGCCATCTCCCTCTCTTTTCTACACCCTTGCCTCACTGCAGGGGCATGTGAGCCGTGCAGCTGCAGTGGAGCTCCTTCACTGCATCTGGTATCTGCGAGGCAAATACCTGTGGGTGCCGGCTGTCAAATGACTGCATTGCTCTGCAGAGTTTGTTACAGCGAGTTCACTGTGATCAAAAGCTCTGTGTGCTGCAGGGCTGTGTCCTATCACTTAGCACGCTAGGAACCATAGTGGGGTGCCTGCGGGCTTGAATGCCTACATTTGCCATAAGACCCCCTCAGTACCTGAGCTTCTCCTGAGCAACTGTCCAGCACTGGCAGGTTCCTCCAAAGCACCTGCTGTTGCCAGCCTAAGAAAAGGGTGCTTGGCAAGAGAACAAGGCAGGGGTAACGGAGAGGTACACAGCTGCAGATGCCACTGGAAGACATTAACTCCCTTTGAGTTTGGGATTGCTAACAGCAAAAGCCCTTAAACTTAAAAGACTGCAACTTAAAAAGTTGCTTACGTAGTGATAAAAGGCACGACTGGGCAACAGGCTGTGGTAGCACAGCCCTGTGGGAAATACGCGGAGACAAAACCCGTTATCTACAAATCAGGTAATAAACACCCGTTCATTTTTGCAGAACATACACATTAACAGTATTGATATAAGCCTGTACCCTATAAACATGTTATACTACATGTGTTCCTAGTGTAAAGCGGTTACGTAGTCTTAAGAAGTCTCTGATACCCAACCAAAATCCCAGCGTAAATCCCAAAGCACTTACAACATTACCGGAAACAAGCAATTAACTTGTTTTTAGCAAACATTAAGTCATCCTCAGAATGAGCCGTTACTCAGTGGAGCGGATGCACCGTCTGTATAAACGTGAGGACTTTAGCAGAACTCCCTACCTTGGCCTCGCAGGTCCCATCTGCCCTGCCAACACCCGGCCACAACTGCAACATGAGGAGCACGGTGCTGGCGCTGGCCTCACTCGCTCTCCTGGTTGCGGCAAGGGAAGCAAAAGGTGAAGGGAACACTGTGAAGCTCTGTGGGAGAGACTTTGTCAGAGCCATCGTCTTCACCTGCGGCGGATCTCGGTGGAAAAGGCATTTGACTGATTATCGCTACCTGTTTGGTAAGTACTAATTAATGCCTTACAGGCTTATCACCTCCTGCAAGGTGTGCCTGTCTCAGAGGGGATCAGGAAAAACCAGATCACCCACAGGCTGTACCTAAGGGCAGAGCTGTGCCCTTGGCTTCTGCTGCTCCCATAAATAAAAAACATTTAGATCAAGATTTTCCAAGACAACCTGAGGAACCAGGAGTGAAGCCCAAGGCTATCAGTGAAGATCTCTATGCCACGGCATTTTAAATGTCAGAGATGAGCTTTGCTGCAGTCAATGCAAGTTTTTTACCATTGTCCTCAGTAGGACACACTGCTTTCCCCACTAGAAACTTTATTACAACTTAAGAATATGATAAAATTAAGTTGAATACATACTCTGCAATTTAAGTATCTTCATGTGGTGTTGTATATGGTTTTACAAGCACATTTTCACGAAGTCAGAAAATACAGCCATTATGTGCACTGCTAGAAATTTGTTCTCTGATAGGTTAAAGTAACTAGAAAAAAGGAAATAAATGAGGCAGGTGACAGGAACAGAGGCTTTCTGTACTTTCAAAAAAAGGCAGATGTTACTACATGGAAAATTCTCTTATACTGGCAGCTTTAAACAAACATAAAGAGCGATGCCTCCTGCAACAGCACACCTGAGAGTCTGTTAAAGGAGAAGAAACCCCCACCACTAAACTAAGCGAGATAATGATTGTACCTTGATAAACTCCACACGGCAGTGCCCAGTCGCACTGTGGTATTTCACCCACACATGAATTACAAGTGTAATTTCAGTGGGAACATCCAGGAACTTTGAAATTGTGGGGTATCTGATGCCTTAATGCAGTACCTGCATTTCAGGAAACCCTACTAGCAGTTCCAGGTTAACCGGGTTAAGTGCTCAAGTGCCACTGATACGTCAAATCTGTTTTACCCTTCAAAGCAAATGCATTGGTCTAATACTGATAAGACAACTATTCCCACAAAGAACACTCTTCAATATAAAGCCAAAAATTACTGGGTTTTTAACATGTTAATCACAGAAAGTGGACCTCCCGGATCTATTTTAATACTGCCCTGGTGAGAACTTGGTGATCTGGTGCATCTCGGCTGTTCACATCAGAAACATGGAAAATAATACTTCCAGCTCCCTGGCAGCACACTGGTCTGCCTTTCCAGTAAAGATAAGTATTATAAACTACTCATGATTCCATGACTTCTGATTTTTAGCTTCTAATTTTTACACGACAGAGGGTGAAAACCCCCTGCCTTTCTCACCAGAGAACAACATTTATGCTGACTCCTGGAGGTACACAGACCAGAGGCTGGAGACCATCGATGAAGAAATCCACAATGACAAGCCTGAGACAGAGCGAGACCTGCAACGCACCAGGAAAAAGTCTATGCTAAAAAAGCGTGAAGTAGCCAAATTGCTTACCACATCCTGCTGCAGCATCGGCTGCAGCAAGAGAGAGATCAGTTCCCTGTGCTAAAATGCAGCAGGCGGTGGTGAGGTTCAACATCACAGCTTTCACATATTAAAATAATCATGACATAAACCACAATTACATCAGTTGTATTCTTTAATTGTAGCTTTATTCTTTGGAGTATGCTAGGGAGTAAAGGCTGAATGTTAAATGTCATAGTGCAAACGGCTGCAATGACAGTTCAGGTTGCTGGCAGGGCCTGGCACACACTTTACTTCTGACAAACACCATTTAACGGGGATGGTTTCAAAATGCTTTTGTGCAGGTTGGGCTGCCTGGATTCCACAAAGCCTTTCCAGCAGTTGAGAGTTAAACTTTTAGTTGTGAGTTTAAATAATTCTTCCCATCTAACTACTGTTCTAGTTTCAGCTTTGCACACAAAATATAATACAATAAGCAAATTATTATACGCTTGTTCTGTTATGAAAGTCCAACAGCAGGTTTCAGCTGTGAAATATGGGTAGCAAAAAGCCTGTCTTCAGAATCAGAATAAAACCACCACAGTGCAGAGAGCTCTGTGCGTTGCATCATGCCGCGAGGCCCCTCTGCCAGACACCCACTGCGCAGGGGAACGGCAACAAATGAGACCTGCGCTTAGTCAGCACAGGCCCCTACACTGGGCAGGCAAACCCCACAGTTTATTTCCTATTCCAGCTGCTTCCAGTAATGTTTTCCCGATGTCTTACCTAGTGAACAGTTGATTTGCACCCAGGGAGACTGGAAATACCCTTCTAAGTTCAGAGGGTTGTACTTCCTCTCTTACCTATAGGCAGGTATCAGGTGAAAACCCCAATTCATTTCTGTTTTGCTAGATTCACGCACCTTCAACAGAAGGGCCCAGACATGTTAGATATATATACTCTAAACATAATATAATTGGAAAACATTTTTCCCTTCATTTCAAACACTGTGGGACTGAGCTAGTCGTCTCCAAGCAGAACTAGCCACCTTCTCCTGGCCATCTTTGCTGTGCTCAGGGCTTTTCTTGGGGCTCAGGGGCAGCCAGGCCAGCCCTTGGCAAGCAAAGCTCCCGACTTGCTCTCTCTGCTGTGCTCCTGCCACAGAGCCCACCCGGGGCATCTCTGGGCCCCACAGGAAGGTTTGAAGGGATCCCTCTGCCCCCCAGGCCCAGCAGGGTAACTGGCAGCACTGAGGTCCCGCAGCTCGACAGGACACAGCACCTGCAACATAGTGTGTGCACAGAGCTGGGGCCACAGGGCCTGGCACCCGCTTAGTTGCCAGCAAATGACATTTAATGGGGATAGTTTCAAAATGCTTTCATTTTACTTTCCGCAAATCCCTCTGTGGTTTCTACTTGAGGATCACGCAGTGAAGGTAAAATCAGGGAGAAAAAAAGTATTACAGGAATACCCAGTTCTAAAAGCAGCTAGAACCAGGTGTAAAACAGCATGTCACAGAGTCACCTCCCAGAGACAGCTCTGGGAAATGCAGTTATTACATCCACCACCAAAAGGCTTACAGTAACCACATTTCAAAACAGGTGAAAGTTGCCTTGGTCCTTCACAACCGTTTTCAACAACAGAAACAGGAAGAGTTAGGCTGAATGTTCATTTCTCCTGCTATTAAACTCAACTACATCCTCATTCAAAATAGACAGCATAGACATTTGCAAGAGCAAACAGTGAAGCATTCTTGAACACATACGATGAAAACGTATCGCTCACAGGATCCCAGAGGCACCTGCTTCCAATCTGCATGCTCTGCTCGTTCAGCTGCCCAATATGCGTCACCACAACAATCTTGTACCTTGGTATCATAAGGTCTTTTAACCGCGTTTTAATAACCTGCAAGAGAAAAACAAGTTTTGACACAGGTGGTACAGGGCTTTCGTTTTCTGGGACAAGCACAAGAGTCACAGTACTGAGCCCCTGCAACGATCCTGATGAGAATCTTTGAACTGCAGCATTTGAAACACCTGCTGCAGGTCTCCCCAGACCCGCAGACAGCATGTGTGCTGCTGTGTGGTGGTTTCACAAGAGACCCAGCACTCCCATCTGCTAAAACCAGGCACACCTTCCTGCTGGACAACTGAAATGCAAGCACAGATGCTAAGTAAGGAGTTACTGTATGTTAATGCCATATTCTCCTCCATGTGTGTTCATAGTTACCTGCAGATTACAGGGGGGAGAGGAAGGGCAGACAGTACTGCTTTTTTAATGCCAGTAAGCTCTTCTGGGCCAAATCAGCTGAACCACTCAAGGGTCACAACAGTTTTTCTCAGCTGCAAGACTGGGTTTAACAGAGAGGGACCTTGCCCAAGCATCACCGTGCACAATTCAGCCACCACCACAACTGACCTGTTTTGAAAAACTCTGATACATATTTAAAGATATGTTTCCAGACTGGCCAACCACAGCATGGAGCATTACTGAACTGTGTGCTCAGCCAGAGCCAAGGCTGCTCAAACAAACCTCATTGTTAATGTGTATAAGCCTGCACCTGCCTCCAAGCAACCCTTGGCACATCTGGGCAGCCTCCTGCAGCATTTGTTTTACACTTTATATGTATATTTGGGGACCTGCCCACACCACTGGCCGCCTCCCTGACACCCCGTCGAGGTGTGAGGACAAAATGGCCGCCCACGCCTCGAGTGCAGCAGTACCTCTGCCATGTCCTCCACCATGTCCCTGCAGCGGGCCGGCTCGTAGGGCTGCTCCCTCAGGTAGCTCCCCACCACGTCCTTCAGGATACCGTCCACTGCTGCCACCGGGAAGCGCTCGGAGGGCCCTGAAGGGCAGGCGGTGAGTTTAAAGTCGGTTTTCTGAGGGAAAACCCACCGCGCTGAAGGGGCTTCGCAGCTCCCCTCGTCCCTCCCCGTAGCGCCCGGCCCTGGGACCTACCCGAGCGGGGGTCGCGGCCAGCGACTGGGCCCTGCATCCCCACGGCGTCTCCGCTCCGACGCTGAGGAGAGGGGGGGCTGGCGGCCAGCGCCGCCCCGCGGCCCCCGGGGCCCGGCTGGGCCGCGCGCTCCCGCCCAGCGCGGGGGGTGCCGCCGCCATGCCCGCCTCTGCCGCGCGGCTGCCGTGTGGCGCGGCCCCTCGCAGCCTCTCCGGGTCCCGGGTGTCCTTGTGACTTCCGCGGGTCCCCACAGCCTCCTTGGGACCCGGGGTGTCGTGACAGCCTCCACAGGTCCCCACAGCTCCTTCGGGTCCCCATGGCCTCCACAGGTCCCCACATGTCCCTATAGCCCACAGAATTCCCTGTGAATCTTTATGGACCCCACAGGTCCCCACATGTGCCTACAGCCACCCGTACAGCCCTGCCATGTCCCCATGGCTTCCATGGGTCCCCTCAGCCCCCCCAGCCACTCATGTCCCCACAGATCCCATGCATCCCCCCCAGCTCCAGCCATCCCCACGGTCCCTGGGGGTCCCCACATGTCCCCACAGATCCCATGCATCCCCCCCAGCTCCAGCCATCCCCACGGTCCCTGTGGGTCCCCACATGTCCCCACAGATCCCATGCATCCCCCCCAGCTCCAGCCATCCCCACGGTCCCTGTGGGTCCCCACATGTCCCCACAGATCCCATGCATCCCCCCCAGCTCCAGCCATCCCCACGGTCCCTGTGGGTCCCCACATGTCCCCACAGATCCCATGCATCCCCCCCAGCTCCAGCCATCCCCACGGTCCCTGTGGGTCCCCACATGTCCCCACAGATCCCATGCATCCCCCCCAGCTCCAGCCATCCCCACGGTCCCTGTGGGTCCCCACATGTCCCCACAGATCCCATGCATCCCCCCCAGCTCCAGCCATCCCCACGGTCCCTGGGGGTCCCCACATGTCCCCACGTGCCAGCCCCGACCTGTCCCCAGCACACAGCGCCAGCAGCAATGACATTTCGGGCCAGGGACATGGCAGCCCCGATACCTCTGCTCGGCTCCTGTGCGTGCAAGCAAAGCTCACTCAGAAAAAGCAGTGGTTTACATTTTTTGTTTATTTTCAAGGAAAAAAAAGTCACATTTAAATTGCAACCCAATTGGTTATTTAATGTAGTTCTTATGTATAGAATTAATAAACTTTGTCCTGACATGGGGATTTATTTGTTGCAACGTTATGCATGGTAAATAATTGCATATTCAAGATTTTGTGAAATGGGTGACGGGGAGAATGGAGGAGAGACATTTGTAAAAAACGTTATTTACAAAAATGATATCCACATAGTCGTATTCTAATCTATAAGGCAAGTAACATTTAAAATATGTTGTTTTATGATTATCTTCAACAAGTCAATACAACACATTCATATTACCAGTGGTCAAATACAAAGCTTTGCTGCAATAGTCCGTGTGCAACAAACCTGTATGTCTTTTACAGTTTTTTTTTCTCTGAGAACAGTAGGTAAGCAGCAAAGTTTTCATCACAGACTAAGCAGTACCTAGGCCATCGTAGACTAAAGGTATAATATATCTCATTGCACGTTTAGGCAAAAAAGGCCAGCCATTAATTAACTTATTTAACTTAAATCTTAAAAATAGACCTGTGTATCTTAATCCACAAATATTTATAAACATTTTGTACATGAGGGAGATAGAGGGTGACACCCGGGGAATTCCAGTTCACCTCTGGGTTCAGAGGTGTCACGGCAAGGTTCTCCTGCACTCCATGCCCTCCACCCACCAGCCCTTGGCTGCAGGACTCGATTACAACCCGATTCGATTCCCCTCTCAGACCACGACTACTGTCTCCATACCTTTATGCCACCAAAGCAACCCGGTGATTTCATCAACTTTAGAGCGTTGTGGAGTGGAAGACCCCTCCTGCGTGGATTATGAACCCAACAGCAGGATGGCATCTCCGCAGCGATTTGCCCTGCATCCAGAAAGCGAAAGATTTCTAACGGAGGAATGAGATACTCTGAATGCCTCGCTAAAACCTGGAGCGTTTTATCACATACTGCCTGGCCTGTAGCAAAGTCCTACTTGTGTGCGAACATTTGAACAGTGTCGCCACACTAATGCTTGTGATGTTAAGAACAACTTTCAGCAGCATAATCGGCAGTCCCTCCCAAAAGTGATGGGTGAGGTCATGCCAGGAGGTGGGGGGTATTGCTGCAGATCTTTTTCTAGCTTTGCAGTGAAACAAGAATTAAAATACTGATGACCATAAAAACTCCCTGGCTCTGCAAGAATTACTTTCCTTGGGAAACTGAAAAAGAAGAAAAGAAGAATTCTGACTATGAAATGAAATCTTTGAGACAGTAATTTCTTACCAGGAAAGTACAATGTGATGACGTTATGTATTTTGGTCCTGGTAAGCTTCAAAATTAAGTTTTATAACTAAGGCATTTTCACATAAAAACAAAAAAAGGGTAGGGAAAAAAAATCACTCCATATTCAGTGTATGCTTTCTCAAGTAGATGTTGGGTGTTTGGATAACAGACTCGGGGGCTGGATTTCCAATAAAAAAAGGTGAAGTGTGGCAGGACTCTTCTGCAACGCAGAACTGCTGTCGGTGCCCAGTGGGGGCATGGGAACTGCGCTGCTGCAGAAAGAGATGGGGAACGGAGGGAGAGGTCTAAGGAGGGCTGAATGTTTTTAGTAGAAGATGTTTGACTCTTTCTTAGGTCATTTAAAATATATATCACCATTTCATTGCAGTCCAGCCATTTAAAAATGCTTCTGCTGGGAGAAAGTGAAGCGGTGATTCTTTATGTGATGTTCATGCTGCAGGGATCTCAGACAGAAGCACGGAAAGGCTTGCACGGTGGCTGCTGGGGTATGGCTGCGGTTCAACAGAATGCCATCGCTGGATGGTTTGAGTCAGATGGAATTAGGTAAACGAACGCAAATGCGACTTGCGGTGCCGTGGGCAGCACATCAAGGTCTCAGCAGGGACCTCAGCAGGAAAATAATCACCTGTGCAAGAGCTGAACAGTTTTTACGACTGGGAACTAAACAACTGCCCTGTGTCTCTGTGATCACATTAAAAGGAGAAGGCAGACAGGTCTCACCTGCAGGCGTGGGTGCCTTCAAAATGGTAAGTTTAAGCAGCATATTTCTCCGGTGTTCCTCATGCAGCCCAAACCCTGGGCACTGCTGTGAGAGATACCCTGACAGCATCCTGCAGCGAGGCTGCAATGGTGCCTGCAGCCTGCCCAGGAAACTGCCTTCCCTCCCCATCCCCTCCCTGCCTGGCCAAAACAAGATGTCATTTGAACATGAACTTTTTTCCCCACCTATGTTTTAAAAAACCTCCGCTAGATAAAACCTGAAAAGGCATAGTGAAGACAAAATTAATTTAACTGAAATACTGAATAACAGCACGAACATCTTGAAGTCCAGCCTGTGTCGGGAGGAGCGCGCAGTTGTGTAACTTCCTCAGTGCAAGATTCCATGTGACAAAGCTTTTGTGAGTGAAGCCGCACATGTACGCATGCAGAACTCACACCAGCTGGGCAGGAATAGGAGTTTAATGGACAGTGGCCTTACAGCAAAAATAAGAAGCTTTTTAACAGGAGACTGATATTTAAGAACAAATGCAAATGCCAAATGAAAAGCTTATTACTTGTCTGTCATACTAGGGAGCAATTTCATAGTTTTGAAGAAATATTGTTAAAGTAGAAAATTGGTCTGAAATATCTCCTGTGAGGAGCAGTGTTAGCTGGCTGAGAATCATGAATATTTGCAACAAACAGAAGAAAAGTTGGAAAAAAAAAAAAAAAAAAAAAAAAGACTAGTTCCTGCTCCTAACATCTAAAGACCCAAGTCTGCAGGTGTCCACGGGGAGAAACACTCCTGCTCCTTCAGCCAGCACTGTCACCCTGCAGGCATGGGCTGCTGGCTGCTACCAGGGACCCCAGAGGAAAATCCCTGAGGGCAGACGTGGCTGAGGACATGGTCTAAAGGGAAAGGTCCACAGAAGTAACCAAGCTAAAGCCTTTTTGTGCATGCATCACACCTATTTACTATTTGAATGCCTCCTTTAGCTATCCTTTTTTTTTACTTTTTTTTACTCATAGTGCTGCTGAGTTAAGGGGTGCCAGTGCTGGGCAGTGCTGGAGGGCTGAGCCCCCTTTTCAGCCTCAGCCTGACTTGGCCAAAGACCTGCTGGACCACGTGCTCAGAAACAGAGCACTGATGCTTAGGTCTAGAAATGCAGGTGACTTACAGCCTTTCCAACCCTCTGCTGACATAGCTGCTCTCTGCTAGCGGGCAGGGAGTACCAAACAGCGTCATTCCCTGAAGATAGTTTTTCCTAAAAGGAGTTGAAGCCTGCAGAGCTTGAGCGCCCTACATGCCACAGGTAGCGCATCCCCTGTGGCCTCTCTGCAGCCAGGGGCTCTCGCCGCTACTACAGGAGCTGGAATTGGGAATAAACATCCCTGTATTTACCCCTATTTGGTGCTCTCAGTTTAAGTCTGATATGTCCCAAGCTGCTGCCCATAATCTGTTTTCTGCTGACATCTTCTCAAACCCAGGCAGAAAAATGACCAGGCTCCTGCACTTCAGACTTAGAAACACAACTGGTCTGTTCCCCCTTCCCACGCAGGGTAGCGGTGGGGTGCCACGCTCATACCGCATGTGAGATGAACACCTGACACAATAAGCATCCCTGGGGCACTCTGCCGCTCTGCCTCCCTGCTCAGATGTCAGCAGGGCAGGAAAACTAAACCATTGACACAAAGCAGCATCTCCTCACAAAGGTCATGCTGGGAGGGAAAGGGGAGACACGCAGTTCAACGTTCCTGAGCAAACGCCTAACAAACTAAAACACTATGCAAGAGATTGGCAAAAGCGGTATGCAAAAAGCCTGTCCCAAACCGCCGGTTTTGGTCCCGGTGTCACGGGCTGGGAATAGCTGGATTTTGTCACCTGCGGGTGGCTGGAGGAGGACTGTGTCCCCACGGGGCTGCAAGTGTGCCGGCACACTGAACTCAGGTCTGCCTGCCACTTTGCCCCAGAAAGGGTTCAGGACTTTCTCATCTCTACACAGGCCACAGGGGCTGCATCCCAGCACCACCACGCACCCGGAGAAAGGGACCTCCGTTTTGCGGGACAGCACAAATGGGACAAGCTGGGGAGCTTTGGGTTATGGGTTTTTTAGTTTAAAAAGCATTTAAAAACCCAATGCTAATGTAAACACCTTGTCTTTCAAATGAAATATAAAGTAAAATATCTATGTTCTGGTAATATTTACATTATAAAATCCTTATTTTCAGGACTATGACATAGATCTCTCTCGGAAGATTGAGTTTATAACAATTGTACACAGCATGAACCAATTATGCAAAAACTGATTCTTAGATTTTGCCCTATATTCCTATGTCAGAAAGGGGTAGGTTACACAGTTTATACATATTTCCATTTCAGGGAAAAAATTATTAACAGAGTTGAACACTCTATCCAAGAGTACTGGCAAGCATACTTTCAAAAACTGCAAAGATGTATGAAGTTGCATAACTGAATTGTGCTTTATCTTCTGTGTTGATACCTTTTGTGAGCATGCACACAACTCAACCACCCTATTATACATATCTCAGTCTGGGAGTCATCTCAGAACTGAAATGTCTCCAGATTTTCTTTTAACATGAGCATGGATTTCTGTTTTACTTGCATCACTCCAAACTGCTGTGTGAGCAAGCACTTCCCAACATGCACAGCCTTAGGTTTTCCAATGCAAATGTGCAAGCCTAAGCCTGGCAACTTTTGCAACTGTAAAATTAGCACTATTTGTCATCTTGCACATTTCTGAAGTCTCTAGCACCCCATTCAGTGGGTGCTCCTATGCTTCTATGTGCATCTGAACAGCAACTACATTTAATTTCAAAGAGATTCCTTTTTTTTCCCCCCGTATCAACAAATTTTCCCATTCAAACAAGCTCTCCATCCTGGCAGACACTGCGCCATTCGTGCCATGAACGCTATCACCACATTGCCAGCAGTAGGCTGAGACCAGCATCAACTGGATATCAAACTAAACTGCATGGGCGATGCACAGAGATGAGCAGCACACAGTGTGGGAGCCTGGCTCCAAACCTGCGTCAGCTCAGGGAAAGCACAAAGGGACAATTTTTCCCTCACAGCCTCCAGTTTAGCCGTTCTGCGTGTTTTCCCACCTCTATGCGATAGCGGCTCCTGGTGCTGGCGAGGCAGGCTGCTGGTCTGCGGGCTTTTGGCAGCCCCCTGCACTGCCTCTGCGCCCCTGGCCCCAGCCCTGGCCCCAGCAGCTGCTGGGTGGCCCACCAAGGGTCAGGCTTGGGCCACGTTTGCTTTCCAGTGTTGGCACATCTATGCTTTCCTGACTAAAATGGGAAGGCGGGGTGGGGGCTGCATGTCCTTACAGCATTTTCCAGACCCATGGCGCTTTCAAAAATGGGGGAAAAAACCCAGAAAAAGTAAGCAAAGGAACATAGAAACACAACTGAAAACCTGGAGACTACTCGGAAAAATACATCCTTAAAAACAGCAATAACATTTCCGGACAGCGCTCTTAAGTCCAGTTTACTACCCAGCCTCTTTGCTTGCTCACTTCCCTATATGCATCTCTGCAAAACGTAAAGACACAGGGCAGAGAGAAGCACTCGCCGCCTGTGCACATGCTGCTGGGGCTCCTGATGGATAACCTGCGGCTGTAGGAGAACACGAGCATGTTCACGGAGGATTCTTGTAATGGGAATTTGAAGGAAATACTCTTTGTAGAAGTGACGTTTTCTGCATTTTGCTGGGATACTGTATTGGGAATCTCCACATTAAAAAGCAATATTTTTCTGGAGTTAAACCAGCTAAACCTGAAGACAGAGCTTTTTATTCATCACTGTGAGACATACTAAGGACTGAAGAAAAAGTAAATCAGCATGTCGGTTCTACTTAATTCTCTTTTTATGAGGCACCCCCTTCATAACAGCTATCAGTATTGTATTTAAATCGTATATATTGACAAAATGTAATCTACCTCTGTAAGCATTGTGCCATTCAACAGTACTACTATTAAATTTACATACCACAGTTTAAATTACATCCATTTCATGAATGGTAGAATGCTAAAACTCAAGTGTCTAACTGCCAAAATACAGCCTTACTGGAATGAGTACAATTTACAAATACAATAATTACATTTTAAAACCATTAACAATGTTACATCTAGAAGTAAATACTGTAGGACTGGTCAAGACGGTGTTTTCCAAGGAAAAAAATGCTGAAAGTTGTTGACACTTCCAACAGAAATGTCCCGAGTGCAGGATTTAGTTCATTTTCCTTAAACTGTAATTAAAACCCGTTCCACGCACAGCAGTCCTTGGGTATTTTCCATATTATTTTCCATAGACTTGCATAAGCTTCCATCAGTTATCAGCCAAGTATTTACCTAGAAATGGGATCAGAAATCAGCTGCGGGGAGGGAGCAGCCCCGGTTCCCAGGGGATGGCTGCCCGCCTCCACCGGCCCCACACCCGAGCTGCACACGGCAAAATACCTGTCTTTCTAGGCAGCAATGGGACAAAAGGAAAAATCCTGGCATTTCCCAGCAGCAATGGGGCAAAAGGAAAAATCCTGGCATTTCCCAGCAGCAATGGGGCAAAAGGAAAAATACTGGCATTTCCCAGCAGCAATGGGGCAAAAGCTCCTCCTGGAGATCCCCAGACCTTGCCTTCCATGCAGGACCCACGAGCAGAAAAGAGCACATGAAATTCAAGACTCTCTTAAGGGACCGAAGGATTTGTTTCATGCAAGGGAGCTTGTGCCCTTCTGCCATTGCCAGCCCCGTCACACCGTGCTGCGGCAGGACCTCTGAGCTTGAACAGTCAACAAATGCACAGCAAGGGCAGTCCCAGGCATGCCAGCACAGCCAGAGGGGACCATCAGGGACACTGCCATCCCAAGAGGAGCTTCTGGCAAGGCACCTACCTGCTGCAAACCTCTTCTTGATGAGGGAGAAGCGGTAGCCAGCGCCGACGAGCTCAATGTCACAGCTGGACAGTGTGCTCCCCTCGCTGGTGAACTGCACGGCCAGGGGGGCCGGGGTGCTGGGCCCCTCCGAGAGCTGGAATCGGGCCAGCAGAGACCCCACACCTGCAATGCCAAAGTCCCACACGAGACCCTTTAGAAGCCCGGAGAGGCACACCGCTCATCCCAGGGCCAGATTTGCCAGCGAAGGCAACAAGATGCCCAACGCGCTGCAAGTGAAGCCCACTCCCACAGTTATACCTGACCGAGCAGCACCCCCGGGGGTGGACACAGAGGCAAACCTCCTCGTCCTCCCAGCAGATTTTTACTTTTCAGACACCCCAGCAATACGAAGCAGCTGAGCTGCATGGGTTACATGTGGAGAAGCGACCTGCTAGAGGCCGTAGTGCCCCTGGACGGGGACACAATGCGGGGCCTCAGCCTTCAAACGCAGAGAGTCAATGGAGCAAAAGACTTGGCAAACAACCACATCCAAAGCTGGTGTGTCAATACCCTTCCATCACGCCAAAATGGTTGGCAAAACAGTACCAGTGGCATGTAGCCCTGCTTCTCAAAGCTCTTTGCTCCTAGCTTTAAATAGCATCCTCCTCCGGCAAGCGCCGGCAGGAATCTGTGTGTCTGGGCTTGTATGCAGGCATGATAAACGGGTCACTGTCTGATTTTAAGTATTCAGAGTTAACGACATGCACATTTGCAGGATTACCTCCATTTTCTGACTTCTGAGAGATATCAGGGATCTTCCACAATACCCTTTGCTGTTCAGCATTCCTAAAAACACATGAAGAAGAGCATTTCTGTAGAAAACAAGAAATCACAAAGGAATCATTTGAATTTTGCTAAAGGCTGTGTGGGCTGGGGAAGCAGCTCTGGTGCCACTCCCCAGAGCTGCGATTTGGGGAGCTTGGCTTTGGGTTTGACCCCAGCAGGACAACCCCGCTCCTGCACTGCCGGTGAGCGATGGGCGAGAGGCGGTGAGGCCATGCTGTGCCCTGCTGCCCCACTGCAAATGTGCATGCCTGTGGCGGTGACAGCTGCGCGTCCCTCTGAGCCCCAGGTAAAAGCAGGCCAAAAACGAAATAAGGGTTGTTATTCGGCCACCTGCACGCACATGTTCAGCTCTGACTGTTTGCTCGTGGGAATGGCAAGAAAAAAACATCAGAGCGGGGCTGCGTGCTTCCTCCTGCAAAAGGAAGGCAGGCTTGGGAGCCAGCGTGCCCCCAGCTCCCACCAGCAGGCACCTCGGGAGCATGCCCCTGCTCCTGCAGCCAGCAGGCAGGGTGGCTGTTGTAGGCAGGGACATGGCAGAAGATAGCAAAGGAGCTCTTTACCAGGTGAGCAATTCCTACCAGACAGCAGGAGGAAGCACAGCTTGAAGTTTGGTTACTCCTCCGTCGACGGGGACAAGGAACTGGACGTTGTTTAGAGCTACCGGTGTGGTCATTGCCTCTGTATTGTATTTGTAGTCGATGCGGAGGTCAGTGCTTGCAGGGTCACACCGCCAGCTCACTGCAAGGTTTAATGGAGTAGACTGAATACCCTGGGCAGATACCTTCCAAAATGACAGAAAAAACATTTAGTTTCCAAAGGGGTGAAGGGAGAAATCCCATTTTACAGATGTGGTAATTGCATTTGGTTTCAGAGGAGGCAATGCCTTGTATTCTCATAGAAAGTTTGTACTGGGCTCAAAATCAGGCAAGCTAGTGACATACAGAAGGGACTAGCGGGATAGCATGCCCCCACCTCATGTTATCTCCACTCTGCACTAGGGAAATACCATCTTTTACATCTATAAGTTAAGCACACAGTTTTGGCACGGTTTTATCGCACAATAAAACCCCTACCTGGTATTTGAGCATATCCACATTGTAATAGGTGGCCTGTGGTTTCTGTTCCGATACCTTCTTTAGGTGAGTCATCAGATTTGGCATGTTGACCCAGAACTCCTTCGTGTTGGCATCACTCTGTACATTGTCACTGCACAGGGGGAGAATTAACCCTTCACGTGAGCTGCCTCGGCAGAAGAAAGCTTTTCTACAAAGCATGCAGGACAGCAGTGCTGGCTGCCAGCTGAGTCTGCATTTAATCCCACATTTAGAGAAATCATAGAACTGTTTAGGTCGGAGAAGATCACTGAGTCCAACCGTTAACCCTGGGCAGCCAAGCCCACCACTAACCCATGTCCCTAAGTGCCAAGTCTACACACCTTTTGAACACCTCCAGGGATGGGGACTCCATCACTGCCCTGGGCAGCCTGCTCCAGGGCTTGACAAACCTTTCCATGAAGAAGTTTTTCCTAATATACAATTTAAACCTCCCCTGGTGCCTCCCACCCACACATCTCTGGCTTGTCCTTGGATACCTCTGGGGAGGCACAGCAGATACAACCTGCAGGTCATCTCGTTTTGCAAACAGGAGGTCTAATGAGCAGAGCGAGGCACAAAACAAGCAAACCCCATCACAGACTTTGCTCCTCTCTGCTGATGCCTGGCAAAGGGGCTGCTCTCAGAGGGAGTACTTCAGCAAATATTTAAGGGCTTGAGAGTTTCCTTCCCCGGATCAGGGCAGGCTTCCAAGGAAGATACTTCGGGCCATGTGCTTTTGCAAAGCACCCAGCTTTTCTAGAAACCTGCCTTCCTTTGGGATGCTGGTGAGGCAGGGGCTTACCAGCAGAGGAGCTGGGGGTTTGGCAGGACGTGCTCCAGCCTGTTGTAGTTCAGCACACGGAAGGTGAGCACGGCCGGAGCAGGGTTGTTGGCAAAGTGTCGGGTGATGCCCGCTGGGAAAGACAGCACCATCTCCCCTGTGATCTTCACGATACACCTAAAGCGCCAAACACAAAGCCCAAGGGGGAAGAAAAACAGGGGGGCTCAAAATGCAGCAGGAGGGGAGGGCTCGCACCAGGGACAGTGTGGTGACAGCTCCCCGCCTCCCACCCGCTGCACTAGGGAAACGAGCCTCTTGTGGTCCTAAACCAGAGAAAGCTGAGACTGCAGCAAAGGATGGCAGCCTGCTAGGGAAGGGGACTGATGCTCGTGGGGATGTCCCAGGAGCATCCTGACCCTGGACACCACCTGGTGCAGTGCACTGACATCCCAGCACGCACGTGCCGAGCCCAGAGCACCTCCTGTCCTCCCTCCCCACCCCTCAAGATGCTCGCCAAAGCCTTGCCAGCACCCCATACCTGTCCCAACCCCAGGACCCCCCTTATCGACACTCAGGCCCTGTTGGTCAGCACCTACTTGTTCGGGTCGGCCCCTTTGAAATACGCGTTGACAGTTTCAGTGAAGGCGGCGGCAACGGGCAGGGTGTCCTGTGCCCCCATGGTGAGGGGGCTGGGTCCCCGCGAGGAGCCTGCAACAGAGCAAAACCCTCCACTTCTTACGTGCAGAGAGAAACAGCACCAGTCCCCCGCCAGGGCTGGGGCAAGAGGGTGCTCACCCAGAGCCCCCGCCTAGCTTTATGGGCAAATAGTAAGAAAAAGTCCCCCAGGCTTTGATCGAGGCTTTAAAAAAAATTCTTTCCCCCACCCCGCAAAAGCAAGCAAAGAAAACAATGAAGGAGCCCCGGCCATGAGCAGCATGCGGGGCAGCGGCACCCCCGGCACGGCTCCGGAGGGCTGCGCACGGCAGGCTTTGCATGACAGTTTTTGCAGTAGGACTCTGTGCCCCAGCAAGAGGGGCTGGGGAGATTCCTTGTCCCTTGTCCAGAGAGCTCAGGCTGCCTGTGGGAAAGCGGGGTGTCAGCAGTCTCCCCCTCCGATGCTGTCTGAACTCCTGCCTGAGGGAACCCCAACCTGGGGGGACCCCTGCGACCCCTGGCACGCTCCCCTCTCCTGCATGGTGTGCCTGGCAAACCCCCCGCATGGCTGCTCACCCCACAGAGCCTGTGGGACGCTACGGCAAATCTGCAAATCATCAGAAATCTGGAACTGCGGAGGAGAACGTGGGACTCTGGGTGCAAAAGCTAGAGCAATCAATCCGTGGTTTATTTAGAAGAATAAAAAGAAAGGGGAAAAGTTTGCCTCGGTCGTGCTGTGTGTCCATGGACACTGGCCAGACCCTAAAATAATTCAGTCCCGTGTGATCGCACAGATCTATTTCCCTTTGCTGCCCAGGAATGCTGTTTCCAAAAAACATTTGAGGATGAAAGCATCACTGCAAGCGTACACCAGAAGCCCTGGGCATGCTGGAAACCCTGCGTGGGGGTCAACATCCCACTCCCTGTGCCTGCCACCAAGAGGAGCGCGAGTGGGGGCCGTTGGCATGGCAAAGCTCTCGCCTCTCCCCTGGCAAAAGTGCCAAAAGATCAGCCCAGGGTTAGTGCCTGATCACCCACCTGACATATGAGATGCTGATCCCCCAAGCACCCAAAAAAGTCCTTGAGAGGTCACCACCCCTGCCCTGGCATCGCCAGTTCAGCCTTATACATTTTTCTGTAACGCACCATTTTGGAACCTTTTTTTTCTACCATAGTCTGGCTGTCAGGTTAAGCACAAGGATTATTTTGCCCCAAACCAGGGAATGGCAAATGCCTCTGGAGGGGCAGCTTACCCAGGGACCCCGACACCCCCTTACTCCGTTACCTTCATTTGCAGGGTCTGAGTCAGACAGGTGAGACAGGCTGTTAATTCAGCCCAGGGTTTTGTTGCTTCAGCCGTACAAGATTAAACGCTGGCCTGGGGAAGGGCAGCACCTCCGCAGGCCATGGGGCAAGGGAAAAGCAAAGCAACTGACTGAACTGCAGCGCGTTTCTGGTAAGCTCCTGCTTTTCTGCCTAGACTAGCTCCAGAAATCATCCCCTCCCTTCTCTATCTGCTGCTTCCCACCGCTGCTCCGTTGCCTGTTGCTTTTTGCCTCGTGTCTGAGCAATCTGCTGTGGGTTTTGTGTGACATACAGCAAGGTCCTGGCTGGATGCTGCAAATTTTGTGCAAATAAATAATAGGGTTTGGGCACGGGAAATCAGGATTTGTAACATCTCCTGGGGAAAGCACTTCTGTCACTTAAATTACACTTTTTGAGTTTTGATATATTAATTGTGAAAAACCATGGCATTTGCAGACGAGGAGGATTCCTCACACCTTACAAATGCATCCATGCAGGCAGCGCGTTAATGTATAAAACCAAAGTTGCTCTTTCCTAAAGGCACAGATGAGCCTCTGGCACTGGGATTTTCCCTTCAAGCATCTAACGTAGCCTAAAAGGGTTTAAAAAAAAATCAATGCAGGCACTTATCTACCTCTTGGTCATACGTCTTAAGAGATGGGGGAACCGGTGGTTCCAGCCACAGCCCTGAACGCTGATGCTCAGTGAGTGCCACGTAGCTGGCTGTCCCAGCACACGGGACAGGCAGACTGAGCATCTCACCCCACACGACAGACCCCTCGCCATGCATGCGTTAATTACCCTAATGACCCCAGGGAGGCAGCCTGGGCTCCCCAGGCCTTCTGCTTCTGAGGACACAGCCCCTGAGCTGTGTGTCAGGGACGAAGCCAACATCTCCTTAAAGAGCAGGTACTTCACACCCACGCCAGCCACATGCGCGGGCACGGGCAGCTCCCCAAAGCCACCCAGCACGCAGATTATCACAGCCATGCTGCAATGCCTGACTGTGTGGCAGAGGGGACATACCACCACAGACTGGCACGGTAACATGGCTTTCATAAATTCTTTCCATGGACACCACAGGTGGGCTGGCAGAGAGCGCATCCTGGCTCCCCACACCCAGAGCAATGACCTCTCAGCGCATCGGACGCGGCGGGATATTCTCATCACATCCACCCGGAAGCACATAAGAGATTCAACACCATCGATGCAGGCTGGCTACAGAGGGGTGAAACATGGAGGTACCACCCTGCGGAGGAACATCAGGCTTATCTCGGCGGGGAAGGTGAGAAGAAGGTCTTTAGCCATCCCACAGCAGCGAAGTGCATGATCTGTGCCAATATAATCATTATTCTTTGCGAGAGGAAAAAACCCACCTCCCAAATGGAATCTGCACCCTGGCTGCAGCTGGGTTTAGCCCAGACCCTGCACCAGCGCACCCAACGATGGGTAGGCATCTCTCACACCAACGTGCCTCGTCCCTGATTTTCAATCTCAGCTCTTCCACCATTTCTCTGTACTTATATGAGATTTCTTCATTCTCCAGAATGAAAAATAGTACGTGCAAAAATAAACTGGCTCGTCTCACATATCTCTATTGCCAGGCTCAGCTGGCCTTTGAAAATCTGAGTCCACATGAACCGCAACAGCAACAAAACATCCTCCACATTTCTAATCTGACTTGGAATAAAAAAAATCACACGGATGTAATGTAATTGGCATTCAGCATTCTTGGCTCCCTCCACTCTTCCTTCAATAACCTATATATTCCTTTCTTAATGGCTTCAGAGACTAAACAACATTCTTAATAAAAACTTCAATGTAGAAAGAAAAGTATAATCTCTTTTAGACCCTAGAATTCTTTCCCAGAAACTTAAGAGACAGTTCTAGTTACTGTGGCACACCTCCACCAAAAACCCGACTCGCCAGCAACTGCTTCAGAAATTTTTTTTTTGAAAAATTTCATTTTGGCAAAATGACTTGATAACACTGGGGTTTAAAAAAAAAATCAACTTTATGGAGCTTTGGGTCCTGCCATAAGCAGCACCCCAGGTTCATTTGCCTTTTTCCTTGCACAAAGATGGAAAACACGGACGCAGAGTAAGGGCAGCCGAGTACCAGCTGAGCACGTGGCTCTGCCCATGTGCCCGGCAGAGCATCCCCAGCGCTGCACCGCATCTTCGCACACGACAAACCATGCCACGCTCTGCAAACACACATATCTTAGCACAAAAATCCCCCAAACCCAGCAACAAAAAGACAACTTCCCTTCTGTCATTTCATGCCCTGAGTTACAGGTGCTGAACTCACCAGATCTCCTTTTACCTCCCTCGAGATGAGCGCTGAAGTTTAGCTTTTTTTTTTTTTTTTTAAGTCAGACTCAAAGATGAAGGGCTAGATCAGGGAATCCAGCATTTGGAAGCATGATAGCTCCTTCTGGGAGATGAGATGAGCCTGGAGGCAGTGCCACGCTCTTGCAGCCCTGCTGCTGTGCCAGCCGGCTGGCATGCCCTGAGCAAACCCACCCCCCTGCTCTATACTGTCCACACTGCCAGAACAAAGGAGCAGAATCAAATATACCATTCAAAATCACTAAAACACAAGACCACAAGAAAACCCCCAAACACTAGACGTGCTCGCAGCACTGGAGCGAGTGAAGGGAGGAGGAAACGCAGAGCGGGGGTCAGTGGGGATGCGCAGTGCCGGGGTACGTGTGCTGAGGGTGATGCTGGAAGGTGGCGGCTTCAACCCAGCAATGAGCTGTCCCCATCCCCGCTGTGCTCGGCTCTTCCCCAAGCTCCAGGTGGGCAGGTGGCACCCGGGAAAGGAAAACCCAAAACCGCTGGAAACAGCAAAACTGCAATGAGCGTTAGGAGGAAGCCATTCCTCCGTGGCCCCCTCCCAGGTCTAAGCTGGGAGCTGCTGTTGGAGCAAGGACCTCAGGGCCTGGCTGCTGGGGCTGATTAAAAGGTAGGAAGGAGGAAAAGAAGGAACCAACCGCCCTGGTCACCACTGCCTCCATCCCTGCCTTCTGCCGCCGCTATGGCATCGCGCTCACCAACCTGGGGTTTGCTCCATGAAGGCAAGCAGCCCGGCAGCGCAGCCCCAGGTCACTTGGCTGTTTGCTGCAGGGCACACGCTTTACGGACCACATGCTCTGAGAGAGCAAGACCCATGGGGACCATGCTCTGGCGTGCCCTGTGCCAGCATCCCCCAGATAGCCCCAGCCCAGCTCTGCCTGCAAGCTCCACAACAGCTTCAAAGTGCTTCCTTTGGGTTTTAAAGCACCTATTCCTGCTGCTAGCCAACCTCCATGCTTTGCTTTTCCTTTTTTTAAAGAAAAATATTGTCACGGTGTCTGTGAGATGAGGCTTTGTCTAAAGCCTTGGAGCTCTGGGAGTGGGGCTGGCCACCCAGGCACTTGTGCCCCTGGCCCTCTCAGAGGCGTGATGCTGCTCAGAGAAGCTGCCATCTGCCCCAAAACAAACTGTCCTCCTCCTGCATCCTCCCCGACGTGCCTTCTCATCACCGAGGGACCCCAAAACCCACACCGCCTCCAGCCAGCCACCCCAGCAGCACAATGTAGCGGCATTTCAGCTACGCTTGCTGGCAGTGCCGGCATGCTGCCGACCCCTCACCGTGGCAAAATCTGATGGGAGGCGAGGAAGGGGCCCCACCTTGGCAGAGAACCTGTCGCCCTTTGGTTTTTAATTAACCACACTGTGCCACAGCACACTCAGGGTAATGAGCAGCTCGCGAGAGAGAGTATAGAGAAGCCCTGGTTGACAGAGTCAAGTTCCTCGGCAGTGCAAGTGGTTTTGCTCTCTGGTTTTCACCACAGTCTTGGTATGAGAAAGTTCTTTTGGGTTTTGGTTGGTTTTGGGTTTTTTGTTTTAATAAATAAATAGGGAGACGGATCACCAGGACAAATGGAATAAATCAAATCAAAATTATTCTGGTTGAACTTGCGATGTCATCTAAGTAGCCATAGCATTTTGCACGGAAAGCCGGACTGGAGCCTTTGAAGGAAACCCCGGGAGTCGGAGAGCAAGAGCAAGGGGAGCAAGTCGTTACCGGGTATGCTATGCACTACTTACCTTCGAAAGTCAAATAAAACTTTCCTCTGTCAAACCAAACGAGGGAAGGCTGTTCATTCTCTGTATGGCCAGGAGTTGAAGCGGGATGGGAAAGGTTAAGGAGAGGGAGAGAGAAGGACACAGTGTGAGTCACAGAGCAGGTCATTTATCTCGCTACAGGGAGGGGCGAGGCGCTGCAAGCCATTCACGTGCAAGGAAAGGGGGGGCTCTTAAACTCTGGTTTTGGCTTAGGAAACAGAAAGCAGAAAGCAAAGCTATGGAAGCCCAGATGGAAGAGTATCTTTGCCCGCTTGGGAAGGATTTTTAGGGGGGTGAGGGGGTGTCTTTTTTTTTTGTCTAGAGTAGAAGAGGCTTCTCGGTTCATGCACTCCGTCAGCATATTCTAACTGCACTGAATTCGGCAAACACGCCTTCTCGTCTTCGCCTCCGGTGATGTCTCTGCTGTGCTACAGCAGCAGCAGCGAACGTCTCCCAGTGGGATGCTGCAGCTGCATGCCACACCGGTGCGCAAAATAAGTGACAGTGAAACGTAGGTATTTTCTGTTGCATTTCAGGACATAAAACTTGCAGATAAACAGACACACGCACACAAAGCAGGAGACGCCTGGCTGGAATTTTTCCTTTCTCATTACAACCACCAGCTCCCTGCACTCACACCGCCTCGAAAGCCACGTTAGACACCAGGTACTGCTGAAATAACTATGGGTAGGGGGTAAAACCTGGCTTTTTGAGCTGTTATATTAACCCTTTTGAATTCAGGAGATGATAGCCTTTCACCTCGTGGTTCTTTTTGTCACTGAGAAACTGTCATGCAAGGTGCTGCGAGCAGTGGGGTGCTGGGGCTCGGGCACTCGGGGTGCCCGCAGCCGCCCACTCCGAAGCGAGATGTCTCAAAAGTGCCCTGCTAGTACAGTACCTGCAGGCGTTTCACAGCGCCTTTCAAACGTGGGCAGTTTGTCAATAAAAGCATCATCTTCTGATAACATAAGCAGAAGAAATGCAAAGGAAAGAAAAAAAAAAAAAAGAATGAAAACACAAATCCCAAATGAAATCAAGCAGCGCACTCTATCAATGAAAAGAGACAGAGAGGGATTTTAACGAGAGAAATAATGGAAGGAACGCCGACACAGAAGTAACAGCTTCTTTCTTTGCAATAAATTATTCAGACTGCACATGCAACCACAACGAAAGCAAACCAGACCAACACAGAGAACAAATAAACAAAATAATGCTTCCACATGCTCTTGGACAAACTCCGTCGGACTTTGCCACAGCAAACGAGCTGGAGCGCGTGGTGGAGCCGGACCTGGCGGCAAGCCGAGGGCTGGGGGCAGCCCCGTGCTACCCCCACAGGACCCACAGCGACCCCCAACCTGCTGTCCCTGAGCCCCTCCTGTGCCCTGCCCCCCTTTCACCTTATCTTTTCCTATCTCTGCACGGCCAGCCCAGGTGTCAGAAGCATTCCCTGCTCCGCTGAGGGTTTGCAGCCCGGTGCAGCCAGGCGAGCACTACGTGGGTGCTCGCCCAGCGCTGCTGCCCAACCTCACCCCGGCTGTCTTGGTGGTGGGGACAACGGAGAGATGCTTGGAGTGCCCCGGCATGGCCCCCAACCCCTGCCTGCCCCTGCCTGGCTTTTCCCAGGCCAAATCCTGACAACACGGCACCCACCACTGGCTTTGCATGGAGCTGGAATTGCAAACCCTGCAACCCGGGGGCACCCCTCCTGGCTGCCCTGCTCGGGGTCTCTCTGCCGAGGGGTGACCTGAAAGCTCTGAATTTTGGCTCTTTTTCAAGCAAAGCCCCTTTGGAGGGGGTGGGAGCCACTAGAGCCAGCGGGCACAGCTTCTTACCCCGCAGCCGCGTCAGCCCCTGCTGCTCAGGGTGGGTAGGTCATTAAAAACATCAAGCAACAATTTTTGTTCACAAAAATATGTGTCAGGGAATAAAAACAATAAAAATTAAAATGAGAGCCTAAGGGACCCATCGCCTGCTCAGTCTACAGGACCATCACACAGCCCCCATTTCAGAGCCACTTTGCCCGGCCTCCTGAAGCCCCCTCAGCCATCCCTGTCCTCAGCCTGGCTGCTCTCCTCCACCAAAATTGTGTTTACCGCCCGCAGCTTGCTGCCAAAGCTGCAGGACAGTGGGCACAGCCAGGACCGACAGCCGATACACTGGGGATGCTCGGGGCTGGCTGGCCCCTTGCTCGAGGTGCGGTATTTTTTCAGCAGCATGCTGTGACAGTGACCAACAGCCGGCGAACAGGTACAAGCGTCTACAACACCTCAAGAGTGAAACAAACAACAGGATGGAGACGCAGGTTGAAGACTCCGGCAAACCTACAGGGAGGGCTCAGGTGGGTGCCAGCACCACGGGGACGGCATCCACCGCATGGCTTGGGCCATCCCATCGCCTTCCAGCCATCGGGATGGTGTTAGGGTGGTGATGCTGCCGCTCCCCACGGCTTGGACGGTGACAGCCGGTGGGAAACGCCGCAGCCAGGACACGAACACCAGCCCGGTTTGAGGTTTTCAGGAGAGCCGGGGTTCAGCTCCCTGCGCAGAGCCTGCCACCCCACACCGGCAGAGGCCTGCCAGCTCCCTCCCTGCCGCGCAAACCGAGAGTGCTCATCACAAAAAACACAAGAGGAAAAAAAAAAAAAAAAAAAAAAAAGAAGGAAAGTGTTCCTGGCACAAGATGGAGCTGCGGGAAGCGAGGGGCAGTGGGGCTGGCGGCCCGGCAGGATGACAGGTACGCGGAGGAGGGAGCACTGGCAGCCGGGGATGGGGGGGGTGGGGAACAGAGGGAGGCACAGAGGGTCGCAGCACATGGAGCCTGGGAGCTGCCAGCCAGACTCTATTCACATTTCTTGTCCCAGGCCCTGGGGGACACTGGGGGGGGGGTTGGCAAAACTCATGTTTTTCAGGATGTTCCTCCAAAAGAAAAACTACAGCCCTTTGTTCTGGTCTAGGACCTGTCAAGGTACCGGTTTGGAAGAACCTTTTCCAAGGTCTCGTTTCCCACTGCCTCTCTACGGGGAAGTATGAATTTAGGACATTGAAAGAGATTTAATATTAGTCGCCTCCTGGATCCCAAGGTCTGGCTTCCAGCCGCCCTCCCCTCCATCTACAAGCATTGCCCACAAAAAAAAAAAAGCTTATTTGGACCAAATTTACAGACCATAAGCACATTTTATATTATATTTCACTTAGTGATAGCCCCTGCCTTCACCAAACATTCATCTTTCACAGCATTTGGAGCTGCCACAGAGAGAGCTTTCCCTAGCAGCATCACCTTTGTGATCCGTCACCCCCCCCTCAAATCCCTTTTTGCATTTAAAAAATCTGATGAAAACTAATGAGCGTGAACCCAAAGAACAATCTAGCAAATGAAAAGGTTTCAGGAATCTTTTAAGCACGTTCAGAGGTAGGAAAGGTGAAAGAACAGCAGTGCTGTATGTTTTTACCAACGGTGGGAGTGGTGGCTGCACTCAAGGAATTGGTGGAAGATATGGAAGAAGTACTTTCAGCACGGGCTAAAGGTGCTATCGGAGGAGGACTGGATGAGTGAATAGGAGGGCTAAAAGGCCTGGACTGTAGGAAAACATAAAATAACAAAAGGTTAAAGAAAATATCCACAGTAACATTTGCATCAAACAAACAGAAGCTTTATTCTGTAACCCTCTGTGCCTCCAGGCCAGGCTCCGCTGACATCCCAGGGCTGACTTAGTACAAAACTGAACAATTTTAGTTCTTTCAGTGCCAACAGCATTTTAGTCCAAACTTAAAAAACTGGCAGATGATTCCCACTGTCTCGTGGGTCCGTATGTTGGAAATCCTCATCCTCACTAGGGATGGGAGGTCCAGGGGCCACAGGATGGGTTTAAGGCACTCGGCATCGGGGAGGAACAGTGCCACCACACGCTAGCTCGCCAAGGAGCTGCTCAGTGCGTCCTTATGGATCCTTTAGGGATAACTGTATAACCATAACATCAATCAAAAAATTCTCTACAACTTACCTGAAGCAGCCCGGGGTGGCGGGATGGAACCCACTTGGCACGGCACAGCGGTGGGGAGCCCCACCAGAGATTACCCTTCCCACGAGCGTGCTCGCTTTTCACACCCGTTTTCTGCCTTCGCTGTAACTGTGAACCACCGCGGGCCCACGGCTGGCACCACCAGGCTGCCAGCAGGCAGAGCAGGAGACATTCACAGCCATTTTCCCACGTGGAATTGGTCTCGTTGAACAAATTATGGAAAACCCCCGCTGGCCCAGGCAGCCCCCACGGTTACTTGCTCTTCATGACCTGCTCCGCTCAGTTAACCCGTCTCACCATTCAGCAAACGCAGCCCCGCCGCCCCCACAGCACATGCATCCCCCCTGCACGCCTCGCGACCACGAACATACCACGTCAGCGACGGGCTTGCCAGGGGGCAGCTTGGGCCGGGAGGGGGGCCGGGGTGGCGGTGGTGGTGGGGTGCCACAGGTGGCCAGTGGCGTGCCGGGGCGAGCCGGGGACGAGGAACCTGCAAAAAAGGGGAGCTGTGAGCATGCGGCAGGCTGGCCCCCCGCAGCTGCGCACACCCCCCACCCCCCGCACGAAGCAAAGGCTCCCCCCCTGCCCCGAGCCGCTGGGTGCCCGTGCACAAGCTCCCGTTGACCATCGCTCCGCACTGGCAAAGAGTTTTTCAGTTGCTGATGTGCTTCTCGCAGGGGCTGCCCGCCTGCACCAGGCACCCGGCTCCCTCGGCGAGGAGGAGCTGGGAGAAGTTGTTATTGGAGGAATCTCATGATTTTCCTGAAAACAAGGCATGACAGGCAGGGAAAAAATAATGCTTAACTCCTACAGCAGCCGACAGGGATGTCACAGCTCCCAGGGCTCCACAAGCAGCACAGCCGGCGAGCAGGGTCTGTCCCCTACCGCAGGAACGAGGGGTCCTGGTGAGGGGGTCAAAGCTTTGTCCGAGTGAAGAAGAGGAAGGGTGGAAGAGCAAGGTTATCAGATTTGCTGGGAGTGTAACATGTTTCCCAGGTCTCTGGAAGAGCTTCAACGAACAAGAGGGTGCTGGTGTTGTGCTTTGTGTGGTCCCCAGCAGCCGCTGCCCTGCTGCCAAGGGGGACATCCTGCGATCAAATTGAATCGTAACAGATGCTTAAGGGGATGCCCAGCAGGATGCTTTCCTCTTCCAGGGTAAGCTCAGCAATAACTGATGTTGTACAGAGTGGTGGGAGACCACATCCAGACAAGAGGGGCGGCAGGAGCTGGGGGGGACGCAGACCCCATGTTGCAGAATGGCTGAGCTGGCGTTTGCTGCCCACCTCCGCGGAGCACAGCAGCGTGTTTTGCTCAGGCTGACAATGAAATGATGCCTTTAGCCTTATTTTTCCTGCTTATGAGAGAATCTGTTTATTAAGTTTTTTGCGTGATAGCTTAGTTTAAGGAAATATCAAAGCTAGATCTGCAGAAGACAGACCAAAAGGTAAATGACAGAAGGCTAAGACAAGAGATGGACTTGTTTAAAGAGAGTAAATCCTGGCCCTTCATTTGCACAACTCTGAAATGCAAGCTATTTTTATTTAAAAGCCTGATTTGGGAGCCAAAGTTTGAATTTTTCCTTTGTTATCCCAGTAAGAGCCTGACAAAATCAGAATTGTTCAGTGAAAGTAACTTAGCAGCACTGAACAAGTGTCAGAAGATGGAGACTTGGAGGGTGCATTTTGCCCTGGCTCAGGAGCAGCTGCCGGCCAGCCAAAGCCCTGCCAGACAGCAGCTTCCATCCGGGGGGGCTGTTCTTCAGGTTCTTAAGGGCCCTGTGAGACCCATGTACCTCTAGATATTTTCTACAACGAGAAGCTGGCAGCATGTTGTAAATCAGCATGAAATCAGAAGCCTGCTGGGCTTGGAGCAGCCTGCTCTAGTGGAAAGCGTCCCTGCCTGTGGCAGAGGGGTAGCACTAGGTGACCTTGAAGGTCCCTTCCAACCCAAACCCTTCCACACTTCTATGACGATTCTCTGCTGGTCCCTAGCCCTGCCCCAGTGACACCCACGAGCCCGGGCTCCTGTGGGATGTGGAGGTAGGAGGGAGTCCTGGGATGGCTCTGCTCCACAGCATCCGACAGCCGGGCAGCCCTGGGGCTGGATGCAGCCACAGGGGCCTCGGAAGAGCAGCACGGGCAGGGTGCTGGAGCCACACCATGCACCCAGACTGGCTGCAGCTTTCTGAAGATTCACATGATTTTTGATCGTGCATGTCAACGCTGCATTTGTAGGGCTCACTGTCCTGGGTAAGGCTGAGGTGCCAGCACACTGCAAAGGACCGAGGCAGGAGACAACTTCTAGGGAAGAGATTTGGATCTCCCCAAACAGGCGGTGCCCCCTTGCCGAGCTGGGTTTCTCCATCCATCCATCCCTATGTGCTGAGCCACTGGTGCGTCCCCATCCTGCAACCTCCACTCAGGCGAGACAGTCGCTCAGTGGGCATCTGGGTGGAGAGGGCATAGGAAGAGTGGTGCCGATTCCCACTGCCAATCTCCCAGAGAAGCCCCAGCTCCAACCAGTGTCACCACACCCGCGCAGACCCCTGCCGCCCCATCCCAGCACAGAAAAGCCACCACCAGCACAGCAAAGCCACACTAGCAGCAACAGCCAGGCTCAGGGGGAGGGGGAAGATGCCCCCAGCAATCCCACAGCCCCCTTAGAGGTGGCAGAGGGCACAGCTTTCAAGCTCACACGAGGCTGGTGACAGTGGGTGGGCACAGGGCTGGGGAGCTCTGCACCCAAAGTGCCTGCTACAGGTGCCAGTGTCTGCAGGGCTCTGTGGGGGTAACTCTCTCAAAAATAATGTCTGGTGGCTGCAGGAGGGCAGCATGGCAGCTGGGGGGGGAACGGGGACACACAGCACAGCTGCCCAGGTACAGCGAGCACCCTGGGGTCAGTGTCTGAAATAACGTGATCACGTTGCACCTTCTCAAGCACTGTGGGAGAGCTTGTGTAAGCTGACCTCTGAAGAGTTCGTTTGCCCTAATGGGCGTGCAGACATTTATAATTAAGCAGATGAAGCCTGGCAGCCAGCACATGCTAGACAATCCTATCTAGTTCTGCCCCTGTGAGAGGTTTCACCCTGGAAGCAGTTTCTCCAGACCTGGCTGGGCATCCATCCACGCTCTCACAGGCGAGAGGGACCAAGCGCCAGCAGATCCCTGCTGCTGTGAGTTACTTTGTCTCAGCAGCCCTGGGGCAGCCGGATGCAGTGACCTGTCTGTCTGCAGCAGACGGAACCCCTCTGGTTCCAGGGCTTGCTCAGGTTATTTGCCTGAAGCGTTTCTGCTTACATTCACTCTGAAGCCTACCGAGGATGGAGTTGCAGCAACAACAATCCCATGCAAAATTTTGCGTCGAGGGGTTGCATGGATGGCAGAGGTGGGAAGGGCAGCTTGTGGGAACTTTGGGGAAAGGCTCTCAGACCCATCCGACCATCAGACACGCAGCAAGGAGTGGGGGAAGAGGACACAGGAGGCTGAGGGCAGACGCTGGACGTGGAAGCACAAGACTGCTGGGTGGGAGCGCAGGCGCCAGGCACAGGCACAACCAGGTGGGAGGGGATGGCGGATGCGGTCACTGCCACACCGAAGCACACCCAACACCACGGGACGTACCGCTGGTGCTTCCCGTGCCGCTGCTGGTGCCTGGTCCGGGCGAGGAGACCACCGTGCGGTAGGTGGGTGGCGGAGGCGGCGGCGGGGTCGCTCTCTGTCCCGGCCCAAAATCTTTGGGAGAGGCGGCCAGCTCCAAGTTCTCATCCTTAAGGTGGGACTGCTCAGAAACCTTCTTGTGAACCTCTTCCAGGTGGAGCGGTGAGGGGAGCGGGCGGGAGGGCTCAGCCACTGGGGCATCAGCCAGGCTGCCCGCTGCTGCCAGTGGGGACCCCGCTTTTTCCTGGGGCATCAACTCTGGAGTCATGTTTTCCGGGGATTGATCAGAAAAATTGACCCATTTGTCTTCTGCATTAACAGCAGCAGACTTAGGGGATAGCACGGGGCCAAAAATGCTGTCCAAGTCATTGATGGACGGAAGTTTGTCTCTTTTGAGCTCTGCTGCTGTCTGGTCCCCTCCTGTGGTCAAAGTAGTTTATTTTACACTTAGCATTAACCGAGAGCACTGCGGTTGCACTATTCTCTACGGAGCTCTACGTCAGCTACTTTTCAGAGGAGATGCTTTAAAAGCACGGTTTTTTTTTTCTTATAAGCTGCCAGGGAATATAATTCATGTGCAAGAAGATTTCTACAACAGGTCATGTGCAACGCATAAGGGATCACGCTGGATTGAAAACATACGCCGTACGAGCGTGAGCATGCACCACGAGCCAAGCCCACCTCCTCCATCGCTTCACACACAGCGCTCCTGTACCCTCCCCAGTTCTACAGCTGGCTCTCGGCCTTTGTTACGTACCGCCTAAATAACACTGCTGGGTCATTAGCATCACTGAATTACCAGCAGTATTAAACTTACGCACTCGGCTCTCTTACACACTCCACTCTCTCTATATATTTATATGTATGTGTCTAAAAATATATATATTTAAACATGCTGGCTTGACACTCCCAAGAAGTGCTGCCGGGCATGCAGTGCAGGAAAGCAGGCAGGTATATGTATTTCAGTTGCAAGCAGCAGCAAAGGGTATTTTAGGGCTCTGCTCACTAACCGAGCAACCGCACATCCACGTTTGTATGAGTCCATAACTGATGCCGAGATGGGATTCAGCAGCAGTTACATCTCCAGAGGAGGGAGATCCTCCATCCTCCCTTTTGCGCCCTGTTCTCCTGCATTTACCTTCGCTGAGGGCTGGGGCCAGGGGGGCTGGCAGCTCTCCAAGGCCAGGCAGGCTGCCCAGGACTCCGCTTTGCACAGACTGAACAGGGGATGCAGCGAGGACCAGGGCAGCGTGTGGCCAGGCACCGGGGTACCCACAGGCATGTGCACTGACTAAAACCAACATGCCCCCTGGGCTCCTTGTGTCAGCATCCCACCCCTGTCTCTGCACTTGGAGAGGGGCCACCTGATGTTCTGCTAAAACAGGAAAAAAAAATAGACCTCTGCCACTTGCTTTACTTGGTGCAGAGGCTGAAATGTGCAGCGAGTCAGACCCCAGCAAGCCAGCCGTCACATGCAGCTGGGCACTGCCTTTGCTCTTGTTGATGACTATGTATGTAGATGGACACTCTGCCAGCCTGGCTGCTTAGATAAATAGAAAAATCAGGATATGGGAGCATAAATGAAATATTGATGGATAGAGCAGTAAGCTCAGAGCGGGGGATTTCTTCATGGTGATGTTAATAATGCCCCGAGGTGCTCTCTGCATCTGTGTGTGCAGCCAGCCAGTCCGCTCCCGAGCCAGAGGCCAGGGACTGCCCACCCCTCCTCAGCACCTGCACCTCCAACAGGCTGCACCCTGCCAGCAACATGAATTATATGCTTATAAGCACTTTACGTCCTCTGGCTGCATCCAACACCACCTTTCAACCCTTCCCTCCTGCTGTCCTTTATCCCAGGAATCCCACGTCATTCTCTTCCCCCTGCCCCTCTGCCGCCAGCACTGCTGCAACCCCCCGCTGCGGGACTGGGGCGTGTTCCCACCTCCCTGGACAGCAGCAGGAGTTTGGGAGGGCAGGACCAGCTCCCCACACACAGGCAGGTGCCCCACACCCTGTTATTTCAGAAGCACAGGCTGTGCCGTGCTGCTCCGGGCAGTAATGTGCTCTTCTGCTCCCAGTTTTGAGCAGGGCATTAAGGCTAATGTTGCATTTCATCTCTAGCAGTGACCGATCCCAAAGGTGGGGAGGAGAGAGCATTAGTTTCACCAGGGTGACACCAACTCGGGAGCCAAAAGCATCTTGCGCCGCTTCTAAAGTATCACCCCCACTGCAGCATCCACTAAAGCACCACGGATGCAAAGAAAAGAGGATGCACAAGGGCCAAACCTGTCCCCGAAACGCAGCCCCGGGACCCGACGCCCCAGTGCAGCCCCCGGCGCAGTCTACCAGGGCCATGCAACCGCGGAGGTGGGCGCTGAGCCTTTACCTATTCCCACCGTCAGAGGGGAGCCGGTGCGGGGCGGCGTGGCGGGGATGTTCTTCGGCGGGAGTGGCGGAGGTGCTGCAAAACAGAGGAGGGAGGGGGAAATCAGCGGGGCTGCGCCAGGAGCACGCGCGGCTGGCGGGGGCGGCCGCATGCTGCCCAGGTGTGAAGCAGGCAAGCGTCACCAGCGCGGGGATGGTGGCTGGGCCAGCTGGAGCATCCCCACTGCCGGGAGCTTATGATGGGTCACCGAGCGACAAGTGATCACTGGTGCCCTTTGCTGGGTTTTAGGTTTGTGGGGTGTTTTCTCCGCCCCCCCCCGCCCCCCTTTTTTTCCCCTTTTTTTTTTTTAAATTTTAGGTTGTACTTTAAAACCTGAATTACAATTTTAATTAAAACCTGTAGCCTCCGAGGCACATATCTGCTTCCCCATTTCTCATGTGCCCATCCTGCACGGAATGCTCACACAGGAGGAGGAACCATGTGGCTAATTAACCCAGTGCTGCTTCACAGAGGCGTTTTGGCAAAGCAGATGTAAGTAGCTTCGGAGCCAGAGCCTCCTGGAGGAGCAGCCGGAATGCACCGTGGCTGCTCTGGATGCCGCTCAGCACCATTAAGCAGCCATTTCAATCCCGAATGTCACAGTCCCCTTGTAAGCTCGTGATGTGGCCAGAGGTCGCCTTGACCTTGGCACAGCAACACCAGCCAGCTGGCAGCACCAGGGCTGGGGTGGGCTTGGCCTGAAATAGGGTGGGCTAATGGCTGGTGTGGGAGAAAGGAGCAGGGGAACAAAAAATAATAAAAAAAAATAATAAAAGACTTTGTGGCTAGGGAGGAGGAAAAGCTGTGGTTCCCCTGGCTGCCCCGGGCAATGGGAAAAGCTGCAAGCAAAACCGGGGATTTGGGATGCGCTGCCCTTCTTTAGGTTAGCCTGGAGAAACCTGTGCTTCTGACCTTTCAGACCAAATAACTACATCATTAACATGGCAGATCAGGTACTCCTCACCTGGCCATTTGCCCCAGCTGGAGATGTTTCATCTTGTAAATCCAGCCCAGAAGCGTGTTTCCCCAGGGAGGATGCATGCTGTCCCTCCCACCCTGGCCCATCCCCATCCATCGGCCCCGACGCGCACAGCTATGGCCAGGCCAGGGGAAGAACCACCCTTCAACTTGCTACCGGCTGAAAGGTTACGGCATTGCACAGTAGCAGCAGTCTGAGTGAGGGAAAGCAGAAGGTTTGATTTCAGTATATAGTCATTTATTTCCAGCTGATAACCTGCACGGACACTTACTTCCAGTTGGAAAAGGTCTCTGTAGCTTTGGGGACTCTACGCTTGTGTTGACGGGCTGGACCGAACCCCATATCTCAGGCTGATCTAGAGTGGCTGGAAAAGAAAATACCAAAAAAAAATATATCAATAAATACACACGCAAAGGCAACAATAAAAGTGGCTGCCTCTTTCCAAATACCAAAACACAGATGAAACATGTTCATCTGAGGCTTGTAAAGAGGCAGCTCAGCGGTGGCAGAACCCCCTCATTAAAGACAGGGGGGCTTCTGTAACGGCAGGTAATTACAAGCTTGCCTGGTTTTTAAACAGGACATGCAATTAGTTTGACAATCATGCTGCTTGACAAACCAAACAATGCCATTTATGTATTTGGAGGCTTATTACATTAAGTGAAACATTGCTTTAATTGCAAAAATCGTCTGGAATTTTAGGATACGCAAGGAAAAAAACCCCAGGTATTAAAACAGAAAGGTCCAATTATATTCACAGAGGTTGTAAGGGGGGAAAAACCTCTTCTATATTTCATTTAAACTTTTGGGGGAACTGTGTGTGGGGAACTCCAAACAACTATAGTTTTGATGAAAAGAATTAACTGGAGTCATTAATTATAAGACATAACTAGGCTACGAGCGGCAGCAGCCATTTCGTGATAGCTGAGCAGAGCCACCGCCTCGGAGAGGAGGATTCCTCCCCAGGCACAGCCCGCTCCAGCCTGTGAATGGGGTTTTTCTTTGGGGACAACAAGCCTGGCAAGATCCCTGCGCCTCGGGAAAGCTGTAAATAAAAAATAAAGGCTTAGGCTGGCAGGGGGTGGGGGCAGCAAAGCATCCTTATACTCCTTGTCCAGAAGAATGCTGTTTCTGGGGGAAAAAATGACATTACTGAGATGACATCTTCGCGGCATGGGGAGCCGTAAGGCACTGCCAGGCTGCTCGGTTCATGTCCTGCTTCAGTTAAATTGGCGTGATGCTGGAACGCTGCTGCGGCGCCGGGAGCTAGCGGCTGCCACTGTCACACACCGCTTCGGGGTACATCGGTGGGGCTTGGCCAGCGGGCACAGCCCGGCTCTCATTTGAAAGTCAATAATTTTAATATTTGTTAGCTGCCCTCTTTCAGGATCAGTCCTAAGACCACATAATTAACTAATTGACTTAAACACTTGCTCTGTTTCCATATAACCCATACAAACCCCAACCCCAGGTTTAACGCAACCACCCGCCCTTCGCCTTTAGTTTTGCCTTTCTCCTTTCAGAGGAGGGCTGGGGGCTGACACCCAGGATACCCCGCTTGCCAGCAGAGCTGGCTGCCTCAAGCCCTCCGCAGGCACGGCACAGCCAGGGGTCACGGCCAGGAGACGCCACCCATCTCCCCCAGCTTACCGTCCAGCTTCTGCTCCTCGAACGCCGACTCGAGTGGGGGCCCAAAGAGCGGAGCCAGCGCCGCGGGGTCCTCCCCAGCTTTCTTGCTGCAGGATGAGACAAGTGCGGAGGAACCATGAGGTTCAGGGTTGTGCTGAGACCTGGTGTTTGAGTGCAAATATGTCTATTTTTAGGGTGCGTTTGCATTCTAGGCTAACAGCACCTGGCAAAACAGAGGGTTTCAGGCAGAGAGAAGGGGAAGGAGAGCAGTGGAAACATTTGGCCGTAGCAAACCCCATAGCGCCCGTGCAGCGCTGAGGCACTGCAGATTGCTTTGGGATTAGTCAGAGCTACTCCAGACTGCATGGAAAAGGAGGGGGGGAGGGAAGAAAAGAACTCAAGGTCTGGATCATGCTCAGGTCCAAGACACCTCGAGTCAAGCCCTGCAGCTGCACGGGGCACACTCCTAGTGGGATTTGGCTTCATGCTGTACCAACTAGTCAGTCTGCTTTCCTGAATCAATATATACACACGGCACCCGCCTGCCAGCTCTCCCTGTCGATCGGGCTCAAGGCAGCTTCCAGCCACAGATGTCCTTCTGCTCTTGTGGGAGAGTGAGTGTGGACACCGTGCATCTGAAAGCAGGGGTGCCACCGTCATCAGCGCCTCAGTTCTGCACAGTTTTGCTCAGTCACGTTCCGGGGGACCCACTGTCCCTGCCTGGGCACCCCCTGCATCTCTCATCTCCTCACACAGCATCTGAGCAGAGAGGACCCAGCGCTCCCTGTGCCTCTTGCATCCTGTGGCACGGAGCATTTATTCAGCTTATTTAAACACCCAATGCAAATGTTGGTCTGCCTCATGAGCCTAAAAAGTTAAAGCGATGTGTCGGCAGCGGTGTCTTTGACGAGCCAAACTGGGGCAGCTCAGCCAGGTGGTGGCTGGCAGTATTTGTAGAGCAGTAAATACCTGCTGGATTTGCTGCTGCATTACTCTGGTGTGACCCACCCAGGTATGCATGAAAGGACAAAAACCTGCCGGTGAAAACAAACGCTTCCCACAGCAATGATGCAAGTGTGCAACTGCCCACTGAAGGGTTTAAGCACCGCACCAGGACGATGTGCCCAAGCGTAGCCGTGTTGGATTGTAACGCCGAGGGACTCTGTACTGACCTGGCAGGGTCTGGGGTCGGTGTGGAGCGCCGGGGCCGTGTGATCTCCTCACCTGCGGCACAGCACAGACAGCGCGGGGTTAGAGCCATTCCCCTGCCCACACCCCACGCACCCTGAGCCCCAGCCCACCCAGAGCCAGGCTGGCAGGAGGGCTCGCACCAGGTGTGCCACCGACACAGCGCATGCCCCATCCCACACCTGCTGTGGGGGTGCTGGCAGAAAAAGGTCTGGGGTTTAATTCACATTTTATATCTGTAGAAATATAGATTAGGGAGCAGCACCATTTCTATAGGGTACCCTGAGGACATCCCATATGGCCTTCTTTAAGATAGATGTCTGGGTGCCATCATTTCTGCCAGGACCACTTCACAGCAAACCTAACCCACTCCCTGCTCCACCCCCACCCACCCCCACCCCCCGCCAAAGTATCATCACCACACCATCATAACTACTGTTCTTGAAGGCTGCAGAACGTACTTACTGGATAAATTCCTTTTAATCGTCCCCTGGAATTAGAAACACACGGGGTCAGCAGAATGGACAGGGACAGGGGTGCATGGCAGGGGTCCCCCAGGGAGGGTTGCAGCAGGAGTGGCAAGAATTGCCTGTCCAAGGGGGTATTTAGTGCACGTGGCTGAAACGCGCCCAGCTTTGCATGTGTGCTGCGAAACCCCACATGCTGCCATCACCGGGGGAGCAGAGCCACCCCAGCAAGAGGACTTTGAGCCACGTAAAGCCATCACCCGGCAGCACTGCCTTCGCAGCAGCCCGTGGCTTGGGGGGTCACTTACACCCTTGCCCCATGGGAAATGGCATAAACCCCAAATCCTCATGTTTGACAGGTGCAAATCCATCTAAGCCAAATATCATGGGTTTAGCCACCTAAACCCTCGCTCCTAGAATCACAGCTCGTTTAGGTTGGAGAAGACGTTTAAGCTCACAGAGTCCAACCGTTAGCCCAGGGCTGCCGAGCCCACTGCTAACCCACGTTTCTCACCACACAATGCCTGCACACAACAGAAGCCAACCCCCCCAACTCCTGACCATGGGAGCAGGAGCCCAGCTGGAGGTGGGCGGCAGCAGGAGTACCTAGGACCACAAGCAGGGTCTCCAGGGGCGTCACAAGGCTGCGGGTTGAACCGGGGAGGTTGCCCGTCATTGGGGTGGCTGATGGCACTGGCACCGCTCCCCCCTTCCCTTGCGCTCACCATTTAACTGGCGTCCAGCACAGACTTGGACTCCCCAGCCCCCCCGTTCCCAGCGCGGCAGGGGTGGAAGCAGGGAGTGCGGGTGCTTACCGGGCTGCGCCGCTGCGGTCAGCGAGAAGGAAGAGAGAAGAGACACCTGGTCAGAGAGCGACAGGTCAGCACCCCAAGGCCCCCAGCACCCACTGCACCCCTCCATCACAGGCCACAGTGCCAGGTGGGTGTCCTCCACCACCCAGCCTCCACCCCTGCCACTGGGAGCACGGCATCCTTCTCCCACAGGCTGGAGGTCACCCTAGCACAGGGAGAGCAGTGTCCCAGGAGACCCCAGAGGGAACCCGGACCCCATGGAACGGCAGAATTCCCCCACATTGGGCTCAGGGAAGCTGGAAACCCAGCCCTCTCGGGAAGCCATCACCATTGCATAGAGCGGCACCATGGCAGCAGAGGTCACGGACTGCTGATGGGCTTTTCTGCCTTCTCACACCCTCCAATGTGCAACAATGGGTCTAGAATGTGCCTTGGTAAAACTGTGCCAGGCCTGACACATCTTGTCCAAAACCACCAGCTCTTTCACCCAAACTACACCCCCAGACTATGTACATCCAAAGCAAAGACAGCCTAGCTCTATTTTAAAATGTTCTAAGTTAAACCAAAGGAGAAGAAAAATAAACATCACGCCTTCCAAAATGGTAGGATTTGTTATTTGCATTTTACATTTCAGTTCTAGAGACATGCAAAACAGGGACCGTGCAAACAAGAGAACACAAGACTGTGTTAAAAAGTTATAAGAGATAAAAAAAACTGTATTTCTTACCGGACTTTTCCTCTAAAAGAATGCAGAAAAATAAAAAAAGGAAAATGAGAATATAAGATAATTTCTATAAAGGGATAACAGAAAAATAAAAGATTTGTATTATGACCAGAAGCATCAGGTATATAAGTGTTAAAGGCACAGCAAAGCAGAGTCATGCGCGCATCCAGCCAGGCTGTCACTCATCCAGACAGAAGATTGGAGCAAGAGAGAGACGATACAGACACACAAAACTCGCATCTGAGCCATCTCACGGAAAGGACCCGCATGCTTTGTCACCAGCAGCCCCCGCTAGCTATAGACAAAAGCCGATTCCCAGCCTGTTTCATTTCTTGGAATGCTCCCTGCGAAAGGAAAGTCAACAGCACAACTTCGACTCCAAAGTGCTTAAATTTCAGGCTATTACTCATTGCCTTTGCTCGGTGACTATTTTTTTTGGACTGCTACAAAGCCCCTGCTCCCGGGGCCATGGTGCAGAAAGGGAGGCAGGCAGGACCAGGGATGAGAGCAGGAGGTGTGAAGCTGCTGGTGCGGTACGTGGCACGGGCTGGCAGTACCAGCTCCTGCTCCGCAAGAAGTGAGACCTGAGCTATCAGGCATCAGAGGATGCAACTGACACCAGTTTACAACAGCATCTCCAGTTTTCTTCTTGTCTTTAAGTTAAGGCACCATAACTTACACCCCAGGAGGGTGGGGCAGACAGTGCCTATGGACACAGCATCTCCCATCCTGCTGCTGTTTTCCAGGAGAGGCTGGTGCACAGGAGAGACTGGGTGCTGGAGCAGGGCTTTGCAGCTAGTTTTGGGGAGGAGATAAGCTCAGGACAAGGGCAAGGACCTGGACAGCAAAGCATGGAATTCCTGTGGATGCAAAACTCCTTCAGCCAGCTCCTTGCTGGGGCTCTGGTGCTTTCCTGGACAGCTGGGCTTGTGCCGCTTGCTGGGACCCATGGTGCTGGGGAGCGCCTGGCTGCAGCACCGCTCGCCTCCCCACCTGCACTCTTTGGCTCTGTACACCAGGGTTTGGATCGTGACATGGGGAAGCAGCATGGCTCCTTCTGCCCAGCCTGGCACAGGGCTTTTCCCCGAGCCCTTCGGGCTGAGCTGAGCACACCTGTGCTGTTTTACACAGAGGAGACAGCTCCAGCCCCAGGCTGTGCTCTGCCAGCCACTGAGAACAGGGAATTCCCAGAAGCAAAGCCCAGAGCATCCCGACCCAGCGCCCAAAAGGAAGGCTTCGGACTGCACCACAGTCATGCTCACCAGAGGCTAAATCCTTCCTAACCGACAGCAGAACTCCTTCCAACCTCAGCAGGAGAAACACCACAGAAAAGAGGCGGCACAAAAATCACATCTAGCAAAATGCACATTTTGTGGGGGTTTGCTTTCCTGGAAAAGGTGAGGGGCAGAAGAACTGCTGACCATATCAGCCTACTCCTCACATACTGGTGCAAAACTATTCAAGTATTTCATCACAAGAATAAAAATCAACCAAGGAACCACGGACTGCTAGGAGCTGAGCGTAACCATTCGATAATTTCCTAACAGATCTTTATTTATTGCCAGAGACAGCATTGCTTTACATTTTCTGGCTAGATTCTCTGAAATCCCTCCAACTGCAGGCTGCAGCACAGAATCAATGAGCAGCTACTCCCCACCTCTGCTGCAGCTGTGCCAGAGCCACCAGCTGCACCCCGGCATGGGCGAGCACCCCGCAGTGCCCAGAGCAGCAAAGCCCTGTGGCAGGGGCCTACTGCTGGCAAGGGATGCAGGCAGAAACGCAGCGAGGGAAGGACAATACACCAAATATAGACTTGGCCTGTCAAATTACATTCTTAGTGCTTTCCCTATCCCATTTTTAAAACGTTGCACTGTTTCCTCTCCCCTAAATATAACACTGTCTCCTACATGGCATGCATACACGCGTGCGCACAGAACTGCCAGGGCCATCGCTTTGCAAAACCATAGCTTGTTGCAATACGAAATTCTGGGACTTTTTCTTTCTTGATGAAAATTATCCACCTATTTGGCAAATAATTGCCAATCTCCAAAACTCCCCTCCCTTTTTTTTTTTTTTTTTCCTGAATTTTGGGTTGGGTTTTTTTTGTTGTTTATTTGTTTGGGCTTTTTGGTTTGGTTTGGTTTTGTGCTTCCCAAAGCAGCCCACTGCAGCTTCTAACCCTGGAAGGCTAACAGCCAGAAAGCCCCTGGTCACAGTGCAGAAAGCACCCAGAAGTACATGCTGCTAAAAGGGACCGAGCGCTGGGGGAAGCGGAGACGTGCCGCAGGGACTCCGTGTTTCCAAGGACAGTGACTCGTCCCAGAAGCGTTCATTAAACTTGGCAACGTCATGTTGGTTTAGAAAGACATAGAACGCAGTCATTTGGTTTCATCTTTGCCTTGAGTTTGAGATTCATTCACACTTCAGACCCAGGCTATTTATAAATCATAGAAAGCTTCATCTGAAAAGACACTATAGCCCACACTAAAGCCCACTGAAAGACAAAAATCAAATCTTTTCACGGCTGAACAGATTGGGATGAGACAAATCTTGACAAGCCTTAGGAAAACCGGAGGGTGATGGTATTTATACCAGGAGGGACTATGGAGAGATGACCTTTCCTTCCAGGAAAGGAGAGACATGTCCCTCTAACATCCCATAGCAGCAGTGTGGAAAACCCCACAGATGCTTTCCCTGTCCTGGGAACCAGGGCAAGACCCAACTGATTTATGTCCTGAACAATGACCATGCTGAAAAATGAGAGGGGGACAGGGAAGAATAAGGGAATAGTATATTCTGAACTCAGTTGCCCTGTTTTATGAGCAGAAAAGGCAATTTAAGACATTATGAACTGGAAACATCACCGCAATACATCTGAGCTCCACCTGTAGTCACATTATTGGCTCCATATAACCTAGACCAGTAAATAAAGGCACAAACACCAGCGTAGCCATTGGCACCCAAGGAAGAACCCAGCTCGCTCGGGGCAAGCCCTGCGGAGCACACGGCTTTTGCAGCTGGGGGAAAAGACTGAAACACTGAGGACTCACCACAGGGGATGGAGAAAGTGCAATGTTGCCTATCGATGCCTTCAGCTCGTCCACTGTCGCTGCGCTCTTCAGGATGTCTTTAGCCTGCAAAGGCTTGATCTTAATGTTGAACTTCTTGTGCGCCTCCTCTTCCTCTTCGGACTCACTTGAGGAGTAGAAGTGCTTTCCTTTGGTAGGTAGAGCACAGTTAAAGAAGATTTCCTTCTGCTGCAAGGGGAGAGCCTCGGCACGCAAAGGCTCAAGCCTCCCTGAAGGGTGGGAATTAGATGTTCCCAAAACCCCTTACTCCAAACGCCCAGGGGCAGGAGTAGTGTGCAGGGGTGAATCCTCCTGCCGTGGAGTTTCACGGCTTTATCCACATGCGGGCAGAGGACATGGGAACTGGGGGTCACAGGGACAAAGCCAGCCCTGGTTTAGCCCAGCAGTGATTTGCATCAGCGTCCAGGTGTCCTCCCCATCTTAAGCGCACGGGCTCACCACCTACAGAGAATCAACCAGCATTTTTCAGCAGGAGCAGAGGAAGAAATTCTGCTTTTCCATTGACTCTCCCCCAGCAGCAAGGAGGTGGCTTAAAATCTGCTGCCAGCCCACAAGCTCAGCACAGGCACCGGCCATCAACACCTCCTTGCCCCATGGCAGGGCATGCTGTGGGAGCTGCAACCTCATCTTTGCTCTTTGCTTTTACCAGCACCCAGATCATTTCTGCCCCAAAACAGCATCAGCCACGACAAGGTACCACGTGGCCAGCACCCACATGCAGCACTGCGACTGGGGTGGGACAGCGTGGTCTCCATAGGGCATCACACCGGGATGCTCCCCACACTGCTCACACTGCCTCGTTTCGGAGCGGTACATCAAAGGCGATCAGAATCACATTCTGCTCTACTGCCTCCGGTAATTCCCTCTGGGAGCCAACTGTAGCTGCAAAGTGACAGCTCAAAAGGAAAATAAGACGTGGGAAATAATAAATAAAGTAAAAATAAAATAAATAAAAAAAGTCAGTAGCCTGTCTGTGAACCCCAGCTCATCTGACAGTTTGTAAACCAAGAGGCAAAGCCAACAGTAAAGGATATAGCCTGGTTCCTCTGGTCGGATGCTGTATCCCTCCTCATCGAGCTCAGGCGAATTCTGAAGAGGGCACGCAAAAAAAAAAAACAAAACCACACACACCAAACCAAAAAACAAACAAACCCAAAAGAATTACAAAGGCTAATGCTGTTCCTGTTCCTGGAAAGCTGAAGCACATTGTTGGTCCCGCAGAACGCGATGCCCAGCAAAGCCCTGCGCTGCCAAAGCCCGGGTCTGACCCCGGGGCTGCAGGGAGCACCCAGCCCCTGTGCCCCACACAGCCGTGCTGAGGGTGGGCTTTGCAGTGCCGTGTTTTTGCAGAAAAACACTTGCAACGCCCAGCTGCAATGCAGGGTTTTCTCTGAGCAGCATCCTGCGGCCTGGGCATCACTCTCCAGAGCCACCCAGTTTTGGGGCAGTTTTATACAATTTAATTGACGTTAGAATGGGTTGGATTGTCCATCTCAGCAGGGCCAGGCTCTTCTTCGTGGTGCCCAGTGATGGGACAAGGGGCAACAGGCACAAACTGCAATACGAGAAGTCCCACCTGAATATGAGGAAGAACTTCTTCACGAGGAGGGTGGCAGAGCCCCGGGCCGGGCTGCCCAGGGGGGCTGGGGGGTCTCGTCCCCGGAGACACTCAAAGCCGCCGGGATGTGGCTCTGTGCGGCTGCTCAGGGAGCCCCTGCGCTAGCTGGGGGGGCTGGGTGGTCTGCAGAGCTGCCTTCCCACCCCACCATGCTGTGATACACAGATACGAAATACGTATCTGGACACACACCCACACCTGGACATCACCCAAACCAGCCACGGCCACCCAGAAAGCCAGGAAGCAGCGAGCAAGCGCAGCCCGGGTCCCCCATCAGGAGCTGGACAGAGGGGGAGCTCCCTGGGACACTTACATATCTATCCCAGTCAATCTCTGCGTAAAATCCATTCGGTGCTCCATTTGTTTTCTTCTGCAACACATTGGAAAAGAAAATTTCCATGTTTTAAATTAAGGAAACTGTAACAGAGCGTATTCTATACCTGCGCATTGATGCGGTGGGGATGGCGCTGGGTATCGCTCAGCTGCCTGTGCAGGCGCTGCGAAGAGCTGCTCTGCACGTGCACATCAGCCATATGCGACAGCGTTCCCATTTCTGGAAGGTCTTCTACAGCAGAGAGCTAAAAGGCTTTTCCTGAACATTTGTTAGCTGAACATACAACATTTCTTAAGGAAGAGAAACAGAGTGGCCATTTCTCCACGTGCTGGAATGCTCCAGCCCATGGGGAGCGCTGGCAGCTCCCAGTGCCCATGAGCACAGGCAGCATTACTATTTATCGGGAGGCAAACCCCTTCCCTGGGACACAATGAAAGAAGAGTTTGGTCTGTGTTAGTCAGCAGCCGAGCCGCCTGCAGAGCAAGCCGGGTGTCATTGCTTCACCCCACGATGAAGCTGGGTTGCGGCAGCAAGAGGCATCTGGGCTAACCCAGCTGGGATGCGGTGTTAGTGCACATCACGACACAGCAACGAACACACACACAGGTTATTGCTGCTTCGCACTGAGCGGGGGCTGGTTTGGAGGGAGCCTCTGGGCGTCCATTGCCTGTGGGATTCTTTGCTGGTCTGCTCTGGGCATCCAAAACCCACCCCCAGCTCACAAGCAGTGCTGCCAGGCCAGTTCGGGGACTGAAGCTCAGCCGAGTGCTCAGTTTTGGGCACCTAAATTAGATAATTCAGTTCCCTTCAGCTGCCAGAGGTAGCACTCCCACCCCAGCACCCTGCCAAGGGTCTAATGCAATGTACCATCCAGGGGAGGCCGGAGCCAGCCACCGGCACCCTCACCCTCCATGTTGCACCCGACGGACCTCACCATGCTGCCCAAGAACCGAGCAGTCTCATTAGAGGCACAAGGGTAAAAAAAAAAAAAAAATAAATATCAGACCCTGGGTGCACTTATGTAGGACTTCTGCTTTTCCCTCAGCCCACTTGTATTTAACCCCATTTCTACCCAGCTCACACCCATCCACTTGACCGAACCTAAATGGTATTTTCCTATATTCTGGATTTCAAAACAAGAATTACTCGCTGTTTTTAACAACCCTTTTGTAGCAGTAAACCAAGCTCTGTTTTCCTTACCGAATTTTTTTTTCCTCCTTCACGCGTACTCTCAGGTTTGCTATTGCAAGGTGGCTCATTGGGATGAGGGCTGGGCGGCTGGAAGGGATCGGGGTTTGGCAGAAAAAGGGTTAAAGTATCGGATGGTTGGTTGTGGTTTTTTTTTTTAAAACACGCAAAAAAAAAGTTACAAGGAATTAGCATACACACTGCATAGTCTTATCAGAAAAGGAGGGCTCAGCTGTGGCCCCGTTAGGAGTAAGCCTGGTTTTTCCTGGGGGCAGGTAATGGGCTCTATTCAGCAGTCAGAGGATTTGCCCCTTGGCCATTCCAGTGGCTGCAAATATTATGGCGAGAACATGCTGTAGGAGGAAAAAAAATTATACTCAAGGTCTCCATCCTCCAGTTCCCCTGCCTCCAATATATTCAGCTTCCTTAGAACTCTACAAAAATTTGTATTTCTGCATCCTTCAGCTTGCTGGAGCACTGGAGACCCTGCCCTACACCAAGCTCAAACATCTGGGGAAAAAAAAAAAAAAAAAAAAAAAAAGCTGGAAACATCAAGGGTAGGAGCCTGATCAAGAGGGCACCCAAGCTCAGGCAAGGTCCCTGCAACCATACCTGGCAAGAAAAGGCCACCCACGGCACTTCTGTGGTGGAGGGAACAGCTCTGGGCTGCTCCTTGCACTTTGTTTATTTATTACTGCTGAATAGAGCCTTGGTTAAAGCGCTTACCTGAGCTGCAGACCTTTTGTGTTTTTTTTTTAATTGCTATTTCTTACAAACACAAGGCGAGCCCCAAGCCAAGGATCTTGGGTCAGATACGGGGAAAAAAAATAATATCCTCTCTAAAGGACCAATTTGGCACCCCAATTTTTGCATGGCTTTATAAAAGATGCCCCAGCACTGCTTTCCCTGCTGAGCCTCCCGATGGTCTCATTTTTATTTTAATCTCAAGAAATAACAACCAGCACAGCCCCAGTCTGAACCCAACATACTTTTCTGCAAATTTGGTATCAAAAGGCTAAAGGAGACATGGTCCCTCTACTACCCAGATCTAGCAGGGGCATTTCTATCTAACACCATAAATAAAAGCAGCAATAATTAAAAAACAAGTACCTCCTTATTTTCAGTTTAATATAGAAAATAAAAATAGATATTGGAAACAGCTGTTCGGGCAATTTTCCCTTAACTCATCACACAGCAAATCTGACCCAAGCCAATTAGCAGGAGTGGAAACGAGGATGCAGAGCCAGGGGTTTTAGCAGGACCTTTAGCTGGTCCCTCTGCCCATCACGCTTGCCGGGCCTTTCTGTATTGTTATTTTCCTCATGTTAATTTTGTAGAAAATCTGGAACATGTCGCTATTTTAGACAGACATTTTCTTACTGAAATTTATTTTCTATATTAAAGAGAAAGGAAGAGACAGCTGACAAAACGCTGATGGTGGTTGATGGAGGAATTAGCACGTGAAGGGCCGCGGAGAGGAGATCGGGACGGGGGTCGGTGCAATACTTACGATGCCGTCCCTGTCCGGCGACCCTCTGCAAAGAACAGAAAGAAACACAGCCGTGTTAGCTCCCAGACCGCCCCGGCACCCCGTTAACTTGTGGGAATGGTTTTCTTAACGGATCCACAGCAGCAACAGGTTTAATTATTGCATTGTCAACAAATTTGAATTACCTGCCATGCACCCCTCACGAAACCCACGCAGTGGTCTCAGTGCCGTTGCTCTCACGTTATCAGATGACAAATTTTATATTTATTAGTAAATAAAGTGCGCCTGGCGATGACCGCAGTCTCCTGGCTGAGGAGCTGGGCTGGCTCCCCCGACACCCATCCCCCAGCTGCAGCCCTACCCTGGGCACACATCCTCTTGCAGAAGACAATAAAAATGACATGTGGAGTAATTTCGAGATTTTGGTTTTTTCCTTCTGCCAGAAGGAGAGTCGCTTCTCTTTTGAATGGATTTGAAAATTGATGAGACTCCTCAGGGACCCTAATCCCCAGCCGCTTAAGGGATTTGGACCTCGGACACAGCAAACGGCACGGCAGGCTCAGCAGCCGTATTTAAACGCTGTCTGAGGACTTTAAGTTATTTAGTGAAAAGACAAATACGTTTAGGAAAACCAGACGGGCTCCTCCACCTCCCACACACTCCTGAGTTTTAGGCCTTGCCAGAGATTTGCCATCAATTAACAGCTGACTCAGGGCATCACAGAAACGCCGCGGGGAGCCGCTGCCTGTCGGGCTGGGGTTTGGAAGAGAGTAACACCTTCCCCAGAGCACTCAGGTTTAATCTCTTTGCGCAAAGACCTCTCAAATCCTTCGGAAGTAGCAGAGATCCCCTCTGCTGCTGTCTTTCCCCCACGCCAGGGATGTCACCTCCTGCTCGCAGCCTGGCCAGGGTGGCTGTGGGGACCCCGGGCAGAGGGATGGGGTGGCAGGTCCTTTGCCACGGCGTGGCAGCTCCAGCGCATCCCGCATCTCCCCAGAGCCCCACCACGCTGCCCACCACCGGTCCCAGGGCTGCAGTGGCCCAGCCATGGCAGGGGGTGGCCAGAGGGTCTGTCCCTGCCGTCCCCCCTGGCTGCCGACGGCCTGTTTGGAGAACGCCCAAAGCCATTTGGGGAGATGACCGCAACATGACCTCGTGCCGTGCTAATCACTGTCGCTAATTGCAGCATCACCCCCACAGCGGCCTTTCTGTGAGCTCGTTACCGTCACCAGTGCCCCAGGATTCATTATCTCCAGGTGCCACCAGACTCTGGGAAGAGCAGGCTGCTACAAGCAAGCATGGACATCACAGTGCTGGCTACAGGCAGGACCTAGACCTGGCTCCATTGATTTTCCATGAGCAGAAGAGGAAGATGCAAAGCAGCCCGTTTCCTGCCCATCCTTCTGATAAGTTATAAATGAAGCTGTGCACAGCTGGAGCTCCTGGCCAGCCCACAGCCTGCCTGGCTGGTGGCTGGACAGCCACCATTCCTGGCAACAAGCCCTCCTCTGCCAGCATGACAGCAGCTCGGTGCTGCACAGCCCTCTTTTGGGGGGTGCTCCATGCGCCCCGTATTTTTGGGTCCCCTTTTGCAGCAGGCAAAGCCCAGCAGGTGCTGATGCAGCCGGGCTCGCCGTGGCCCTGGCAGTGTGGCCAGACCCGCAGCAGCTGTCTGTTCACATGGGAAACCTCACCAACCATCACTGAGATATAAAATAGCTTAGGAAAACAAATCCAAACAAAATAAAATTAAAAAAAACAACTGTAGGGTTTCTGCTGTGCCATGCATGAAGCACCAGGAGGATGCTGCAGGGGCAGGAGCAAGGGTCCCCCTTGCCTTTGCCCCCTCTCCATCCCCAGCACACGGGCTGCCCGGGTTCCTCGGCCATGCACACCTACCCCAAAGTTGCATCAGTGGCAGCTGGGAGCCCTTCCCGGGTAGGGCTCAGCACCCACACACAGCATCCCCTGCCAGATGCGGGGAGAACCCCCTGCCAGATGTTTTCCCAAGAAGCAAAAGCATCTGTTGCAGCACAGCCGATCCGCCAGCCCCGGCACCCTCACCAGCCCCAGCCTGCCCCAGCCGCAGCTCCTCACCAGCTGCCTCAGATGCCCATGCAGGCAGCGTTTAAATTGAATTTGCATCTAAAACAGATCTCAGCAGATGGGCAAATCAGTAGTTTGGGCAGAGATTAATCTGCTGAAACTCTCAGAGGAGTAATTTTCTTCTGATCACCGCTAACTGTCACCGTAAATTGCAAACACGTGGGGAACAGGCTTTATTATCTCTGCAGCGCCACCGAGAAAATACCTTATTTGTTGGCTGCTGGATGCATAAGGGGAAAAAGCTTGGACCAAGTCTGTAATAACAAATACATTTATTTGCCGGTGCTACTGTGCTGCCGTGTGATGCACGGACTTCCTTCCTGCCCTGGCACACCAGCATCAACTCCTCCCCTGTATCATTATATATTAACGTGGTTTATAATGCATTGACTTACGTGGAATCAGTATCCTTTTCTTTCTTGCGTATACCAAAGGCCTTCCTTGTACGTTTTTTCAATCCTGTGGATAGAAAAAAAAATGTAAATAAGAACGCAATATTAATATTAGGCTTCAAATAAATCCTCCAAAAGGTTCCCTGTTCCCTTGTCAGCTGTAATTCATAAATAAGGCAAAAAAAGAAAGGCCCAAGAAACTGCCAGCAGGACTTTGCAGGTAGTGTGTATGTTTGCTTACATCTTTTATTTGTTCACGTAACACTTAACTCTATCCCAGCATGCGTGACTACGTATTTCACCTTTAATATTTCTAAGCTTAGTGTCTTAATTCCCCACTCCTTTGCCATGATGCGTGTGGGTACCATGCATGGTGGGGACCCCCCTCCTTGGTGTAAAAACCCCCAGTTTAAACCATGAGGATTGTTGTCTTCTGCACCAATTTTAGACCTGCACGGTGCTTAAAATGATGGGCCCTGGAGCCCATTGGGGCAGCGGCCACCACCACACCGCTTTCAACAGCGTATGGAGGAGAGTTGATTTCTGCAAGTTTCTCCCTCTTTTCCAGCTTATGAGCTATCCAAGAGAGGGATACAATTTCATTTTATAATTTTAATATGTTAGTATTAAATATAGATATGTATGATATTATATTAAATATAATTTTAATAACTGCTTACAGAAAGCATACCAAGGAACGGATCTGGAGCATTTTAAGCTAGCATGTTTCACTGGGCTGGCCGGTTCTCCCACAGATGGTTTGCCACTGGCCCTGGCCATCCAGCCCAACCACTGAGACCCGGCTGCGGCTGGAAGCTCCGCTTGTGCTGGACACGACCAGACATGCTCATCATGCGGCCGCTGCCAGCGGCACGACAGCAATTAATTTAGGTCACGGTGTAATTTAGAGATCCTGGTAGCCAAAGGAGCCAATATAAGCCATGGACCTTGAGTCTAGAACAGCTATTTCTGGCCTCTTTTCCTTTCAGAGCTCCTAGGAGTTTTCCCTTGGTCTGGAAGTTACCCAAAAGCGACGTGCCGTGGGTCAGCACTGCTGCAGCAGCACTGCGGAGAGGAAAATGCAACAGCTCACACCAATGCAATGAGCTGGCCAGCAGCAAGTGGCCGTAGCCTGGACATGCTGCACGGCAAGGAGGCAGCTCTGGTGTGAATTTGCAGGAAAGATGGGCACGCCGCCATCCGGAGCCATTAATCACCCACATGCCCACACAGCCCTGCACTGCAAGCCATCGCCTCCTCGGTGTGGCGTGCAATGACTTCCAAAGGCATGGACGAGGTACAGTGGCACAAACCGGGTTGGCCGCAATGGGCACAGCTCACACAGTGCACACTGCACCAGGAGCGCCCGGCTACGCATGTGCTAAAACCTGCGCTCTTAAAAAACGCCGTCTAGGAATCAATGAGAAGAGCTCAAGCTCCTGCCTCCAGTGATGTGCTGGAAGAGCCAGATCCCCTGCAACTGGCTCTGGACACACCAGGAACATGGAAGTGCTTGTCCCAGGAGCTGCGCACCCCAGCACAGTTCATTTACTCGATGTTTTGGGGAACATGGGGTTTCTTTGGTCTGCCCCCTGCTTTGAGCATGCCCTTGGACTGAAATTATTTTCCTTTTTCTGAGCAACACCCTACTCTTCTTGGCATCAACAGAAACAAGCAGCAAGCACTACAAATGCTAGCTTTCTGCAGCACATCAGAAAACGCTGGATTTAAATATTTATCTAAATACAGGGGGGTGCTCGGGGCTCTCAGCACCCCATGGCTGGCTGGTTTTTGGGCCAAGACCAGGACCAAGCCAGCCAGGGTAGGACCAGGAGAGGCTCCAGCAGGTCTCCTTGGTGTTGCTGATGGAGCTTTGGGTTGGACATTCCCCCCCTGAAATGGGAAACAAAGGGACTGCTCCTGAAAAAATCACCCCCAGCACGCTTCTCTGTCCAAAGCAAGCATTACATGGTCGCGGATGAAGGAACCCCTTATGGCATCCTGAACACCCCAGCCTATGGGATCCCTTACAAGCAGCTGGAGTGATGCTGAACCCCACAGGCTCATCCTGCAACCTTGCGTGGACAGCTTTGTTTTTACTACATCGTGCCTGTCAGCTTTTCTACCTTGTCTTCAAGACTCAAGCGAGTTATTAATAACAGAGGAAGGTTTCCATTAATCTCACCCCCTGGAATAACTTCATCCTCCAAACTCGAAGTAGAACAGGGATGGCCAAAACCCCCAGAAACAAGCTGCTGTCTAGTCTTAGCTGAAGCAGCACCTGATTTGGCTAAATTTTGCCACGAAGCCTTCTGCTCCAGTTATATAATAGGCCCACCATCTGCTTAAAACAGTAACGATTGAGGGGAAAAAAAAAGGGGTATTTAGGAAAAGCAGAACAAAAATGAAAGCTTCCTTTGGTTGTCGAGAGCTGGTGGGAGCAGGTCCCCTGCTGAGCCCCACCACCCGCACCAGGGCAAGGCACCGTCCCCAGTGGGGACACCTGAGGGGTCCACGGTTTGGTGGGGGACAGTGTGGTGATTTTCCAGGACCGCTCTGCTTTTGGGTGGCTGCAGCTCAGAGATCATGTCCCCCTTGCCATGGTCAGCCCCAGCCCAGAGAGCTGTTAGGAGCAGCCTGGGTGATGGTGCAGGGACAGAGCTGGGGGCTCTGCATGGAAGAGGACTGCACGCTCTGGTCCTCGAGTCTCATTTCAGTTGGCTTTAGGAGCTGGAGGACCATAACACCTGTCCTGGTAAGAGTCATCCTCGTAAAAAATAGTAATAAGGTCTTGTCCACAGAGGGAATGCTACTTGGAAACACTACAGGTGCAGGGGAACCTCACAGGATAAGAGAGATGTACTGCTGGAAGAGGAAAGGTGATAGTAAGTGGGAGAGAAGGCAGAGAAGAGGCAGCAGAAAGACGGGCAGGAAAGAAGGAAATAGAGCACATCCACGTGGGGCACCGAGGGATGGCTCAGAGCAGGAGGAGCTCCATTCAGGTGATACTTGCTAAAGCTGCGGCTAATGTGGCCATCAAACCCCACCTCTCCCCATCAGGGGGTACTGGGTACAGATCCAAACTGCTCTCCAGCATGAAGACCTGGAAACCAGCATCACCCCATGATGGCAGGGCTGGGTGACACCAGCCCAGCAGGCTGTACGCATCACCTGAAGTCACAGCCCACTCCTTCAGCTGTCCCCACTCTCTATCCAGCACCCTGGGGGCACCTGGGCAAGACACACAGCTTCTCCTTGCCCTTCCAGACCTGGTCCTTTGCAGGTCTCCAGCTGCAAAGAAAATCTTCCATGGATTTCCTAAAGCCCTGAGGCACTCCACCTCGCTGTGCGGGCACAGGGTGTGCTGGAAGCACATCTTTGACTCTGATCAGTCCTACCCAGCAGTGTTGCAGCCGTCAGTCACAGGTATCCCACCAGCTACAGGGCTAACAGCAGTGTTGCAGGCCCCCCTAAGTACCGGAGTGATAAAGATGGGCGTGACGTGGTACCCGGCTAACCAGCCTCAGAGAAGGACTTAAATCCCTGCAGCTGCAGCATTCCTAGCCCTCTCCCCATCCACCCACCCTGGGGACTGCCTACCTTATGAGAATCCTAGTAATTCTCATAGGAGAAATGCTAATGCACTCGAGTATACAACATTAAGCGTTACAGATGTCCCTACCTACATTCCCAAAGCCTTTTCCCTTTTGTCACATCCGAAATACCAGGGAGGGCCCAGCTCCACAGGCTGCCCATGGGGCAGGCAGCACACCTCTGTTTTAATCCCAGTTTAAAACTGCACCTCGAGCTGGATAAGGGTTGGGACAAAACTCGAGCGTTACTGGTGGTGGCACAGGGGAAGAGGGGTGGGCACAAGCCCTGCCTGCCCGGCAGCAGATTCCTCACCACTGCTTTCACGACTAACAGCTGATTTCATCCTGCACAGCTATGATGTGGCTAAAGCAGAGGTGGGCTACCCCCGGACCTCCAGCAGGGGGTCAGTTTGTGCTCTTTGGAGGGGCAGAGCAGCACCAGTAAGAGCCCGTGCCACACCAAGCCATCACGCACACCAGCTGGAGGAAACGCCAGCAACGGCAGCACCGAACACCGCACCACGTGCTCTGCTCCAGGACCCACGCGATGTCCTTCTGGTGGGGAGATTAGTCTCAGACGTTTGCAGACAGGCATCTTTTACAGCTCTGCTGCCTCCTTCAGCAGGTTTTCCTCACCGAGCCATGTGCACGCCAGCCCAGTGACACGCATGCTGTCACCTGTGCGGCAGCAGGAACACCCGGAACCACGCCAGCGGCCACAGAACCAGCCTTGCCCGCAGCGGCCGAGCACGGGGAAAGCCACCCGCCCCTCCAAGCACAACAACTGCCTGCCACAATTAGTCCTCATCAAGCCAAAGGGCTTCCAATGCTGTTACTCAAAGACCTAGAGCAGCCACAAGCCAAGGCTGAGCTAATCAGTGTGCCAGGGAACTCGTTCCAAATGCGACCGGCTCTCTGAAGCGGGGGGCATTACTCACCATCTATTTGCCATTATCCTTTTTTTTCCTGGCATACCTAAGAATCAGCATCTGAGAAAGAGATATTAGTATTTGACACCACGAAGCTTTCTGTATTTTATTCTTAAGAACTACCAACATCTTATTTTCTACACCTCTAGAAGACAAATAACCCTGTTCTGCCACCGGTCCCTCACCCTCCGCCCCTGGTCGCTGCTCCTGAACCCCCAAATATCGAGGTGGGTCCCTGGAAGAGCAGCAACTTGCTCAGGAGGATGGGCCTCATAAAAGCAACACACCTCTCAAACGGAAGAGATCAGTGAGGATCTGTGCCTTAAATGCTCTTCTGTGGTGACCAAAGGAAGAGTGATTGAAATTAGTTCTACTTAGTCTGTGCATGGAGATAAACGTTATCTATTGCCATGCCAGATACTCAAGACCAAAGTACCTGTGGGGAGTGGGGGAAGAAGGAAGAAAGGAAAGAAATGGGGGGGGGGGGGGGAGAAGAAATAATTGCTGTTAGGTTTGGTTTTTCTTTGATTTGGTTGTGTAGAGGTGGGGGTTTTCGCACGTAGCCTGGAGCTGGATCTGAGCAGCCTGCTTTCCCCACTGCACGCAAACCTGCATGCTTATGAATTACTTCACTGGGTCCAAAGATGTGTAAACAGGCTGCTGTTCCACAGCCAAAGCGCTTTGGTTTTGGCTTGCTTTACTAAAGAAATAATAATTCTCCCTTTGCTCAGCAAGACAAAATTCAAAGGCAAGACAAAACTACTGAAATCCTCTGAGTCTTTACCATTTGACTTTTTCCTCTGGATAATTAAAAGTTTAAGAAGTGAAGGTGTAACCACACCAAGCCCCAAATAAATAACCCAAACAGCAGCACCTCAAATGCTCTCTGCAAAGTCAGCCCAGAAGTTTCCCCTGCTTCGACCCAGCAGCAGCCTGCACCTGCCTCAAGCTCAGCTGCTGCACCAGTGACATATTTTACATGAAAACAGGCACATTTGGTCCATTGCAAAACCAGGAATTCTCACCTGCTTCATCCTCGGAAGCAGAAAAGTCTCAGTAGCCATACCACTTCAGTCCATGTTATTTTTGGTTTTACCCACTTCATATGTAATTAATTGGTATACATCTTCATAACATTTAAGATGCTTTACCTAAACCAACCTTTGCATTAAAGCTCATTACCAGCCTTTCAGCAGGCTTAATGGGGCGAGGAACCGAGCCCGCCACACGCTGCCTTGATAATGGTCATTAATATTTTAACTACCTTCATTTACAAGTCTCATTGCAGACGTTAGGCCAGAGAAGAAAGCACGGACCACTGGCAAGCAGCCGTCGGGCAGCAATGGCATGCTGCCTCCACTGCTACCTGCTTGCTTTCCCAGTTTAACGCTGTATCTCAGCTACCACAGTACACTGAGTTTTAGTAAAAATTCACTTTTTAGCCAGCAGCTCTCACTATCCTGAGATACCCCAATCTCACGCCAGTCTCCAGGCAAGGCTACAGGCTTCCCCAGGCTCCTGGTATCACAAGTAGCTCTGCATTTGCCCCACGTGGTCACCCCCTATTCTCCCCCTTGTCAAGGGTGTTTATTTCTGGCATTAGCCTCCCACCTCTGCGCACAGCGACTGAACGCACAGGGGGTCCTTTTACCAAACATCTGTCTTCCCAGACAATAAATCACCCTTCTCATCCCCTTGAGGAAATAATTGTAAACCACCTCTCTATTTCAAGCTGACTTGAAATAGAGACTGACTGAAAAAAGCTGACCCCCGCCCCCCCCCCCCCCCCCCCCCTCAACTCTCAAGGTTTCCTTTCCCCAGCAGGAAAAACTTGCACCGTTTTACGTTTTCTGGCAACACGCCCCGCAGCTCCCTGCCCCCAGCCAGCGCTGCTGCTTGCTGCTCTCCCCCAGGGCCACCCTGCCCCACCAGCCAAGGGACAGGATCCTTCACAGCACAGGACCATCCTCCCAGAAAAACACAATGAAGATACTCCTACCAATTTAACAAAAACAACAAAAAGCATTTGCTAAAAAAAAAAAAAAACCCCAAAAAACCAAAAAAAAAACCGACCCAAAAAAACCCACCACACACCCAAAACTTCCCAACATGTAATCTGTCCTGAGCCCAGACTGGAGTATTTTGCTCCAAATCAGCTACCACCACCGCACGTTCACGCGTGGCTGAAGCCCCAAGGGAGGCGCTGTGGCAGGGGCTCCTAGTACCCCGGTATGGCAGGGTTCCTCTCGGTGGGACCTGGGACGAAACCAGCCCCCTCCGCTCTGGGAAGGGGTCACCCCCGGACCCTGGGAGGTGAGCCCAAGGGACAGCTGTGCTTCCCAGCTGGGACAAAAATCCCCAGCGTGACAGATACTGACCTGTGCACAAGCCTTGGGTTCAACTGGGATGGTTTGCCTCAAACCGGAGGGGTTCGATTATCGTTCTGACTGGTATTTGGTGCTCCCCAGGGTAAGGGCGAGACTCGGAACCCTCCCCGCACAAGCAAAGCCTACATGTTAACCAGTCAGGAAATCTATTTTTCTGAAAATTTGCTGGGAACCCCCTGCAGAAAGGCCGGAGGAGTCACCTGCAGGAGCTTACTTGCCTTGCTACATGCGAGGAGCCATCAACACAGACAGCCGATGCCCCCCCGAAGGCACGCGGTGCTCTGTGCACACCAGCTCTGCCCCGCCACCGCGCAATCTCACTGCACTTAATATTTCATCTCAGTAAACCGGTAAATTCCAGTGCAAACCGTCACCAAACCACTACATTTAGCTTTGCCGTGTGGCAGGGGGTAACAAAGCCACGGTCGATAACGAGCTAGCCAGGCATTAAAGGTCCTTACGTTACCCAATTGGGCTCCCAAAGTACAGAAAAAAAAAAAATTCATTATCTGGTTAGCAAAGTCCCACAGACACTTATCAAACTTCCACATGCTTGCAACAGCTTCTCCCTGTTAGAAGATTTTAAAAAAAAAGAGGAAAAAAGGTGGTGGCCTCAGTACCACTCCTATCACTGTCTGCCAGAGCATGACAGTGTCAGTGCCTTGCCTGTGCCTTTTGGGAAAGGAGACGCTGGAAAACAAAAGCGAGGAACAACAGTTGTGGGCTTGGCTTGGGTTTGGTTTTTGGGTGTTTTTTTGTTTTTTGTTTTGATTTTTAAATAAAGATAAATGCTGAGAGGTTTGTTCCTCATCAGAAATGACAGTTGGAAGCCACTGAAGGACTAACAGTGTTTGAGAGCCTGGAACAAGATCGCAAGTAAGTCTCAATAAAATAAAATGTCACAAGTCACTGCTCTGGGATCATTTTCTCCTACATAGGAGCAGTGGCTCCTGGCTCGGGGTCCCAGGCTGTGGAGCCAGGTGCGTACAGCTGATCTCAGATGTGGTACACGCCACCTTTCACTGGGGGCCAGCGATGATGCTCTCAGTCTCCACAGAGGAGATCAGTCCTGTGCTAACAGCAAGCCCCACCACAAGCAGGGACCTGACACCGCGGAGCAGAGAGATGGCATCACACCTGGGCTTGGTCCTGCTCGGCTTCTGCACCTGACCCCAGCACCCAGTGGCCCCCGGACCAGTACACGGCACACGGGGAGCGATGTGGGCAGCCGAATGACTGTGAGAGGGGGAGGTGGGCACCTCCAGGAGCTGCAGCTGCTGGGCACAGCACCAGAACCCTGGGGAATGGCTGTGCTGGCGTCCGAGCACCTACTCCAGGAACGGAAACATGGTGGTGAAGGGATCTCCACCCCAGCAGACAGTGGGAAGACAAGATCTCATGGCTGATCCAGAAACACAGTCACGTTTTCAACCAGGAGGGTAATTAAGCAACTCTTTAACTGGTTGCAGCGAACTCCACCTAAGGAGTTTTTGAATTAACGTGCAACACCTCTCTAAAAAACCCACATCTTATTCCAGCTTCCAGATGTGAAGAAGCAATTAGGGAAAGTCCTGTGGCCACCACCGGGTTGGTGGTTGCTGACACCCACATCCTGCTCACCCCGGAGCGGCGAGTATCCATCTCCACACACCTAGAGGGGTTTGGGCCCCCAGGACCTCCACGTCTTCCCCCTTCCTTTTGGTCTGCACCTTTTTCCCTTTGCAAGGCACCCCAGTACCCACGGCAGCAGTGGGAGGCAGGGGTTCAAAGGGCTGGGGAGCGGCGCAGCCCTGAGCCCCAGCCCTGGCTTCGCCTGCTCTCAGCGTGGCGAGAGGGCTCATGCCGGATTATTTAAACACCACTGGAGAGAAAACCTGTGCCTGGGCGTTACTGGCCCCCATGCTGCGCAGGCACAGCTCAGCCCAAACAACTTCTGTGCCTGCAGCACAGGGACAAGACTCCAGCCGTCACCCGCAGCCCCAGCATTCGGGAACACACCCTGAGCCAAGGAGATACAGTTCTGTTCCACAGAAACACAGGCCTGGGCTCTCCCCACAGCAAGACCCAGTGCAAAAATGGGCATCGCTGCAGCTGGGTGCGGGTGGAACCTCAGCATACAGATGTGAGCGGACCCGTGCCCAACCCCCTCCCTGCAGGGCTGTCCAGCTCAGAGCCTTGCCCAACTCCAAAGCAGAGCCTGAGGAGCAGGCCAGCAGCTGGAGGTGTCCTTAAAATAAAGGGCAGCATCAGCAGGATGCATCACAACACGCAGGACATCAATGAATTTTTCTTCTGCAATGGAGCCGAGCACATAAGCACTATTTAACATCAGAAGGATGCAAATCGCTACTTATAGGTTACTCACCAGCCTCAGTAAAGCACCTGCAGGGATCGCTCCTCGCCTGGCTTTCCACAGAGATTAGATTTTTTTAATATCAACTTTCAGAGACCCTGGGTGTGTGGCAACCAGGGGACATGGGACACAAACATCTCCACCAATATTGTCAGTAAGTTACATCTGGGTACATTTGTGGCTTTCATTCACAGCTGGTACACACACAAAAATGCCAGATGCATTTCTAAAGGTTGCTGTGCTATTTCAGAAGTTGTCCAGGACAGGCTCTCCCTCCCAAATGACACTCAAGATTTTTATTTTTAGGGGGTTTTAGGTTTTTGGTGTATCAGGGAAGTGTTGCCAAGCAGCTGCCAGAGGGCACTGGGTGGTCTGCAGGGCAGCTCCCTGCACACAGCACATCCAGGGGAAACTCACCCACGTTTTACCCCCTGTGATGGTGTTCCCTCCACCCCCTGCACACATACAGGAAAAAAACAAAACAAAACAAAAAAACAACCCACTGCAAACCTCTCCTTTGCCTTGGAAGCCTTTGCCATTATGTCTGCTCCATGGCTGGAGCCATGGCCATCCCACAGCCCTGTTTCAAAGGGCATCTCCCCAAACCCCACGGCCTGCACACACCACAGGCTCCCAGCAACTACTTTGACAATTTCCTACGAAAAGCACACCAAGTGGGCAGTCGTGCTGTTTATGCAGAATGTAAGGACTTAATAAAACCCACCAAAATCCTTGCCTGGGCACAATGCTAAGAAACCGCCTTCCACACAGCCCATGACTTCTCCATGATGGCCACCCCGCTGCAGCGGACATCTGTGTGACCCTCCACGAACGCCCACTCCCCGTTTCCCAGGTGGAGAAGAGGACACCCAGGCTGGGTTTGCCACCTGCGTGAGGGCAGGAGTTGCTTCCCCGGGAACAAGGTACAACACCGGGCAAGCTGCCAGGAAAAAGCATCACTTGCTCTTGAATTTGGTCATCCAAAAAAAAAAAAAATTGCAATATTCACATTTGCATATGATAAAGCTTTACACCCAAAATAAAGCATGACCAGACACTTTTTTCCAGTTCCTCTCTCCATCTTGTTCCTCCCACGGTCTGCTGTCAAACCAATACCTCGATTTTAAAGCAGTGATTAACTGTGACAATAAGTGTAACTAAAAATAAGGGCAGGAGACCTGACCCAAAGAAACGCTTCATTTCCAGGCACGTTTAACACAAACCGACGGAGCTTCTTCTGCCCATCTGTTACTCCACAGAGGAGCTGTGCGGCGTGAAGGGGCTTGAGGTCCCCAGGTGAAATGAGCCAGGTAAACAAGCAGCATAAATGACCTTATTATTAACTTAGACAGCACAAATGGCATTATTATTAGCAACTTAGACAGCATAAATGGCATTATTATTACTGACCTATACAGGTTTCTTTTGCATCTTCTGCACTAACGCAAAAACCAGGCCAAATCCCTGCAAAACTAATAAACCATATTAAAAATCAAGTCTGACATTTGGAAGGGCTTTTTAAGAGGAACCTAAAAGCACCCTAGATGAGCTCATCAGGCACATGCAGCAACACCACCAGCTCCAAGCAAACCCCACCAGTGAAGAGGTGGCTACAGGACAGCTTCCAGCAGCACTGCACTTATTAATTTATCTGCTGACAGCAAAATACTTGGGGAAGATTATTTTTAATCATGCTGCTCCCAGCAATAATGAATAATAATAATAAAAAAGTGCCTCTCCAGAAGAACAGAGAGCTGGCTTTGCATCCATCCACTGACCACCCCAAGCCTGGTCCCGGCAAAGGGGGCGTCAGTTCTTCAGGGAAGATTTTGATACAGTTATTTGGTTGTGGGGGTTTTGTTTTGCGTGGGTTTTGGGGTTGGGTTTATTTTTTGGTTGGTTGGTTAGTTGTTTTTTTTGGTTTGGTTTTTTTTAGAACAGTCTCATAATACCCAAGTTTATTTTTATTTTCAGCTGATGTAAAAGCTTCTTGTTAAAAAAAAAAAACTCATCCAGGCTGATGTTTTAGTCATGAGCTTGTTCTTGAAGCTGATGCTGCCTGTAACAGGAGCTGGGCAGGGGATACAGCCCGTCTCACCTGCACCCACGGGCGATAGGCACGATTCTCAGCGGCATTTTAAGAGAAGCACAAACCAACCAAACGTCCACTCACACACATATTTAAAAACCTGACACCCATTTATTATTAATTGGCTCTAATAACAAGGTGCATCTTTAATTATTTCTATAGATCCAACTCTAGAAAACCAATATATTTGTGGGGCCGTATGAAATCCTGTCGGCACCCGGGCACAGCTGCAGCTGGGTGGTGAGGGCAGGCTCTGCCTGCAGCATCACCAGGCTCAACCCATCCCAAACATCCCTGCAAGATTATTTCCACACATCCTACACACGATGACATTAATCTCAAGTTGATGTTTCAAATTCCTTGCAACACGTAGGTGGAGAATTTCAAGAGATTATTCCCCCCCCCCGCCCTCAATAACTCTCTCTCTCAAAACCCCCCCACCTAATCACCACACAAAAGTGTCATAATTTAAATTCAAAGAAAGATGTGCCAAAGACAGGGGTGCTCTTCCAAGGCTGGGATGGGTAAGGAACAGCCTCCAGATAATACGGGATGCAAAGTAGGATTCCTCCAGTCTTGGTACCTCACTTTTTCAAACCATTGTCAGCACTGACCCAGTGCAAATAAGGGCCTGGTAGAGGATTTCCCCTTCCCACCTCTGCAGCGAAGCCCACCGGAGTGCAGGGGAGGAGGGGGGTGTTGTAGGACAGGGCAGGAGCTCCATGCTCCCCGGCCGTGAAATCCCAGCTGGTGGCTCCCAGGAAAGCACTCACCTCCTGGGCAGCCGTGCTGGCACCAGTGACTGCCTGGGCACCAGCTAGAAAATCAAAAACACCAAAACCTAAACTGAAAATTCAAATGAAACATTCTCTGAGGCTGCAAGTGCAAAAAAACCAGTAGCTATAACCACCACAAGCCTTACTCCTCTCTCATTCACACAAATAAAGCAAAATAAAACCAACCAACACTTCAAATGCCCCCAGAAACATCAGCCTGCAACTGAACTGCTACGAAAAGCAAATAGCTGAGGCTACTGAATGGCTGGCAAGGCAAACAGGGCTGCACTGTGCGCTGCTGCACTGCGCGTGAATAACCCGCCCGCGAACCAGCACGTGCCGTGGCAGCCAGGTGTTTGCTTTTTCCCTACTGAACCTGTAGAACTCACATATATTGCCTTAAAGTTTAAGAAAGCAGCTATATTGAGGCAGCAGGGAAGAGGGGAACGGTACCACACGGAGCTTTGCTCGCAGCCCAGGCAGGGAGACAGCCAGCATCGCACCCCAGTGACTTCAAGGGCAGGTGGATCTGTAGCTGAAGTCTTAACTACAGCAAGTTTTGGGCATCCAAAGAGTTTACGGTCACTGGTTTGGGGAGGTCTGCTTTCCCCTACTTTCCACTTTTCCCTCTGTGTTGCCCCTCTCAGATCCCGGCTGTGGGTTAGGATCCCTGGCACAAGAACTGGGTAAATCGCATCAATACCACCCACAGCTCCACAGCCTCAGCACCAGCTTTTAGGGAGGGTATTTCCACACCCAGCCATGGTTTTCCACCTTTAACTGCTTAAGACCTGTGACAGATGCTCAAGAAGCACAGATGCCCGATTTAACCTGTAATCTTTTCCTAAAGTGTCTGTACAATGTGAATAAGGTCAATGAATCACGCAGAAAGCTTCTGCCTCAGCAGAGAAGCCCAAATTGCTGCGCTTGGGCGCCAGTTCGCAGCACCCATGGGCACGTGTTAAACTGGGGCTCCCTCCATGGAGGCATTTTGCAGACACACACCACATATGGTTGCTGAGTTTTGCTGTATTTTCTGTCCTTTCTACCCCAAAACCAAACCCTGTTTGGGTTTTGCTCCAGCCACTACATCCCATGGATCACTTTGGTTTTGCTGCCTTGCCTGTATTTTGTTTAACCCCCCCTGCCGCCGCCTCAGCCAGCACGTGTTTCCACCAGATGGGTTTTAACCGGCAAGCACCACCAGCCCCAATCCAAAGCATTTCCCAGATTCCCGGGGTTTGGGGGGGGGGGGGGGGGCTTTCTCCTTGGTGGCTGTTGGTCTTGAGCTAGAGCCGCTTATCCCTCCTCTTCCTTAGCGCAGGGAGATGCTGCCCGTGGGCTAGAGCTAAAGAAACCCAGGCCAGCTCAGTGGGAAGGGTTGGAGCGCCCGTAAAAAGGGATTAGTCGTCTTTTCCACCCCCTGCCATAGACTGGAGGTTGCTGCTGCAGCCTGTTCAGCTGAACAAATTCAATCCAGGTGGACAGGGACATTCTTCAGGTGCAGCTTCACTGGCCCAGCTCCAGCCTGGGGTGCACAGTGCTGAAGCACCCCACTGCAGTGCAGGAGCACCCCACTGTCCCCCCCAGGCGGCTCTGGGCTGGGCACACTGACCACATCCCCGCCTTTGAACACACAAACCGAAGAGCTAAAGAGCTCCATGCTGCTTCTCTTGCAAATGCTTTGCTTCCCAACTCCCCATTTTCACGTGCATCATCCTCAGTAGCTCAGCACCTCAGCCTTCCCATGCAGGGCAGGACCAGCCCACCCCCTCCACCCCCCACCAAAAAAAAAAAAAGGCTTTACGCATGTCTCCTAATTGGAGAAGCGGCAAAATATCCCCAGCCCTGTGGCCACCCTGGGCTATGAGGGGAGCTGAGCTGCTGGCTCAGGCACAGCATCACTCCTGTGCTATGCAGGGCAGACAGAAGGGTCAATCAATCTTTTCTTGTATTCATGAAAAAAATTGGTTTCCTCCCCAGTGCCAGGTCTGCCAGGCAGCAGGTCTGAAAATAATCCCCCTTGCATCCCAGAGGACGCAGCTGGAGGTGCTCCTGCAAGCTCTTTGCAAGACAGAGTTCAGTGCTGGGTTCCAGCTCAAAAAATGGATCCTAATTTAGTGTTACAGCCCTCACATATTTTCTGGGATGGTTTTGCCATCCGTGCCTGAATTTATGTTAATCACCTCAAACCTGCTGTTGGCTTTCTGAAATAAAACACAATTGTTTCTACCAGGTCATTCCCTTGCCAAGTCACACAGCCAGCACTAAGCCCATTGAAATACACCATTTACTGAAACCCAACTGAATTAATTGAAACAGAGACCACCTAAAATATAACAAAGCCAATTTTCTTGCCTAATCAAGGAAAAGGCTTTTTTATGTGCCATTAGCTGCCTCTGGCCCTAGTACCACCTGCTCAGCACGATGAAAACATCAGGCCTGGAGACAACCATCGCTAAAAGGTGATGCAAGAAAGTTTCTGCCATTTTGGATGTGACCAGTCATCTCTGGAAGCTCCCAGAATGGCCAAGGCCCCCAGAAACAAGCATAAAATAGCCTGGGGAGGAGAGTCACAGAGAAATTTCCATTCCGAGAAAGCTTCTCCCCATCAAATGTCTGGTTTGGGCTCTGAAGAAATGCAGGTACCACCTCCTGCAGGAGAAACGACCTTCTCCAATGTAACCATGGCTGCTCCCATCAGCCGCAGGGCTGCCCAACCTTCCCGAACATGGCAGGGCTGCTGGCTTGAGTGATGTGCTGCAGCAGTGATTTCAAAACTTAATTAAGCCACATAAAATACCATCAGTACATTGGAGACGCAACAGATGGATTAAAAACAGAGATAAACTTGGATCTTGTGCACGGATGTTTACCTTCACGACGCATCCAGAGCATTTCTGAGCACTGATGAGTTATTTTGCAGCCAAAGGGAACATCTAAACGCCCTGACACCGATGGCCCCATGGGCAGAGACCCTGCCGTGCGTGGTGGCACCTCTCCGGCAGCACCCTGGAACACAGACCCAGTGCCGACACACCACAGTTTTGCTGCAGGTTGTTTTTGCCAACTCAAAGGTGGGGGAAGGAGTGGGGTGTTATTCCCCATCCCCAACACCTTCTTCCCACCTGCTAGAGCCAGGCCAAGCACAGCAAGCCCATCCCCACCATGGGTGGCAACAGCAGCGCTGGGCAAGCGGCACCACGCAGGGCACTGTCCACTTGTGGTGGCTGGAACACCCCGTGGCACACGTTCACTTCTCCTCCCAGCAAGGACTGCTTCTTGAGACAGCATCCATGCTTTTATTTTTTTTAGACGTCATCGTGACTTTTCACTGTGTGCTTAAAAACACGTGTTTTTTTCCCCATCCACCAGGAGAATGAGAAAATATTCCATACAGGACGCAGAACAAACTAGTACAAGTCACACAACCTGCATCATTGCCAAGGAGCCAAATTCTCTTGTTTCCAAAGAAGAGAATCCAAAACCATCAGCTGGACCCGGTCCACCCCACCAGCCGTGGGTGATGCTGGGTGGCCCCATGTTCTGCGCCCCAGGGGTGCTGGGGCTGCCCTGGGGCACTGGCATGTGCCAGGTAGGCACAGCCCAGCTCCAGCCCCAGCTTCCAGCACAGCATCCAACAGTTTGGTGAGACAAGTGATTTAAATAACTCTAATAATAAAAACCCTTTAACATGGTGACTGCAGGGAACTGTAGGAATTTTATGAACATTTAAAAACTTTCAGACCTAATTAAGCTAAACATTCAAAAGCATTATTATATTAAAACAAAGCATCTCTGCAAGGTGTCAGTGTTTCAGTAGGATATTGGTCACAAAAGTTTCACTCTTCCACAAATAAAGCCAGTTTCCAACTTTTTAAAAATTGATCAAAAGCAGTAATTAATTCTTCTAATTTTCTCACTTCCGTTTTAACACGCATTAGCTAGCTGGGGATCAACGTGTGAGGCATTTCAATAAGTCACAGAAAACAGGGAAACTTTTTATGGCTAGTATTTAAAAATATTTTTTTTTGTTGTTTTACATGCAAGACCAGTTCATGAAAGGTGATTCCACCTCTGTCACCCTCCGGTGTGGGGCAGGACCCCCGGCCAGCACCCCCCTGCCCTATCCACAGCAGCACGCCACAGGCAGTTCACTACCAAGGCAAAAATCCTCAAGGAAAACAAACAAATCCCAAACAAAAATCCCCATCAAACCAACCAACCAAGAAAACCAACCACAAACCAACCAACCAAAAAAAAAACAACCCCTCCAGCCACCTTCCCCCCCGCCCCCCCAGCCTCAAAAGTAGCTAAATAAACCAAGAATGACAGCAGGCCAACACCAATTTATCTACATTAATTCCTCCATTAGGCACTTCTGGAAGAAGCTGTGGTTAATGAGACCCTCCCCGAAACGCCCTGTTCTTGCACCGGCTGTGTGCCGGCTGCCCAGCGCGTCACGTATGCCAGAGCGGTGCCATGGGGTCCATGTCATGGTCTAAAATTCACTGGGATTAATTTTATCAGTATCAGAGAAGACATCGAAGGCATTTTCTCATATCACAGGACAATAACGCTCATTTTCTTAACACCATTCCAGCACGCTCACAGCCGGCTGTCGCAGCAACCGGATTTCCAAGGTGAGGCAAATGCCGTAAGTCAACCCAAGAAGCCGGGGTGCCATGCAGCCCGGGGCCCCCCTAGGTTAGCGTGGCGCCACGGGGTGCAGGGGCACGCCAGGAGGCACCCATTTTCTGCCTGTCATCTTGGGAAGGCCGGGTGGCCGCCGGGCTGGCATGCTGGCAGCGCTGCGAGCACAGCGCTGGATGCGGCTTCACACAGCCCTTGCCGAGATGGGCCCTCCTGCCTCGGCCAACGGGCCGTGAAAAAAAAAAAAATTGATCTTGTTGGCCCTGAAGCATCTATTCTGCTAGAAAATTTAAAAATTAAGGTCTTGCTTTCCCTGCACCTTCCTCCAGAAGGCATTAAAAAAAAAAAAAGGCACTTTACATATGGCTGAGACAAACGACATCGGTTAAAATTTCTTTAATGCCCAGGGGCTTTTCCCACGCACAATCAGACACAGTCTCACAACGCTCCCGAAGGATCTCATGCCTGAAGCCCATATTTCATTCTCATTTCCTTTTTTATTCCAATAAGCCTGAATACAACATCCCCCCCTTTCCCCACAGCCTGCACCTTCGCACCAGGGACACTACATGGCAAAAATTATTTTCAATATCCTTGTTTCCTCCTAAAAAGCTGCTCGGCCACACTGTGAAACCACTGAATCCCATCCATCACCCACAGGCTTTACAGCCCCCGGTCTGTGCACACAGATAACTCTTAAATCCATCCTCCAGGCATCACGTCGGGCTGGGGGAGCGCCTTTCCGAGCAGAGGGTAAGATAATGCCTCAAGGACCCAAGCGCCGCGCAGCCTAGCCCAGCCGGGCTCCCTGCGCCTGCCCCGGTAGCTGGCGGAACCGGTGGCTCTGCCAGCGGCACGGGCGCCTGCACAGCCCCAACTGCCTGCACAGGGCTGGGGCTGGAATTGCAAATAATCTGATGAGCTTGATATTATATCACCATCCACCAGCTTGCCAGCAGTGGGCAGGGTGCTTCAGTTTGATTGGGATTAGGGGGGAGGGGAGGATTTTATTTTTTATTATTATTATTTTATTTTTTTAAAAAGGAAAAAGGATTCCCACACACAGGTTCAGTGATTCTTCCACCATTGCTTTTAAAACTCTAGCGATCCCAAAAGACATGCTCAGATCATCACCTACCTTCCATCATGGTGGCAGAATTGCATTCCTCAATTTCCAAGGAGCCTGAAAAAACACAGGAGAATACGATCCCAGTTACCAGATACTTAACGTAAGCCCTTCAATCAAATGCCTCCGATCCCCGGCTCGTTTAGCTGCCAGAATAACAAGGAGGAAAAAAAAAAAAAAAAAAAGTGCCGAGGCTAAGGGCAGGCCATGGATGCTGCTGTGCCTGTATCACCTCCAGGATCACCGGAGGATGCTGAGAGAAAGGGAGGACGAGCCGAGCTCGGCTCCGGCGCAGCCGGTCCCTCCCGCCCCACACCTCCTCACATGCGCGCTCGCTCCCGACACACCCCCCCGGGAACACACCAACCTATTTCCCATTTTATCCCCCCCCCCCTCCCCACTTTCACCAAAATGCATAACCCTTCTTCGTACCTCGTGACGCACTTCCCCTCCCTGTAATCCTATTGCAGCGGCTGGGGGAGCCAGATTAATGACCAGGCGCTGTCAGATTAGGAGCGTGCGAGGGGACCGGCTGGGAACGGGGGGAGAAAAAATAAATGCAGCGGGGTGGGCGGCGGGCGCGAGCTCCGGCACGCTGGGCGAGCAGCAGGCTGCGACTGGGGCGCGCATCCGCGGGTGCCGGGGCCTCCTCGCCTCTCCCGCAGCCATTCGAGAGAGAAATCCATCAGGCTGACGTCACATCACCAGCAATTAGCCCCGAAAGGATGATGCGGGAGAAATTTCTCCCCGACTGCCTTCCGAGAGCGCCTGGGAATTAATTCCACATGAAGAACAGACGAAGCATCGCCGGAGCGGGGAACAAAAGAGGCTGGGGAGAGAGTGGGGGGGCTGCAAGAGCCACCCTCAGCCTCCGCCTGGGACACCCCCCACCACCATCCAAGGACCCCTGCATCTACCATCACCATGGCCAGCAGCAGCTGGTACTACTGTTGCTCTACAAGATGCCACCTGAGCCTGTCCCAGCAAAGTGCCACATCCCCCCTTTTCTCTCTGCCAGCCCCCGCAGCACAGAGCCTTGCCACGCACCAGCCAGCCCCCCCCGATGGATGTGCAAACCTCACCAGCCTGAGCTCACCATTTCTCAGAGCTGCTACGAGGGCAGAGGGAGCGTGGCTGGAGGGCACTGGCAATGCCAGCGCTGGAGTAACCCAGGACGCTGCTAGGATCACCCCATAAATACACAAGATACAAAACCGGTTCTGGCAAAACCAGCTTTAAACCACCTCCCAAAGTCTGGTTATATGATTTTCTTTTGCTGGCAGGGAAGATGCATTCAAGCCCCTTACACACATAGTGAAGTAGCCCCCGCGCACAGCCGCGAGCAGGGATGCGCTCACCCAAAACAGCATCCATCGCTTTGCGGGACAGCGGGGACAGCCCCAGCCCGGGGCGAGGGGACCCAGGCATGTGGGACCATCCCTGCGGCCACCACCGCAGCTCAGCGCCCAGCAAGGACGGGGATTACGGCCACCAGCACCACCCTGCATGCACAGAGGAGCTGCCTCCCCACCTCCGCTCTGGTGGGGCACAACCAGCCTGCCCCAGCACCTCGTATGTGTGGCAGGGGCTTAACTTCTACCTCTCACCCTGCGTCACCATCGTTAAGACCATCTCAGTCACCAGGTACATTTCTCAAGACTTCACCTTGCTCACAAGCAGGGAGAGCAATACCTGCATTGTTTTTCCTGTTAAAAAAAAAAAAATATATCCCATTTTCCCCCATTAAAAAAAAAATATATATATCCCATTTCCCCTCCGTTAAAAAATCCAAAAGCCAAGCACCTCCAAGAATTTAGATGCACCAATGGGGAAATGAGCTCCAACACCACAACCAAGTCTCCGGCACCAAGTGTCCCCAGGACCAAAGTGTCCCCAACTACAGCCCCCACCCATCCCAGCCGGCCAGAACCCCACCGCCCGCCCGGGATTATTTAGCAGATGGCTGGTTTAATCCCTGCAAGGAGCCCCTACGACCTGCCTCAGCTGCCAGCACTTTCAGCACAGGCAGCGGGCTTGCGGGGAAGGGTGCCCAGCGCCTGCTGGAAATCCGTCTGTAATCCCAGGGCGAGCGCAACATGCCAAACACTGCGCCGCTCTGCCCCAAGCCACACCGAGGACCCAGGCTGGCACACATGGCAGGATGCCCAGGTGATGCACACACACCTGCTGTGCCCAAATCCCTCTGGGACACACCGGAATAACACTTCTGCTCCGAAATCCAGACAGCAGGACACGGCGCCACCGGAGCCAGGCGGCTCCACTTCCAGCCGGGAAAGAGCTGGCAACCCACCTCCCGCTGCTCCTCGGCAGGGCTTGCAGGCCTTGAACCAGCGAGAAGAGCTGTAGTCTCCCCTGCGAACCCCCTCCCCAAGCTGGGTGAAGGGCAAATAAATTATTTTCACCAAATTCCCCCGGGTTCCAGCAGGCTCCACGTGGTGCTGGCACGCACCGTACGCGCGGGAAACTCACGGGTTGGGGCTAAGCATGGCGCAGCTCCAGCCTCGCTTGGCTCTGCGGGGCGTCTCGGCCTTATGAAATAATCCCTGCCATGTGGCAAGACCGAAACTCGTCTTCCTGAGGGCAAAATGAACCCCATGCTAACACCACCACAGAGCTGCTCCCTGCTCTTCCCAGAGCTGGGAGGCACAGGGAGAGCCGGCTCACTGCGAGAGCACACCCGTCTCCCTGGAGAGGGCAGCGTGCCGATGAGCCCTTCTCGTTTCAAGGTAAAATTCCTATTTATGGATTCCCAAACAATTTCCAACCACTTTAGTGGACACATGGACATTTCTCAGCAAAAGTGCTGGAAAACTCAGGCAGCTCCTGAAGGATATGCATTTAGGCAGCTGCAAGCAAACATCAACAGACAAAATAAAAATAATAATAATAAAAAAAAGGCAGAAAATTAATCACCAGAGTGCATTACTCATATCTGAGCAGTCATGCTTTAGGTACATGTGACAGGCACCGTGGGAGCGGAGGAGCCCAGCTCGTCCCCTGGCTGGCCGGGGACACAGTGCCCCAGGGCGGGTGCAGAGCGCGGGGCGCAGCATGGATGTGGATGGGGATTTGCTAAATAAAACTCCAATCCGCCAGCCTCGTCCCGCGTGGGAGCTGGCCCTGGCAAATCCCCCGGCATTAACGGGCAGCCGGTGGATTGTTTACATCTCTGCGTTCGTGGCTCCGCAACCCTTTCGCTAAACCAAAACTAAACCTTTACTGAAAATAAGTTTGTCCTTTATCTGCTCCTGGTGGAAATGCCATGGGTGACACCAGACTCCCTGGCAGTCTCACCACCGATGGCTCCTGGCGCTGCACAGCGCTGGGGAATTCTCCCCCATCCCCTGCAGAACAGACTTTCCAAAGTTCAACCGTTTGCCTCTTCCCTTATAAAACTCACATCTTCCCTGCAGGGTGCCAGAGGTTGGTGTGTGTTTGCTGGAGGTTAGAAGTCCTGGGACGCAGGAGCGTCACAACAAACGTGGACATGCATGCATTGCTCTAGGACAGCTAAAGACAAACCCAAACCCTTGCAGAGGCTGCCGCTCGGACTCTGATAAAGTGCCATATTGACAAGATTCCTTGTTCAAAAGGCTTCTCCCTACCAGGAAAGGGGGCTGGGAGATGCAGGGTCCCACCAGGACCACCATGCCCAAGCCTCCAGGGAGCTCAGGTGGGCGCAGAGGCAGATCAGCCAGATCCGGAGCACCAAATGCCCCTGCATGGTCCTAGAAACGTGGCCACCTGCAAATCTGTGCCGAAAGAGACTGCACCCACGATTCTACCGCGCCCCACCACCCTGCATCATGTTGTGTGTGGCCAGAGCATTGCACGTGCATCTGCAGTCCCCTGGCAGGACCAGGGCTGGGCCAGCACCGGGAACCCATGGGAACCGGCCCTGCCAGCCCCCGGGTGGTCCCCATCCCTCCCTGCCCCCCTCGGCGAGCTCACTGCCACCACCCCGGCCGGGAGCACCGGGGACCGCAGGCTGGCAGGGCTGCGGGGAGGAGAGGAGCAGCACCCACCCACATCCCCCAGGCACCGGCCCCCTTCGGGATGCAGCTGCTCCTCACTCCACAATAAAGCCCGTTACCTTCTGCTCTATTAGGTTTTTGCTCTATTCATCCCCTGTTTTCCCCACACACAAGGAGACGCCGAGCCCCTTCCATCTCAGCGTGCTGCTCCGAGGAGAGGGACAAGGGACACAGGAGCGAACCCTCACCCATGGGACACATGCTTGGAGAGGGCAGAGAGCCGCACGGGGTCCCCCACAGCGCTGGGGAAAACGAGCTTATTGTGTGTTTAAAGGGAGACTCGGCGTGCCAGGCTGTCCTCGGGGTACAAGGGGAGCAAGGCTTCCATGGAAGCTCACCGGTGAGCAGCAGCACAGGCTGCGCCCATGCCCCCCCGCCTGCCGCTTGTCCCCACCGGCACACAGGGAAATGGCCCTGGGGGACACGCGACCACAGCCAGCCCTCAAGAAGCACCCTGCAAAATACCCCACGCCCTGCTAAGCGCCCCCCAAAGCACCCGGTCCAGGCTGAGCACCACCACAGCAGCATCCCACTGAACCTCGAACCATCCCCAGCGAAGCAACCCCCCCAACCACAGCCACGGCACAAGTCACAGCAGGGCTGGAAACAGGGAGGTGCTCCCTGAAACCAAACGTGGCAACTTGTGGGACCGACCACCTCCATCACCAGGCACGAGCAGGGCATGGGGGGCAGCACCCCCCAACCCCAGCCAGCAGCCCTGCTCAGTGCCCCCCCAAACTCACACTGTGCCGAGCAGGGTGCCCCAGTGGCACAGGGGTGCTGGCAGAGCTGAGGCGCAGCGGGCACACTCACAGAGCGATTTGACGCTGCCAGAGCCAACTCTGCCTTGTTTAATAACTATGGTGTAAGCAGAGGTAATTAGGCTATGCCCCGGGGTGTAAGAGCAGGCCGGGAACACCCCCCCCCACTGGGGCCCAGCCCCCATCGCTGCCCCTCACACCGCCCTCGGAGATGCCCATTCACCAGCACCAGCCACCAAAACCCACCTCTGCCAAGCCAGGAGAGCCAGCCTGTCCACCTTCCTCTGCTTCCTCTTCCTCCCAGCAACCCGGCCCCCACCCACAGCCCTGCTAATCAAGGGCTTATCAGGCTAATCAGCTGCCCCAGCACCTCAGCACCACACCCGGCAGGGATGAGGCGCAGCTGGGGGCTGCCCTGGGGATGCTCCAGCCACCTGCCCAGGCGGGGTGGGGACAGGGCCTGGGTGCCCCCCCACCCCCACTGCCCTGTCCAGAAACGAGACGGCCGAGGGAATATTATTAATGCCGCCTTTTTTTTTTTTTTGCAAGGAAGAAGGAATTCAACGGCACTGAAAAAGCCTCGTGCGCCCCACAGGTGTGGGGTTTGGCAGCCAGCAGCCCCACTTCACCACACACCTGCTCCCAAATATTATCAAACCCAATATTAAAGTCCTAAACTATTAAATCCTAATAATTATTAAATATTTGATCACTGAAGGCACCAGTGCCAAGCACATTTTCAGGCTGGGAACGGCCTCCCCACGTGCCCCCCAGACTGGGTGGGGGGTCAGCGCTGCACCCTGGCACCTGGCTCCTGGCTGGTGGGGGCACCCCACCGCCCCACATTGCAGCCGGTGGGCATAGGGAAGGGGGAGCCCCGAAAATAGCATTTCACTCAGTTCTGCCCAAAGAAACACTCATGGCATTTGAAGCGCTGCACCCCAAGGGTGCAAGGTGGGGCCCAGCAGCGCACAGGGGGGTGAAGGGAGTGTCAGCTTTTGAATATAAAATAAATTCTATAGGAGCAGTGTCAGCTGTGGGTATTTCAAAAGTATCTCGTGTTTGGATACTGTTCCCTCATTAGACGTGAGAACAAATAAAAGCAGGCTCCCAGCTCCTGCGCCGTTCCCCTCTTCCCTGTAGTTTAAGCATGAGCTTAATTAGAGTGTCAATTAGCAAGGGGAAAAAATATCAAAGCACAAGGCCGGGATTACCTGTCATCTGCAGCAAAGCAAAATAAAAGCGAGCTGAAGCCACACTGGCTAGCACCTGCTTTCTGCTCCAGTGCCAGCTCGGGGGGCTTCTCCCCGCTGTGCTGGGGGCAGTGGGTGACAGCCCTGGGTGCCCCCCACCCGCCTGCCCATGCCGCTGCCTGCAGTGGGAAGCCCCAGTGGAAGATAAACTGGGAATTTTTGTGCTGGTCCAAATCCAACAATATTTCAAACACGTTTTTTCCCTCTAGGCACGATGGCTTATTAACTTCAAATCGTTTAAAAAAAACCCCAACTGCCTTGACCATGCAGGAGCAGACTTGCACCGCCTGGGAGCAACGAGGCTCCGCTGGCTCCTCGGGGGCAAAGCAGCCCAACCCATGGGGTCCGGCAAAGCCCCATGCGGGTGGGTGCAGCTCGGCCAGTGGTGCTGCTGCCCAGGCACCCTCGGGGGGCACATCCTGCTCCCCAGCAGCGCAACTGGGCACCACTCCTCACACTGCTGCTGACAGCTGCCTGCCTCAGGCTGATTTTTTTTTTTTTTTTTTTTTTTTTTTTTGGTGGGGTGGAAGGTTTCAACCCAAATGGCTCAGCTGAATATGCTGGAAAAAAATTGTTATTTATGGAAGTGGGGCCATGGCTGAGCGATGGTCAGACAGGTCGGCCTGTATCACACCAGCTGTGCTTGCACATCAGCACAGTGAACGGAACTGTGAGCCCCTGTGGGGCAAGAGTGAGAGATGCTGGAGCATGTCGGAGCAGGGAGAGGGCAGGGGATGGCGCTGGGAAACATCTGTGCAATGTGGCAGAAAAGGCAGAGGGCCCTCAAAGGTGAGAACCCCAGAGCAGGCCCAGAACAGCTGCCTCCAGCTGTGTGGTTCCAGCTGTGCTCAAGCATCAGCTGTGCTCAGGCTCCAGCTGTGCAAGGATCCAGGTGCACGGAGGCCCCAGCCATGAACCCTTCCAGATGTGTACAGCCCCAGCTGTGCATCTATCCAGCTGTGTATGGCCTTGGCTGTGTGGGACTGCAGCTGGACTTGTCTTTAGCTGCTTGGGGCTCTGCCATGAACCACTCCAGCTGCCTGAGTGCCCAGCTGTGCATGGCTCCAGCTGTGCCGGACCCCACCTGTGTGTCCCTGCAGCGCATGTCCCTGCCATGTGTCCGAGCTGTGTCCCCCACAGTGGACATCCCTGCTGTGCACACGCCGGCTGTGCTGTGTCCTGCCCTGCGCGCTGTGCTGTGCAGTGGCCTGGGACCTCGGCAGATGGAGCTGTGCAGCTGTGCAGGCAGCCGTGCATGGGCAGGATGGTGCTGTGCAGCTGTGCAGGCAGCCGTGCGTGGGCAGGATGGTGCTGTGCAGCTGTGCAGGCAGCCGTGCTTGGGCAGAATGGTGCTGTGCAGCTGTGCGGGCAGCCGTGCATGGGTAGGATGGTGCTGTGCAGCTGTGCAGGCAGCCGTGCATAGGCAGGATGGGGCTGTGCAGCTGTGCAGGCAGCCGTGCTGGGGCAGGATGGTGCTGTGCAGCTGTGCGGGCAGCCGTGTGTGGGCAGGATGGTGCTGTGCAGCTGTGCGAGCAGCCGTGCGTGGGCAGGACGGGGCTGTGCAGCTGTGCAGGCAGCCGTGCTGGGGCAGGATGGTGCTGTGCAGCTGTGCGGGCAGCCGTGCTGGGGCAGGATGGTGCTGTGCAGCTGTGCAGGCAGCCGTGCACGGGCAGGATGGTGCTGGCAGTGGGCTGAGCCCCACAGCGTGGGGCTCCCTGGGGATGGCTCCCTGGCCCTGCCGGTGTCCCAGGCTGAGCGCCGCCTGCAGCATGGTGGTGGCCCCCTGCTCAGTCCAGCTGGTGCGCCCCAAAAAGCGGCTGGCTCCGTGCACCTGAGCTGCATCATGCTGCGCCCTCCGTGCCGCGCTGCACCCCGAACCACAGCAGGATGCTCCCCAGAGCGCGGTGTGGTGCCTGGCCAGAGCAGGGCCCATCCCAAGCAGCGCAGCGGGAAGGTGTCAAAGGTAAAAATAAAACTATTTCATGTAACTGAAATCCTCTGCTTGGGCCCATCCCAAGCTGCTTCAAATAGCAGCAACAGGGGTGGGGGGGACCCGTGGGATCTGGGGACTCCATGCGGGACCCACAGCAGGACCTACTGCCAGCAGTGACCCCCTCCTGTGGGTATGTCTGTTCTGCAATATGTATTATTATTATTATATTTTATTTTTATTGCAGCAGTCTTCTCTCTGCAATGAGGAGCTTGCCGTGGGGATGAGGACGTCCCTGGGCCTGTCCTGCTGTCCCCCATGGGTCAGCCTTTCACCAGCACTCCTGCAGCCCCCCAACACGGTGACAATCTGCAGCCGGACCAGCTGCCGTGAGCAAAGGCAGCGTAACGGCGCTGTCAGCACAAGCTGTGTCCAGCTCCACAGTGTGTTGGCAACCCCATAACAGAAACCCTGTCCCAGGAGAGCCTGTCCTGCCCCCACAACAGGGGTGCCTCCCTCAGCCCCATGGTCAGAGCTTTGCAGTCCCCAACCTCCTGCAGCACTGCAATAGCAGCATCACAGCATGGTGGGGTGGGAGGGCAGCTCTGCAGACCACCCAGCCCCCCACCGCGGCTGGCGCAGGGGCTCCCCGAGCAGCCGCACAGAGCCGCGTCCCGGTGGGTTTGAGTGTCTCTGGGGACGAGACCCCCCAGCCCCCCCGGGCAGCCCGGCCCGGGGCTCTGCCACCCTCCCCGTGAAGAAGTTCTTCCTCATATTCAGGTGGGACTTCTCGTGTTGCGGTTTGTGCCCGTTGCCCCTTGTCCCATCACTGGGCACCACTGGAAAGAGCCAGTCCCATCCCCCTGATGCTCTCCTTTAAGATATTTGCATGCATTGGTAAGATCCCCTCTCCATCTTCTCAGCAGACAGACAGAAGCGGTGATGGCATCTGACCAGGGTGGCAGAAATAGCCTCAATAGACCAGAAACTTGTGCAGCAGGAGCAAGGGCTGGGAGCCCTCGGGGACGGGGAGCCCTTGGGGACAGGCTCCTTGTGTCACCCTAAGAGGGATGTTCGAGAGAGCTAAAACATCTAAAGCATCTTAAATTGCATCAGCTGGGCCACAACCTGCCCTGTCCTTCCTGGACAGCCCAGGGATCCCAGCGGTGTCCCCACCACCAGGCCAGTTCACCCACCTCCCCTTCGCAAGGGGCCACCGGTGCCGTGAACCCTCGGGCTTCGTTCCAGCACCACAGACTCGATAAAATCTGTGCTTTGTGGGCCAGCCCTCAGCTCCTTCCTGTTTTTTATGACAAAACTGTCAGCACTTCAGTTTTTCATTTCTTTTTTTTCATCTCTAGGACTTTTAGGGGAACTCTAAGCCAGTGGCACCTAAATCTCCTCAGCCAGCAAACCACTTCCAGCACTTTGCAAATCCTTATGGCTGGTTTGTAACTTGGAAAATGCTCTGTGCTGCTGGCTGGCGCACGGAGGGACACAGTGCGGTGGCCCACAGGGTGCTCAGGGGCATGGGGCACCCCCATGAGAACGTGGCGCAAACCTCGGGGGGGGCTGCAAGGCCAGCAGAGCATTCAGCATCCAGGCGCCCAGCCCCCGTTACAATAAGCACCGTCCTGAAGGGGGTTTTGCTACGTATGCAAACCAGAGGGGATGGCGGTGGCACCAGCCATCCTGGTGCTTGGCATCTGGTGGCCCCAGCGCAGGAACCTGTATCCCTGTCCCCATCCAGGCCTGCAGTGGGGGGCACGGGACACCCACAGACGCTGGCCTGATGGCTTGGCAGAAAGCTGCCACTGAGTGTCATTACTCAGATGAGAAATCTGCGTCCTCAGTGTTTCTTCAGAAGAAACCCAAGATTCCTTCAGTGCCTTTCCCTGGCAGGGAGCTCTGCGCGTGGCTCAGGGCCGCAGCACCGGCTTGCAGCCGCTGGCGTGCCGGGGGGAACGCACGTGTTCATCCCTGACTCCTATGGACCAGGGGGGAAAAAGAACAAGGAAACCCAGCCCCCACACCCAGGAGAGCAGACAGTGCCTGTGCACCATGGGAAAAAGCAACAGGGTGGGTTTATTATTTGATTTATTTGCATCATGGTTTCTATTAACAATGCCGACCTCTGGGTCAGAAGTTTCCTGGCAGCAGCGGGGGCTCTGCGGGACCCTTGTCCCTGTGCCCCAGGTGCCAGTGCAGAGCCAACAGCGGCTCGTCCCCAGGACTGATGCCCGGGGGAAGGTTTACGGCTGGTGGAAATCCCCGCTGCAACCCCAGCGCCCTGGCCTCAGTGGGAAACTGTGTCCTGGAGGACAGCTGCCACTCGGCCGCTGCTGAAGACAGGGCTGCTGGCACCAGCCATCATTAACACTGGTGGCAAGGAGGGGACAGTGTGTGCATCCTCCTCTCACAGCCCCAAGGCTGGAGGTCCCAAGCCCATCCGGCTGGGCTGGGGTCCTGCACCATGGACCCCACACACATCCCAGCCCCTCCTGGCCCAGCCCCAGTGGGTGTTGCACACCCCAGCGCACGCCTGGGCTGCGCAGGCCGGTTGCATTCCCTGGTTGCAAGCTGCAGTTCCATGCACAGCTGGTTGCACAGCTGGTCGCATGCCCCAGTTGCAGACCTGGGAGCCACCCCCTCTCCGGAAAGACACATTTCTGCACCCTGTCTTCCTGCAGGTTGTTTCTCATCCTGCTTCCCCCAGATATCTGAGCAGCAAATACACCCCCCAGATGTATTCCCAGCCCCTTCGGGCGCAGCCAGGACCTGCTGGGGGGTCACTGGAGGCAGCACAGCTACACCCGCAGCGGGAACACTGGGGAGGGGGAGCAGGCACCCATCAGCACCGTCCATCCGCTAATGAGGAGGAAGCACCGCATTGCTGCCGCCACACGGACGGACGTGCTTTGGATGCTGAAGGAAACCACTCGAACCCCACAGGGTGCTCGGGCCGGTGGCAGTTTTGGATGGGAGGCCAGGAAAGCAGAGCCAAGAGGTGTCCTCATCCCCCGAGGAGAGGAGGAAAAACGGCGCCAGCAAGCCGCCCTGCACCTGAACTGGGATTTCCCACCCCAAAGTGGAAGGGAAACAAAAAGGATTTGGGTTATCTGGCAACACAGCTGCCATGGGAGCATTCTCTCTGCTGCTGCTGAGAAGGAGAAGTGAAAGGCGGCTGTTATTTCAGCGCCAGAGCAGCACCACCACGTTTGCATGTACTAATGAAGCCGCTGCCTGGCAGAACTAGGTCACTGGAAGGCAAAGCGAGCGAAGGCGTGCAGGGGGGGGCGCAGGCAGAGGGGAGGGGGCCAGGGCACAGCACCCTGCCCCTGGGCACACCGCCTCCCCCCAGCATGCCCGGTGGGGCTGGTGGCTCACCCACAACTGCAGCGCTTTGCTGTCCGTCCCTGCTGGCCGCTTTCCTCCACCCAGAGCTGCAAATGGTTTTTCAGCCCCATAACCCGCTTCCCATCCCACACGTCCCCTGGAGCCACGGGCACAGCGCCGGACGCAGCTGCCACAGCAAAGCGTCGTGGTGGCGGGCACGGGGCTGCCCCTGCTTCCAGCCCAGCGCACCCAGCTGTGGTGTCAGCTGCCCACCCCGGCCAGCCGAGGCTGAAGCCTCATCTCGGAGCCTGTGGAGCCCCACGCCATGCTGCAGCAGGGTCTCCAGCACCGCCAGCTCCCCCGGCATCACCCGCAGCGAGAGTGGCACCGTGTCCCCACCGCCCCCTCGCCCTCGTGCTGCTGGCCGGCAGGATGTTGTTTTTACTGGAAAGTCAGTTGTTTTGGGTCAGGCGGGGACATGAAAGCATCCCGCGAGCTGGCCCCGGTGTCGCCCTGTGCCGGGCGCAGGCTGCGCGACCATTGCCTTCCTGTCTGCACTGCCTTCCTGTCGCCGCTGCCACCAGCACCGGTCCCCGCTCCACCGCCAGCTGCCGCTCAGGAAGATGAAGGTCTCGCAGCCAGAACGATGGAGCGGGTGGCCGTGCCCTCCAGCCGCAGAAACCCTTCTTTTCCGTCCGTAAGAGAAGGGTTCCCCGTGTCCGCTGGGTTTTGCCACCCGAGGGTCCACTGCTATCGCTGCCCTGGTGCTGGTAGCGCAGCCGCCTTCGTCGGTACAGCCCGCGCCACCCTGTTAACAACAGCAGCACCAAAAACAACAGCCAGGGTCATGCTTTCATTTATTCACTTCATATAAAAATCTCTTAAGAATGCATCTGAACACAATATATAATACTATAACATACATTGTGTGAAACTTTTGGAAACAATAAAATAACCACCTGGAACAATGCAGTGTTCAACAGACATACAAACCCATTGATCATGCACAACTGTGCTATTTCATTAACTAGTTAGTCACAAGTTGGACCAAAAGCTTGAAACATATTTTACAAACTGAGATTGACACCGCTCACGATGCCGGACAAGCTTTGTCAGAAGAAGTTTCACAGCACAATTATTACATCAGTTCACATTTTTGTCATAGAAATTCACATTGGGTTGTTCAGAAATTGGAACGTGACATTTAAAAGCCGGCCTGTCCATGGGGGTTTCTTTTCTCTGGTCCCACCCCCCACCCCCACCCCCCTCTAGGTTTTCAGCACTTCCAACCGCCTGCCCGCTGCCCTGGGGTCCGGTCATCGAGCTCACACCACCCCCCCACCCCCCCACCACCCCCCGCAGGCGGCAGCCACCCAAATGCCCTTCCTGGGTTGCGTCTGTCTCTTCAGCTATGTTCAGGTTCTTGTATTTTACGCAATACAAAAGGTTACAAGAAAAAAAGGCAACTCTTATTCCGAGTTTTCTACACAATTAACATTGCCGCCGACAGGCAATGTTAATTCATATAAATTAATAACTTACAAAACATTACAGTATATACATTACGTAATAAATACACTGTTATAAACAGTAATGGAGGTGTTAGAGCTCAAGGCAGTGCAGGAGGAGGACGGTGGACCTAACCCTAGGAAACGTGAACGATAGGCGAGAGAAACACAAATATCTGAGCGTGCAAATTCCACTGAGCCAAGGAGCTGCCGAGGGGGAACGCGCGTCACACGCTGCCTTATCACGTTACTTATATATGTACTGTGCTGTGCCATGGAAACAAACTACCCTCTATCCTGCGCACGACAAAAATAAAACCCCATTGAGGAAAAAATACTGTTATTCCTAGCAAGCGAACAGAGATGGTGCACGATGGCATGAAGTGACTTTAAATGGGTCGCCTGGGGTGTTAAGATGACGATTAAAGGTGCGATAATGCAAAAGAGGGTTTCCCTTCTATTTAGTCTGTAAAAGTGATTAACTGCAATAAAGTGACAGGTATTGCCCATGAAAAAAAGGAAGACTGCTTCTTGTAACAGGAAGAATCAAAAAAGTATCTGTCAATTTTGAAACACTTTGCGTTGCTTTTTATACTAAACTCCGTGTATTTAATTAATAGACTCTTGAAAAGACATGAAAGTGTTTACAAAGAAGGCACACAGGTCTGCAGACAGGTGGTCAGGTGGACAGGTTTTATATGGAGAGTTATTAATCAGTAGTTTCTATCAGTCTAACTGGTATAAATTCCAAAACTAACAGTATAAAATCTCTCAGTTGTGTGTCGTTTACTCTTCAGTCATGACCCAAGCCAGCTCCAGGACAGGACAATGCTCTCAGCTGACAAGGCTTAAACCACAATGTAAATCACCTGTTAATTTCCTGAGCAATCATTCACTACACGATCTTTAACCCTGACTCCAATCTCAAGTAGCTGGGAAGATCTTTCAGCCCATGTCAGACACAGGCCTCAGACCCAGGCTGCAGGCTAGCCCGTGAGACTGCCCGCGTGCTCATCAAGTGTTTAAAATCCACCCACACAGCGACAGGACATTATGTGTCGACAGGAGACGTATCTTCTGTCACGATTTCTATGTTCGCCTCCCTCTGTGAATCCTCTTCCCCTGGGTCGGCCACGCAGAGTGTCTTTGTATTGCTGAAGTAGCTGATGCTCTCGCCGTCCTTCTCCGGCCCATCTGAATCCTCCTCCTCCAGCGTCAGTTCAAACTGGAACTTTTCCATCAGACTCTGACAGTCCCTGCCCCGCTCCTCCAGTGGAGGAGATGGGCTCTGAGGTATCATGCTCTGGTACCAGTTCCTGTTGTCCTCCAGCGTATCCAGGATGTCCTGGGCATCGGGCTGCACCAGGTCAGCCCACGTCTCCCAGAGTGGATGGACGATATAGTCAATGAACCCCACCTGAGGAACACAGGAACGCGGCACACTTAAGGCCAGGGAATGACTAGGAGCAGGCTGCCGTCTAAAAAGTTCAGATGCTGTGAATACATGACTTTTACAAGCAAAATACCCACCCCCAGAGCAAGTCCCCAAACCAGCACGGTCTTGATCGCAGACATAATCATCTGATACCCACAGCTGCACCTGCAACGTTGGGCTAGGTTGATGTCTGCAATCAAACCTTGGATGAAAGTTTAACTAAAAGCAGGAGCCAGAGGAAAACTCGGCGACGGAGCTGCCAACCCCATCCCATGCTGCATGCGTGCCTTTAAAGATCCCTGCAGATGCCTGGTCCGGACTAGCCTTGCCCTGCAGGAGTCAGGGTGAGCCATCACTTTGAAGGCAGAACATCCCACCGAGAGATGCTTCTTACCAGCTGTTAGTGCAAGAGAGGCATTTTAGACCATCATTGCCTCTACCCCAACTGCACTGAGAGAGCTTGCTGTGTCTGGGGTCGGACCCGCTGGTGACCATGGACAAGGCTGGTGCGCTGATGGCAACGCCGCCGTGACCCCAGCGGAGGCACACGTGTGGCTGGCAGCTGTGAAAACGCCAGCGCGCCCCAGGCCAGCAGCTGCCCCAACGCCGAATGTCACTGCTCTTACGGAGCCAAGTCTGACCTCTAGGTGTATTTTACCACTGTGCGTAGTTTGTACCTACTCTGAACTCTTTCACGGTCCTGCCTCTCTCTATGAACATTTCAGCATTTCTGCTCTACTCTGCCAAAGCAGGCACCGCGTTTTGCTGCGGAGCTGGCGCTGGTGGAGATTTCCTCTCCTTTCCTTTTGTTTCGGGAAGAGCGCAGAAAGCTGGTCAGCTCATCCCAAGAAGTACTCCTCTCACATGAAGGCGACAGACCGCTGCTGCCCGGCTCCTGGGGACGACATGCCAGCGGTGGGAACAGCAAGGGCTGTGGCCGAGCCCGTCAGCCCTTCCGCCGGCCGGCGCGTAAGCTCTGAGCTAAATCATTTTTCAATTGTCTGACTAAGAGGACGTACGTCCAGGATGGAGAAAGCTGAATAGCCGTAAAGAGGATTGAAATTCTTCTGTCTTGGCAGAACGCGTCCCTTCTCTCCTCGCTCTGCCGGACAACATTTCTGTGCAGCAGGAAAATGGCTCTCAGAGGGGCCAGACTCAACGTGCAGATGTTTGCTTTGGAAATCACACATGCCTCCTTCAGACACAACAGGATGTCAATAGAACCATTAACATTCAATTGTAACATACTGTGGAGGCAGCTTAAACAAAAAGGTGATGAAAATTTCCTGCAGCACATGTTCCGGAGAACTTTTAAAGTGAAAAAAAAAAAATATTCTGTATGGTTAGTTAATGGTTTCACTGCCACCCAAAATGCTCGGGGGCCATACAGCACCAATGGCCTGGGATCGGTCACTTTGTCACCAGGCCACTGTTTTTTTAAACAAACATCCCAAATTATGGAATAGCTGGCCAGACAGCTGACCACCGATCTTCCAATATTTTTGTGATGTAAAGAGGTAACATCTGAAATACTTGCGTACTATTTTCCAATTAATTCCTTGTTTTGCTCCAGAATGGATGTGCCACCTCCCTTCCTCCTTTGCCACTAGCTGGGATTTCAGAGGTAGCCATTTTGTGCAATTCCCATTCTTTTTGCATAGCAAAAATACCATTTTGAAACCTCTGTGAAGTGCGTATGTGAAACAAAAAAATTAATTGGAGCTCACATGCGGAACACATGGGCATTTTCTGGCCAAGCCTGGCCAAAGGATTCATTTCTTGTTAGGTTAACAAATAAGACAGATTTTTCCAACAAAATCACCAAGTGGTTGAGTGAATAATTTTGAAACCACTTGGCTTAGCCGAAGAGGACATTTGGAAATAATTATCATCAATTTTGTTACTTATTCAAGCTGAAAAACCTCAATGATGACTTGCTCAAGTCATTTAAAAACAACAACCAAGACACCACTATATAAAGATTGGAATATGTTTAGACAAACATAAATTACCGACTTTGTTACAGCCTAACTGGGTGAAATTTTACAGCCTGTGCTACACAGGTCAGAACAAAATCTGACCTTGAAACCATTGAATCCATGAATCAGAACTAGAGATGAGCCAATTCATCCAAAAAAAAAAAAAAAAAAAAAAGGCAGCGCCATCTCCTTTAAGGTTTGTATTGACCTAAGTAAAATATTTCTTTGACTTCACCTGGCACACAGCAGCTCCAGCAGACCCCTAACTTAACTGGCCAGATCACGCTCTGCAAAACTGTTCTGCACGAGGCTCAGTAATGACTGATGGCCAGACCTTTCCAGCATCCTGAAGTGGATCTCAGCTGGGAGAAGCTCCTAACCCTGCAGTTTCAACGGGGCTGGCATTGATGTAAATGTCTAACACGGGGTATGACGTCAGTAGGTTTAGGAGGTGCTAATTAAGGAGGCTGGAGGGCATGAAGGCAGAAGAAACCTGGCAGAAGGAAGGGGAGGAGATCAGAACTGCACTTTTCAAGCCTGGGGAACAAAAGGAAACGAACTCACTCTGGAAACTGGGAGAGAAACAGGGCAAGATGAACATGCATTTGGAAATGAGGAGACACCAAGGGGTACATAAAGGAATCTGAACAGCCTCGCCAGTCTGTATGGGCTTCAGGCACAGCTGGATGTCAGGGTCAATCAGAACCAACCCTCTGAACAGCTGGCTGTTTGCCTAATTGTGCTAGAGAAAGCAGATGAATTTTGTCTCAGTTTTAAAAATACAAGCTTAGGCAGTACGAAAATGCAGCTCATGGCCAATTACCTGCGATTTTTCCACTGACGCTGTGTGTTTGTCGCACATTGGACTGATTTCCATTCCTCTTTCTCGCTCTTTGTCTCCCTGCTGGAAGAACTCCTCCATGATCCTGTCCGTCCACTGCCGGTACAGCTCCAGAGACTTTGTGGGATTACTCAAGTCTGCACAATGTACCATATTTCGGAGAACCTGCAATTACATTAATCAGAAAACTCATAAAATCAAATGCAAAAAAAGAGGACGGTTTCAAGCTGTATCTGCTTGCTTAATTCAGAACATCTAACCACAAGACTCCTCGATTTCCAACAGCCTATAAAAATATTAACATCGTAACATCTCTGTATACGAGACTCGCTGCTATGGTCTGCTCCAGAAGTACAACGGGCTGCATGTTTTTCAGACAACTCGGTACTTAGACGGGGTGCAGTTGTGGCAATGGTAATTACATCATACAGGTTTGTTTTTGAATGCAGGTGCTTCCCACCATTCAAAATTTATTTCCATGCTCTCAGATGGTTAAATGCTCCTACTTTATTAAATGAGTAATATCCCCTCCACGCACACAAAAAATGTGCCTGACTAAGTGTGGTCGCAAGGACTTAAGACAGCAACAGGGTGACCTGTTTTAACATCAGCAGTCTTAAATAAAAATGACGGGAGTTTTCCCATGAGTCTGTTCTAAGAATTTGGCCATCAAAGTGGAGAGAAGATCAGGATGTATCTTGTCCTACTAACTACGTAACCCTGTTCCAGTTCTGCTTTGTCATTTCTGTAAATCAAGGATTATGTTTTAGAGAGAACAGACTGTACATGACTGATGTCTCAGAGTGAGAGCTGCTTTTTGTGTGGAGCCACAAACTAGAATCTTGCACCCCTGCAATGCTACAGCAATCTTACTGTGCTTTTTTGACAGGAGAAACAAATGGGAGAAAGCAGCAAGGGCATTCAGGAGCCCTCAAAAACTCGGCCCTCCAGATTAACTTCAGCAGAATGCGCATGTTCGCCGTTCCATGCTCTAAGGGTTAAATCCCCTTTACCTAAAGGATATGGGACCACCTTGTACCCCTTCATGGTGCAGAACAGAAGAAAATGCTGAAAATTTAGGTCAGTAGCTGCTGTATATGGTCCATTCAAAAGCCAGAGTGCAAACAGGAACATAGTTTCTTCAACCCTCAACCAAACACACAAAATCCAGGAAACTCGGCTGACGTACCTGTATTCTGTCTGTGTAGTTGTCCAGAAGGAGGACTCCTGAACTGGTCACCTTCTTGGTTTCCACCATAGTCTTCAGATCAGCTAACAGACTCATGTGCTTTGACATGTCTGTAGCCAATACCTTTACAGAAGTGAAAACAGGATCTCAGTACAGGCAAGCATACAAAGAAACCAGGGGTTTTGTCTAAGAGGAGGAGCACTGGGTGCATGGGTCATACCATGTCGATCACCATCTTCCTGAGTGTCTGACGCTGTTTCTTGGTCAGGTTCTGGAAGATGTCACAGTGCTCCTCTTGAAGCAGTTTGAAACCCACAGCAAGATGGTGGTTCTCCAAGACAGATTCGTCATTGTACATCAGGGCTAGTTCGGAATCTAGCAAAGCAACACAAGTATGTGACTCCAGCATGTGAAATGTGTGACTTCTAACAGCAAACGCTTGTCCTGGGTACTGAAATGTTTATCTGTATGCAATACATCGGGAAAGGTTTTCTTTTTTTGCTTAATGCATGCCAAGAGCGTGCGGTTTTCTAATCCGAGCACATATGTATATAATATAAACAGCCCTTGCTCGGTTCTAATGAACAAAATAGTACTCAGTTGACTTAGTTACGGGCTTTAGAATCACTGACAACAGAAAGCATGAATCCTGCAAACACACTTTCCAAAAAAGAACAATACCCATATTTTGGAATCAAGTAACATGCTTAGCCTGTTGCAGCAGAACACAGTATGAAACACGGTATTTAGCTTTATCGTTGTCAACAGCAATAGCACTATTTATCTTATAGTAATGATCAATTTTGCACTCAGGACTGGACGAATTATTATGCGTTAGCAAGTAGTCGTATTCACAAGATTCAAGGGCACTTTGCAAATTGCACTACAATAGCTTCCTTTGTTAGGAATTCCATTTTAATTACTGCTTTATTTCAAAATGTCCATCTAGTTTAGTGCACAATATTTTGAGAAAGTAATGCAGCCTGAAAGTTGTAATTTGTGACCGTGCTGTAATGGAAAATGCATTTCCATTAGTTTCCAAGTTTGCAGATGAAGTTATTGTGTTTGAAACAAAACTCACTTGTATTAATAAGAAACTGATTGGAGACCCCAGGGTGATCCACATCATGAATTGCAGCTGCAAAAATTGCAGCAAGAATTTCCAAATCAGTGAAGACGGCCTAGGAAGGAAAAAATGGAATTTGTCAGGCAAATCCTTACGTTTTATCTCTCAACAGTCTGGGACGCTGATTCAGAGAAACAAACTGTGCTTTAAAAATTAGTTTTCTGAGGACAAGACATTACTCAGAAGAAAGGCCTAGAAGCAGCATGTGCTCTTTAAGATGAAAGAGATTACGGGCAAAGGTGCTGCTGAAATTTCGTAACGGTGATTTCCCTGGCAGTAAAGGGAGCCCTCAGAAGAGCAGGCAGCATGCTGCTTTTTGCCAGTTGCGTGCTACCGGTCCTTGACTCAGCTTAAGGTTTTTCTGCTACGTTCACACAGGCAACATGGTGCTTTTATTCTGCCACCCCACCCTGGAACGTGATGACCGCCCAACACAAAGCACTTCGCTCAAACTAGGGAACTCACATCCAGTGCGGGGGTGGAGAGCAGAACATGTGTGGACTGGGCAACATCAGCGGCATGGAGGCTGTTGTGGTAAGCTACATCCGAATGGTAGTGGTCCTCCAGCGTCATCATGTACGTCACAAACGTGTCTGAGGAGATCTTGAAGGTTTTTAGTAGATCTCGCTCCTGTACAATAAATGGTAGAAGCATACACGCATTTATCAAATAAAGTTGTCACACTGTAGAAGGCAACAAACCAGAAAGCAATTAGAAACTAAAATAGTGTTGTAAAAGAAGCAAATTGGATCAGAAGATCACGCACCTGAAATATAGCGTACATAATGCAGGTGAGCGGCCTGTTGTGGGAATACCTTGCAACATTAAATATGTTCAGTCCCCACTTATTTAGATCTTCCAGTTCCTTTTGAAAGGACAAAAACAGAACCGTTACAATATTTTTCAAGACATTTATCACTCTCATGTCTTTTGCATTTTCCAACAGTTTAAACAGATGCAAATTCAATCTTGTGATAAGTGTGTGAGTGCATGAACATGCATACTTAATTAAGTACGCGAAAACAGAGTAACTGTGAAGGGCTGCTGCCAAAGAGCTTGTACAAGCAGATGACATTTCTTTGTGTGGCAGGGGAATTATTTATGATGTGTGTTTCCAGGTAGCAAGAAGAAATGCCCTGACAGAGACGAAGGCCCCACAGCCAGTTTGCTGGATATGGTGTTTGCTCTCCTCTGCATTCATCACATATTTTTTCATTATTTTAGGGGTATTTTCAAGGAATTTATGAACATAGAATATGCTGTTAGGGCCTGGTACCATTAATTAAAGCATTTGTAATGGACACATCACTTCAGAGATACTGACTGCAGGTTTGGTTGTGGTTTTTTTTGGGGGGTGGGGGGTGGCAAGGGAGGGGGACAGGCCAGCCAGCCAGTCCATTCCTGGCTTCCAGATAACTCTAGTTCTCCCAGAACTGCAAGAATCTGTCATACCTTGGCCAGATGGTCTTCCTTTTCTGTTTTCACACCAAATCGTGAAATGCTGGTGTTATTTAAGCTTGAACTATGCATTAATTTTTTCACTCCACTGATCTGTGTCATGAGCTGCTGTTTTTTCTTCTTCTCTCTGTCTTTCTGGGTGGGAGAAGGAATCTCCACATCATTCTGCTTGTCTGTAACAAATAAAGGTGAAATGAGTCAACATGGTTTGCAGGGTGAACACTCATCACGCCACTCAAAATCAGCCCCTTAGCCTTCCTGATTAAGTGGCTCTCCACACCAGTTCAAACCCATGTGTTTCTGCCGGGGGTCTTCTCTAATTTTGGGACCGAACTGAACCAAACCCAAAGCAAACCAGGCACACAACCTCTGTTTGCCCTCTGCAAGACTGAATCTTCCCACTGAACCCTGCTGGGACACGAAGCGCCAGGCTGCTTTCATCACAGCCATTTTCAAGCCGCACTGCTTTGGGACACGGCACGTGTCCAGGAGTTAGCTCTCCATGCCTGAAGGGCCCCAAGTTCTGCTTATGGCTAGATCTCAATTAATTTTGGTTATGTATGTTCAGGAAAATAAAATATATATTCGAGAAACACATTTTTCCTCAATAAAGTATAGAAGCATCGATTTTTGCATTCACTCTACTGATACTTATTAGGGCCAAACTCATCTCCATAGCCCCTGCTCTTAAAACACCAACGCAATTAACAAATCTGTGTCACCGATTCATTCAAGGTTTGCCCTTTACAAACATACACAGACTAACATACAATGCACAGGCTGTATTTCTGTCGTCATGCTCAGAGACAGTAAGAGCATTGGGGCACATTAAGTAGGCACCTCGTGGGGCACAAACTTGGCTGCAGAGCTGTGCTTAAGAAAAAAAATCTATCCGCATATGCTACTTACTGCCTTTGCAACTGATTTATTTGCTGGGTGAAAATGGAGATACAATGGCTCAACTTTCACACTAACCATTTTTTATGAACTTTTAGAAAAGGCTCTTTGCACCTTTGCATCTCTGAGGACCTCCAGAAAAGACTAGGCATCTAGGCACCAGTTACTTTTGCCTTGGTTGAATTAAAATTCTCTGAAATAAGAACTACCAGCGTGTCTGCACCACTGCAATTAAGAAGGAAGCCATTATTCACAGCAATAGTCAAGCTGACATCAACGGGTGTTTCCCCTGTGTGTTTTTGCTGAACAGAAGGACTTTCCTCTACATAATCTCCTTAGCAATGACTAAGGTTAAGGCAGCACAAAATGGACATTCTTGAGCCGAAATCTCTAATTTGTTAAATCATGTTCCCATCGTGGTGGCAGCAGCAACATCCCTCGCCCCTCAGGAAAGGGCATGTGCCGAAAGGTCATCGTGATCCTCCCCATTTACGTGATGTGGCCAACAATAAACCCACTGTTTTCTATCTTTGTCCTTCATCCAGATCCAAAGCTGGCATCCTTGCTCTCGCTGACCAAACGGTGACGGCAGGACTGGCCCCTCTGCAAAGGACGTCACTTCCTCAGCTCATTTAATATGTCAGGAGACTGAATGAAGTCATGTGATCCGGTGCTAGTATCTGTAGGTTATCCCCATTGAACAAACACTGTTTGGACATAAATTAATGTCCTCTCTGCATATTTGTTTGTTTGTTTGTTCAACCTCCTCAGTTATAAGACTCCTGTTATTTTGTGTGTTCAGTTAATTTTAAACCAAGTTGTTTTTTTTTTTTTTTTTTGGGGGGGGGGGGAAGTAAATCATAAAAATGTAACAGCCTGACTTCCTAAAAAAAGCTTTAAGAACCTTTTAAAAGCTTTACTAATTTATTTTTAATATGAGCAATCAAGTTGCAGTCTGGCCCAATCTGGAGAGCCTGCACCACTCGGCATTAGCGCAGCACTAAGCGGCCGAGCGGCCCTCAGACTGCCACAAAACGGTGAGGACGTCACCATTACAGAACATGTGAGCAAAAGCAGAATAGGGAGGAACAAGACCATTGTCAAGACCTGCAAAAGGAAATGCAGTTACCTGACCCAGCCTGAGCTCAGGGAATAATACAGCCCTGTTAGCACCAGCAGCAGCTTCAGCTAATTAGTCCCCGCTGAGACACAGACTCGCTAACTCGAGTGTATGTGTGGTTTATCAGTTTTATATCAGGTCCACAGTATCAAGCCACACTGGGTATTTCTGCTGCAGCATATCCTGCTCCAGAGACATACGCCTACTGGCAAAGAACTGATGAACAACAAACTCCCAGAAAATGCCATGGTGTTCATGCTTCCCGGCGCGTTGTGTACGCTCCAGGCTCCTCCAGCTGAAGAAGTGGCCTGCTGGCTGGCAGCTAGGCAGTCTTGTTTCTACTCCCTGTATTAATTCATGTTCTGGATGTTACGATTAAGCTGAGCAATAAGACAGGGCCCATGGATTCCCGCAAAGCAGCTACAGACTTACATGGATTATTAATGATGTGATGTGTCCTAAATGCATGCAGTAGTTCCAGTTGCAACTGGCTACTGAAATCACTTTAAAATCCCTTAATGGAAATAATTGTGTGTCATACATTGAATGCATTCTGGGCCATCATAACCGCAGGGCACGAGTCCCCCACGAGCTCCGGCATCCCACATACATTCAGCATTTGAAGCTGTTGGACTCAGAGATACGTATGTGAGGGTCCTGTGCTAAGCTTCATTTTATATGCCAATGGTCACAAATTCTAAAGCTGCTTGAAAACACAGGAAATTATATTTTTCATAACAAATATATTTTATAAATGCAGAGGATTAATTCACATCAGTAGTCCTACGAGCTCCAACAAACCTAATGAAATGCAAAATATTCTCTTTACCCTTCATTCTCACATCCAGTGCAAAATGAGAAAATACACACAAATATATAAAATGTCCGGGCTGAACCTAAACCCTGTCTCTGAAGGGGAAGATGCAGCTGGATGAGGCAGCAGTTGCAGAGATGAGAGTATGCAGTTGGGCTTGTGTGACTTTGTCCTTTAAGTAAGGTCAACGCAAAAATCAAACATTGCATAACGCAGCTCCCAGTCGCTTAATCCATCTGAACAGCAAAATCTTTTGAATTGAAGAAGGAATTCTTCTGTGGGTGGCCTTATTCAAACACCGTATTATTTTCCTCCCCATGTCCACTTTGGAAGTGAAAAATCAAAACATTTAAATAATGATCTGCCCCAAAGGAAAACTGGGCACAAGCACCTACTGATGGCTATTAGGCTGCCATTAATCGTTATCTTTGAATCACCCGAAAGCTTGGGATGCAACGCCTTACCCAGGAAAGTGTTGGAAATGTACTCAGACACCTGGTTGCCGGAGCGGCTCATCTCAGAGAGGTGTGTCAGCTCCCGGTTCAGCATCCTCTTGAACTGGGAGGGGAAGAGCACAAACACAAAGGTGGCATTTTTCTGAATGTTTTTCCAAATTAATACAGCTTTATCACAAGCAAGTCCACAAACAAGATGTTAAAAGCAAAATTCTGGAGATACCTGGAATGGAGTCAGCGACACATAGTTTCATTTAGATATACTGTTCAGCAGCAGCATCACTAGATATTTCTTTTCAGTACCTTAAACTACAAAATTAATTTCCCCCAAAGATGCATATTAGGTTTTACTGCAACAAAATGAGAAGGTAATGTTTCAGAAAATCTCTGAAAGATCAAATTCTTGTATTGTTTTTAAGTTCCACATCCTATAACCTTCTTTTGTTCTCAATTTTGTAAGTTTGCTCCATTTTGAATTATGCAAGTAAAAAACTGCCTATGTTCAGCACATAACAGAGATATGCCACAAATCTGAAGATCTGCTTGGATCATTACAGTAAAATCCAGGATTCGAGCATTTGTTCACCCAGCTATACAAGCTATGGTCCTCCTAATTTTCTAATCACACATTTTCATTGCTGCATCATTTTACCCCGCAACAGTGAATTCCCAAAGGGGAAAAAAAAATCTACATACATGTATGCTGCATGCACAGTACACACATATGTCTATCTCTTGCCATACAGTACGCACAAATAACCATTTTAAAAGCATGTTTTCCTTATAGAGCTTTTATCCAAGCAGTACAGTACAAAACCCCAGCCATTTATAAGCCTTCAGGATTTAAACCCACCTTAATATAACCCCAAGATACAGATAACAAATAGTTTGCTTCAGGCATTTTGGAAAACTCCACGCCACCGTCCACAAATCCTCACGGAGAAATCGCCGGTCAGACAGGAGAGCTTCCTCGGGCACACCGACACCCCCTTCCCCAGTCAATAAAAAAAATCAGTGTTCATCAAAGCCAGAGATCCCCCAACGCCCGGCAGTTGCTAATCCCAGACAAAGCCAAGCTTGGCACAGCATCTTTGCAGAGGGCTGAACGTGGGTGTATTTGCTCGCAGGAGAGAATAATGAAATCAGGGATTGCACGAAAAAACGAGAACTAATCCAAATGTATTCAGCTGGATGGCTGGAAGCACTTATGAATTATGAATTGTCCTGGTTGCTTAGTTGGCTGAAGGGGGTCCCCACTCCACATCAGCTTTGCTCAGCTGAACTGTACAGCAAAAAAATGATGCTGGTTTCTGCGGGCTTGCCAGCTTTAGTAACACAGCCATCTTTTTAGAAGGAAGATTAAAATGGAGGAAGCTCTGTGCATATTTAAATAAGTCAAAAGTAGGCAGCAGCCTCTTCTCCGTTTCTGCTTTGTTTTAATCCTCTTCATTACAGAGGATTTTCAAAGCAAGTATTCACAGATGGATTTTTAAAAGCATAATTTTTCACATTTTCCATGTGATCATACGTTTTTCCCCCTACATGGTAAATGGCAAAATGCAGCAATGTAGCAAAATGTACCTTTGCCAACTGGAACTATTTCTCAGGTAAAAGGTATAAGCTAATAATAACCTTAAATCTGTAAGGTCAGCCTGCAATTAATAAATTCTTTTTTACAATATATTCACAATCCCAATTGCAAGATTTAATCATTATTGTAATTTATTTTAAGCTGAAATGCAACCACTTTACTAGGAAGCTGTAGCTGTCCTTTTAGCATCAAATCAGAAGAAAAGCACATTGTCCTGGGTCTGACAGAGATCACAGCAAGGAGTCACCGCCGATGTGCTGCACTCGCCCTGCTTTAGGATGTCCTTGGTGATTGCTAGCTGTAACACACTGCACGACAGCGGCCAGCACGCCAAAAATAAAAGTGCAATCTCTGGTCTAAAATTATTTACTTCCTCCAATTGCCTTCATTAAATGTTATCTATCAGCCTCGCTTGCATGACATCATGAGGCTTCCTCGTGTGCTCTGGGACGTGTGGGACATGTGGGGCACCGGGGCAGCCTGTGCTGCATTGCACCCCTGTCGCCACTGCAAGAGCCCGCACGCAGGGAGAGGCAGAACCCGCACACAGCCCGTGCAGAGCTCCCCACTTGCTGGACCAGCACTGAGCACCACAAAAATCACGCCTCACTGGCCAGGCATGGCTCCAGCTTCTGCTCAGCACCGTCCAGATGGAACTGCCGCTCAGCCTTTTGGCCATAAGAACCACACGGTGCAAATGAAGTTGCAAACCCACCTCCTTCTCTCCTTGAATTTATGATTATCAGAGGTGGAAAGCTGATGTCGCCTCCCTTTGAGCACGTGGCTGTCTGCGTAGATCAAAGATGGGGTGCCATCTGCTCGGATTCTGCCACCACCATCTCTGCTGCTTTCTCTTGCAGGAGCCTGCCTTGTCCTAGTGTGACTGTCACACAGAGAGGCCTCGTTTGCCAGGTTACTCAACCAGTTTAAATACTGCCTCATGGGATGCAGGTGGGAGCAAGATGTGAAAGACGGTATCTCGTGGGATACGGCCAGGAGCAGGATGTGAAAGATGCTGGCTGCCCAGGAGAGCATCCCACAGCGCTGGGTCATGGACACGGGCTTTGGCTCATGGGGTCTCCAGTAAACTTTGTGTCAACCAAGAGGGACAAAAGCCTTTTTGAAACTCCTAAGAGAAACCTTAGTGACGGAGAACGAGTGGCAGCGAGAATGAAAACCAAGTAAGAGAAAGCCTGTGGGAGGAGAGGAGGTCTCTGACCCTATCAATTCCTCACAGTGACGTATTTTCGCTGGTCACAAGCACCAGCCACCGACACATGAGCACTCCCACAGACTTACAGCAAAGCATGTGCTGAAACATTTCTCTGGATCGAGGCCTTTATCTTTACAAGGAAAACACCATAATCAGATGATCACACAAACAACTTTTAAGCAACGTTGAATCTGTCTGGTTTTCTGTACAATTGCCCCTTTCAGACTAATAATTCCAAGCAGTGGACAAACATCAGAAAAAATTGCCTTTACCTCACAATTGGCTGCCTTTTCACAGCGGCACCAAGCAATTAAATGGCCTCCACAAGGTCACCTAAGCCATCTGCAGTAGAGATGAGGGCAGATAGAAGACCTTGGGTTTCTCATATCTGATCTTTAACCAGGAATCTGTTCCCTTCACCTCCTCCAACAGCCTTAATCTTGCTCACTTTTCCTGACTTTTAATCAGCAACCTTTTATAAACGAAGACAGCAGTATTAGAGCACTGCTAAAAGGACTACCGGGGCCAGACCCAGCCGAGACACCACCCACAGCCCGAGACACCACCCACAGCGCTGTAAGAATACCCACGTGCTTTGCAAAGTTTATTGCAAATTACCATCTGAATGATGCTGGCACCTAAGCAGTATTTACTTAATAACACTATACCCTTTTAAAATGAACAGAGTTCAGCATGGACCAAGGCATGCTGATGGTGCACTCGGCAATCACAGTGTCTCTGCTGCTCGTGGGGGGCATTTGGGATTTTTCCTGAGCTTCCCTTGATGTCAGGATGCTCTGCAGTGACACAGCTTCCTCTGAACTGCTTTTGCCATTTGCCTGCGGCGCCTGCGGGGAGAAAGCGCGTTTGCTGCCTCTCTGCACAGATCAATGACTGATGTCATGTGCAAACCTCTGTAAGATCCCTTCATTAAATCGATTTGACAGCAAAGGGTAAAACAAACAGATTGCACGCTAGCAATGAGAAAATACCAACTGCTCTGCCATTAAGCAAACAGAAGTGGTGCTGCTTTAAAAAGCTCGTGCATGAGCACAGCATGGCCCTCAGCTCGGCAATTACAATAATGCGTATCAGGAACATGTGGACATGTGCTGTTATTTTCATAATTTATAATCATCTTGGTGCCTTTTACAAAGGAAATAAGCACCGATAACCTCACTGTACGGATGGGAACTGAGGCACACACAGAATATGCGCGTGCACACAGGAGGATGTACACGGGAGGGGATGCCCACCCCAGAAAGAAGCAAAATCAGGAAAAGGGCTTGAGGGTCCCTGCTCTCTACCCAGAACTCCAATCACAGGACCGTGCAGTTAACACATTCAGCTGATGAAAAGAGTGCAGATAACATAAATAAGATGAAGCCCCAGCCAAAAATTTTAATAACCAAATACACATGGTGGTACAGCTGACCTTCCCAGCAAGTCGCAGAGGTCTAAAACCATCTGGAGCGCTGTGCGAGAAAAAGCCAGTGCATTGCATGGAGTTTTCCTGTTTTGCATGCTCTGAAGTAACTGCAGAAGTCATCTGAACCAAATTAAGTCTCCCAGAAATTGAATCATTCTTTGATTACCAGCAGTGACCCTTTTTCATGTATTCTCTGGTAGAGGGAATCACAGTTTCTTTCCAGCTTTCCAGTCGTGTGTGCGTGCGGCAATTTCCTTGATTACTGTTGGGAAAGTTCACTCATAGTTCCCCTCTTGGCTGCCCACACTGCACCCTTGCTGCTCATGTTCCCTCTGCACCGGCAGCTGCACTATTTGCTTTGCAAGGACATGACCATGGGAGCTCAGCAGGCGTGCAGCGGCATCAGCATCAGCACTGAGCGCGGCAGCTCCCTCCCTCCCTTGGCAGCCGGCCCTCCACCCCATCCTAACCAAAAGCTCTGTGTGCGAGGCCTGCCTGCCTTCATTTGTGTGAGAGACAGAAAATTTGGCCTGTCGTAGATTAGGCCAAACATCTGCCAGACTGAGGAGCCCCATCACGCTGGGAGCGCGCCGGCAGAGGGGCCACCCTGTGCCACACGGGGCGGCGTCCAGGGCAGCACCCAGCCACACGTGGGACATCTCCCCAGTGCTTCAGTGGGCAAAGTCCCACCTTTCCGGCTCTTCATGGAAGAAACAACTCTTCTTCCTTTCCTAGGAAGGTTAGGGAGAGCCACACCGCGGCACACACAGCTCTTGGCCTTTCCAGCCCCACACCAGCTCCAGCGATAGTCCTGCTGTTATTCCCATTCCTACTCCCCTTTAGAGCAGGCATCAGAGGTGTTCCTGGTGCTTTACAGGGAGACTAAAGACAGGAGGATGTATCTGCTGCTGATGTAAATCCTTTGAAGTCGATGTATACCAGCTGGGGTTCCCTGAGGCCAAGAGTCCTTATGCAAAGAGGCTGCTTAAAAAAGTTTTAGTCATTTGCAGGAGCTGAGGGCAATTTCAAGATAAAAGAGCTGCTGAGATGCTGTGGGGCTCCAGCCTGCCCGGAGTACCTAGGGAGAGTGGGGTCCCACCCCACACTTTGATGGAGGAATCTCGGTGCAGATCTCCAGTGTGTAAAAATGTTTATAAACTCCGTTCCCCGCGACCCACCCTTCTGACGCAAACATTACATCCCTCACTCTTCCACCACTCCTAGGCTCCTAGAAATCCTTAGAACAAAAGGATTTGTGGTACGATTGTTACTTTCGCCTTTGATTTCCACGCAAAGGCTGCTGGGCTGAATCCTTCTCAGCTTAATTGCCTGGGTAAATTACTGCAGGTCCAGAGGCGCAATTAAACTTTGGTGTAACTCCACTCGTTTCAACAGCTCTTCTCCTGGGAATAACTGGATGCCCAGCACTGGGAGCTGGGAAGAGCTGACACTCACCTGCCTGTGTGACGGAGCAGGAACGAGAGTCCAGCCGGAAATTATTTACACACAGGAGGGAAATTACTCATCCGTGTATACAGCAACCAGGTCAAACAGCAAATGTGTAATGCTTTTGTCTGGACCTCTGGTCGCTCTAAGAGAAGAGATGTCACACTCATGTGCTAATGCAGGTTTGTAAAAAAATCAGATTAGTCTCATTGCCTGTGTTTCAGAAGTTAGAATGAGTATTTCCAAATACCTAGCCCTCTCTTCCTGACACGGACAGCTCATTCCTGTATTGCACAGAGACACCTACCCCTCAGGCAGACAAAATTCCCGGAGCTGGGATTTTGCCTGAGCAGTGGCAGAGCCAGGCTCACCGTGTGCGCTCCTGGGTGCCCCGGGACAGGGGTCAGACCCAAACCTGGGCACCCCCTGCTCGCTCCTGAGGCAGGGCAGGGAAGCTGATCTCTGGCACACAAGTGCCTTGTAAGGTCATTTTTCATTGCTGTTTTTTCCTCAAAACCTGCTGGTTTTGGAGTGCTGGAGCATTTCTTTTGTTGCTTCTTAAAACATCTGCAAATGAGTTAAAATTCTTTAATTTATAGAAGCCGTAACTCATTCATTTGTCTGTGCTTTCCTGATGTTACACCACTTACAGAAAGGGCTATATCAAACAAATTTGCAGCTGTCCTTGTTACACCGTAATTTCTATCAACTTTCCTTTTGAAGCACTCACACCAAGGATGACGGGAAGGTGCATTTAAATGTTTAAAGAAAAAAAATGAGCCCACTTCGCAGTAATCATTACTAAAGGGAGGAAAGTTTTCAGACGCATTTCAATGCCTGAAGAAAAGTGGAATGGCTGCAGTCAACTATCAGTCATTAAAAAAATCAAATGCTTTTGCAACTCTTTCTAGTCCTTGTTTCCTAAAACAATATATTTTTTAATGTGCTAGAAACTATTTTTAATGAGATACAAAGTACTATTTGTTTTTGGGGGTTTTTTTGTTTTCCCTTCAGCTTATTTTTTAAACCAAAAAGTAAACACACGGTTATGAAATCTCCAATTTCACATCAAAGGAGAGTTGATTTATATGTATGTTCAAAGGAAGACTTTAAAGGAGTAACATCATGACCAACTTGTTGGCCTTATGTTATTAAAATAATTTTAAATTCCACAATGTAAATGTTGATAAATAAATAGCATGTTGCCATAAATCAGCATGTGGCTGCTCATGAAAGCAGTAACATATATCTGATGTAGACAGAACAATATTCAGGTTTTACCCATGAAGTTTAGCATTTCTGAAAGCAGCCAGCAGAACCTCCCTTGGGTGGGACGTATTTACGCAACACGGGGCTTAAGAAGTGATGAAGTGGAACCTGAAGCAGGAGTGTTAGCACCGGTAGGTTTCCAGCTCATTTCCAGAGACCTGAAATATGCAAATGGCATTAAAATGCCAGAAAGGAAAAACTCCCAATAGGATCCTGCCCGAGGAAAGCACTGTGAATTAGCACTGCCTAGAAACAATACTGAATCTCCTTAGTTAAAAGCAGGCTTGGGGCATGTTACTCACTTGCTGGGAACTGGTAAGGCAGAAGAAAAAACCCCTCCGCCCGATGCTGGCGAATTGGTAAGGTCATAGAGAAACCACCCCATTTACTTTCCTGAAAATGAATGTGTCATGTGTAAGGTGTGCCTGCCTGAGTTTTTGTTGGCACACGAAGAAAATGCCTGCCATACCCTGCAGGGCCAAATCCGCTTACCACCTCCTCCATCGGGCAGTCCGGAGGCACCCAGTGCTGATGGATTCACTTCGCGGTGTATCCAATAGCACTGTGTCTGGTACCCAGCAGCCCTCGGTTCAGCTTTACATTTGTTGTTTGGGTTGACATGAAATAGCAAGACTGAGGGAATGTAAGATTTCACGCTGCGTGGTGTGACAGAGCACATATTGTGTGGTCTCCTCAGGTGGAAAAACCACAGCAGGGGGTATGGCCCAGTCTGCAGCGCGATCTGAAGCTCCTTTGGTTCCTTTGGCAGAAGCACAGGTTGATTTCTGCTCCATCCAAAATGCTCTTCCTACACTTAAGAACAGGTCTCTTGTAGCCAATTAATACACGCAACCACAACCGGAGCCTGCGTGTCAACTTACTCGATTTTGTAAGGATTTCCTCACCAGTAAGTACCAAACTGCACATGGCAAGAGCTCGCAACCACACGAAAGCTGAGCAGCGATCCCTCAGGAACTGTACTCTCTTCTTCATCACTGAAAGGTACATTTTGTAACATAAAACAAATTACACTGTAAGGAGGAAGGACCACACCGATGGCACATTGCAGGCAAGGGGTAACTCCTGAGACTAGTACCACCTTTTCCAGAGCAGCTGACACAGCGTGGTCAGTCTTCATACCACGTTTTCAGCCCAGCACTGGTTGTATTTTTCACTTGAACGAGAGGTGAGCAAAGAAAACCAGCAAAAAGGAAAAACATTTGTTCTGCAAAATCATTTTTATAGAGTTTTACCAGGTGGAAAAATGTTTGCCATGTTAAGTGCAAAAGGAAAATCAGGAAGAAGAGATGATGAGTACCAGCCTGAGCTGAAGGCTAGGAAGCAACAGCAAAATTAAAACCTACAGCAGCTTGTTTGTTGACATAAAGTTGATTAAAGAAAGACCTGATGCAGCTGACAACATCTGTGGCCTCAAGAGCAGATAGCGCTCCAGAAGGCTGCAGATCTCAAACCAAAATCTTCTGTCAGTCACACCCATGCAAACCACACTGCTGCCAAATGACTACGCAAGGAGAGCCCACAAACCCGCGAGCCTCCCCAGCCGCTCGTCCCTGCCAGGGCAGGCAGGCAGCAGGCAGAGGCAGCCCTGCTCCCGGGGAGCTCGGGGCTGCGCATAAGGAGATGCTGGCCATTCAGATGAAATATGCCTGGATTATACTCTCAATCTTCAGGAGAAAAAAAAAGAGAAAAAACCAAACATCTGAGAGGGAAGAGCATTTGTCATTTAACAAAGAGAGCAATGCAATTAAACATGGGATTTTGTTAATCGTGTGAAGCAGCAATTTAAATTTAATTTAAATTTGAGTCAGGCTCTGCAGTCATCATTTAAGCAAATCCAGCTGGGGTTTTACCTGAGTAGGAGAACAGGCTCTGGAAAATTCAAATAACTTTGTGCCCTGAGATGACTCTTCCATGATGCCCGTGATGAGGAAAAACTCCGGCAACTTTTAATTGACAGAAGTCTGTATGCTTCAGAAAACACAGGATAAAGAGCAAGTCCTAGGAAGAAGTCAGTGTAGCTCTACAAGACGGTATCCCCCCAGAAAACATGGCAGTTGGTCCTGCCAAAATGAAAATGAGGCTAACGCAAGCACCAAAACCATACGGAAGGCACTAATTAATGTAAATATATTTAAATGAAAAGTCCTTCTCACACAGAGATAGGCAAATTATTTGCAGAATAATTTTTATGTGGCGTTTGCCCAGCTGTGCTAAACCAGCAGCAAGGTGAGGCACTTCTTGTTTGTTTGCTTTAAACACAGGGCAAAGGCTTTAATCAGAGGAATCTCTCCCTCTAAGAGCTCTGACGGATGAGCCTTCAAACCAGTACATCTCCACAACATGTTCTGGCTTTGATAACGCAACATCTTTCAATTAAGTTTCACTTAGCGCAAGTATTTTGATCCCCAGCCGCCCCACCGAGAGCAGTTGCTCTGCAACTGGGTAAAAAACAAAGAGTTCGGAGTAAGGCTGTGCAAACTGCCCTGGTCCACAAAATCGGGTCAGGATTGGGACTGCTCCAAGGATTAAAGCCTACTCTGCAATCCTTCACAGCTCACCCTCATCTAAGTGATGCTTCTCCTCCGAGATTTCATGCTCATTCTCCGGTATCCTCACTTCACTTCCAGATAGGTCACTGCTCTGAACAGTTAGTCACTCTCTAGTCCTGCCCTCAAATCATGATTCATTTTGAACCTGCCTTTGAGCTATTATTTATTTAAGCCCCACCCTAATGTGTTATAACGTAAAAGTCTGAGAATGCAGAACTTTTAAAACACATCGCATCCCAGCACAAGCAGAAATCTTTAAAGGACATGTTAGAAGGTCCTGGGCACTGTCACGTCCCAGAGGATGGCAGCTCCACAGAAGGGCTCCCAGGAGGATGGATTTGAACCAACATTCAAACCAAAGTCTTCTTATCTGCTGTGGCTATCTAGACGTGCTGGTCCTGGGATCTCCCTCGTATGGGCTTTTCCCACCCGTTTACCACAACAGTCCCAGCAGGTGAGGATGCATCTGCCGCTCAGAGTCACTGTGCTCTAGGAGGCACCTCAAACAGTGGCACTGGCTCTCAATGCTGGACACTTCTCCCAGTGGTGCAGCTTTCCAGTACTTAAACATTTGAATCAGTTTGACTAAGACGTTCAGAAACTGGCAGCCCAGAGGGCTCACAAGACCAGAATATTATATTGTTAAATAACCCACATACGGCCCCACTATTCCACCCCACTCTTATGACATATCTGATATAGTCAGAATGATTTATTTTAGAGGCCAAAGAGCAAGGGAGGAGGAACAGGATGGATACAGAGATAGCTACCCCATAAGTCCATTTATGATAGTGATGAGAACTGATACACAGGAGTTGACTCGGACCCATCTCCGCAAGTCTTGAACATCCATGAGGAGCTCTGAGGGGTTTTACAGCCTGGGGCAGAGCCACTGCCCAGAGCCGGCTCCTCCTCACTCAGCAGGCTTCACTGGAACCTTGCGCTCTCCACTCCCAAGTGGCTCTGTTAAAAAACCTGGCTCCTGCATCACCCATAGCTTTGCCTTAAGAAAAAGACTGCCCTGTCCTCTAGCACAAGGACATCCTCAACACAAACGAAAAGCCATCAGATAAAACCAAGATGGAGTGAATATTCCCAACCTCAGATATAAACAGCTCCTACCGCAGTTCTCACCGAGCACAACGATCGCCTAGCATCCTGCTCTGCAGACAGCAGCTGTACGTCTAAGAAACAGTTAACCGCTGCTGAACACGCCGACGTCAAACCTGACACGGGCAACGTGTTAGGGCTCTGCAGGGACTGAAGCAGAGCGATGCCAAGGGCTGCTCTGACCAGCCTGCCACACTCCAGAGAGCTGGGTAGCAGATCCCGGTTTCCATAACGTAAGTCCCTGGGCGAGGGGAATACCGGCGTGCGGCTGGGGAACCGCGTGCGGAGCTCAGTGATTCATCCCGGCTTGTAAAAACAGGAGACGTGGAAGTCTCTTTGTTTGCTGGCTGCTGCACAAGCGAACAAGCCCCTCTTTGTGCGGCACTCGGCTATTTTAAAGCGCATTAAACAAAGGAAGTTACAGCAAAAGCAAGCAAAAGACTAAACAGGTCGGCACCACTTAAGGGAAACATCACGTCCAAAGGGGATGAGACGGAGGGCTGGTGGGCTGGCAGAAGACAGGCGAGCGGGCGCGGAGGCTGTGCAGCCCAGCACATACGCTGCTGGCACTTGGCCCTGTGCCGTGCTCAACCTCTACCACTGACCCCAGGAGTTTACATTAGTGTCCAGATGTTTATTTAGCCACTGCCTCCTGAAAGCTAGGTGCGGCCTTGCTCCTCTTTTCTGACTGAAATGCCCTTTGAAATACAAGCAAAATGAAATCAGTTATGTTTATCTTAGTGGCTTCTGGCTCACAAGCAACCAAGATAGGAGTGCGAAGCCCTGACGTGCTGCTGCCCTGAGCCACTGGCTGGAAACGGCCTTGGGTGGCAAGATTTGAGTTGCATCATTCAGCACTTGGGAGTAACGGAGATGGCTTTAAGAGCTGACATGAGAAACTAAAGATTTACTCTGCAGTGTCTGCAGCTGCATGAGCAGTGCTGGCGGGGACAGGTCCCCCAGGGAACAGTCCGGAGAGAGCAGCGGGTTTCAAAAGTGTCAAGAGCACAAGGCAGGCACCCTGATGACACCACCTCTGTCAAAATCAGAATATCCTCACAGAGCACAAACGACATCACCTGTCCATTTACTTACTTGACAGACTGCAAAAAGCTCTAAATAAGACTGGTCTGCTTTAAGGAGATGGAAAGGTACTGCTTGGGCCCATTCAGATATATCTGTTTTAGGCACAGTCTGGGCTGTATACTGCACAGCCAGGAATCAAACGTCTTCTCCATCCCTAAATGCTTGGAGCTGGCAAGACCAGCATTTCAGCTGGGAAAAATACTTGCTCCTTTTTAAGATTCAGGAGATGCACCGAGTGTGTCCTTCTCAAGATCCCAAATGCTAGGCTAGGTAGTAGAGCCGAGGGGGTCCTGCACTTCCATCCGCAGGACAAGCGAGGCTGCGCACAGCTGCCTAATGCCAAATGCAACATTACAGGGTGGCCACCAAGAGAGAATATACCCCCTCTTTATCAGCAGGCCCATGACTCACAAATCCTTCTGAGACACAGCAGCTGTCTGAGCTGGAAGTTGGACAGGGTGATAAATGCAAGCAAAAAAAAAGAATATATATGTTACAATAATGTAAATATGTGGTCTGCTTCTTCAGGCAACACTGAGTGCCTACAGAGCTTTTTGCAGGTAATTTCGTTTCACTGCACAGCTGCAGTGCCATACTCTCCTCACAGCAAAAGGTTAGTATTAATGTTAGGAAAATAAATCCCCTTCGTATTGGTTGCATTCCCTGCAACCAGGTAGTTTTCCAGATAACTTTCTAAATTAGAGAGAAAAAAACTAAGGGCACTGTGCACGGTCAGTTGTTCTGCAGCAAAAGCTTGGAGCTGGAGCAGCAAGGGATTTGGGCTGGCCTGCAGATCAGGCACTGCTCTGGTAATGCAGCAGGACTCACAGATACCGACAACACACAGGGGAAACAGTTTCCCCTTTGCCAGTTTTACGTCCAATCCCTGCTCCTGGGACCGTAGTGTCCCACCGTGCAAGCAGCAGTGCTTCCCTGGCTCACACTGATGTCAGTGCAATCAGACTCGTTAGCTCACAGTAAGATTAGCTGCTCATTTCCTCACTTCTCCTGTAATTAACTCACATCTTAAAAACGTATATGCACATGTTTTAACTGATGTTTTCCGAAAACCATCAGCTTAAAGCCAGGATGCTGTCCTGCATGGTGTTTCCCCCCAGCAATTCCTTTTTGTTGCAGGACTTCTGAGAATCACCCTGCGAACACGTATGCCGAGATCCTCCCTCTCTCTCTGCTGTTGTTGCAACTCTGGGTTTTCTAAACTACGTCTGTCAGGAAGGAGACAGGAAATTCGAGTCACACTTGCAACAGCTGTGCCATGCCTACTATCAGTCTCAAATGACGTAGTTTGGCTTGGGTGGCGCGGGGCCAGGAACTCGGCGAGAGCGGAGGTCAGGAAGATAGGTCACTGTTTATACTGCTCTTGCACTTGGGAGCATGCTGAGTCTATTTGCTTTCTTCCTATCTATACTGTTTCTCTTTCCGTTTTTCTTTAATAATGTGGAGCCCAAGCATCCTGTTTTCAAAACATCTGACTGTTTTTCTATTTACCGGTGACAAATTTAAATGCCGTTGACCAAAGCTGGCAGTTGAGTGGGATACTTGGTGAAGGGAAAAACCTTACCAATTAAGGACCGTCGCAGCCTCCTCCTAAAGATGCACGTCTCTAAACCAAGGGCTTCTTGCTCTGCAAGATCACTCTGCAGACTGTACGTCTGCCACCAAAACCCAAAAGCCACAAACCCCCAAATTAATTTATGTCAATATTTAGTGCTGATGAGGCAAGGAAAGTGAGGTGTGAGGCCATTTAATGTTCTTCTTTCGCAGATGAAAATGATACTGGAAGTTGACCAAAAAACGCAGACATTTCAGAAAATGGTTATGAAAGAACAAAGTTTCAGGAACCTTTTGCTCAGCCCAGCTGCAAGCCATCTGCACACAGAGAGATCACAACTTTTAATTACTACAACAAGCAATTTAGTTAAAGTCTTTCACCTTCACGAGTCTGGTTTGGCAGTCAGAAAAAAAAAAAAAGAATCTCAAAGTTAAGGGTATCAGTGTCCACATTGGAGGTGCAGCCCTCTGCAGCCTAAACCTTTCTCAGCTTTCACCCTGGGTTCCCTCAATACAAACAAACAAACAAAAAATATTCTTTCTTGAAAGCTTGGTCTATAAAACTTTTATTGCTTCCTTTGGCCCCGCACGTTGTGGTAATCGCTAACAGAGGAGGAAGCCGAAATAATAGGATTTCTCTGCTCAACGTTTTTCATAAAATCAGTTTATGATTCAGCATTTCTGATTTCATTAATTTCCACTTAGGAAAGAACCCAACAACAACATGGGGTTTGTGCATTACAACTGGGAACCGGGTTTCACCGTGGCAGCGGGTCAGAGCCAGGGATGCAGCAGACACAGCCCGAATCCCAACGACGGAGCAAGCTCAGTCTGGGACTGCAGAGCTGCTCCATCAGACAAGGCACGGTTGTAAACACTGCATTAAAGCCTGGGTGAGAGAAAGCTGAGCTGGAAAAGCCAAGGGATGGGGAGCAGCCAGGCTGTCCCGGAGGTGCGAAGGCTGCGCTGGCAGCCAAGCGGTGCCGCGGGGCAGGGAGCGCCGCCACCCCGCACAGCGCCCGGCAGCCAGGCTCCTGCCCGGGGGGATGCTGCAGCCACAGCCTGGCGTTCGGCTGGGCAGGACGGAGCTGGGGAGCCCGGCTCCAGCACGGGGAGGGGGCAGGCAGGAACAGCAGCTTCTGAAAGTCGCACACAAGGGTTCAGACCTCGCATTTCGCCTTTCCTCTCTGCTGCTTCTCGGTGCGCTCCTGGGACTCTGCTCTCCCTCGCGCTCCTCTTAGCACAATGTACTTTTCTGGCTTTATATTACTTACTTATACTTACTCTCTCTAAATTAGAGAGAAAATACCTGACTCCTCGCAGTAGAACTCAAAACTCCCCTTTCATTACAAATTTAAAAAACCCACCCAAACCCGAAAGGAGCCAAGGTCCCGGGAGGCGGGCGAGCAGCTCCCCCGGGAGCCGATTCCCTGTGCGGGATCTCTGCCGGGAGCCGATTCCCTGTGCGGGATCTCTGCCCTCGCTCCCTGCCCGCGCGGGCGAGCGGTGCGGAGCCAGCCCACCGCTGGGGACACACGGGGCGCCCACCGACGGGCACAACAGCGACCAACAACGCACCGCAACGCTTAGAGCTTACCGCTATTACGGACAGGCAGCAATGAAGATAATTGACTTCTGAAGTGATAATTTGTTAAATGCGGGCGTTTGCCCGCTGTGCCTGGAAACATCGGTGCCGAAGGGACGGGCGCCGGGCGCCTCGGACCGAGCGGAGCGGGGCCGGTGTGTGCGCGGTGGGCGCTGCTGGGACCCGCGGGGCACCCGCACCCCCGGCCCAGCGCCGAACTGCGCGTTCCCTCCTGCACAGCCGGGATGCAGGCGGCCGTGCCCCGCACCGCGCCCCGCACCGCCCGCCGCCCGGCTCCGCACCGTGCCCCGCACCCCCCGCGCCCGGCTCACCTTGTTGGATGCCATCTCGCTGACGGAGCGGTAGGTCTGGATGGTCTCCAGCTGATCCAGGCACCAGTCGAGCTCCTCCAGCGTCTCCATGGCCAGCTTCTGGTAGGGCTCCTCTGCGAAGAGGCAGACGGACATGTAGTCGGGCTGGCGCGGCGGCAGCCTCTCCATGCCGGGGCCGCCCGAGCCGCCGCCAGCGCCGCCGGAGGTGCCGCACCGCTCCCTCATCATGCGGCCGCCGCTGCGCTCCCCTCGCCGCCGGCGAGCAAATCCCCGCCCGCCGCTGGCAGCCGGCACAGCCCCGGCCCCGGCCGCCCGCCCCGGCCCGCCCCGGCCCGGCCCCGCAGCCCGCCCCTGCCCCCGCGGCACGGGTCACCGGGCGCCCCCGAGCAGGGCCGGGCTGCGGGACCGCCGGCTACCCGCCGGCCCCCGGCCCCTGCGCCCCCCCGGCCCTGCCCCCCAGCCCTGCCTGCCCCCGCACCACCAGCCCACTCCCCATCCCCGCCAGCTCTGCCTGCTCCTGCTCCATGGGCCCACTCCCCATCCCCACCTGCCCCTGTGCCCCACCAGCCCTGCCTGCTCCTGCATCCCCCGCCCACTCTCCATCCCCCCCAGCCCTGTCTGCTCCTGCTCCCCCGGCCCACTTCCCCATCCCCACCAGCCCTGCCTGCCTCTGTGCCCCGACCCCGCTCTGCTGCCCCACCAGCCCTGCTCCCCAGCCCTGCCTGCTCCTGCGCCCCTCCAGCCCTGCTCCTTCACCCCTGCCTGATCCCGCTCCCCTCCCCAGCTCACACCTGGTCCAGCTCCCTGCCAATCCCTACTCCCTGCCAGCCCCTAGCTCTGCTGGCGTGTTCCCTGTGGCCTTGACCACATCACCAGCGCTGCGTCCCACTGGTCCCACTCCCCAGTGCCATGTGCCTGTGCTCCCCAGCAGGCCCTGCACCCCAGCCTTGCCAGCCCTGCTCCCCAAGCCTGCTGGCCCCTGCTCCCACCAAGCTCTGCTCCTTGACCCTGTCAGCAGGACAATGCGCTCCTGAGCGGCTCTCAGTGTAAAAGTTAAGGTTTACATAAGCGGATACAGTGAATCATAAAATCTCTCCATGAATGTAACTGCTTCTCATAATACCAGTGACATATGCTTACCCCGTAAATCTGTCAAAGTTAATGGATTCAGCATTTCTAATGGCACTGGCTGAGCAGGTAACAGTGACATCAGAGGGCAGGATTGCTATGATATACACTCAGCGAAGCATCTGCTGTATAGCACGCATGCTGTACACACGTATGCCCCATATGTGTGTATACCACTGCCCTCCCTGTCAAACCCTCACCAGGACTGCATGGGGTGTGCTCCCCGCAGGGCTGCCACCCTCTTCGGCCCCCCGTGTCCTTGGGGGACCAAACTGCACCTCGTGCTGGTACCTGCCTTCATAGGGATAGATCCTCATCATCATTCACCATCGCCATAAAGCAACGAACATCATTAATAAGTATTGTGCACAGGCTGTATGTTCAATGTTGGAAGTTACATGGCAGAAAGTAGATGCTGCCAAAGAGTATTTCAGCAATAAACTTGCAGGGAGTGCTTGGAACTGGCACATTGTAAAGATTCAGTAAATCTGAATCTTTGTGGCATTGAAAATGTTTTTTCTGTGCTCACAGAGCTCCAAACATGGCAAGTAATCTCATTCTTGCATACTTCTACGATACATATATCAAAAAGCAGGTGGAAATAGCCAAAACACACAGAACTTGAGCGTATTTTCCTTTCTAACATGCATATTCTCTATCAACTACTTTATCATGTGAATTAGTTGACCTGGAAGGGCTCAAATTCCTTGTAATAGAAAATGTTTGCGTTGATAAAACTAACACAGGCTAAATCATGACTTTAGGAATTGGAAAAATACCATCTCCTCAGACAAACTAAGGAGGAGCTGACCATACGTGTAAATAACGAACTGCACTGTGCTGTTGTAGTGTGTTCTCCGAGACTTCTCCACTAAGCAGAACCATGGCACGTGTGCATTCCTGCAGCAGCAGCAGCAGCAGGAATAGGTTCATAGAGGACAGACTCTGGCACTAGACCCTAATTTAGCCCTTTTGGGGATTTCCAGCCTTGCCCAGGGTCGAGGTTGCAGGACCTGCTACCCCAATAGTTTCACTTCAGATCTTCACCTCCGAAAGAACCATCACGGCAATGCAAGACCAAGAACAGAAATCTGCACTTGATATTGAAGGATTTATTTTCCCCAGAGCTGATGAAAGGTTCAGGCTATTCCCTTTATATTCCCTTACTTTGAAATCAGAGTTTTGTGTAATAAAAGAAAAAAACCCCACCACCAAAACCCAAGGAAAGGTACTAGATATTACGGAGAACAATGTGAATTAGGAAACTTCAAGTATAAGGTATGGAACAAGGGGGTTTGGCTACTGCTAGTTCTAAATAATTGAAAATTTTATTTTACCTTTTCAGAAGATGAGATAAATATACAGTGAATATTTTATAGATTCTAAATGTTTTTCAGAATTTTTAGCAGACTATATCTGGACAGTCGTGCAAAATGACCGTTCCTTGCCACCAGCGTTTTGCAGCATGTGAGCTGCTTTTCTGCTTCATCTCCCTGAGGCTCCCCTGGGAACAGTGGGAATCCCTTTGGTCTGAAGCCTGGTTTACTCATGTAAAAGTACGAGCATTGTCACTTACCTAGGCCTTTTCAACAAAAACATTTAGAGGACAATAGATTAACGATTTAAATGCAGATGTTTTGAAAACTGCTACTTAAAACATCTCAAGTCATTTCAATGGCAAAGCTGCAGTGAAATGATAGTAAACTGTTCTTGCTAAGTATAATTTTAAGGGGAAAAAATGGGTGAGTACTGCTACTGTTCAAAAGCTTTTTAATGCCCAATTTAAAATAAGTGTATTTCCATATAAAAGTACTGTTTCTAGCTTTTTCTGACACTAAGCCAGCCTGCACATTTCCACTGCCCTCCTGCGCACAGCTCTGTCTGGGTCTTCAGACCCAGGGAAAGATGCATCACCTTCATCCTTGGGTAGCTTCTCTGAAATTCTGCAGTGTCTTTTGGTTTTGACTAATCCAAATATTTTTTCACTCACTAAGTAAACGAGCCCTGTGAAATGAGGCTCTGGTGGTGTGCCTCCCTCCAGGTGTATGCATGCTTCTCAGCTTCTCCACCCTCCCTGCCCTCCTCGACTCCTCAGTCAGTCATTTCTGAACCTGCGGCAGTTTTAGCTCGGTTTGCTCGACCAGTAAGTACGTCAAAAATACCACATCCCTACGAGTTTCAAGAAATTAGACAGTCAAGCAGAAGAAAAGACATTATCCTCCTTGACAGAAGGAAGACAGCGTGAGCTCAACCTTTCTTAGAAACGGGGTAACTGTCTCCTAAGCCGCTTTGTAAGTGACCCAGTCTCAGACCAATCAGACTGGAAACCCCAATTCCTACCAAACCAGCCCTCTCTGGGCACATCCAAGTCCTCTGACTCCCTGCTCATTAACTTGTTGTGACTGTTTACAAATAAATTGTGAAAGCACCGGCTACGATTACACAGATAAGGCTAAATTTGCACCAGGTGTTTTTGAAAAACAGCATGTAAAATTAAAGTGCTTACTCCCAAGTCCCTAGTGAAATGTAAGATACACAGCTATCCAAAAATAAGTCTGATAGAACACCAGTTAGAAGTTGCTCTTCTATGAATGCAATAGCTTTCTGTGGGAATGATCTTAAAAGGGAATAACATGGATTCTCTAACTTTCTTAATAGTTAATATTCATGGATATATACCACATTAATCACATTTGAATATTTTAAAACTAGCGGTACCTAGTGATACTGGTAAGGGAACTAAACAACAGAACCAACGCAGCCCCTGTGAGTGAGAGCAGCTCCTCCTCTGCTGATGCACCATGCCACCTGCCACTCTGCTCAGCGCTCCTGCAGCATCAGTCCCTGCAGACAGCACAGCCAGAGCTGCGTTCGATACAGCATGATACACGAGAGTACGATACACTCTCAACAGCTCGTGATGCTTCAGTGCCAGCTCTGCCTGCAGGAGCAGCATTTGCTTCTGCCGAGGTGGCCATGCAGGGCACAAGAGGGAACTGGAAGTGATAGCAGGGAACTGAGGAACCCTCCAAAAGCAGGGGGAAAGAAAAAGAAGTGACAGAAGAGAAAGATGAAGCGCCATTGGGATTCTCCCAGACTGGTATCTAGCGTTACTACAGGGATTCACATAAACAATAAACAAAAGTTCAGATGCTACATGACGTGTTCTTTCCCTGAATCCAATGTGAGCGTCCCACTGACATCAGAGGCACAGCACCCTCTGTCAGAAACACCGTTAAACCATCTCCACTCGTGGACTTTGATAACCTTCCTGGTACAGCTGGTGCACATGGTCACTTACGGAAACAGTCCTGCAATTTCTGGATATGAACTCCTGGAATACTATATATGTGTCTTCAACTGTATCATGTTTCAGTTTATATTTGGGTGTTGCATAACTAAGCCCTTACCCATAAAATTATAACCAGCATTTCCGTCATTTTTTCTAGCGCCCTACGTGAAATCATTTCTGAGACAGAATACAGAACTAATTAAAGACAGGAGTTTGTTTCAGTTTTCAAGTATTCATGGTGTTTCTGCATGACTTTTGATCCTGGTGGCAATTTAGCAGGAACCGAGGTGACATTTTGTCACAAGACCCGATTTGCTGCCAGACCATCAGAGGACAGACTGGCTGAGCCCTCAGAAGCAGCACACCATTTAATATTTTTCCGTTGGCACTTAGGATGTTCTAATGTACTGAAATACAATTCATTTATGTGCCAGTATTTTGCAACAACTGCATTTTTGGTACTTTTTCCATCTGTTTCTTCTTCATCTCTGTAAGACGATGGAATGGAACATACGGTATCTCTCACTAGAGAAGTGCCTTAGCAGCCCATTTTTAGAAGCTTTTTCCCATTTGCTGACTTGGCCATGCTATTGGTTTCTCACGGTGAATATGGACTTGAGGCTTCTTTTTCTTCTTGAGTACGTGAAAAGTGAAAGGATTTGGACATCATCCTCTTTCTGGGAGTGGTTCAGCTGAAGAGCAAATACACACTTCACCAGAAGGCCTATGAAGTGTCACAGATGAGACGGGGGCTTAATATGATGAACTCTTGGCCCATACTCCCCCACCAACCCCATGTCTGTGCCGTGCTTCCCTGCAGCAGAGAGCCACAGCCCCTTGCCACTGCACAACCACGCGTGCAAGCCCCTGCGCTCGCCCGCTGGCTGGGGTATCGTCGAGCATGAGGCCAGCGTTATCTGCAGCTGCAGCCGTGCGTTCTGGTCCCTCTCTTAACCCACAAACTTGCTGTCCCCATCCTGTTAGCCAAATGCGCCGAGCCTCAGGAGGCAGCACGGCACGGTGGTGGGGCAGAGACCGCAGCCCCAGGGGCTGCGGGAGGCAGTGGTGTCTTTGCCCTCAACTGCCACGGCAGAAGAACCAAGATAGGAAATACTTTGAAACCAGCTCCAAACGCCAAAACTCAAAGTGAGCTTTTCTCTCCTCACAATTCCCTCTTGCCACCCCAGTCCCCTTTAAATAAATACATTAAGACATAGTGTGTCTTGCTTCTGGCAGAGAGCATAAAGGCTAAAAAGTTTTAAGTGGCCAAAATACCAGATCGCAAACAGGTGAGTTAAAAAAGCTGGAGAGGACTTGCAGTTCTCCTCTTTGCTCAGCAGAATATTACAGGTGCCAAATAACTACATTCTCCATGATATAGCAGGCTAATATTGCTAATGGGTTTCTATCTTGTGAACAGGTTGTCCAATTTGGCAGGCCAGAAATGTTGCATACAAATATTTGCAGACATCTTTACAAACTCTGCTCTCCTCAACTCTTAAAGATCAAATTATGGACTGACTGTATGGGTAAAAGAGAAACTCTTATGATGATGGTTAAAAAGCAAGGCATTGCTGCTTACAGCAGTCTTCCCAAGTTTTAACGCAGTATATCCTATCCCACGTACGCCGCCAGTAGTTCACAGTACCAGTAAGACATCTTCTGGGTTATTTACTTTTAATTGCATCCTGGCTGCAATAAATTGCAGCTCTTTATAATTGTAAACTTCTTCAAAATTTGAAGCCATCCTTCCTACAAGCACTCTGCAATCAGTTCCAGCCTGCCTTTGTAGCAGCAATTCATCTGAGACTCCGGGGACAGCCACCAAGGTCACCAAAGTGCCCATATTCCAGTGATTCCAGTTGATTTAATAAAAAATATTATCACTCTATCTTAACCTTACCTCAACAACAATTCAGACTCGGGATCAAATCTGCTCACTTCAAAGCAAAATTAGTAAGAACGGTTGCTCTATTTTGCCTTGGAACGGCTTTAATACTGGATCTGTTCCCAAATCTAGTATGTACGTGGCAGTAGGCAGGCGCTGAAACGTTCCCTGAATGTTTAACAAACTGATAAAATACAACAAAACCTGAAGCAGGCAAACACTCATAAGAAACAAAAGATAAAAATTTAAGTAATACAGAATAAAATGCTTCCCTAGTTTCACTAGTGACGGGGAAACAAACGGTCAATAATGAGTCCATTTGGTGAACTGAACTCCACTGCAGCTCTTAGGTGAGCTGGGGCTTTTGAAGTCCCCATGTCCTTGTATGGGAACATGTAAATGTTTATCCTGGTGCATGAAACCGCTTGCAGGCACTGAAAACTCTGCTTTAGGAAACGTCTGAAAGCATGCTCCCAGGCGCCTAACCTGAAAATAACATTAAGGGTGCAATTTTAAAATGTGCTTAATTCTCAGTGTGAATCCATACAACGCAACCCCTGTCCCAGAGGCTTTCAGCACATTTGAATATTTTGCTTATTTACAGATATTTAAAATAATCTACACAGTAAAAAAAAAAAAAAAGGCACATTCAGATACAGACCTTTCTTAAAAATTGTAAAAATACACATTATGAGTCTTTATCGCTGAGAATTCGTCAGAGGACATTAAGACAAACCATTTTTAATTATATAGCATACTATATTTATTATAGATTATCTTAATTGTCATTATTATAGATGACCAAAAAGATTAAGCAGAGAAGGGAGATCCTCTACTTAATCACATGAATGACAGATTATTGTTTTGCGAGCAGTACAGATGTCATTAATGTTTAGTGAAGGCTTCATTTACATTTCTCAGTCCTTGACTACTAATGACTAAGAGCTTCTATGAAAGCAAGCTGGCAAAAGCCCTCTTTGTGGGATCCTCACATATGATGTGATCCACCAGCTGAACTCACCTGTGCTTCAGCTGAGACCCATTTGACTGTAAGTCCTGATGGAGGTTAGAGGACAGAAAAATAAAAGAGGAGAAGGAAAAGAAAGGAAAAGGAAAGGAAAAGGAAAAGGAAATGGAAAAGAAGGAAAAAAAAGGAAGGGTGGCCTGCGTGATTTAACAAGGTACTCTATGTGGTCATGGCTTAGATAAAAGTCATGCAGATCCAGATCACCGAAGGTGTTCCCTCCCATTCCCTCCAACGAAAGAATACGGCTACTTAAACTTAAAAAAGCAAGATTCATTATATGCCCTGCAATAATTACTAGCCAGTGTCTAGCATCACTCTAAAACCCGGGAGCACAGAGCATGTTCAGTAAAACAGGTTTATCAACAAATGGCATGCCAAAACTTGATCGAACAGGGACTCGGGCAGGCTGACAGCCATTTACCTTTTGCCTTCCCTAATATATCTGTGGTTGCTTACAGATTGTGCGGACATGTTTACATATTTATCCTTGACAATGCCGAGTGAATAACTGACACCAAATAATTTATTTGTTTAATGTATCCTGTTAGTGCATTCATGACTACCCATGAGCAGAGAGCTATTTCCTTGAATTAAACTATTGTTCTAACAGATCCAACAAACGTATTTGAGAAAATTGTTCTGTAGATGGGTTTGAAAATTCACAGGGAACAAAATGAAAGGCAGAGAGCACAAATGCAGTGATTAATTTTAAATCTTCAGTGAAAATCTCCATGTCTGACAGCACCATCTTACAAACTGCAAGCACTGAAAAAAGCCCTGTATCCTGTAATTAGGGGTTTCTTTTATAGATGCTCTGTATGTTTTCCAATATTCAGGGAGTCTATGGACCAGATTGTCAAACTTTTTTTCCAAGCACAAAAGCTAGATGTGTACCGAAAAGGGGGTATTATTCAAAAGCACGATGTATCCAGCAGAACTACCCAACGCCGCACGTGCCAGCAACACTGCCAGCACACAAACATGTTCCTGCTTGTAGGTTTATGGACACTTGCGCACTCCCGGTCCGCTGGACCGCGGGGCTGGAATTAATCTAAAATCATGGGAACGACAGAGTCTTTAGATACACTTCCCCTCCTCCCCAACATTTCATTGTATGCAATGAAACTAATTATATCTTTTGCAAAGATAAGTGCAGATGTGCTAAGAAAGGCACAAAGCCCCAGCACCTGTGGAACAGGTGGAGCCAGTACGCTCTTGAGCAACTCCCCAAACAAATGGATGATCCTGCCCTTCTCCCCCCTCCCGATCATATTTTTGGGACTCCAGTTCAACCAGTAACTCTAGCTGTCCCCTCTCACATTTCTCACACCTGCAGCTATACTGCAACCTCCCTCTGGTGGCAAGGGTGGTGGGGGTCAGAGCGAAGGGCTCTGGCTTTGCTCCCCAGCATGGGGCAGCTGCGCTGGGCACCGGGAGAGCCGTGGAGCGGGGCCAGCAGGTGCCAGGGCTCGGCAGGAGATGGGCAGGCTGCAGGCGGCGCGGGCACGGGCACTGCATGCAAATGAACGGAGAGCTGTCTCGAAGCAATGCTTTTAGCGAAAAGCTGTTTTAGAAACGTGGACTTTTCTGTTAGCCAGCGCTAATACACGCGAGGAGGTGAGAGAGGCCAGGGTAGCGAAACCCCTGCAAAGAGAGACAATGGGATTAACTGGCAAAGGCACCGCTAGAGGTGGCACTGGAGGAGATCCAGCTGTGGGGAACGCAGACAAAATCTTAACACAGGCTCAAAAGCAGCAGAAACAATGGAGTCTGTATTCAGAGATGATAGAGGAAGATAGAGACAAAAAAAATGAAGTGAAAGCTTTCTACTGCTAGTTGCGAAAAATGCCAGGAAATGAGAGATGCTGCTGCCAGGAATAACGTTTGTGATACTGAAATTGTTGATGAAAGTGTTTGACATGCACTACGACCTCAGGCAAAATAAGGCCAAGATTTTGGGGGGCATGTTTTTTTTCTCCCAAAAAAAAGAACAAGGAGCAGAAGAAATGAACTCCTCCGTTACACTGCTGAGGAGTCTGGCATTATAAGTTCCCTAATTAAAGACAGGTCCTTTCTGGGACACACCATTTCAGTTGCCCAGAAAGGCTGCTGGGAAAACTCAGGCCCCAGAAAAACGGCTCCAAACTTGCTAAAGACGCCAAGGCAGTGATTGTAACAGCCCCCGCCAAGAACATCGGGGACACATTCAGGAGTGGAAGACTCGGGGGAGTAAGCAGAGACGCCTCACCAAGTGAAGGCACGGGGACCACAGAAAGCAATATGAAAAGGAGAAAGAAGAACCTCCTGCCTGTAGGGAACGACACAAACCCAAACCACTTCACATCCCCATGCTGCATCCCAAGAAGGAAGAAGGCACAGCTCATTTAACCACCAAAACAGAGGCTTCCAGTGACGGGAGAAATGCCTGCAGCATGACTTGGCCATGCCGCGAAGCGCAGGAGACGTCTGCGAGTCACTCGACTGCCATAGTAGCAGCGATGTTTCTGAGTCAACAGCCAATGTGTTCGCTGCCGATCACTGAGCCAGCTGCAATGTAATCTGAGCAACACCGATAAGCAGTAATATTAGCCTGGAGAAATGTCACTGGGGTGGGGGGGCTCATCTGAGCTATCTTTAGCCATCTAAAAGTTAATCACCTAAGCTCCCCGCACAGTCAGTGGAAAGTGGCTGGGACCTCCAAGGGGTAATCCTGGTCTATTCTCAGCATGACTGCTGCGATGGGCTGAATCACCCTCCGGAGGTGCCGTCATTCTCCTTTAACTACAGAAGGCACCTCTACTGCAGTCACAAGACACTGGCTGGAAGGGACCTCCAGATGTCCTCTGCTCTGGCCTCCCACCAGTAGGACTATCCCCCGCTAATCACCAACATCAAACTGATGCACAAGTAGCTGTAGGGCACTGTTAGCCTCCCCACACCCCTCCTGTCATCAGCCACCAACTGCACACTCAGCCTTTATCACCACCCCTAGAGCCTGGTGGCCCAGCAATACCCAACCCTGTCAACAGTCCGTCTGGCCAGCCAATGCTGCTTCAGCTTCCACGTGGGAATGCTGTGGGAAATGGAGCCAAAGCGCTTATTGCAGGAGGCCCTCCGTGTTCCCACAGCCGGGCCATCCTGCTAGCCCTTGGAGGAGGAGGTCAGGGCTTTCAAGCACAATTTGTCCTTGGCAAATCGGTGTCTATCATTCCAGATTCACTTTCTTGCCCTCTGTGTGTCTGGAAACAGACTCCAGCAGACACCCTCAGTGACCTCTCTGGTGACAGGGAAAAGCCTGACTTGTCCACAGTTCCCCAGATCCCCTTCACCCTTCTCAAAGACAGACCTTCTCAAGCACCAGAATTTTTCGTGATTGACACACGCTGACCTTACAGCCACACCAGCCAGCTTTTCCAGCCAGAATCCTGTCCAACAGGTGGACTTGAACACATCCACCTCCTCTATGTGGCCCCTAACACACCGCTCCCCTCCATCCCTCTCCTTCCCAAGCTGCCTGGGGAAGCAGATGCTGGGGCCTGGGCCAAGACTCTGGCTGTGAAGACTGAGACAAAAAAAGTCACTGAGTATTTTGGCCTATTTTGGCCTTTCGTGTACCAGCTGTCACTAAGCGGCTTCCTGCATAGATTAACATTTCTTCTGAACTTTCTTTCCATACTCCATACCCTCGTTGGAGTCCCCCCGCTAGTCACAGCTCCATCGGCCTTTGGTCTGCCCAGCTGCACCCCACACACCCAAACAGCTACATCCCTCCCTTGTTACCGGTCCTTTTCACTCTTCGCCTGCTCTCTTTCTGCACTTTGACTCGTTAAGAAGCTCCTTGCTTCACCAAGTTGGCTTCTGCTGAAATTCCTGATCTTCCTGCACAACAGGATGGTTTGCTCCCGAGCTCTCGATGTTTTCTTCAAAAATCAGCCACTACTTAAGATCGGTCTATAATTTTTAGATGGCTGAAGTTACGTGAAATTGATCCTGTGACAATGATGGAGTCTTGAGACCAAGCAGTGAACAGAAGCCCTCGGCAGCAAACAGAAGAGTTTTTGCAGAGCCCTGGTGCTGGGAAGCCTGTCCCCCTAGCACTGCTTTGATCCCGATTCCTGCAACCCACCCCAAAGTGAGCGGCAGGAGATCAGTTGTGGGGGCTCAGCCACCATTTTGAAGGCAAAACCGAAACACTTCAAGGAAACCCATACCAAGAGGTCAGCCTGGAGCGAGAGCCAAGCCCTGATGGAGCCAGTTAAGGCAGAACTGGACAAACCTGCAGAAGTCCTGACTATACCCACCAGTACCAGTGTGCAGGCTGGCTGGGGTGGATCACAAGCCAGGTCATGAGAATCAGGTCACCAAGGACCCACACAGGCTGGCAACTCACTGAACAGACCACTGACTGTCAGCAGTAATGAGGCAATTGCTTACCAATTAGTCTAGAGGAGGGTGATTGCGGTTTATTATCGCAGGAGTTGGAGAAGTCGCTCAGTTTCGCCAGGCTTTGTGGCAATAACTGTGGGTGCCCACAAGCAGCACTCATCATTAGAGTTAGTCCTCTAGTGCCAGTCCCTTGCACTGGGCAGCAGGTACTGGGAGTACCAAGAGCATCACTCCTTCTAGGAGAGGATAATGACACGGAAGAGGCAACCAACAGCCGAGACACCTGCCTGGGACAATCTCAGCAGTTCAGTCTGGGTGTTGTGCCCTGCTGAGCTCAAGAAGCTGAAGCTCTGAGCTGAAGGAGGCATCAGGTGGGGGGTACAGCTGTAGTTCTTCAGGGACTGCTGGTAGGAAAGCCTGTGATGTCCCCACAGACACCTTAAAAACAGACCAAAAAAGAATGAAGGAAAACGGGAGGGGATGCTACTCGGGTATTGCCTTGCAAAGAACTGAATTTACGAAACGTTGCTTGGAGAGAAGGACCAGAGGTTCAGTGGGCATTGCAGCAGGGTGCAGAAGATGTTTAATCATGAATCTCCATTCCCACAGAATAAATAATACTAACATCTCTTTTTGACTGAGAATGAGCATTGGGAACCACTTGGAAAGGACCAGCTAATCAAAAGTCAGGGTTCTGAATTAAACTAAAAAAATACTTACATTTATTTCGTGTGTTTACATATGTCAGATATGCATGCATGCTAAAACAGCTGTGTAAATCTCAACTTTAAAAATGCTACAGTGTAAAGATTAGAGGAAGATTCCCAAAGCAAAGTTAACGCTGCAACTTTTGCATTACAATGAGGTGCAAAAACGAGGCGTAAACACTAAGAACACCTGAAGGTGGCTAATAAAAGCCTATGAAGCTTCCCAGAGAGGTAATTTCTGATGTGAAGATAAGTCTAAAGGTTTAATCTGAAATGCTAACGAGGGAGGAAAACTGAAGAAGTTCTGAAGAAGGATTTAGATTGGAGATACCATCTCACCTTGGGGTGGGATGGAGTTTTTGCCACAAGGCAGTCCCGGTTTCTGCAGTGTCCCCTCCCTCCCTCCCTGCCTGTGCGCCCCCCCCCCCCCCCAGGCAGCCACGTGGAGCGAACAATACAGTGTAGCTGCCACATGCCACAAATCAGAAGGGTAAGTGACAGTGCTTTTATGGTGCCAAATGGAAGTAACAAAATGCAGGAAGCATCTTGTCAGATGTCACTTAGCAGTGATATCATGGGGGAATCTGGGAACGGGATTTGCCTGCATAGTAGGAATTCCTCAGTGCATGGAGAGGGAGAAGCAGAAATGGCAAGAGGGGCAGAATCTAATCTTGGCCTGTTGAATGCACGGGAAAGATTGTTCAGCTCCAACTTTATCTCGGGGAGCAAACACAGGGTTTGGCACATTATCATTTTACTGACCAGGCTTGATTCCTTGTTGCCCTATAGGATTCCTGCCTTAATCACAAGACAGGAGATAAAATACACGCAAGAGAGTACCTCTCCTACACAGGGTCTAACAAGTGCAAAAGACTGATGGTGCACTTAAAGGAGAGACCTGCACGGAGAATGCTGAAAATGTTTTTTCAGATGACGTTTCATAAGAAAATAAAATACATACCTCGAACACATTTCTGAAGACAGATCACAGTTACCAAGGTCATTATGAATTTTTAAATTAAGTGAATCCTCACCACACGTTTACTCAACACGCTCCTCAAAGTGCAGTGAAAACAGCCCAGAGAGCTGCAGGCTGCGCATGGAGATGAGCATTGGTTTCGCTGGGCTGCAGAAGGTTCCAGCCCAGGCCCCAGAGCTGAGCCTGGGGACTGAAATCCCAATTTCCTGCAACTCACGGGGTGCCCAGATTGTGTTTTTGTTTCTCCAGCTAAACAAGGAAAGGTTGGACCGCAGTAAGATGGACACTTTACTATATGAGTAAATGTGTTTTCTTCCTGAGCACATGGCGTGCATGTGAATGCACGAGTGTGAGAAAGACACTGAAAAATCAGGATATGATTGTGAAATTACCTAGCTACCCACCTAGGATCTACCTGTGCCGTGCAGCACATTATCTCATTCGATACATGTGGGCTGGCTCTGAGAGGGCTGGTAAGCTTACACGTGCAGGGAAACCAACTTGGATCCTGGAAGCAACATCGTTGTGCTAACAAGGCACTCCACCTAAACTAATTAGCCCTGCCTTTCAACAGGCTTAATTAGGTGGGGCACCATCCTGTGCTGTTGTGGCTAGACGCCTTCCGGTTCTGGATCTGGCTCACCCGCAGCCAGCGTGCGGATGGCAGCGCTACCTGGTGCCATGGCCGCCGCCTGTGGGAGCGCAGGGCCTCGCTCAGCCGCCTTCCGCTGCACGTCTGCGCAAACCGCCGGCGCCCCTGCTGCCGCCCTGAAATCCGCCCTGGGAAACCGCGAGCTGGCTTTCACAACAGGCCTAAGACGAAGAAGGAACTATCGAGACAGACCACAGCAACGATTTTAATTCAACAAAGGGGAAAAAACCCACCCTGACACACGAAAGATGCGAAGGGCTAACCGTACTCTATTTCATTGCTTCAGAAGTTTTGCAAACCACAAACAAAAAGGTCTGCGTTTGGATCTGCCACAGAATCCAGATGTTACTTTCACCCACGTACCCATCTGTAGCCATTAAATCAGGTTTTGAACCGGGTTAACCTGAAGATAATAAAACTTATGGTCTAGGTATTCTGTCAAGAGCGAAAGTCCTTTGACTGTGGCGAAACAAATACCGGGGTAGGAAATGGAAGAGGAACCTCAGGAATGAATCCTGGAAGCACAAAGCACAGTGCCAATCTACCTGAAAAGCTCCCCTTGGCCAGTGGCATTAGAGGTAAAGACAAAGTTTACTAATAAACCTTAGCTCTTCATAAGGGAAATTAATCAGAAGTTTTAAATGAGGGTCAGAATGAGGCTACCTGTGCCACCACAGCAATGCAGAACAGGCTGTTGGTAAGACCTTGGACTTGTTTAAATCAGTTTCCTTGGCTCCTGGAAAGGTTACAATTTAACACAAAATTGTCCTCCATTTCCTCTCAATTTAATTTCCTTAAGGTCTTCAATATGAAAGTTAAGAATGTGGCTCCTGGAAGCATCCCAGTCATAATTCGTAGGAATTATTTAAGACACATATCAACCTTCATGTCCATATGCCCCGCTCTCAGCCTTGGAAAGACTGGGCGTTCAGTCAGCTGTTACATTCTGAGCCACCACACCAGCCATTTAAATTATATTAATTAATAAATATAATTAAATGGTTTGGGTTTTTTTTTTTCGTGGCTATATGTAATTTCTTGAAAGCATTATCCTTAGGACGGAAGCTTAAAAAACTGATTTAGTTTGGAATTTTAATCTGTTTTCCTACAATAGATATTTCATGTACCCAAAGGGTAATAATGTCAACCTCAACAATTTACCTTACGTGAACTTTTTGCCCTTATTTAGCCTCTCAAAATAAATGAATATGAGCACCATCCTACATCTGAAACCCACAGATATTGCTACTCCGCATTGAGCAGAGCCACTCAAGTACGCAGCATGTTGCAAAAAATGACCTGTTTTGACATATTGGGTTTTTAAGTGATACTCTGAGTAAGCCCTATCGGCCGATCTGTAATTGTACCAAACGACACTGTGGGAAGTCAGAGTATTGCTCACTGCAGACCGTGGGTCGGTCATAGAGCCGAACCAGCAGAAATAGCTTGAACAATCTGAAAGTACACGCAATTAAAAAAGTTGTTTCTTAATCTTCAGTCCTCCAGCTTTTGAAAATGTGGAATGTTTTGCACGTTGAGCCAGTGCCATTCAAAGAGATCTCTGGTGGCACCCTGAGACATATGGATTCACTTTTTGCGCGTCTGCACGCTGTAACTCTGAGCATACAGAGTGAGCCTCAAGTCACACAAATAAAAATCTTCAGACCCGCAGTAGCCCACAACAGAGCTAAAATATTCACTGTGCTAATCATCTGTATTAATCTACCCTAGCAAACAATTTCAGCTGTTCCTAGCTGTGACTCAGTGTGCTTTATGTTTACTAAACTGCACATACGTCCTTTTAGAATAATCTGTCTAAAATCACAGAGTGAGTCCCACGGGTAAAAGGGTGGGGAGGAAGAGGGAGATGTCAGTATCCTACAAACCAGCATAATTTGTTTTGACAGCTTTTAATATTCCGTATTAATCTTTTGCACGTGCTGATCTCCACTGTGCCTCTGTGTCACCTTCAAACCGAGGCCATCACACCCTGGTCGCCACCTTTTTAAAAGATGTTTTTGGGATGTGGCTCAGCACTGGACCATATTTTCCCCGACACTGCCAGGGACACAGCATCAGATTCATTAAATGGTTATCCATAGTCAGAAATAGATAATAGAGAACATCGGATAATAACTTACTTGTGGGGTTTTTTTCTTACACCTGGATCATTTTAGCCAGAAGGTGATTAAACCTGGAGGTCCGATTCCTGTATGACCACTTTCCTAACATCTGAGGTCTCGGTCCTGACCCGAACCAGGCTGTTCGCACTGAGCTGCACCATCAGAGAGGTGCCTTCAAGGGGCAGATGGAGGACAGGCTTGACAGCGACAGGCAGGCTTGGAAGTGTAAGCCCTTGTCAAATCGCTACAGCCAGCCCAGGTAAAAACAGCCTTTCACTCTCAAAATGCATTCAGTTAAGGCCCTCACAATATATTTATTTAAGCACCTCAAACCAAGTTCAAGGAAATAAAAATGTCAGCTATACCGATAGCACCCTTATTAATTAACAATCTCAGTTAAAATATCAGATTAAATTGACATGGAAACTGAAATATTCCCCATTGAAGGTCAAGTATGGGTTGGCCTGCTGCAGATTATTCCAGTGCTTACTTTTTATGCTTTAAGTTTTATGCAGCGTGGCACCTTTCATAATTTCTTACATTTAGCAGCATAATAGAGGCACCTCGTGTTAGCCTTGGCCAAGGTCTCTGGGCTGTCATTCACACTGCCTCGCTGAATTAATTAATTCTGTGAAATAAGTTCAGTGAAATCCATAGAATTTCTGTGAAACATCTGATTGTAAGCTGCACATGACTTTCCATTTAAGGCAATCTGCAATAAGAGACATTCTAGCAGCATGCTAAATTGACCACATTTGGATGTGTTACAAAGGCAGGCTCAGAATGAGCAGCTGCTGCTGAAAAATGTGGTGTGAGCATCATCTCTCCTTGTGTTTCATTTTTTTTGTTCCTGATCTATAAAGTGTGAATAACAGATTTTTGGCTTTTACCTGGATAGTTTGTTCCCACTGTAAGCGGATGGAAATATTTAAAAGTTTCACGCAATATAGTTGAAACCCAGGAAGCTGCAAACAGTGTGTGACATTTCAGTAACAGGAATTTTGGGAAATACCCTGCCCAAAGAACTTGAATGAAGATGAAGGCCCAGCATACCTCTTTGACTACAATCTGGATGTGGACCATGTCGCATAAAGTATCACTGCTAAAACAGAAAATACTCCAGTTAGACTGGAAACTTGTATCTGGATTTCTCTTCTTCAAGGAAGTATCTTTGGGAAGAAAGGGAGATAAACATTTCACAGCTGTCAAATGCCAGTGACATCTATTATTGACAAACCCTGCACTTGTGTTTCCTATCTTGTAAACGTTTACTTCTCTGAATTTTTGCTAGCGGGATTGGCCCCACGCTGTGCTCAACCCATCAGATGCTAGCCCCCACCCCGAGCAGATGGTTACAGCACGTCCTCTCGGGCTGTCTCAGGCCAGCTGAGCACTCCCTGTGCCTGTGCTGACCCAAACATCCTGCACTCCCATCAGCAACAGCAGGGCCACCATCCCAGGTCACTTCTCACAGAGAGGGAAGGAGGCAGGGAGGGAGGGAAGGGGAGCAGGAGGACAGGCTGGCTTTTCCACCTCTGGGAGTAGTACGGTGGCTTTTCAGAGAATGCAGTGAGTGCTTCTGTCAACCTAATATACAGTATTTAAAGAAAAATATGTTGCTTGCAAGATGTGACATCTTAGAATCATTTTGTTATTAAGTGCTAAGCTCGTAAAACCTACCTAAACGCGTGCTTGCAGCACAAAGGGCCTAACTGGATTCAACCCATTTTAAATGAAAATACTGGGGTGTCTGGAATATGCCCTGCGGGCCCTGGCAAGCTGCACCCAAAGCTTCGCTCTGAACGCCTGGAACCTGGAGTCTTTTAGGTACAAGGCAAAAATGTCTGCTTAAGAAATTTTTTGAAGTGTGTGGAGGTGTGGTAGAAGACTTTTCATATGCACAGATGTTTAATTTCCTCTTGGAAAGACATATTTATGACAGCAGGATATTTATACTAGAATATCTACATTAAAAAGCATAGCTCTTTTAAAATTAAATCCAACTACTTAAGTATTTCGTACTGAATGATGGCCACTGATCATGGGTCCTAGGAAACAACAAAACCCAGCGTCTAACCTTGGGTCAGATCCTACTCCTCTTCTGGTTGATGAAAGGCTGCTTGCCACTGGCCTTCAACAGGCACAGTACTGAATAAAAAAATCACTAGACATTAATTTTAAATCTATGCTGTGCCAGATTTTTGAGAATGGTGGTTTTTTTGGTTGTTTTTGGGTGGGTTTTTTAAATTTTGAATTCTTAGAATTATTAAGTGCCTGAATGCACAACAAAGTCAATCAATGATACCTTTAGATATGAAAACATATTCCACAGAGACAGACATATTTAGATGTCTTTTAAAGTCTACTGCTTAAAAAATTTAAATCTTTGTAAGCATACGTATTTTTCCAGTGAACTGAATTAACTTAAGAACCTGGTATGTTTTATTAATAGCTATAAAAAATTAACAGTTGTTTCCTTTCTGTCAAAAAATTATTGTAATTATACAATACTTAAGGCTGTCACTTACAGACACTTCTCACAGGGAAAATAGTATTACAATAAAATGTTTCATTAACTATTAGCGTAATATTCTTTACTAGTTGCACAATGACATGCTTACATTAATAAGCATACCACACTTAACTATATAAATCTTTTTTAGTCAATCAGGAGATTAAAAGATACCAATAATAAACCCAGAGCATTTCTAGGTGATTTGAACATTGAAAACAGTCAAGACGTTCATTGTTCAGTGTCACCATTTGGGAACTGGTGAGTCTAAACCGCATCTCAGAACGGACGCGATTCCACAACTGAACAGAGGGAAAAGTGCATTAGCAATCCTTTACGCCATCTTTAATTCTACCTAGTTTATATATTGATTTTCAAAGCTCTTAAAGTTTTAATCTTTATCATTGTTCTCCTATAATTGTAGAGTTAACTTTGGTGGGCAAAATGTCCACCCTAGAGAGGAAAACGGGCAAATTCAAATTCTGCCTGTCCAGGCCAGTGCTGTACCCTCTGTACATGCCCCTACAAAGCAGAACCAGGCATTGCTCCCACCACAACTAATCAATGTGAAGCAGCAGGAGTTCCTGCCCAGTGACGGACTGAATAACTTGGCCACTAACAATCAAAACACAAAGTTAGAAATACTGTGTAAAACACAACAAGAAAGCAACTTACACTTGGAACTGGATCCTGCAGGAAGACAAAGGTTTGAACATTGGGACTGGCCAAGGACGGGCTGACGGCTCTGGGATTTGTGCGGTGCATTACCCTGGGAACGTCTCCGCACAGATACTCGGATGCAGCCTCTCACACTCCCATGGCCAGCTGTGTCTGGGACACAATGCTGCAGCAGTGAGCTCAACCTCAAGGGAGGAAGGAGAAACTTATATATAGCTGCTGCAGGGATGAGCTGATGGGTGCTTTCAGGAGTCTGTTTCAGCTCCCACTGGCTGGAAAATGCTGATGACATGGAAGTTGAAGGGGCTCAAATCAGTGGGACAATGAAGAACCCTATTCATCACTAAGGCATGCACAAACTGTGCCCCACAACCTAAAAAAAAAAAAACCCACAAAAAAACTTGGCCTGCCAGAAGTTTGGTTTGCGTGTTTTTGTTTGTTTTGGTTTGGGTTTTTTCTCAGATCAAGTACACATTTTTCAAACTCATATGGAACTGATTCAGTACATTGAAGACCGCGCTGTCAAAATCTCACCCACAGCAACTATTATCATTCTATGCAGAAAACAAAAGAAACACAGATTTTATCAACTCTGATATTAGCAATGGCAAAGTCTTATTGTCTTCGCAGAGGCCTTAAGCAATCCAGTACAAATGGGAGCTGAGTAAAGCAATATAGGGCGTTCAGGGCTTGACCTGTGCTTAAAGAGCAGAGTGAATATGGGGACATGAGAGCATGCCACTGCAAAGATCTCTTCGCTGCCACCTTGGATTCACAGTTGCCTGGATCATTCAGAAAGAAACCATTCATCAGAGAGAAGCCCTTTTAATAACCTATGACTGTTTTGATGGTTTTCTCCTACGTAAAATGACATCACATTTCACATCAGTGAAATGACAACCTCAACAAAAAAACCCAGCTGTTTGGCTCCTCAGCTGTTCTGCAGAAACACAGTGCTGCTGTGGATTACAACATACCTGCTTATCTTGTCAAGGAAAGGTACTCCCTCCACCTGGGTGAAGATGCCATCTATATATATATCCTTAGGTTTTCAGCTCGCAGCCCCTTCGGAGCCTCTGTCTGATGGGCAGAGCCATTCCTGACACCAGGCAAGGAGAACTGACCGACCCGGAGCTGCCTTCAGCAACGGGCAGGATGGCAGCTCGGCGAGGTCGGCATCTCCCCAGCCGCAGGGATGAATGGATGCCCAGGGCAGCCCAGGGGAGCCAGCGTGCCTCAGAGATACAGCAGGACAGCACGAGCACACGCAGGGAGTCCCACTGGCATGGTGGCTGTGCGCCCCACAGCCGCGGATGGCAGCTGGGCCCAGGGAGTGACAGGCTCCTGATGGCAGCAGCACGTGTAGCATCTTCATGTGACATCCACAGGTGGGGCGGAGGGGAAAACAGTTTTTATCTGTTGCTATGGAGTCATGATTAGCTTGTGTGTCTTCAGAGCCTGCTGAGGAGAAGTGAAGGCTATTTTCTTAAATAGATGTCATGAAATCAATCCTTGCAGAATTTCTGGAGTCAAAGGCTAAACAGGTTTGCCTGAATACCTTCTGTTACTCGATACACAAATAAATCTAGCCGGGAGACCTAAAATGAGTGTCATTTTTCAGCTGGAGCTGAGCTCAAAAAATTACTCTTTAGTCTCATTTGGAGCTGCTTATGCGCACAGTAACATAACAAAAGTGTGTTAAATAAAATGCAGCCATTATCTTCGCAGAAAATGAGTCTTAGGAAATAAAGCAAAAAAAAAAAACCAAACCACCCCTTATTGTAAAGCATAGTGACTTCAGAAGGAACTTTTCCCTTATTCTCTCCAAATGCTAAAAGAAAACCTGATGTTCCTCTTTTAAAATGTGTCTGCCTCTAGGTCTTTGGCACAGGTTTACTGATGGGAGGGCCGGCAATCTATTTAATGACTGCATTGACGTCAATAGCATAACTGAAATACTTACTAAGATGCATGAGTCCAACTTTCAGGGGGTGTGTGTTTGCAGGCAGGCACAACACACGAAACGGAGTCTCTGCAGGAATGAACTACCCCAGAGGAGCAAGAAACGTCCCCAGCGAGGTCTGGAGCTTTGTCAGCTATGGTTGCTTTTTCTACAGGTAACTTTTAAAGCTCACTTTAAAACGCACTTTCAATTTCTGAAGCAGTAAGAATCACTTGCCCATTCAACAGCCTTAATTTTACTCAGTCATGTCATTAAGCTGGTATCGGTCTGATTTCTTTTACAGTGTTGCTTAGTTTCTAAATAATCTGCATCATTATAGCACCACATCCTTTAAAAACAGTATTTGTACGTAATAATATTTATAGGTAAGTCTACAGCACCACTGAATTCACTGTACACAACCGGTTACTTTTTTAGATCAGCTCTGTCGTGATACACGGTTCCTCTTGCACTCTTGTTAAAAGCCAAAACCACCAGATCTACTCGACTTGTACAATCTTTCTCAAGATCAAAAGGCTGGATCTTCAGCCAAACTCACAGCAGACCAACAGAACTTCAAAATGAATCCTCTGTTTCACACATGCCCAGCGCCATTCTCTGCACACTGAGCAGAGGCAATATTATTCTGCAAGAGCGCTAGCTCCATACTAATCACTTGGGATTTATAGATATTTGTAACCAAGAGCTTACTTTGATGCACGGGGATCGTTAACTCCTACAAAAAGTTGGGACTCTCATTAGCACAAGCACCAGCATTACCCAGCCTTCTGTTTACGCTTTATACAAATGTTTGTGCACGAGTCTGTGTACATCTTACACCCACATAAAAAATGAAAGAGTACAAGTTTTGAGTTCGTGTAAAGGCATGTGAGAAGTGCAGGCAAACGTGCAGATGTACAGGAAAGCAGAGGCTAAGGCACAAGCATGAAAAATACCAATCTTTCACTCCCATCCCCAGAGAGGAATTTTAACAAAGCTTTAATCCCCTGAGCCCTGAAAAGCCTGTGTGTGACATATCCCAAAGCGCTACACCCGCCAAAGACTCGGGTTGCAAAACGAATCAGCTATGTTATATTGCTAGCTATATAATTAATTGTGAGGACAGACTGTAATTATTCAGTGTTGAAAGTATCCAAGGGGCACTTGGTCGCCTGCTCTTAAGGAAAGTTTCTGCAAGCCCCTCGCAGCTCCAGGAAGCACACAACGCTGCCTGACCCCTGACATCACGCTTTGCTCCCGACAGCCATCAGTAACATTTAAATGGAGCAGACGGTCAAGTGAACCAGTGTGGGAAAATACCGTCCATCTGGGTATGGATCTCTCGGCAGCGATGTGCCGCCTCTCCCCGGGACCCCCTGCTCAGCCGGGGAGGCTGCTCACTCCCTGTCATGCCACGACCGGCACGGGGCTTTCTCCACAGTCTCAGGGAGGAGGGGGTTCACATACCGCAGCGCCCACGGGTAACACACAGGCTTCTCCACATGCACTGCAAAGGGAAGGTGACGGCGTGCAGAGCCTACGCTAGTCCACACAAACACCAAGACCAAGTCCGCAACCGCTGTCAAACAGTGGGGGAGAAGCCTTGATACTGGGAGTCTAAGCAAACAGCACTGATACTGTGCTGAGCTGAGAGTAAGAATGTGGTAAAATACAAAAATGTCCTGGGAAAAGTACAAAGGAAACAAAACAGATGGAGAAAAGATTGTACCAAAACGGGTGGAAGAATGAGAGGCTTAGACTGAATGTGGCAACCAGTGCAAGATGATTTAATTCAGAGGGGATTAGGGCCAGTGAAACAAATACATATGGAGGAAGGAACAAAACTAAGCAGGAACTGCCAGACTTGTTGCTGGTTAAAGATTTTATTAGTTGAATCAGTTGGGTAGGAACTAAAGACCTTTCACTGATGCCAGGGGAGAGGAGAGCTGAATCGAGAAGAGAAGGCACTGATGGATTCACTGAGCCCAAGACAGCACCAAGGTCAATGAAAGTAACTGTGGCAGAGGCCACGTTTAAAAAAAAAAGGGGGGGGTAATATGGGGAAGAAACATCAGAAACACTCATATGACAATGCGTTTGTGACAGTGTGTTTATATCACTGTTTCTGTAACTCCAGAGAAGGTAGCTGGGTAGCGTCCATAACCCCGGCCCCGTGCAATCGTGCTCTGCACTGCTATACACTGCTTTGGAACCGCGTGGTCTCCAGTATTCCCATTATCCTTCCCAGCTGGGGAGCGCACGAGCTAATTAAGGATTTATGTACTTTTTGCTACAGTTTCATATTTCCATGTTATGGTTTCTCAGTTAATTCATAAAAGCAATTTTGTTCGTTCCTGTGATCTGCAGTTATAACAAAATAACAGGAAAAATCTGCCACATTTACTTAAGCTGATACCAAGGACAAAACACAGGATGTTCAATACATACTCCTCTTCCTTTTATGGCTGTGGTTATAAGGTTAAGAAAGCTCTGAAATTTAGTGACATCAGTATCAGCTTTGAAAGCACTTTGTCCCATGAAAAACCTGGCCAGAATTTTTTAAACTTTCAAGAAAATGAAAGCAAGCAAGAAAAAGAATTTCATAATTTCGACACAGCTCATTCATTTCACCATGGGCCTGGGTCCTCAGTGATGCAACTCCTTGGGAGTACACTAGCAACAGATTTGGCTCCTCTCACTTTGAAACAACTGACAAATCCTGTAATATTTTAGCTGGAGTAAACAGCTGGCATGTATTACTTCCAGTGCAAATGCGGAATGTAATTTGTCTCCCTCCAGGGTAATTTTATTAATGTATGCTAGTTTGCTTTAAACCCTGAGTTCTGTACTTTTCATAACAAGATATAAATCACTCCACTAATGACAAATAAAAGGAGACTTATATGAGGTGCTCATACTGATGTCAATTGATTGTGGTAAATCTATGAATCAACGTGTGACATGGGAGAGCTAAAATAAAATTCCGAGCTTTGCCGACTAACCAATCTAGAGAATATAAACGCATTTTATTTCAAAACACATTCTTTTATCTAGAAGTATGTAACGCAGCCTAGTCCCAATCAAAACATTACTGCTTCCTTCTCCAAAACTTTCAGGAAAAACACTCTGCGTCCTTTCAGACACAGGAGCCATTGGCACATAACTGGAAGTGTTCTGATAGGAAAAACTCTCCTTCCTTTCATAATTTCCACATCAGAAGCCATCTAGGGGAAAAAAAGCTGTAAACACTGAAAAAAAAAATAATTCCCCTAAAAATCTTTGCTCTTGCTGCATTTAAATGGAAACTTCCTTAGAAAGTAAATGGCCGTAATTGTTTCCTGCCATACTGAAATGAGTTACCACAGGTAACAATGACTGTGAATAGGTAAAGGGAGGCAATCACCACATCGATCAAGGGAACTGCTGTGCAGAATCACCGCAGCTTCCATGGGAAACAAGAAAGGCTCTGCAAGAACCTGGGATGCACTCTGGGCAGCAAAGCGGGGACACTGAATTCAACAAGGGCGGGCAGAAATTCAGAGTGGTCCTGGCTTACATGCTAGAATAGCACAAACCAAGAAAATAAATAACTGCAGGATAGAGGAAGACTGGCATTCTTCACTACATGGCTATTTGCACATGAGCGTGGGCAGAATGTGAGCTGAGGGCACGCAACCTACCACCAGAGCAAGCAGGCAGGTGGCTGGGTGCTGGCCTCACCTGAGAAGAGCGCATCCCTTCTCAGCTACGACTCCAAGCCTTGCAAAGCCCCTGACAATCTGTGAGCATGGCAGCTTTGTCAGGCTGGTTTTCAGAGTCTTCCTTCAACGTGTCCCTTCACAGCAAGCACAGTCCTGACGCTCTCAGCACCGGGGTGCGACAGGATGGCAGATGCAATGTTTTAGGCTGGCCAGGAAGGGAATGCTTCAGCCTAGAAACTAGATCCCGCAAGAGTTGGTAACATCCATCAGCAAATAGAATCTGAAATTGAATTTAGGCAGAGAACCCAAAGTTTTTTCACTAATAATGTCAATATTGGCCTTTTTCATGTAGGAAATAACACAATTTCCTATCAATCTCAAAAATATTTCTTATTCTCATCTACGAACTGTCACAATTTACATAACTTGTGATGATACAACTCACAGGTTTTGTTTCATTTGAAGACTTCACCTGAAGTCAGTTAAGATTCATGGCTAAGAACTCACTTACTTGAGGGGCCACTAATCCAACATACACTTCTCGAATTTTTACAAATCCCACAAGCTGCTGAGCTGCAGTTTTCTTCCACAGTCCTTTTGCTACCAAGTAAAAATGTGCATGCTGAAAATGCATCCAGCACGGCTCATTTCCACATGTGGGCTTATTTTTTTTTTCCACATCTCAGGTAAAATGTTAATATAATTATTTTTAGATATATTCACCCATCCACATATAATTACCAGCACTGAAACATTAAAAACCATGAGTCAGGATCACAAGGCTAAAAATGCTAAGTTGGATTCTTCTCAGTTGCTTTCTTTTTTTGAGCTTTGTAGAGTGAACCAACTTGCTCTACAGTTATGTGTGTCAGACCCTTCAATCAAAAAGGAAGCTTGAAATTTTCATGTAACTCCAGGATTAGAAGCTTGGGTTAGCTAAAAAGTAACAAGTATCCTATGGCTTGTGTTGGAAATACTGTAGAAGAATACCCACAAAGTGTTAAAAAGTTGAAAGCAATCATTTCCACAGAAAGTGTAAAGAAAATTAACCTAACAATTCCTGTAAGGGAATTCTCTCTTCATTATTAGATTCTGTAACTTATACACACAAACCTATGGAAAGCTTATGATTTTTTCCATACAGGCCACAAAATCAAAGTCTTGCTAGAAGAGATTTTTAAATAAGGTGATGAGTTGCATTCCTGCTCGCTCTGACTCGACACTGCTCACATACAGGGAGTGGAAGCAAAGTTTGTGTTGTCCAGTTTTGTTCCCACATCAGAGCTTTCCACATCCCATAAACAAGTTTTGAGGAACCTAATCTGGAAGTGTCCAGGACTATACGTGTCCCCAGACAGTAAATAATACACAGCATGAAAGGAAATGATAGTTTTCCAGGCTTCACACACTGTAAAAATTAAGCTTTACTAGTCCCTCCAAGCACATAATTATTGGAAAGGCTGAGATTAAACCTTATGAATGGGCACTCCTCCAAATCTTATCTTCTTCTCTGTGGGAGTAACCTTTAAATTAGCGCAAGCAGGGCCAGCTGTGTTCCTGAGAGGGGTCCTACAAGCCCTCAGCACTGTGTGGTGTAAAAATAAAGAAACTTGTCATAAGTGAACAGCAGGCTGCCTCTGCTTCCTTTCCTCAGTGCTTCACCCTACCTGAGCAGCCCCCTGCTCCCACCACCTTGCTCCCTGCCTCTGCTTGCTGAGCCCACCCCCTTGCTCTGGCACTCCAGGCAGGCGCTGAGCCCCCACGGGGGTCCCTTGCTCGCCCAGGCTCTAGCACAACCTGTACACAGTGCACTGCCCAGTGCCCTCTGTCCAGAGGCTTTGCTCAGTGCTACTGTCCTCCGCGTTCGCAGTTAAACCCACTTGTGTTTGCTGGGGTCTCTGACCCGGGGTGAGGACAAGGTGACTGAGGTGGAGCGCAGACAGGAAAGAAGATGCGATTAGCCACACTCACTGACTTCTGCTCTCGTTTGATTGCTAAATGTAGATCTCAAAAGACCACAAAGAAACAATGAAACAAAAAAATGCCATTCCAGGGCACCCTAATAAAAGCAGAGGAAGTTTCACCTGAGAAAGGTTTTTGAGATTGCAATTTTTACATAGATCACATGGAAACAAACTGAAATAAACAGGATAAAAAAAAAAAAAGTACAGCTGTGTCTGAGCCTGTTCAAGGCTTGTAGGCTGGGGCTTGTCCAGGCCTGTGCAGCACAGGGACTCAGAAGAATAGCAGTCACTGTGGCCATGACTATCAAACCAAAATCATGTTCATCTTTCATGCTAATATACATGGATAAACCCAAACGCCAAACTATTAAAACAGAGATATTTTGGACCCGATGGTTCTCTCATATTGGTTTTGCACAAGTAACCCAGAAGAAGCTCTATGAGCCCTGAACTGCACCGGGGAGGGGGCAGAAAAGCAGCTGTTGGTAAAACGATGCGCAATAAGCATCACCTGTATTTGGCCTTGTAGGCGATTATCAAAGTCCCACACTTACCTTGCAGGTTCACTCTGGAGACAGGTGGCTGACTCGTTACTGGAGATCTCCTACAGGGGATAAAGAACACTCTGCAAATAGCTATTATTTTATCCTTTCAAACCCTGTTGGCAGTTCAAACTGCCAACTCCCACGATTAAAAATCCTTTTCATACTCACAAAGAAGCCCCAACCACTTTAAAATGATTTTAACAAACGGTTATCAACAGTTAACAAAGATAAACAGTTAACAAACCGTATCAACGTATCTGTTAGGATAACTCAAAGATGTACATCCCCTGGCTAGGCACACACACGTGCTGGAAAGAAGGCATGCCAAGAGAGATGTGCCATCATCTCACACTGCCTTTGCAATTTTCTGCTCAAAATATGCCTGGAAGTCAGCAAAGGCTGGTCTGTGTGGCTGAAGGGGGTCCCCCAGAATCAACGCTTTCTCCTGAAAAGCTTTTTTTTCTTACAAGGTCTGGACTGGAGCTTGGAGTAATCTCAAATACCACACCAGTGTGCAGGCTGCAAGGCAATGCCATAGGTAAGGTGAGAAATGAAAGGCTTTAGAGCCTACAATTAACAGTTTGAATTTCACCTGGAAACAAGTAAGGAGATGCTGCAGTCGCTAGTGCAAGCTCTAAAACAGCTGAAGGACATTTTGTTTGACTAGGAGCAACAATTTCATCAGAAAAGTCTGGATTTCAGAAGGACCAAAAGATATTTGAAAACCTGATTCAAGTCAAGCAAACAGGGTCTGACTGGAAAAAGGCTGCAGTATTTGTCCAAATGTCAAAATATTTCATTGTGAGATTTGCCAAATAAAACTGTTAATTTTTCAAGTTGAAACCATGATTTACTCAGGCAAAAAGAGGCTTCTTTTTTAAGGAAGTTAAAAAGAGTTGACACCAAAATCAAGACACTTCATTTTGGATTGAATGCAGTATTTCTGGCTGACCAAAACTGAAACTTTGGGCTTTTGCTTCCCTAAGAAGTTTCTGATACATTTTAACTGAAGCCAGATTTCCCCACACTCTCTCTTAGCCAACCTCCTAACCCCAATTTTTTAAGTCAGCGACTGAACTGAAACATCCATTATTTGCCAGTTCTCCTTTGAAGCTAAAATCAAAGCAAGTGAGCGGCTCAATTCTGCTGCAATTGTAGCTCCAGGGGGTTCTTCAGAAGTGCTCCAGGAAGGCCTCGCTAACCAGGTAAGATCTGCGTTAAGAGTAACACAGCTACAGTCCTGCTTCAACCCCTTGGCCCCAGCCTCCCGATCTGCCGGCACTGCTCCAGAGCCTGCTCCTGTGCAGGGGGCTCCCCTGGTGCAGCACCCGCCTGCCAGCTGGGATTTCAAAGGCTCAGCTTTTCTGGAGGGAGCTACAGGACCCAGATTCTTTGAAGGGTTCAGCACAGGGCACACATGTTGGATGCCAACTTCTCTGAAAATCTGCCCTGACCTGCCGCTGCTGAGCCTTTGAAAAGCCAGATCTTGAAATCTCTAAAAAACAGAAACTCCCCAATAGGGACACCACACTTCCAGTATCTGGGGAGGCGTGCTCCAGGTATCTCCAAATCCTGCACTGAGTTGCACAGACATGCCTTCGGGGAGGCGGGGAGGGATGAAGTAGTGTTCGGGAAGGTATTCCCCACTGCAGTGCCTGAAAAGGGAACAGCGCTGCTCCCAGCATCCTTGAATTATGTCCTGGCCATGCCCATCCTGGTTACTGCAGCAGCCATGGCACAGGCAACAGAGACCCAGAGATCTGGGGTCTGACAGCACTGACCCTTCTTAGCCACCACCACACTTCAGCATACATGGCTTCGCTTCCTGATCCTTCTCTCTTGCTGGTGGGAATTAGGAGTAGGCGCCGGATGCTTTCTGACTGTGTCCTGGGCCACATCTGCCAAACACAGGCACTCCGAAACCATTAATCATACTCTCCTCTTTTCCAATCAGGAAACTGCCTCAAAACCCCTGACGTTGAAGTCCAAAAAATATGACTTCTAGTTGTTTTTTTTTCCTCCAGCCCTTAACATTCATATTTTCCAGCATTTCTGTAAATATGTGGGACAGCATCCTCTTTTTCTTTCTCGGGCCAGGAGGGGTGGAGGAGGAGGAATAAGCGAGGGGAGAGGAGGGGCTAAAGAAACACTGAGATTCTCATGATCCCCAGAGCAGAAGTTTAAGTAAAATACCACATATCATGAGACATATGATAAAATCATGAGCTGGCAGCACGGCTGTAACCCAGCAGAGCTGTCTGGAAACTGTGCGGGAAGCTCCGCAGTGCCTGGAAGCACATTTTGCCACGGACTTGGATGTTTGGTATATAATGGTTTAAACATTTAATGACTTTTACTTTGGCTGGGCAAATGACTTTATACCTCAATCAAATCTGGGAATGTTTTCAAAAGGACACTGCAAGATGCCTGTGTGTCCTACAGGTTACGCCCTCGCTTCCTTCCGGCCCCGTCCAATTTCAGATTCCTCATTAGGAACTGCTGAAATGCTCGAGCTGTTCAAAAAAGCAAAGCTTAAAAAAAGGAATCTATTTCAGCCATCTCTTTTGCTATTAACCTCCATCTTGGAATGTGGTGGCTCCTTCCCATCAAAATTTGCAAACACAAATCAATGGGAGGAAAGCCTCGCGCCTGGATAAAATGCTGGGCTTTATGTAAAACACAAGGTTGCACTGGAAGGCAGAAAGCAGAGCCTGCGGTGGGCACCCAGGCAAGGCCACGCATGCAGCAGTGCAGCAAGCCTGTGGCATCCCACCGGCATGCGCTTCTGCAGCTCATCCTTCCCCTCAGGAGCCAGCGGGACATGGGAGCCACCAGCGCCTGCCCGTCCCGGGGTGGGATGGGTGGGTGCGTGACCGACGTCACCAGGAATGAATGATGCTGGTTTCATGCAAAACAGCTCTCTTGGGGCAAAACAGGCCAGAAAGTGACGATGCCCGGCTCATTATAAATAGCTAAGGGGAAACAGTGGCTCTGGACAAAGGCCTAAAAAGGTTTGTTTAGTTTCTCCTGTTCAGCAGGTATAAAGCCCAACACTCTCCCCCTCGGTTCAGTGCATTGCCTTCCCGGTTCAGCGCCAGGACCGAGCGAAACGGAGCGCTGTGGGCCCGCTGGGCGGCAGGCAGCCCCCCCAGCACAGCTGCTGGGCACTGCTGCCCGCCCCGCCCGGAAACCCCCACCTCCTGCTGGGGCCTCCCCTCGGCGCCCACCCTCTGGCCCTGACCGCCTCTCTGGTGAAATATGGGTGGCGAGGCCAGGCAGCTGGACCCCTAACGAAGGCCTGGGGCGGCCACGGCGGCACAGGGAGGCAGGTGTCACACCACGGCAGCCCCTGCCCGAGCAGGCACACACCGCCGCCCCCACGGCGGGCCGCCCCCGGCCCTGCAGCCCGGCGCCACGAGCGAGCGGCAGGGCCGCGCTCTGGCGCCCCCTGGCGTCCCGCGCAAGAGGCGCGGCGGCCCCTCAGGCGGCGCGGCCGCAACCCGGCGGCGGGCGCCGAGCAGCGGCTCCCGGGGCTCCCGGGGCTCCCTGGCCCCTGCCAGGCCCTCCTCGGGCCCCCGCTGCCTGCCAGCCGCCAGGCGATGGAAAGCGCCACACTTACTTGTTGGAGGTGCCGTGCAAATTGGTAAGGAGCGTGAAGTTGTTCCTCACACTTCGTAGACTGGCCAGCACCTACGAGACAGGCAAAATGGGAGACATTACCTTCTCCACTTGAGGGGTTTGTTGGGGTTTTTTTGTAATTTGAGAGGCTGACAGGCTGCCAACTCACCTGGGCGAAAGGTGTGACAATCAGGTCGTCCCCATGCCTAAGAAAAAATGGAGAAACTGTGTAAATTCACCTCAGGCAGGGCATCACTCACTGCCGAGAAAGCACGTTTTATAGAGGGAGTTTTTCCTCAGACAAAAAAACCCAACCAGCATTAACCCATGCGGCGTTTGTTTAACACTACATAAAATCTTGTTCGTAACAGAAAGCTCTCGCAAAACAACCCGGCTGGAGCGGCTGTTCGGGTTGGCAACACCAGGCAATAAAAGCCAGGAAATTCAGAAGTTAAGGCAACACGCTCACACCGTGGTGGAAAAAAACCCGTAACGGTCCAGGGAAAGGTCAGCTTTGAATTTCCTGGCTTTTGTTGATCTCTGTCACAGTCTTTAATGTTATTCAGATACTGGGTTTTGTCTGGCTGTTTTCATCATGGAAGATCTGAGCAGAAGTTCTGAGCAAAATACATCGTCACCATCAGTAAGAGGGATTTTTTTGGCGATACGATATGTAGCACTGGCGCGTATATGAAAAATCCAGTATGACTGACTGGAGACATGGCAGGGCAGAGCTATTGCTGTGCAGCACAGCCCTGACAGCGGCTGGAAGCAGGGCAATGCAGCGTGGCTGCTAGCAGGCTCCATCCCTTGGTGTCCTGGTACGGTGCGCACCAGGGGCACAGAGCGACGGCAGGAGAGCAGGCAGGGCTGCAGGCAGGAGAGAGGGGGCATGCCTGCGGGCAGGAGAGCAGGAATGGCTGCAGGCAGCAGGGGAGGCATGGCTGCAGGCAGGAGAGCAGGACAGTTGCAGGTAGGACAGCAGGAATGGCTACAGGCAGGAGGGCAGGAATGGCTACAGGCAGAGGAGAGGAAGCAAGGCTGCCAGCAAGAGAGCAGGCATGGCTGCAGGCAGGACAGCAGGCATGGCTGCAGGCTGCCATAGGCACCTCTAGATTCTAGACAATACCCTTCAAAGGGGTATTCTCCCTGGCTGTGCTGCCACAGAGCACGTCCACTTGCCCAGACTCAGGTATCAGTGCTACTAAGTCGACATTTTAATTAAAGTTGTCTCAACACTGATGTCAAAACCAGGTCAGGAGATGCTGGCTCCTCCAAGAGCCATGGGAGCTTTTACGCCTGCAGTAAACGGACCCCTCTAACTGCAGGCAGCTATGAAGCTGGGGGAAATCAGGGTGGCGGGCAGAGCTGGACAGGGCTCTCCCCATGCCAGCACAGCTTTCTCCTCCAGCACACTGCTGGGAACACAGGGCAACTGTCAAGATCCACCATTTACACAAAACATGGCATTTTCATAATTTGGAGTGGTTACTTTGTCTCTGGTAAATATTTACTAAATGTTAACCAACATGGATGGACATTCCCTTTCAGAAGAATTCTCCTCATGGATCTCGCTAATATTTAGATTTAGGACAAAACTTGTAGGCCTTCTGTAACAGTTAAACTTTTTTTTATGAGGACTTCTTTTATAGCTTAATGGTCACTTTAAAACTTTAAACTGTGCCTTTTAAAATAAAGGGCTGCAAATCCAGGACACTCATTTAAGCTCCATGCTTTGTGTTGTATTGATCCTCTCAAGCTTAACCATCTGTCTCAGCTTTCTGCTCGGTTGTAGTGAACAACCCATGACAGAAAACAGGATAGAGAAGAGTAATACTGTAAATGTAAGTACAGTATATTTCTATTGCCCAGGTTAATGGAGCATTAACTACTTAAGAAAAAGCAGAGATCATGTTAACCAGGCTCTGAGAATGTATGGTGAGAGTGCAACGGAGAAAAGAGTGCAAGCAAGCCAAGCACTGGAGCGTCAGGGTTCTCCTGTCTGCAGGTCCAACGGTGGCCTGGGCAGCTCACAGCAGTCTCTACCCTGAGCACAGCCCGGGCTTTACCCTGCAGTTTGCTGCAAGCGCTTCGTACCCCTAACACTAATTCCCACGTGAAGAACTAGTACCAAGAAAGGTAACATGCAAAATTTCTCTGTTATTTCAGGATATGAATTTGAAAGCTCTTCTGCTAGATTACAGAGAAAAGGGGAATATTTTTGAGGATGGCATGGGGGAGAGGGAAGTCATGCCTTGGCAGACCATAAAAGCACCCATCTTGGGCACGCAGGCTATGAAATGTGAGTACCACCTACAGGCTCCTCTTAACAGAGCTCTGAGGATTACAGGAGGCCACATAAAGCTCTTAGTTACTGTAAAATATGATGTGAGTGGAATTTATGCTTACTGTTCACTTGGGAGAGAAGAGTTCCTGGACATCGTCTTTGGTGATAAGTCATAGTCACTGTCGGATCTGTACAGGAACGACTCCCTGCGCTGGCTGTGGCCCGGGAACGTCGTGTGCAATACGAGTCCTGATGAGGAGCTGGCCTGTGGGTCCAGTGGGCTGCGACCTGGTGACGGGCCATTTTCCACATCGAAGCTGTGAACAAAACACATACTGTGTGTCACGCGCGTCTGTCAAAATATGTTTTTCAGTGCATGTGTCATGTTTGCATTGCCCACACCATGTCATTTGATCAGTACAGGAGACGCAGGGCTACATTTACTGGAGCCTCTCGCTGGTGTGTTTTTATTGTATGCAAGCAGGACTCTGCATTACGATAAAACATTTACCCCCGAGGCTTCCTTCCTGACTACATCTGCTCAGTCTTCCTTCAGCCTGAATTTCTCTAAGCTCAGCACAGCTCCTGTCACTCTCAGCATGAACATGCAGCAGTTAAACACTGCTACCAGGCTCTGCAGCCCTCCTCATGCCAGCCCCATGGCCATAGTGTTTGCACAAGTCAGGGGGTTTGATTTGCCAAACCTCACTCCAAGCCTTACAAGTGTAACAGGGACTAGAGAAGCTATGACATGCCACTGTCCTCCAGCCAAGCCCTGTCCCCATCCACTCTGGAAGCAAATTTTTGAAATCCTGCAAGATTGGCAAGGACTTGGCAGTTGTGTGAGCTGGATGTTCGAGTCTCTTTTCAGCCATAGTTCACATCTTAGCCATTCAAGAGATTAGTTCATCAGTTTCAAATAGCCGGGCTGCAAAATGAAAGACCATTTTAAAAAAATTCAAAAAGCCCCAAACCTTCTGTCACCATTTCCATTATACACCCACTTTCTTACGGTTTCGTAACTTGGCTGCTGCAACTTGTGGCTGAAGTCACCCTGGACACTTCAGCAAGTGACACCCCTCATAAACCCTGAAAATAAGAAGGTTGGCCTCTTTTGCTTGGGCATTCAGATCTGATATAAATACCATATGTGTGACCATGTTCCAGCTCAGCCAAGTGAAGTACAGCTGCATTCAGCATGAATTTTCTTGCCTTTGGAAGTCTGAGGCTTCATTTCACTTGCAGCGGGAGCTGAGATCTCACTCTAACCAGGGCATGTGCTTCTCCCCATTCCTGATGTTCTCCCAATTTATTTCCCCCACTGGGCAGGTGCTTAGACCCTGGCCATGGCACCAAGCTGCAATCTCGGCTGTGCATTTCTCTGTCCCTCCTTGCTCCTGCCTGACCCCACTCTTTAAGTCAAAAGATCCCCTGAACACAGTGGCAGGGAAGACCCTGTCTCTCTCCGCTCTGCAGAGCACACAGCATGCTTTTAACTACCCTGTGAGGAGGCAGACAAAATATACACATTAAAAGAGCAAAACTTCTGGCAGATCTGAAAGTAAGTAATGCACATAATTGTGAAAAAAATACAGGAGCGTGTGTCTAGTTGCAAAATGTATTGGCTTATTCTCCTTCTGTATGGAGTCCATACATACACACAGAGATTTAATACAGGTCGATCAAGGGATGAATGAGAAGGGGAAAACAAACACTAAACACCACAGAAGGGAATCACTAGTAGAGAAGTCTTGGAGAAAACCACTGACATGACGGTGCCATCGCTGAACTTGACCTACATTATTTAGAGATGAGGCCGGAGAGAATGAAAGACGAAGCAGGCTCAGAACAAAGGCAGCCTGCTCGAACAGTGACCTGACACCTCGAAGCATTAAGGCCACCTACCTCCCGACCAGGAAATCTGATTAAAATCCAAATTTTATGGCATAGCCTGTCTGTGGTTCTCTGGGCATTGGCAGGAAGGATGCAGAGCAGAGGACAAACCCTCTCACCACTGAACACCCAGGCACCAACTACAACCTCAGGTTTTGCAGAAGCATTTCAGGTTCCTGTATAATAAAACTGAACATCTTTCCTGGAGAAGCACCAAGCTGCAGTGTGACACCAAACTGCTTCCAGCAATGCAGGAGTGGGACACAGGAGCTGCACTGGAAGCAGCAGTGGTGGTGAAATGTAGGCTGCATGCCCTGATGTGGCAGCTCCTGATGTGAGCTGCTTCCTGGCATACACCAACTATTTCGTATGAACAACCACCAATGAATTACTGAACAATTTATCAAGTATCAGTAATAACACACCGTGTGTGAGAGACTGCACGCTTTGCTTAAGCAGTGATATTTATAACATAAATGTCTATTTACGGTTGTGTATCCACTTGGGAGGGAGTGGGTGCTGAGCGAGTTACTTTTGATGTCTCCAGAAACTACTTACTGGAGTGGAGCAATAAAAGACTATGTGTCCTGGCAGTTACTGTGTTCCTCGTGGCTGCAGATAGAGGGCAACTACTTTGGTCTCATGCCATTTGGTCTCACATATGGCTCCTCAAGAATTAAAAAATGCATGAGAACATACATTTAATTAGTGCAATCAAAAAATCACAAGCACCACTGCAAAGATTTTTAGATTCTTTGGAAATCCAAAGGCAGGGCACCAGTATAATACAGAACACACTGAAGGAGACTCCTACATCTACTGTGCCTCACTGTACTGTTTACTTACCTGACTGCTTAAGTACATCTTGAAACTGGTAATGGCTCAATTAATATTCTTTTCTTTTGCTCTTTATATTCTGCTGTTTTACCAATGACAGCCTGAGTACACTTTATTTGTACCCACAAAGTAATCAACGGAACAAACTCAGCTCTGTAACTATGGCGTCTACAAACAACAGCCAGCTGATAGTTAATCCGTACCTATTCAGAAAATTAACCTTGATTACTCAAAACAATTTATTGCAAAATCTTCAACTGAGAACATTTAGTTTACTGACACAAATGGAAATACAGCAATGAACTAAACCTGAGTGCTCAGCTGAGCACAGCTGCTTCTGGCTCTTTGATACTCTATCCGCTGCTTGCCCATAGACCTTAGCAATTGGCTTGCGAGAAAAAGTTAACACACAAGGTTTAAAAAGTGTGTAAGCAGAGGAACAAGTTTAGTAAGAGGGGAACTATCCACCAAAGATCTGGTTTTGCATGGCTTACGGTAGCATGGCTTCTATGCCTTGAGGTAGGTGGAAGATACTCAAATCCTCTTCCTTTCCCCTCTTTTAACATAAAAAAACCCCCTCACTGCTAGCCTAGGCCTATTCTGAGTCACTCATGCAGAAATTCCCACCTAAGCCCGAGGGATTTTCAGTATTTTCAGAGGATGTGAACAGTTACATAGCCGGAGGTGTTAAGAAGGACCTGACACTCTGTGACCTGGGTTAAAGGTGGAGGTTAAGCCTTGGCAAAGGCAGAGCTCCCCAGGAAACAGTTCCCTGAACCGTGAAGGTTTTGCAGATTTCTACAGCACTTGCAGCTCTTGATGAGCTGGAGACATTCAGGCTGCGTTAGTGAGAAGCCCGGCACAGTTGACGCCCAGCTCGGAGTGCCGTGGCTGCTTGGAAGCTGGAGCCACCCTGCTTGCACGCAGCCAGCTCCTGGCTGCACACTGCCTGTGCTTCCCGTACCAGCGCCTGGGATGCTGCAGCATAGATCACGCAGTTAATCCAGCTGGAAAGGCGTTTTTATTTCTTTCCGCAAGTTCAGCCTGCAGCCATGCCGGCCCCCTCATCTGGCTCCTCTTCCTTGGGCCTGATCCAGCACTCAGCCAACCATGTGCTCAGCCATTAAATCAACAGAAAATTCCCCCCCAAAAGTGAGGGTGAACAAGGAGTTTGTAGCTCTCTCTACCAAGTGTCCTGTTTTATGCATTTTTAAGTGTCTATTTTGAACAGGCACTCCCAGTGGTACAGGTGGGTGGGCAAGGTGTTCACCAGGATGGCCAAACCCGGGTCCAAGTCTCTGCTGTCATGGCTTTTTAACAGTTACAAGAAGTCAAATATGGGAAACTGTTTCCCCCAGATGACCCAACATCAGGAGAATGTGGCTCGAGATATGTAGAGCAAGAGTTTAACCTTGTGTTTTTCAAATCTCTGCTGTACACTAAGTTCAACAGTTGCTTTTGGTCTATACAACAGCCCATCTAGAATTGTGTCCTGAGGGAAAAAACATCTCCCAAAGAAACATTTGCTGAAATTGTCAAGAACTGCAATTAGATTGTAAAGTTGCCCTCTCAGGGCTGCATTTCCCACTAATTTTTTTCATTACAAGTTAACTGATGAACTCTGCTGGAAAAACTTAATCACCAAAGAATACTCTGCAGATTGTAAGGGCCCTCTCCAAAGTCTGCAGCACCCCACAGTCTTTGCCTAAGTGGAACATAAAGCTGCATTTGTCTCGTTAAACATAAGGATGGCAAAGCACAAAGCACCCACTGCTACAATAGCCTAGAGAAAAAATGCCAAAATTTGCTTGCAGTTTACCTTCGAGCAACAGCGCTTGCAGTCAAGACACCCCATTTGTGAAACAACCTTTGGGACCGGAGCACTGAAGCAGTGGTGGCAAGTGCCAGAGGTAAAAAATCAGGGGACACCTGATCTGTTATTCTATGGTTGTTCCTCACCCCATGTCCAAACCAAGGCTGGATGAAGTATCTTTGGCCCAGGGCACAGTCCTCAACCATGATGTACTGCTTCTTTCCCCTAACCTCCCACGCCGCCCCCAGGGGCAGTTCTGCATGAGCACGTGTATGCTTACTGCACTCAGGCCTGAGCAGGCACTGTTGAGACTTAAAATTGCGTTACCTCAACACATAGCTCACAGACTTGCTATCTGAGGTCCCTATAAATCCTTCAAGGTAAGCTACATAAATACCTGTCCCCTGTAGGAGATCTCCTCTCTAAAAAGCATGCCTTGCTCTATGGTCTTAGGAGCTCCAGCGCACTGAGCTGGCACTGTTCCCTGCCTGCCTCCAACTTGTGTTACCAGGTTTCTTCAGCCAACTTTTCCAAGCGCCGTGACAATCTCAGGGAGTGACGGCTGTCTCGAGGCCACCAAGGGCTTCCAAGAAGTTGAGTCCACTTGAACAGAGACAAAAACCGGCTCCACAGGACGAAAGGTGACAGCATCCATATGGGATGGGCATTAGTTAACCACTGACACAAATCAGTGGTGCAATCCCTATGCCAGAAAATAATTGCAAATCAAAGAATTGACATCAATCTGTTGAGACAAAAACAAGTCTCCTGAGGCCCTTCTGTTTTTAATGCCAGATTCAGGAGCACACAATTCATGAGTACACGTGAGTGGCACCCCTGAGGACAGCATATTCTCAGGGTTACAGACCACCAGCAGAAACCCAGCAGCAGATGAAGAGGGGGACTGGGGGGCCAGAGAAAGCCACAAATCCCAGTGTGAGCCAAAGGGACCAGCAGACCCACCAACCAACCCCCAACGTGGCAAGTGCACAGCCAGCGCAGCAAAGGCAAAGAGAGCAATGGCAGGGGCAGCACCACAGCCCAGCGAGTCCCCACTCTCAGCACTGCAGAACTGGGAAGGAAGGTGGCCTGTCCCCTGGCTTTCTCTCCAGAGCCAGGCTAGTTAAACTCAACATCCAGGCTCTCCGCTTACTGGGTTGGATGAGAGGAAAGCTGGTGGTGGTGGAGGAGAGGAGGTGGCAGGGTCGGCAGTGTGAGGAGCAGGGTGGCTGCAGAGCAGTGCTCAGTAGGGAGGACAGTGCAAGCGACGGGGCAGCAGCAGCTCCATCTCCTTTGTCCCTCTGCATTTTTTAATAAACCAAGGTCTTAATGAAGTGAAGAGCAAAGAAGACAGCAGGTGGCAGGAGTTAGCTGTAGCTGGCTCTGACAAGCAGCTAAGGAGGGGGCACTTGCTTTGGACCTGTGGAAAGATGTGATTATAACACCGCAAAGAACAAATAAGCAACATCAAGCCAGCAGAAATCATGCTCAACTGTAAAACACAATGAGATTTCATGAGTCAGTCTGCAAAACAAAGAAAATTAATAAAAGCAACCCCCAACTGTCCAAATTCTGCAGTTTTACAGTAACAACTACAATTTCTCTACATTAAAAACTCCTGCAGTCTTCTATCACAAGCAGAAAATCCAACCAAGCCTCTGTAGACAGTTGGATCCCTGCCGTAGGACTCTCCATCGCCCTCCAGCCATCTTTGCCCCCACCCAGCGATGGGGCCAGCTCCCTCCAGCATCCATGAGGACGCATCAGACCAGTCCTATATCAATCCTAAACCAGCCCCGCTCCTTCCCACAGCACAGCATCACCCTCACATGAAAGCACTGCAGCTGACCAAAGACGCCACCTCCAACTAATCCAACAATTCAGGCTTTTGAGCTCTTTGATCTACCTCTGCAAGGGGGTCTTGGCACAAAACTTTTTGGTGGAGTAGCAATATGGAAGAGACAGCATCGGGAGCGCATTGCCCCTGGATTAGCATTGCCCGCCAGCAGTCTTGGAACGTGGTAAGATTTGGAATAAAAACTGAAAAATAGGACTGTGCTATGATTTTGATGTATTCCAGAGTCATTTGAATAGTCATTGCAAGTCAAATCGTTACCATGAGAGCTACACAGCCCCACAGTTTGCTTCTAGATCTGTAATGTAAACCACACAGACAGGCACATTTAAGTCTATCAAACCAGGCAGGCTTGTGTATTTTTTGTTTATGTTACGAATTTACACTTTTCCTGAGGATGACAGCACTGGCTCTACAAGTAGAGGGCTTACCATCTGCTTTGCCTTCCCAGACTCATTCCTGAGGGCATTACTCCCGATCTTCTACGTACGGTACCACCTTTACTATGGTATCAAATATGTTTCCAAAATACAGGATTTCAGGAAGTTTGGGCAGACTCTGCTAATTATAAAGATCCCCTTGTGATCATTAGAGCCCTGTTTCTCACCATGACATTCAGCTGGATTTTTAACACCATTAGCAAGGAAAAATGCTGTTTCTTACACCTTCAGATCTGTACAGATGCAACTGCTTCTCACTGCTATCTAATTTTGTGCACCTGTTTCCCATTACCAGAACAGCTTGCTGTTTTTTCGAAACAACCTTTCATGCAGAAAGGTCTGTGCTTGAAACCATCGGCACCTAATGAAACAGGATCGGACACGCAGCGGGTGTGCCAGAGCTGAGCGCACTGACAGCCGATGCAGATGCCCTAGCATGGGCACAAGGCTCCGTGAGCCTGACTGCTCTCAGTCAGAATTTTTTTTTCCCCTTCCTGACCTTCTCCCACCAAGGAGAACACCTTGTTGCTCTCAGGGGCCTCTCAAAAGTGTTCAAAACCCTCTGCTAGGCTTGTCCCTCATGTGACTCCCAACTCTTTTTTATCTCCAGAGCCTAAATGCCCATGCCTCCCGACATGCAGCCACCAAGCCCTTGCAGTCCCCCCCCCAGCACTGTCTATCACAGCTGCCTGGCACAGAAAACTCAGCAGCACTTACTGAAGTGTTTGTAATGTAAACTGTCATTTGCTGCTAAACATGTTATTAAGCCTCTGCGTGTATCACAAAGCAAAAATATATGTTTATTTGACTTTGTTATCTCTGAGTATATAAGTTCACTCTTCCTAGTGGCTTTCTTGTTCAACGGGTGCAATGGGGGCAGAATAACCAGAGCCCCCTGCCACGGCCCACAGCCTGCCTGCTGCCGCAGAAGATGGGGCCAGGAATTAGCTTGCCTTGTGCTTACAAACTGCTTTGAATCGCAGTTTGCCTGATTCCAGCCCTGGTGTCCAAGGCAGACCTGAGAGCTAGTGGTGCTCGCTTTGCACCCAGGGCCATCTTCAGAGTAGTACAAAGATAAAAATGAATATACACAGCAAGAGCCCTTACAGCTCTCCAGCGTAACTCGTCAGCAGCACCCTGGTGAGGCTCCCGGTTTGCACAGCAGCAAACATCCATTCAGCTGCCAGCTTGGCATAAGCACTGCTAGTTTTTAAGGGATGTTATGAAGTGCTCATTTATTTTTTTAAAGCCCTATTTGCTATGCAGATGCCACTGTGCTATCTGCTTGTTCTGTCTGCAGCGATTACTGCCTGAAACTTTCAGCATCTTGCACATAAGGTCCTTGAGCCATTACTTCTCCCCGTGGCCATTCACTCACCAGCACTGGTGAAAGCCACCAGGCTGCGGAGCTCCTGCCCGAGCCCAAGGATGGTGTGCAGCACCATGCCACACTGGCTGCAGTCTCACGCTATGCCACAGCAGCCACAAATAGATGTTGGAAAAGTACAGGAGGTAGGTAGAAATGAGTTTGGATTTTCTTTTAGCACAGAGGGTTCCAAAAAATTTAATCCTTTTCATGTTTACTACAGATAAGTAGCTTGACGTTACCCTGTAACAAGCTAACATCATGTGGTTGTTTAAGTCCTCCAAAGAAGAAATTCTGAATTCTGTAAACCAGTTGTTATTTTCCCACATGTACAACCTGGGCTATTTTATCATCTTACTATGGTTCACTGTCATTAATCTCTGGAAAATGCAAGGCATAGTCAAACACAACGGACACCCTCTCTATTTTCACTTCCAGAGCCTGTAAATGCAGATGAGTGTGAACGTGATCATTCTTAGTGCAGGCAGCAATGCCACTTCCTAAGGGCTTTTTCCTCCTCAAAGTACTCCAGCTAGCAACCGATGGAGCAGCTGCTGTTCTTCCCTGCCGCTGCTGCCCAAGCCAAGGTATTACCATCCCTGCGCAGCACTTACACAGCTCTTCTTGCCTTACAGGTGTTTCTGCCCAGCACCCTCCATCCGCTCACAAATCATCAGGACCAAATCTGCCCCGGCACACGGGCTGTGCTTTTGCTGTGCTGAAGGACCCGGCTGGGCCTCACCGAAGGGACAACTGCCACCTTTTCCCTGCTGGAAAGGTGCTGGAGAGGCAGTTGCACGCCCATGGCCTGCCCTATAGGTGGCACGGGGAGAGCACGGTGCTCCTCAGCAGACACTCGCTGGATTCTGGCATCACCTGCTCTGCAAAACGGTGCTGTTCTGCGGCACAGGTGTTTACATTCAAGTTATAGGACAGTATTTATCCCAGCCTGGCCTGGCTGCTATGCTCTGCTCAGTGTCAGTTCAGCTTTTACAGCTGCATCTAAGCACCGTAACATTTTACAGACTCTCTTTCCCAACACGTAAGACATGGATGTTGCCTCCCCTGGAGGAGGCTGCCTGCGGCGGCCTGGTTCGTGTGATGGGGACCCCACTGGGGTCTGCAGCTTAGCCCAGTGCTTCTGTGCTGCTTCAGGACACCTTACAGCATTTCTGCCTACGGACAAGCTCTGCTCCCTCCCCAGAGCCAGCCTGGGGTGGGTAATTCCACCCAGCGAGTGGGTACATGGGGTCCAGCCTCGCATTTTCCCCACCAGGGTATTACTGGTAATGAAAGGGGAATTACAGTCATATATTTCATCCTTTATCAATTTATCAAGTATCTCATATACCTGTTAAGTGTAATCCGCACTTAACACTCTTCCCAAAGCATTCAGTGCAGTAATGGTAAATGCCAGCCAGCAGCACAAGTCTCAAGGGACCCATACGCAAACAATCTCTGCTTCCAGTATGTAGGGAAGTGTTCTCGTATCTGTACGGAACCAGAGCATCAGGAGGCTGCCGGCCAGAGTCATGGTTTATTTCATGCTGACCTTAAAAAGAGGATCGCCTGGCACGACTCCAGGAAGCACTTTTGCCTTTTCAAACAGGCCAGCAAAGTCACAGCAAGCCGCTTTGCTCTGCCCTAACTCTGTCCGGCTGCGACAGGTTGCACGAAGGCATCAACTACAAATCAAATAGCTGTTCTGAGCTGCTGTCAAACAGACAGGAGTAAAGTGACAATAATTTTTAACAAGTTACAGAGACCACAGATTTTTCCATTTTACCTGGCTAATCTGACCTGGGAAGACAGACAGACTTTGAGTCAGGTTTACACATTTTCTGCACTGATGTTTTAAACTACCCTCAACTCACCTACAATACCCAAAAGTCCAACAGTGGATGTATGGAAAGCTGCTGCACTAAGAAATGCACCAAGCCTTTTCACTCAATTCATAAAATAATTATTTGACCTGGTTTGGGGATTTTTCTCCATAATTGGTATCTGTGCTCCCTGCCAGCAAAAAGACAATGAAATGTCCTAAAATGGTATTCAGATTATTAAATCCTTTGGAGACTCTTCCCTCCCCCCAAAAATTAATCCGGTTGGATACATTTCAGCAAAATTTTACTTGCTTCACATCTTTCAAATGTCTGTACTCTTCACCTTTTATTTCAATAGGAGAAGACACTGTTCACAGCAAATGGCAAAGTACGCTGATGTGATTTCAAGGGCAATCTTTTTTATAGCTCTTATTGATCATTTCAGGCCCAGCAGAAGCTTAATGTAAAAGCAGCCTCATCCAAATCACGAGCATCTGCCAACTGGTACTATTTGAGCACAAAACATCAAGGATGGAAAAACCTGGCTCTTTGGCAGAAAGTCGCACGTTTACTCAGCCTAAGTGGTTTGGCACATGGACTGAGCGGAGGGTTAGAAACGGCACCCTTTTCTGGGGTACTGCAATGATGAACAACACCAATACCCCATGGTTAATACAACTTCAATAGAATATTTGCTATAACTCCTTCCCTGGCAATCACAGTATTTCTGTCTTCTCTGGGAAATGCAGAGAAATTGCTCACAGGTATGATTTTAAATTGCAGCTCCTTACTCTGGTCAATCACAGCCACAGCCATCACTGTGCTTCTCACTGCTCATTTGTTCTGTTGCCATTAGCATAGCACGGTCCTGACGGTAAGGCCGGAGGGACTCAGCTCATTCCTCCTGCTGAAACGGCCGCTGAGGGATGATGCCCTTCTTCTGTACGTGTGCCAGGGGCAAAGGCCAGCAGAGGAGATGAGATCTTCAAGCTAAAGGACAATGCTATCACAAGAACAAGTGGGTATAAAACAGGCATGAATAAACTGAGGCTGGAAATCAGAGGAAAATTTTTTGCCTCGAGAGCAGACAGATCACTGAACAGCTTTCCTGTAGGAGTGATGGGGGTAAACACCAACTTGATGTTATTATTGGTGGGATTAATAACATAATTGACTACAACATGGTGGGATGGAGCCGGGTGGCGTTGGAGGCTCATCCCACAGCTGGCACCCCGATGGACATGGGAGGGAACCTCCGTCCTGGCTCGGAGGGAGCCGATTCCTGCGATGCCCACGTTTCCCTCTTGCTGTCTGTGAGCCAACACAGATGAGCCGTATCCACTGAACATCCATCTACTCTATAGAAGCACACTTACTTGGGGGACATCACAGCGACACGCAGAGATGAGCTGTCAGGTTTAGGGTCTCTTTGTTCCCTTCCTGCCTCCCCAGTGCTGCACAAAGCTGCCTACCAAACCCCTTCTCTCCTGTGCTAAGCTGAAGCCTGGCCAGCACGGCAGGCACAAGCAAGATGCAAGCAAGTGGCTGGCATCAAAAGGATGTTGCACCATCCCAAACGAGACACCTCTGACATTGCCTTTGCCACCAACGCTGTTACCGTAGCTCTGGATAACCCCCATACCTCAGCACGTGTGCAGGCAGAGGCAGGAAATACAAACCGTGCATCTGCTGGCATGCACAATACAGTATTTCCATATATTTGCATTTTTACTAATGATAGTGAGCTGGAAGGGACACCTGAGTGCTGCCTCGGCAGTGACCAGCAGTGACACGCTCTGCCTGCCCACACTCCTTCCCTTCCTCCTCAGGCTGTTTGAAAACAAAAGGGGGAAAAAGAGGGTGAATTTAAAACACAGATTTTTATTTTCTGCTATTAAATCATGTGCTCTGAAATGAGCTTTAATAATTCTGGACAGTAAACTGCATTTAGCAAAAGGAAAACCTTCTCCAGCATGGAGAGAAGACAGAAATGGCAGGCAGCAAGAGCAAAGAAGGACAGAAATGGTGGGCAGCAAGAACAAAACCCTCTATAGGAGTGACTATGGGCCCAAAAAGCCAGGCAGGGCAAAAGTTTTGCAGCATTTTCATGTAGTTTATGCCAAACTGAGCTCATACAGTAAAAACATGGCCCCAGATTTTCTAGGTGTGGCAGAGCTCAGGATGTCAGTCCTCGCAGGCCTGCCAGCAATTGATCTCAGAACATGTTAGGAAGGAGGCAGACATTATTACCCATTACATCTGATATCCATTATCTGTCTTTTTCCCCCCTTTAACCTTTCTAGCACCCTTACAGCTTGCTTCTCCATCCAAAACAAGTCTCAAACGGCGGTGTGTGTCTGCACAGGCCAGCCCTTCTCAGGTCTCCAGATCAATGCGGTTCTCATCCCGGTTCTCTGGCTCTCACGGAGATGGTGCAGGGACCTCCACTCCATTCCTGGCACTCAACGTGCAGCTCAAACTCCCAGCCTCCTCTACGCACAATTTCACAACCACCTTGTGACTTCTCTATAGCATGTTCATGCTTGCAACAGTCTGCATCTTATTGCCAAATCATCTCCTTGCTCAAGTCCTACCTCAGATCATCATCTTACCACGAAGCCCTTCAGAAAAGCTCCTGCCAGCCTCCTACACTGCCTTCTCATACACTGCATCTCAACCAACTCCTCCCTGCTGCGTTTCTAAAAGCCTCTTGGGAAGGAATTATTTCTCTGATGTGAAAGCAGGTAGTGCACTGTTGGCACCTAAAATATCATTTAATAACACTGTTATTTTCTCTAGACCTGCAAATTTTCCCAAGACCTGCTTCAGGGTTCATTTTGATCTTCCTTAATTAGTGATCCCTTAGAAGCTCTGTTTCATGTCGAAAATCACTTGCTGGAATCATTATTCTGGAGTCACTTGCTACAAATCATAAAGCTGCACTGTTCAAAAGAAATTGAGACGTGGGAGTGCAGAGCAAAATAAATTGCAGCCCCAAACTATGAATATATTAATGCAGCCATAAGTCATCAAGTCCAGTAATAGCAAACAATGCAGCAATACAGCCACAAACACTTAGAGATTAGGAAGAAATATTGGCAGAGTACTTGCTACAATTGATCACCATCTAATAATGCAGAAGGTGAAGTTTTCACTGTGAATAAGCATAAATGTGTAGGCATGGCACAAAATCATTATATCTGATTGCAGTTTAAGACTCACGTCATCATAGCAAAAGCTTCATTCTTGAACTAATAGAATTTAGACATCCTGAGTATTTTATTGTATTGATAAAGGTTTGTACTGAGCTAATGAAGAATGAGTGGGCAGAAGTAGTCAATGCCCAAAATGGATCCATTTTAAAAATATTGAAAAATAAAAAATTGTGTGAAAACACTCCGTGTTGCAAATCCTGAAGACAGTATGCACAGACGTGTCAGTCCAAGGGAGGGAAAGAAATGTTTGATTTCACTCATGAAACACGAGAGAAAACACTGGAAACTAGTGAGGAGCTGCTGAAAGCCCCAGGGGGGCTGCCAGGGGCGCAACAGGCAGGGCAGGCGAGGCAGGCAGGGCTGTAGCGGAGTCCTGGGCCACACACGCAACCCCAGCCCTGGTGATGCTGGGGCCTTGAGCAAACACTCCAGCGCACACCAACACTCCTGCGAGGGCTGAGCCCAGAGGTACCTGCTCAACACCGGTTTTCAGATCAATAATTCTATACGCTGTAGGCCTGAGCGTTCTTCCTGTGGCTCTGCACCGAGTGTGGGGGGGTGTTAATTCTTCATCTGCTTGCAGAAAAGCTGCGTGTGCTAGATCACTGCTAGCCATATCATCTAAATTAGAAAGATGGATTAAAATTAGCCTGTTCAAGCTCAGATTAATTCCCAGCAGAGGACTGGAAGGAAACTAACTGAGCACCGGTCTGCACCCTCCCACCCCAGCTCAGGCAGCTGTCTTCTCCAGCCTAAGCCAAGATGCAGGTTCTGAAACCTTTCCCCTTGCTCTCTGTGCTTTTTCTGAACTCCAGCCGAAATCCAGCTCCTTCCTTCCTTCATGTAGGAGAGTGGGCCAGCTCCGAGTTTTCAGGTTAGGAAACCTTTCTGCAAATGTGTTGATGCACTTGGAACTGGATGATGGCCAAGAAACCAATCAGTCCCAGGGCGAGCAGGACGGCGTGTTATCTGTCTGCCAGCCGCCAGGAGCGTCTGGAAATGGTCAAGATTACCAAGCCAGGGTGGGAGACAAACAACGGGTATTCCCTTTATACCACTCAGCCAGAATAAAATGTGACACGCTATATTAATAACCTGGCGTCACCCAGCAAAACATCTGACCGAGGGGAACATGAAATGCCACGCAGATATCAAGGGCCTGATGGCAAGTCATGTGAAGAACAAACAAGATAGCTGGGTGGCATGAGATGCAAGCAGGGAACAAAACCCTAATGTCAAGCCTTTTTGTGCTGAGCAGAGTCAGCCCCAAATGGTTTGTGATTTTTCCTTTCTGCCAAGGTACTGCTTTAATTGGGCAAGGGAGACTGTTGAGTATTGAATAACATAGAGCGGAGAGGAAAATGGCATGTGCTGGGCTGAGAAGCCATGTAGAAGTCAACCTGCTTAAGTGCAAGAATTTATTACTGGTAGGAACACATCTTATTCATTATAGCTTTTTACTTTACTATTCTAAGAAGTGTTTTCTGTGACTTAATTTAAGAACGTAGCCTTTTTTGTGTGTGCTGTTAACCAGCCACACACAGAAATAAAATTCTGTCTAAATTTATGTTCACAGGCTCCACTCGTTTCAGTAAACAAAGCCAGAACTAACTCCCACCCCTTTCCATTTCCTTGGGTGAGGTGGAAGCAAAAAGCCACTGACTGCTAAGACAGCCTGAGGACATAACCACGGACACGGTGGTGGACCTCACCCCTGCCATGACTCTCCCGTGCACTGGCCCGGTGGCTCAGTGGTGGCAGGGAGCGAGCAATGCCACCTTAACTACACACTGCTCTTACTTGCAAAGCAAGGGCAACTCTTGTGAGGGCTGATAGAGCACAGTTCTCTCTGGGGGCAGGGGCTGAAACCTTCTGGGTGTCTCCAAGACATCAAAAGTTGGCCTAACTCCTACATTATGATGGTGGCCTACAGGGCTTCTCAAGCAAATCTCTGATGTAGAAAATTGAGCAAGCATAGCTGAGTTGCTTATTGACTTGAATTTAACAGATTAGTTAATAAGCCCAGGGACCTCATCACAGAAGTAACATCCTAGCAATGCTCCTTCCTAGACTCCATAATCATCTGAATAGCGTCTTTGGTACTTGAAACACTTTCCAGCATAAAGATGGTTCAATAGCAGCATTCAAGCCTAGAATAGCTGGACTGGCTGCACTCTGTCTTCACAAGGGTATGAAATTCTTGCGGCAGTCTAAGAAAGAAGAATCACTTAGCACAAATAAGGTCTTTTAAAACCGCTGATTAAATAGATATTCACAAGATAGAGCACAATGGCTTTGATGGAGCCATTGCAACCTATTACATAAATCCTCATTCATGCCCATGAGAGCTTTTCCTTTTCTTTTTTAATAACAGAAGAGAAAATGAAGCCACGTAAAAGATATTAAATTGCATAAAAATGTGTGACTGGTAAGTTCATGACTTAAACTCAGAGAAGCAAAGAGATGGAGAGTTTGGGCTGGAGCTCTCGGCTGCCGCGCAGCCCCCCGCTGGGACCTTGCGCTGTGGCCTTGGCTCACTGGCACCGGAGCTCACTGCTTGCTTGCTCAGACCCAGCTCCGCAGCACCAGACACCTCTCCCGAAGAAGAGGATGTAATTGCAAAGTTTATTTATGGATATACAGGGCTGCCGACAATGAAAGCAAAGCGTTATGTGAGGGGTCAGGCTGGTACGTAGAAACTCTGTCCCTTACTCTATAAATGTTCCTCATCTGTGCGTATACTGCGACAGCCCCAGCACCTTCCAGCCAGGCATTAAGCAACGCAGCTGACGCATGTTAGCAGCGCACCATTTATACTTCCACGTACTGCTGTACTAACATGTCAGACCTGATTGAAGGCAATACTTTCACTATAGCTTTGGCAATTTTCTGTGTTTCCTCCCAATAATGGATTTTTTTATTTTTTTTTGGCCAGAATCCACTTCTTCACACATTTAATCTGAAATATATACTATTACATCAGTCACCAGCTGACCTCGTTAGCTGGGCTTGCTCTAATGGAGCTAAAACTGATCTGGGAAAGCAGCGATAAGTTTAATAAATTAGTTTTTAAAACAGTGTATAATTTTACTGCAGTAAAGCAAAAGGGGGTCAGCTTGTTCTTCCAGACTCCACTCCAAACAATTTACTGTCCTTACAGATGAAAAAAATGCAGGCAGTCTTTTGTGATTTGAGTGAAACTAGGGCATTCAATCCATACCCACTTCAAAACTTCACTCACAGATGGCTATTCCTTCAGCTAATATTTATTCTCCAGATTTTCAAGAAAGCCCTTTTATGCTCTCAACAAGGCTAGGTACAGACACAGCATCTCCTTCACTGCCACCTGCCGCCAGTAAATCTCTGCTCTCGTAAGTGTCTCTAACTGCAAATAGATGAAATCAAGCTGCAACCAGGCAGACTCACTCTCCCCGGAGTTAGGGTGTCATACAACACCGGGAGCTCCATGGCCCTGCCAACAAGGGCATGAGGGACCTGGCAACTTGGCCCAGCAGCAGGACTCGAAACAGAAGTCAGTATCCTTGTTGAGACAGCATCAAGAAGCACATTGATCTCAAGAGACCTGTAACTTCAGGAGCAGACAAAAGTGTAATAAAGAAGTTCCTAACCCTGCCTTTCTTCTCGTGGCTGGATGTCGGAGCTCTTCAGCCAAGTGGCTCTACGGGAACTGGGGAGACACACACCAGGGCGACTTGGTGACACGGGACAGCCAAGCTCAACGCTCCCTGGACCTGTAAGGCATCTTCTCTGCCTTGCTTCTTGCAGGAGAGGGGCTAGTTTGTGCCTGCTATGAGCGGTGGGCTTCCTTCCAAATGCTGTGCAGTCCGTATATGTCCACACAGCGGTTCTTCACAACCAGGCAGACACAACTTCTTGTGGATTCGCTGACCCGAGCCACCCCACTGAGACAGGCTGTGGCCCCCACTTCACACTCACCAGCCACTGATGTGGACAGCACACAGAACCAACCACTTCTTTCCTGCTCCTCACCACAAGAAAAGGTTAACAAGAAATGTTTGTTTAGGAGCCCGACAGGTTTTCCCCCCAGAAATGGACTCAGACCACAAGAAGGACACATTTGGAACCTCTCTGGGTGCTTAGCCTGTCTCTGTTCTGCTTTGCAAGGCACAACTCACATGGCAAAACCAGGAATTCAGTTCACTGGCATCACTCTCCATGCGAATTCACCCCTTTTCCTCATGATGTCATCCAGCTTCAACACCCCCAGGGCTTTTGCCAGAGTTGGGAAGTGCTGACGTGTGGGGATTCTCGCTTTAGCTGAAGCAGAGATGATTTATAAGAAATCTCTGACTGCACTTTCTCCAGCTGGCTTCAGAATCTTTGCCTTGGTGTTTTTACAATAAAGCTGCTCCTGGGCTCAGCCTGCCTGGGCTTGGCCCCGCTCCCCTCCCCCTGCACCCACCTGGCACAACGTTCACCCGAGACAAAGCAATGCGAGTTTTCCACGGGTTCATGGAGCTGAGCTGGCCCGCTGCAGGGTGACAGGCAAGCAGGTGGCACCGAGCCACTGGTCCCATGGCTGGACTCCATCCCTTGGGCAAGGGGCTTGCAGCCAGGATGGCTCCCCAAAGACCAAGAGCTGGGAACAGAGATCAGGGGCACTGAGAGCATCGGGACTGGGACAGGCTGCAGCACTTCAGCGGGAAGTCTACCTCAGCCAGCTTTAGAAGGCTCCCACCTGAGCCGATACTCTGCCCCACGTTAAATAGCATGGAAGCGATTACACAGCAGGGTAAGATCCACGTGCCTGTATCTGGAAAAAACTTTGTGTGTTCCTGTGTCCAGCCCTCTGCTACTGCAGACTCTGCACCAGACAACCTCCTCCATGAACTTATCAAGCTTCCTCCCAAGTACTGGGTTCCTTCCGATCTCTAGCACACCTCCCCAGCTGCCCCAGCAGACCGTGAGGTCTCCCTGACGGTATCTCGGCTGGACCACAGCTGCTCGCAGGGAGAGCCCACAGCCACACCAGCTCACAGCCTGCAACTACCCTGCAGGCAGCACGCTGGCTCTCCTCTGCCACTGTTTTCAGCTAATCAGTTTGCAGTGTACAGCCAAAGTTTTTCTTATTAATCCCCACACACGTGACCTTACGCTCCGTATTGCTCAACTTCACCAAGGCCAGGCAAGCCTTCCACACGTGCAACCACATCCAACCACAACGTGCAACAGTGGGCGTACAGAAGATCAAAAGATGGCATCAGCACAAACACAGAGATGAAAATGTTTCAGAAGATCAGATGTAGGATTTATCCCTGAAAAATCCCACTGCTAACTTCCTCCAGCCTACGAGATGTCCTTGCTGTACCACCAGTTCCAGCGTGTTTCCCCCGCAGCTCACTCCTTACCCATTTTACAGCTCTTGTGGCAGTCCACACCTCCAGCTTGCATCTCACCATGTCATATACGGCACCACACTGAACCCTTTGAGATAGACATCTACTGAATTTACTTGATCTGGGAAAAAACCAAGTTGCCTAATATAGAAATGATGTACCTAAGACAGATCTGTTTCACCACTGCCCTCGTATTTTTAATTAACCCCTCCTTCCAAACTAACCACTAAACCATCTTTAAACATCTATTCCTATGCTAAGGAAGTGATAAAAATTGAACCGAAATGTCAAAATACTGCATATAATAAACACTCAAACAATATTATGTACAATCAATGTAAAAATAATAGACTTACATGAGATAACTAAATAAAATCTGATTTAGGGCTTTTCAAGAGCCTTGCTAGCTTGTCTTTTGTATAACTTTTGAAATACTCGGGCTGTGTTGAGTTTATAGAATAATTCTAAGAAATAGACTATAACTAGAAGGACACCGCTTTTTTCTCTCTTTCTAAATAGAGATCAAATCTAAGGACTATTTATCTAACTCCTCAGAAAACCCAGAGTCCAGCCCCTCAGGTATGAGCACTTCGGCAACGCACACGCTGCAGTTTAGCAGCTCTGTATTTCCCTGCTTTAAGCTTTTCTGGATGCCAAGAAGCAGGCGCACATCCCCACTAAGGATGACGGCAGAGGACTTGCCGTCCTCATGTGCCGCGGCGCTGGTGAAGCCGCTGCCAGCTCATCGCCTGCAGCAGCAGCAGCGGAATGAGTGGGAAGGGTGGCAACGGGGACACAGCCATGGGAAGGGACTTCCCTGGTCACCCATCGAGAGCTGCAGCCCTTACTTCTCTGAGATCAATTATTTTATTATATGCTTATATGAAGACTGCAAACATCTGGAAAATATTAGGCAAATGCTGAAGAGAGAGCAGGCTTCTCTAATTAGCAGAGAGCTGCATCACAGCTCCTTCCTGCGTTCTGTGAAAGGGGAATTTTCGGGCCAAATTCTGCAGACTTATAGACTCAGGGCCCTGTTGGCACCCAGCAGACCCGCTGCCTCTGTCTCTCCACAGCATTTGCAGCAAGATACAACAGGTTTATTTCTTTGATTTTTTTAATCTACAGCCTTTGAATTGCTCCAAAATATATTCAGTACCAAATACACCAACTCAACAGGGAAATTGCTTCATGCTCCATCTTGTCTCTTATCAGATGATGCCAAAACACCCCAGATCTGCTCTTGCGGGTGACAAAACTGCCAGAAAAATTTTGGTTGGGAAGGTCCTTGTCTACACACCAAAACATACTTCCTGGATATGCCATGGATCAGCTCACAATGGGGTTTCAGCTGGGGACAAACATGAAAGCATCTTCTGTTCCCATAGGTAGCAACAAGAAGATGGGCTGCTTTGAAGTCTATTGTAAGGCTTTTTTTTCTCTTTTCAGCTCTAGGCAAAGACAAAAAAAAAATAATTCTCAATGCTATGGCAACTTCCCATGGAAAAACTTGTCACCTACCTGCAAATGAACATATGTACCTCAACAATTCAGGTGGGCAGAAACCGTGGTGGGAATACGATAGACTGTGCAGGGATCAAGACTGTGACACCGCACCCTACATCAACATTTGACAGCATCGAGACAATCTCAAGGCTGGTGTTTTAAGAGCCACAAGTGAAGCACAATGATTCAGGCTTAGAAGCATGTCAGGGAATCAAAACGTTAGCCAAGTGATCGGTGATGCCTTGGTTTCCTTTCACCTAAAGTCACTGCTAACAGGCTCTGGCTGACGTGACCAGAAACAAGCCAGGTATTGCGCAGAAATAGCTCTGGTTCCAGCAGGTGGCATGTGGCTCCTCTTGTCCAGAAAACGAAGGCGAGCTGTTCTCTCCTTGTTTGCCAAAAATTCCAGGTATGTTCCCAAAGAGTGTCACCAGGGAAGGATTTCAGACTTCTTGGTGCTGAGGGCTGGAGAGCATCATGGAGTGTCCCTAGAGCCTCCTCCAGTGGCACCAGGAGGACTCAGCAGCCCTCCAGAGCTGCTGAGGCCACTGGGGCGAGGTGGCCCATGCAGAGGTGAGTACAGTAGACCCACAGGCTAGAGGAGAGCGATTAATCTGAAAAAATTACCTGAGATTTTAATTCAGAATGTATTTTTCATGATGATTTCCTCTGCTGGTATAAATCATGATGTGAGGCACTCCTGAATCATGTCTTCACAGGGGTAAGAGTGAGCCCTGTCTGTACATTCCCCAGAAATTCAATACAGCCACGTTGGCACGTACAGGTAGGAGATGAAGGAGCCATCTGAAGGGGTAACCTGGGGTATCCCACCCCTAGCATATGGGAAAATCTAGGCACAGCAATGCTTTGACGGACCGATGCCTTAAGTAGGTGACCTTCTAGAATAGGTACGAGGCTCCCCCATGATTTCTGGCGATGCAGAACACAAACCCAAATGTTCCTATATCTAAAAAGGGACTGTAGAAACGGGGTGCAAGCTGGTGTAAAGCAGCAAGACAAATCAGCATTCACACACTGCTAGGAAGGGGTACCCCAGGCTGGGAACTCTGTCCAAGAGCTCCAGTCTGGGTCCAAGTGCCACATCTGGGGCCAGCAGCATCCCTGAGCGCTCCATGCCAGGCTCCCGTGACACCCAGGTTGTGCCAGGGGCCTCCAAGAGCGTTTAACACCCCCTTTCCTATTTTTGAGGAAAAAGATCTTTGCCAACAACCTGCCTCTCACTTTTGCAGAGTAGCAGTGCTGCTTTTTCTTGGATAAACTCGTACGGACCGGCACTTGGCACTGAAGGCTGTTTATGAAAACAAGTACCAGCTGGGGGAGGACTTGGGTGGCAGCACACACTCCCTAAAAGCTTTTGGATCTCCTCAGCCCGCTCCAGGGAGAGCCTGCCGTTCGGAGGCAATGAGGACAACTCCTCCAACAGCTATAGATCCAGCCCTCCTCCCACCCAAGAAACCAGCCACAGACTCATACATGGAATTTCCCCTCCTACCAGTTCCTAAGACCAGATGATTCTACCCCAAATATTTGTTTATAAACTTATGAACCAGTAATGATGCACTAAACAGTTTTGCAAAGCAAGGTGAAGTTTGTGCAACAACATCTAGAAAGCTGTATTATTGATAAAGTCAAACAAAATGAATCTAAACAAGGTAAGATTTAATCTCTTCGTTCTTGCATTAAGTCATTCTGAGGACTTAATTTTAAAATACAGAAGTGTTCTGAGAATATTGTGTAATTACAAACCAATAAGAAAAATCATCCAGGAGGAATAATTACATAATTTCTAGATGAACTCACTGCTTAGAAGAACTCACAGCTTAGAAGAGCAGTAATAAATAGATCCTCATATCATTACTGTTGCTGCGGCTGATGACTCACCACTGTTACTGGGATCATATCCCAGAATAGTCATGCTACTCTGTGTACTGCATGCAAAATTAGCCATGAGGGACTTACTATTAAATGAAACAGATTCGGGGGTTTAGGATTCATGTGGTCATATCATAAAAACAAAAGCTGTTAAATATTTTACTTGAACACAGTGTATTTCAGATACCAAACCTGAAGGTATCTGCTCTCCATCAGACAGAATTAGCATCTGCATAAACCAACCGCATGGGTTTTCAGGTAACAACTCCCTGTCATACCCTCCTGGTTCTGGCAGCACAGGATAGCCAGCCCTCTTACACACACCAGCTAAAACATGCCACCCTGAGAGAAAAATACACGTACTTTTATAGAAACGTAAAGGAACAAGTACAGGTATCTGAAACAGTTTATCGAAAAGAAAGAGATTAGCTAATTGAAATTTATGTGCTTAACAGCTAAGGCAGACTGGTGTATTGGTCTGATAGAACTTCATTCAAAATGCGTAACAAAGACATTAGAATGTCCTGCTATTAGACTACTCAGCCTCCAAGAAACACCAGTAGTTTTGTCTAATAACTTAATTGCATGATATAGATGTTATCTGTGCTTACGCGCCACACCAAAGCGTGGTTTGTTTGCCACCTTCAGTGAACACCAAAAGTCCTTGGAAGTGTAGGGCAGATCGCCACGAAAGCCACGCAGGAGACCGACAGCACGCCGGGACTGTGAAAGGGCCTCCCAGCCTACTGCACAACCTCCTTCCCAAACACGTTCTGTTCTTTCACCTCCTGGGACATACACACACCCCAAAGTACATCCGCATCCTTTACCTGCTCAACACGTTTACTGGAAACAACATCAGGAACATCCAAAGTTTACCTTTTGGTTGAATAAAACTCTCTCCCCGTGCATTATAAAATGATCTAGCATGTATTACAAGTGAAAACACTTCCCCCCCCCCCCCCCCCCCCAGTCTCCAAGCAACATCCAGCACTCGGCATACAACAGAACTTTATCAACATGCTACCACTCAAGGTACTTGCTTCCACCTTTTTCAGGTGAACTGCACCTTCAGACTTCGCCAGCCACTAACTCTTCAGGCCTTCCTCTTAGGATGTTGGCTAGTTTCATTTTATGTTGGTTTCTTAAAAGAACTCCTATTCTGCCCTCCAAACAAGCACACCAAATTACAGAAAATCTTTACTTATCATCGCAGCAATCACGCACCAGCGAGTTAACCGAAGCAGCATCCAGATTGCTTTGAAGCAGGCTCCCACTTAAATGTTCTCGCGAGCACGAGCGAGCCCCTGCCCGGTGGGGATGTGTCCCAGTGCTCTCTGCCTGCCCCATGCCCAGCACCTCGCGCTCAGCTCATTTGCAGCACAAGCTCCTTCCCAAAAAGCTCACAGGTAAAGCAGCTTGCTCCCGTCGGAGCCAGGGTGGGTAACGCTGTAACACCAGCCACCACTGAAGTGACACGTACGGGTTTTTCAAACTAGGTTCAAGGTTCTCCAAGATGAAGAAGCTGGTTGAATCAGTGGGCAGTAAACGCGAAGCACCTTGTCCATCTAGCTCCTGTGGGTCACCCTGCAGCCCACTCCACCGCTGCGTCGTGCTGAACCTGCCTCCTTTTCTGCTGTAAACCCTCAACTCTTAATAACTGCTGTGGCTTCCTTGGAAATACGTCAGCTGCTGCCCTAGATACCGAGCCTGCTACACCAAACGGTCTTTTCCAGACTGCACGGTGACTACCAGCTTATTTCTCATGTCACTCTCAGCATCCTTCTGTTCATCCTCATTTCCCCGTTTCTGCCAGCCTACCCAGAGGACTACCACGCTGCTGTCCACCCTTCCCAGCTCCCTCTCCTTCTCTTTGCCTAATATGCAAGAAACCACGTATTTATTTGTTGTTTTTTCAACCTTTAGACAACAAGAGTTTGGCTTGTTTCTCTGCAGACATTAATCCCTCCAGGCTAGGTAATTAATACCGGGCTCCCTGAAGCAGCCTGTCCTTCTAAGATCTTACTGACGCTCCCCAGACCGCCCACTCGCGTCTTTAGCTAACAGCCAGCTTTCGGGCCGTATTATAGCTCTCCCCTTATGAGAGTCAATTTGAATACTCAAAGTTGTATTTCAAGCTCTCCTAAAAGCCAAATATATACTGTCTATCAAATTCAGTTCCTCTCCTAATTCTCTTACTTCTATAAACAAACCCACCAATCACATATGCTGTGTTTTTTGCTCATGCTTGTGCTTTTGACAGTGGGCCAAACCATCGAAATTGAAAGAGTTTCTAAGCCAGTGCAGGCAACACAATATATGCTCCTTTAAATGTGGCAAATCTGCTTTTAATAGGCTTTTAACGATGACAGATTTTAATCCTGTGGAAGCAATTGTCTAGACTACTACCTGTGCATTTTCACAAGCACCTGCTATATTTGCTTTTCCAGTCCTCTGCTTTTTCTATATTCCTACCCCAAAACCGTATTACTTACATCATCAAATGCGGCATTCATTCCAGTAGTTTACATTATCGACCTATTGTGCTTTATCCATGGCTTCTAAAAATATTTTATAATGCAATCAGGCCCTTCGGGCTAATTTAATTCACTGTCATTTCAGTAGCAGACCTACACCTATTGCTTTCATCACAGAAAACATACGAACACACATCAGGTTCACATGTCCTCCAGCTTTCAGGGAGTAGCTGCTAGGGAAAACCTTTGCATTGCTCCTCCACATTGAATAGCAAATCGGGGGGCACAGCATGTGGCTTTTAATAGAGGGCCCCTCATTCCTGTCACAGATGCTGTGCGTGGTCCAGCAGCTCTCTGGAAAGCAAAAGGGGAGGCTGAAGGGAATCCTCCTAACAGCAAAGTCCACATCTGACACTTGCATTAAAACACAAGTTTCACACAGGCAAACAGGTAAACAGAAAGAAAAATGAAATAAGGGAAGTCTTCTACCATGAAAGAGGAATTGTGAGCGTTTATACAAAGTTTCAGAATTATGTTAACCACTACAGAATTAACTAGTTTAAATTGCTGGTTGTTACTGCTTACATTAATTGTTAAACTTTCTTTGGAGTTAACACCTACACACAGTAGGTATAAACACCTCGGAGGGAGACACACAGTAAAAAATGTTTAAAGCTTCCCATTGCAAACCCCAGTGCTCAGTGTGGTGCGGCTGCTCGCCCAGCCTGGCTCGCTCAGGATGCAACTTGCCTGGAAAGTTCCCGCAAAAACTATTGAGCTGTTTTCAAGAATAAAACTATGGAAAACATGTTCTGCCCACAATAAAAAATGGTCTGTCAGAAGCTGGCTGGGTTTGATTTTTTTTTTTTCTTTCTTTTCCGTTTCAGGCTATTGCTGTAAAGGTTTAATTTGAAACTTGGCAAGAGTGCCTGGCCAGTGTTGGTCAGGGATCAGCCCTTCCTCAGTCAGCTGGGGAGTCAGATGCTGTTGTAAAGCAATCGAGGTGAGAAAGTTTGAAAAATAGGTGGTAACATACCCAAGGACTACTATAGCACACGTGCATGGCAGGGTCTTGACCTTGACCCAGGCTGCTCTGGGTTCATACTGTGGGAATATTCCTGCGGCGATGCTGGGCATGCAGGCCACTGCTCCCTGCGCCACGGCACAGCACCGGCACCAGGGAATGCAAAAATGGGTCTCAGCATTCCTAAGAAGTTCCGGGGCTTTTTCCACTCTTGTATCTTAGCAGGCTTAGGAATACAGATTCTTGTTTCTAAAGCTTTATCAGGATTTTCTTCATAAACCTCTTTTACAGAGGTTAATAACTGGGATAAAGATTTCTTTTAGCTACAAACTTCCTAGCACGTAAGGCAATCTCTGGGCAGTTAGCTTTTTCAGAGAACACCACCATGACAAACGGGTTTGAAATCTGGATCCTGCAGAAGGAATGAGTAAAATTTTGGGTTCTTGCTGACCTGGGTTTTGTTATATACAAAGAATTGTAGAAGTGGTGGGTTTTTTTTTTCTTTTCAAAAACACACCCTCCCATCGCTTGTGATTTCCAGTTGTGCCATCCTGAGAACAGCTCCACAGTACCAGTGAACCGGCCCCCTACAATTTCTCCATTTCACTGGTGGGAAAAATGAAAAAGCTATTCCAGGGGCCATGCGACATTCCCTTCAAGTTACTTCTGCTCAGAACAAAGCCAGGCACACCCTGCACAGCAGCACCCCTACCAACACCATGCCCAGAGCCGGACAGACAGGCGTTGGGCGCTGCCCTCTGCTCCCCAGACCCAAAGCTCAGCCTAAATTTAACCCTGAGAACTAAATAAAGTATTTTCCCACTCACAGTCCTGTCATTGCTTACATCCTGGTCAGCACTGGGTGACACAGAATTGTAATTCACAGCCATGGTATTTATTTTTCATCCAGATGAGATTCCTCAGCAGGACTTTCTAAAGGAAATAAAGTGTGATTAACAATCTTTCTCCCCACATTGCAAAACCAAATCTGTAATCATTATCCAACTCCTATTTCCACTGGTTCTGTTCTGAAAAACTCTGGATTATGGCAGATCTAAGTCAGTGTCCAGCTGCCAGGAGAGGAGAGCTGTCCCGAACCCATGCCCTGCTCACCCTCTGGTTCAGTGAGCCACTTTTGCTTCGTCATTTGGAGGGCAACCATCTACAAAAGAAAGATCCTGAAGCTCATGACGCAGAATACAAAAAGATACCATTCCATGTAACATAACGATGTTAAAAGCCCATTTATTTTTTTATGAGTGTTGTAAAATTATGTTCTAAACTGTCTGAACTCCAGGAAAAAAAGCCATTCGGTTACCTTTGGAAGAACAGAGAGCATCCATCCGAGTGGAGGTGCCAGTACTTCTCAGCAGGGCAATGTTATAATGAGCCACGCTCCATTTCAACCGATCTATCTGACATAGCCGCAGCATCACAGGGCTTACGAAACTACAGATGGTTTGTGCAGACGCCCGGCAAAATTATTAAAATGCTGCATGATGGCACTATTCATAATAAGCAGTTTTGGGCAGACTGGGCTGTATGTAGCAGGTAAGCAGCAGCAGGTCTTCTCCTGCTGCCCCTCCTCCAGCCTCCTCTTTCGCAGCATTTTTATAGCCTTTGTTCAATCTATCACAGATGATCCTCGATGCTTATTAGAATTTCAGTTTTATTTATTTAAATGCTAACTAGATAAAGGCTGTGAAAAAAAAAGAACAAAACAGGAAAGGTTTTCCGAGAGAATAAACCTCATTTTTATGCTTGTGAATTAGCTACCAGACTTTTATTATTTCATTTATGTGCAAGTTTACTAGACATTCCGGGCTGGTTTGAAACCTCCCAGTGACGTCAATGGGCCAGCAAAATTAGAGCTCTGCGAGACAGCAGCACTGCACCCAGCCTGCCCGGGTCTGCTGCTCCTCTCAGGGTGACAGCTCAGACAGATACAATCAATCACGCACTCCTGGCACTGCACCAAAGCAGGGCTGCTTCAGCGTTCACAACAGCAAAAGCTCCCCATTATTTGGAGAATATTTTTTTTTGTTCAGTACAATTAACAAAGAGAGTGGTATTAGAAACTGCAGATGGCAAATGTATTAAAGCGCTACAGCTCTTCACTAAATTCTGGAAGTTTAATTTGTTTGGAAGAAAAAATAAAATTCCAAAGTAACAAAATCATTGCTTGGTTTATAAAGGGATTTAATCATCATTTTACAGGATATATTCCCCCCTGCCCCGATTCCTTGTATGGTTCTGTTGCTTTTTTATGCAGCTATCACTATAAATTCTAGAAAAATGACTGCAAGCCTTTAACAGCAGTTTATCTTTTCTACTTGTTTTTTAAGGAAAGCATATGAAAATGTGTTAATTCTATCAATCTAACTGTTAAACATGAAAACAAACTCAGTAAGAAATCGACCCATGATACTGTTTGATCCAGTGCATCACTGCTGTACGCTGTGAAGCCACGTGGACTCATTTCACTCGGTTCATCAAGGGTTTGTCCCAGCTCATCCAGCCCTTCTCGTCTGAGACATTAAATCTGGCTGCGTGAGCCGGGGTGCAGCACAGGACCGCTCTGCGCAGCGGTTGTCTGAAGAGCCAGACAGCATCTCGGAGCACGTGAGGGGGAGATGCTGGGAGGAACGGGTATCAGCGGTGGAAATGTGATGGTGGCCAGGACATGGTCTCAGGGCACGGCTGCAGTAGCAGGGAAGGAGGGGGGGGCAGGGGGCCAGGGGAGTGGGGGTGGGGTGGGGTGGGTGGGAAGGATCACGTAGGAAGAAATAAAATGAAATAAAATTATCTTAACTCTCTGCAGCACTATTACAAATAATCTCTCAAGCTTATACACAATGGTGATGAGGGAAGTAAAATAATCAGAGACACAGAAGCATGCTTAGAGGTTGCAGAGCAGGGAAGCTCATCAGCAGAGCTCTGCAAGCCAGTGGAGCACCAATGGTATCCCCCCTCGTCAGGATGAAGACCACTGCCTTCTCTAAAAGCGTTCAAGGAGAACCTGGGCTTGTGTAACAAAGTCAGCACGTGGCTTCCTGGTCATCTCTGGATGCCACCTAAACCAAAGGGCATTCCCTGGGGACCCACCGAAGCCAGGCGGGTCTGCTGAACCACCGGGGCAGCTCCTCCATCCAGGCTCACCCTGACAGGACCCACACGGCGAGGGCTGTCTGCGTCACGTCAGGACTTGGGCTTCTGTGTCTTAGACAAGTCAACCAGGAGGAGAAGGAGAAACTGGAGAAACAGCTACGCGTGCATGACAGATCTAGATATACATTAACCTGGCTAAAAAGAGTTTGCCATCCAAATAAAGTGACACAGATTATTTAACTGGAAGTTGAGATAATGAATATAAATATGATAATGTAAAGACAACACTAGCAGCCTCAAATGCTCTAACTTTTATCTTCTGCCTTGCAAAACCAGCATGAAAATATAGCCAGGAACAACTTGAAAAGATACAGCATGAAGGGAAGGGAAAGGTCACTAAATACCAAGCACCATTCCTCCACCAGAATCCCTCCGTAACCAGCTCTTCTAACAGTGAAAGCAAACACTGCATTGCTCAGACTCAATTAAATCCCCATTATTTTATTGTTCAAAATCTCGTTTCAGCCAGGCATTGTCTTCGCTGCAGACACATTTCAAGAGCGTATTCTTTATTCTTCCTACAGCCATTTGTGAGCACAAGAGAAATATTTGGCCTTCTTTTTCTAAATTGTGCCTACAGATTTTTGAGTTCTGTCTCTCAAACCTACCCTCTGCATATAAATCATTTCTTTGTTGAAGACACTACCTATTTATAGAAGGCTAAGGAATTAATATGTGAAGACAACCAAAATGTTTCAAGTACATCTAAAGTCACAGCTAAGCCCCACGAAAACAAGGTAACTTGAAGGTCGAGCAGATTTTTACCCACAGTATTGGTGAGTATTCACTCCCGGACCAAAACTTGAGTACTTCAAAACTCAATAAATAAAAATAAATAAAAATCGTAGTCAGTATATACGGCACCGCAGTATGAAAAGTACTTCCAGCCTTATCTCCAACCGCAAACAACCAACGGAGCTGGAAGTGTTAATGTCAGGGTGGCTGTTCTGCACACTGTGCTTATCACCCCTACCATAACGATGTCGGTATTTCAGTCCTGACACAAGGATCGGCCAGGAGCAGCTGCCCCGCGGACTGTAGCTGCCTGCGGGCTGCGGAGCCCCTCCAGGCCATGCCCGTGCTGTCAGCCAGAAGCAGAGCCCTGCCCTTTCCCTGCACCGCTTCACTGTCTCCGGAGTTTTTCTACTCGCCCATCGGCGCAAGGCAGCTGCCCTTCAGCACTGTGCAGGGGACAGACAGGAGTTTTAAAACGTCCCTATGAACAAGCGCCGGCCACGGAGTTTCCCGTTTCTCCACCATGCATTTAGAAGAACTGATATGCCAGTGCACTCAGCTGCTGACAACTATTCTCCGTTTCCCCAGACAGCTTCCAAAGCCCCAGTCCAGCCAGAGCATCCCTCAGCACAGCACTCCCCTCTCCCCACCGAAAAGCAGCAGCAACCAATGCCTCACATCACCCACGTGTGGACGGGAACCACCAGCTCCTCTCCTGAACTTAGACTCACAGCATGGTTTGGGTTGGCAGGGACCTCCAAGACCACCCAGTCCCACCCCACACCACAGGCAGGGACCCCTCCCCCCAGCCCAGGCTGCTCCCAGCCCCGTCCAGCCTGGCCTTGAGCCCTGCCAGGGATGGGGCACCCACAGCTGCTGCGGGCAGCCTGGGCCACTGAACCTGGTGGAGAACCCGCTGCTCTGAACCTAGAGGCCGTCCCAGCTGGCCCCAGGCTGCACCGTTTAAAACAGCCTCTCTGAAATGCTTCGTTAGGATCTGGTTTTGACAACTCTTCTGCAATATGGAGCAGTTATTTGTTCACTTGCATACCCACCTGGCAGCGAATGGCTACTTGGTTGATTTGTTTAATTTAATTAATGTGTTTCAGACAGTTCAGATCAGTGAACACTTATGCTTCCACCAGCATCTACAATACTTTTTTTTTTTTTTAAATTTTAGTTGAAGAGTTTGCTTATGCATGATGGGACAGAGGAAAGACAAGTTCAGAAGAGGACTGAAAACTTACTAGAGGAACAAAGTGCCTGAAGATACAGTGCAAATGGCCAGCAGTAATTAATGAATTTCAGCCACGACGCATGCCCTGAACAAGCAACCAGCCGGTTACAATGGTCATGATTGGCGAGACTCAGTCTGAAACTGTTATGAGACCAGCACGGGGCGAAGAACGTGCTTATCGCCACCTGCGCACAGGTTAAGTGAATCTTTATAGGCTAACGCCTATCCTCTCCTTTGTAAATCAACACAGTGGCAGGCCTCCCTCTGAGCTGTACAGTTTTAAATGACCTGAAACTTCTCCAACTGATCCGATGGGCTCCAATAGCTCCACTTGTCTCCGGGACCCATCTTTGACAGCCCCCCCTCTCAGGATTATGGTGGTGTTGAGCTTTTATTCGAGTTCTGCACTTCCTCAAGCTAAAATTACTTATGTTGCTCTTGCAGCTACAAAAATGTATGTCTCCTTTCTCTGAATGAAACGCTTATTTCTGTGACATCCTCTGCTCTGTGCAGGTGTTGGCACTGTCCATAACTAACGCACACAGTCTCTCCTCTTCCTTGCATTTGTAATTCTGGCAAATCAACTTAATGCTTCCCACCCCTTTCCTCCTGATCCAATACCCCTCAATCTTAGCTTACTGGGGTTCCGTCTCAAGAGGAACTTCCTAAATCCAGCCAACAACTCCCCCTGCCAAAAGGGGAAGCTGTGGTGATAATTCTGTATCTACATAGATCTAATATGGATTCTGCTAACGCTCAGCAACAACCTGCCACTGTGTCAGGTGCAGCCACATGATTCCTCACTTATACCCGTCCTTCAGATCTGGCACGATGTTGAGAGCTGCCAGCAAAGGCGCATCCTCCTCCCTGAGCTCACCCAGCCTGATCTGCCAGCACCAAAACACATCCCTCATGGCCAGGTGCCTTTGGAGATAACTCGTGCACAAAAACAATTTTGCAGGGGCAATGTTATACAGATTTTGACAATCCCGTGGCCACTGCTTGCCAAGATGCTCCTAGGATCTCCCGCGCACACCTGGGTATCACATACGAACTGTCCTCTACCGCTGCAGACAAATGGGCATGTATGGAGAAAGGAAAGCTGAAGGATTTTGGTACAAAGATGACAAATTTGGGCAACGTGCTTGTCTGAAACTACGAGACTGTGCAACGTGCTGCACAGCAATTGTACATCTGACACCTTCATTGCACGGTCCTTATTACTCTGCAAGCATTGCAGCTGCCTGGGAACCTGGGAGCAAATACCAGAGTCAAAGAGCACGAACACGGTAAGGTCGCCAGCACGCCCACGTGAGCAGCACGTGCTGGACCTCTTCAGCAGGGCAGGAGCTCCTGCTGTCAGCACACTTTGCCCTCCTGAGCACACAGCCGCCATGCCAACAGGGGAGGCGACACGTGCCACCAGGTCTGTCCTGCAGAAGGGCAGAGGGTGCCAGGGCAGCACTGTGCCACCGATGCAGCTCTGCCAGGACGGCATGGCCAGCAGCAGGGAGAATGACCTCGCCGTCCACCCCAACCCACAGCGCAGCAGAGAAAGAGCAATCTTCCTCGTCTCAGCTATCTATCGATTCACCAGCGCCGCACCGAGTGCGGAAGACACAGCCCTAATGTCTATGCAATGTAATGACAGATGCTGTTGGGTTTTTTTAATGAAGAAAACCTCACACTAACACAAACGGGTCCTTGGGATGGGGAGGACGTACAACACCTCGCATGGACAACTCAAGCAACTGGTGGGACCCTCCTTCCTTCCCCTTCCTGCTGCCTCCTTGTTTCCAGGTGGTCCTTGTTTCTTCCTTTCTTAACATCTGCTTTAACCAGAGGTCTTCCAATAATACAGTAGTGCATTTTCCCTCTTCTTTATATATTTACCTTTCCATTCTCCTGTCCCTGAAACACCACACATGGCTCTGCTTGATGAGCAGACTCTGAGCTCTGGAGAAGGAAAGCTGACTGTGTATCTTTACAGACCGTTTAAAGACTCAGACCCTCAATATTTTTATTAATATATACAAATACTGAGCTATAGGTTCATCTTGAAGCCTAATGCAGAGAGAGTCACAGTTAAATGATTATAAGTAATAATAAGATTACATTGGATAAATTCTGTGTAAAACCAAAATATGTATGTGTATAGGTAAGATTAAAGAATACAGTATTTGAACATCTAGAATATAAATTTTCTCTATATTTTATATTCTTACAAGATGCTGTACAGACTAGATGGGGTATCTGAAACTGTAAGACTATATTTCACACTACCCAATGACTTCATATCTTAACTCCAACAGCGGACCTTTACCTATGGAAAGGAAACCCATTTCTGGGCAGTCCATCAAGCACAAACCTGTGGCACCTGTGGCAGGACATGCCCTTGAAGGTCCCCTCCCATCTCCCTCTGCCCTAACACAGCCAGATCAGAGCAGAGGCAGCAGCGGCAGCTCCATCTGCTTATTAAAATGCAACAGTAGTTGACAACAGACTTGAGAAGGTACAGAGGTAACACCATGAAATCACCCAAGTGAAAAGACGTTTTAGTGAGTCATTTTTTAAATGAAAATTCATGTTCATATACATCTTACAACAAAAATAATTAAGCACGATACAAAATCTTCCATCCTTTTCCCACCCTTTGCACACGCACCCCCCAGTTACTAGGCGTCGTGAGGGTGCGTCGTGAGATCAAAATCTGATCAGGAAAGACAGAAGAAAAGAAAATATTCAGCAAGCACCCTGACAATTTTACAGCTTGAGGAACACGCATATCCTTATCAATGCTTCTTTTTAGCACCTGCTTTTTGCAAACATAAAATTGCAGACTTTCAAGCTCTTCTGCCCACCAGAACTGCCCTTAGCTGGACAAAACCTAGGAATACTTACCAAATCCACGAATGACGACGATTAGGTAAAAAATTAATATTTAACATCTTCCAAGACGATACTTTCCTTCTACTTGTCCGAAAATATTCAGTACATTTTCTGCTTCTTTCAAACTTCTGTCTTTCTGAAGTTGTATCAGTGGCACGTAGATGTTTCCAGGAGTTTTTATTCTTTGTGATTACATGTCAGCTCCCATTGCAGGGTGGATGTCACTTTATATACGAATGCAAATGACTTGGCAATCAAAATGTGAGGGTGCATGTGGAACAGCCTCTACGGACTCCCATATTTCTTCATTTATATCAGAAGAAAAAAAATAATCTATTTCTGGCAAAACCTTGACTGCAGTTTCCTGCTCTCATTTGTGTAATCCCTTCCAGTGATCCTGAGACAGCAGGGGAAAAAAAAGCGAGCCTTTTCCAAGCTGGAGAAACATCCCTATTTTCCTGTTTATCCTTTCCAGGTCACATCCCTCGTTCATTCACCACCTTCACAGATGAATCAAAGTTTTCTCATGCTGCAGAAACTCCACTCCCAGGTCCTTCCTGCGTAACCCGCTCCGTACCACGGACGTGAGGGATGACATGCCTGGGGTGTTGCGGTGCAGGCGGCTTCAGGGGGACCCAGGTCCGTGCCCAGGTTAGGGGCTACAGCCAGGAGGGAGCAGGTCTCTATGGCAAAAGGCCTGGCTCGTCCAATCCGCTAAACCAGAAGAGACAGCAAAGCTTTCCGAGGGCTGCGAGCTCCCTGCAAGGGGTCATTCTGCACAGACACGGGTACGCTCTGCCTTACTCCTGTCACTCAGGGACGGGTCTGTGTTTCTGGACACAGCTGCCTCTCCAGCTCTCCCTCTGCCTGGCTGGAGAGGTGCTCTGCCTGCAAGAAAATCCTCCAAGCAGGTACCTCCGCAGCTGCAACTTCACCCAGAGCCTTTGAGCCAGAGCAGATTTGTGTGTCTCTGCATAAAATGGAATTTTACAAGATTTACATCTAAATCCCGCCGCTAAACATCAAACCCAGCACAGCTCCCTGGTGCATCGAGACGTCAGGGGGTGGGTGGTGGGAAGACAGCCGCCACGGAGCCGTGCGGGGAGCGGCTCCCAAAACCAGGGCTTTCCGCAGCCGGGGGCGCAGAGCCCCTCGCCATCACCCACCCCGGGGCTGCCGCCAGCGCTCAGCAAGGCTGCACCAGCGCCGGGGCTGCGGAGCCGGGGAGGGGACCTGGGGACAAAGGGGGGTCTGGATAAATAAAGGAGACTTTAAAGTGCTTCCAGCAGTGCCAGCGCGAGGGTTTGGGGATGCTGAAGGGGACCTGCCCACGCACCCCTGCCCCGGCAGCGCCTCCGCCCACCCCAGCGCGGGGGCAAGAAGGGGGTTAGGCTAATGAGGCTGGAGCGTATGCTGCGCTTCCCTCTGTTGGGGAAACAAAAAGTTCAATGTCAAGAAATGCGCAGCATGTACGAGCAAATTTGCCGTTTACTGGATTTTTTTTTCTCCCAGTGAAGTCTCGAGACATTTCACCTTGACAACCAAAAGGAAGGGATTTTATCATCGGCTGAAATCAAATGCATAAGCAAACATGTATAAATGGGCTTTCTATAGACGATGTATAAACAGGCTTTACATTTCATCGGGGTCATAACCGATGCATAATGTTCCCTCCCCACAGAGCGGGGAGTTCCCAAAGTGGCAAGAGGGGACAGCAGCCCGGGGCACCCAGCAGGGGATCGCACGCCAGGCGCGGGGAGCCTGCCCTTACACCGAGACCCGAACCTTGCTGGACCACCCCACCCTGCAGTTAAGTCCGAACTGGAAAGGGGAATGAGTAGTTGTTTTACTAATTAAGATCTCAAATCCAATTTCAAAATACACAGGAAGGGGTAGCCTGGCAATGTCTAAGTTACAAGTCAGCAGTTTGCACCAACACGGTCAAAGCTAAGACAAAACCCAGACTGAAAGAACTGTGCACTTCTCTTCCTTAACCGTTATATGAAACATTAAACCATATTTTATTTTATTGACATCAAAAACCATTTTATAAAAACGTAGGGGCAACTTAAAAGTATAATAGAAAAGTGAGAGTACCTGTAAAGATGAGGACGGATACCTAACATGCAGTTTGTGCCTCAGTTGCTTTGCTGCATCTCCACTTTGGTCAATTCATTTTGAAATGAGCCAGTTTTTACACGCAGCGGCAAATAATCCGCGTAGACTACAGAATTATGCATCTTATACATGAAAAAGGCCCACAAACATACATGGATGGAGATAAATATACAGATACACTGACAGATGCACATCTCCAACCCCAGCCTGCAGATGGTACTGCTGGGACAACGGGCAGCTGGACAAATGGCCATTTTATACATGCAGCCAGCAGAGACAGCAATTCTGCTGTTACTGCCTTCAAAAGGAGAATTTATATTTTCAAAAGTGATGTCTATTATGCTGGAAATGCATGTTGATTTGGATATAGCTGAAAACTCAGCTCAAAAGATATTTCAGGGCATTTCTTAATATTGTGGGAATTTCTAGACCCCTGTGTCCTCCATTTCTTTGGCGAAGTAAAGCCCAGCATCCCAGGCTTCTTCCGTACATGCCTGGCACTCACCGCCAGGCTAGCCGACCCCAGCAGCATAAACCCACCGATACACCTCATAGGGGTTTCATAAATGAAAACCACTCTGTGGGAGAGCTACATTCAGGAACTCCCCCCATGGGCCAGGTTGAAATTTAGTTTACTTTTTGTCAAATAAGAGAAATTCAGCTCATGTAATGAGCTTAACCCAAGCCTCTGGGCCATTCCCAATGGACATGCCAACATTGTGGGCTCGGGGGGCAACAAACCACTGTCACCCCCCCAAAATCTCCCACCCGTCACTCCACCAGCTTCTCTGCGCCCAGCAAGTTGAAAACTCTCACGATTTCAAGTGATTCAAAGGAATTCCTTTTCGGTGTTCCCCTCCTGCCCGACATGATTCTGCTCTTTTAGCTCTTCCCCAGCTCTCAGGCTGGTACAATAAAACATTGCCAGGTTTAAACTGGCTGTGCCCTCCACCCCCCCATGCCTGGGAAGGAACACCAGCATGTCCCTCTCGAATAGAAAGCCTGCCACATCGGCCTTCAACATTATTCTCATTCTTCTTGGTGAAAAGGCAAAATCAATTCACTGCTGATTTGGTAACAGACATTTATGTGCACTGTTGCTTCTTTTCTATCCCACCACACCGAGATCATGCATTTTCTCTCCCTGCTCCCGTTTGTACGGTATCTCCCTTCATGTTTCCAACTCTTCCCTTCATCTAGCATCCTGAACTTGATGTGGATAATTGCAGGGAACATGGCAGTAATCAAATGGTGGCTGGGTGGGAAGGATAATAAGTCATTCTCCTGGCTTTTTCTCCTATAGCTTCTCAGACAGTTGAGTAATTATCCTCCACTAAAGACCCAAATGAAAGACTAGCAATTGCAGTATCAACATGACATAAATGAATATAACTCTCGGGGCTATGATGAGAACCCCCTTCTGCCTCACTTCTGGGTCTAAGCACTGCTGATTGCCCTGCCTCCTACTCCTACATACTTCAAAAAAACCATCAAATTGTTCATTCTGATCTTTATCCATTGGGTGACACATCTACCTATTTAATATGTTTATTAATTAGAGGATAAAACGCTTTGCAAGCCCTACTAATGATGAGTCCTAGTCCCATCGGTCCATCCTGGCAGCCCCTATAGCGATGCTCCACGTCAAATGTTTTGTGAAAAATTGCACAGGCTCTTCAAAACCATTTGCTAGAAAACTAGCATGTAATTTTTTTCCATGTCTTTCAGAAAAGTTACATAACGCAGCTATTGCGCAGCTGGCCTGTTAGCGTGCCGGCTTGAAACACTCCAGGCCCTTCGGCACTTCGTTACCTTTACTCCCCCAATCAACAGCAGGTTGCTGTGAAGGTGCAGGAATGTTCCCTGTCCTCGAAAGGCGCAGATACTGCAGCCTGAAAACAATCAGCTGATATTTCTGCTATCTTGAGACAAACCAGAATCGCAGCACGTTTGTAAAAATATGCACATCTGATGCCATCTCTTTCCAGATTAAAGACCCTATTAAAGACTTTCTTTCCAGATTCAAGACCCTACACTAATGCAAGAGTATATTGGGTGTTTCACCCCAGAGAAATAAATAGAATACTAAATATGTTTAGAGGAATATTTTATCTTCCTCCTAGTTATTAACATTGGAATAATCAGGATAACATGCAAACATCCTAGCGTATAATGGAAAAGCTTGAAAAACCACTCGGAAGCAAACTTCTCCAGTGCTGCTGCCGGTGTTTTATTAGCTGTGCTGCAGAGCAGTATCGACCCTTTCACAAATGTTTCTATCATTGGGGTTCTTCTGTCACATGCCGCTGCCACAGGCTGCTTGGCAGAGTACAAAGCTATCTATTGATTTGGAAAGGATGCGATTGCTTGTGCACCAAACCAACTACTCAGCCACACAGAAGCTTTTCGTTCATTCTTTCTTTCTGGCCACACTGACTCATAATGATGAAATACTGATTTGCAATTCTAATTTCCTTCTTTCTCTTAAATAGGCTGCCCAAGGACTGACCCAATTGCTCCAGGAACATTACCTTGCCAACTCTTAAATACCAGTATTCTCTGTCTAATACTGAAAAATACACTTATTTAAGGAATGCAATCATAAAACATATACCCATTCAAAATAGTTAGCTTATCAAACATAATTTTAAGATAATCTGTTTTTCTTGAATTTTGGAATTCTATTCACCAAATTATAAGCTATACCTGCTGTAAGCTGACTTGAAACCTGCACGTAATTTGGTGTGCCAGGAAATTACGAGCTCCAAAATCCAACCTGGATCTCCTGCAGACTCTTCTGCAAAACACATATGCCAAAAACCCCGCAGCAACAAGAGGCTAAGATAAGCTGGGTGTTGGACGGCAGAAAGTAGCTAGCATAATGACAGGTATGTATTCACTAGGAAGAGGTTCAATGAAATCTCTCGCCAATGCAGATGACTGTTTAATTGTCAACTCAGCTCTTCAGGGCTGTTTCCCCTCCTGCTCTGCAGCTGGTGCAGTCCCTACACCTGTGCTCTCGGTGTTTAAGAGGCACCGAACGTGAATGATGGGCTCCCTCACACTGCCTTACGCCTGCATTGAACTCCGTCTGCAGAGCTCTGGATAAATACAGGCGGGAGATGGCACAAGCACTTTACGTTTTCCAAAAACGGTATCACTAGAAGTCACTTGGCAGCAGGAAACTGCAGTTTCTGGAGCGATGCTATCAATATACCCTGAATCTTTCCTCCACAAATGCAAAACCAAAGTGCCCCCCCAGGACGATTCATCTTTTCGAAACAGACACATCACCTCCATCTTTCTCACCAACACCTTCCTTCCTCTCTTCCCGTAAATAAAACTGTATTTTCAAATGGGTAACATTCAAGCCAAGCAACTTAACGTGGAAGAGGAGGCGTTTGAAAGCAGATGGTTCACACAAAGGGTGCTAAAACACAGAGTCACAGAAGGGTTTGGGTTGGAAGGGACCTTAAATATCACCTAGTGCCAACCCCCTGCCATGGGCAGTGGCACCTTCCACTAGACCGGGTTGGTCAATCTGAGAGACGGTGGTTGCTTTCAGAAAAGAACACAGCCTTTGCCCTCAGGGAAGCCCCCAGACCTCTCTGCCCACTGCCGCTGGCCACCACGCAGGGAGAACTGTGCACCGGGCACAGAGTGACACGCGGCGCATCACCTTCTACACCACAGAGCCTGCATTGACCTGCAAGACCTGGCTCTGACATTGTACTGCAGCCTGGTGAGCCAGACTGGCATGGGTAAGTGAAAGTCAGAAAGAGCCTGTACAAGAAACAGGGGAAACTGATAAAAGGGGGAAAACATGGAGAATCAGCTCGCTGATATTTGATCCATCCTGCAACTTCCCAGCAAACATTTCTGAAAAGTTTCCAACAGAAAATAACATAATGAATCAACAACGGCAGCTGGCTTGTGAATACTGAGCACCACGCTCTTCATAACCATCTCCAAGGGGTCTTAGTACTGACTTAGCTTGCAATTCATTAGTGGGAGAGTTTTTATCTATTTTATGTCAACAGCATATATGAAGACACGTTTGGAATGCACATTTTTGGTGAGAGCACACCAAAATCTCAAAGCTGGGAATGTGCTGTATACAGAAGAAGTACATGCAGTGCACAGGTTTCCATCTGGATTATATTTTGATCTACAATTTTATTGCACCTTTAGGGAGCTTTAATTTTATGTTCCACTTTGGCTACCTCCAACCTCTAAAGCTCTTGCAAACCAATTTGTGGAAGAGATGCTGCAGGGGATGCGAGTTCCCACCGCAGCACACGAAGTGACTAAACGAAAACCGAGCCTCATTTATCTGATGGAAACAGAAACTACCAGAAACTTAGGCTTTATGTCTACGATGAAATTTATTTCCTCTCAGTGCTCCACTTCTTTGGAAATGCAGTTGCTGTATTACCTCGGTTAGGGAAGAAACACTGATGGCTGCTTCCTGGATGAAACTAAATGAAGTAACCGAGAAAAAGTGCTGTAATTCCTTGCATATCAGAATATAATCACCTGTCTGTAAGCAGACTGATAATTAGAGATGAGACATCTCAGAGTAGTTAGGTGGTAACATATCAAGCGTCATGAGGCTTCCCGAGCTTTCCAAGCCGTGACTCTGGGTCCCCCCCTCCATCCGCGGAGCCATCTGGAAAAGCAGATGCAGAACAAACGCCCGACGCCGGCATGCTCTCCCATCTTCCCACTCCCTGCTGCAGGCCAGGAAGAAAACCGGAGCCCCACACCAGGCTGGATGCCTTCTGGATGAGTAATAAATCCCCATAAACACAGCCCTAGGCTCTGACGTGGCCCTGGTGTTTTCAGACTTGAGCATCTAAAGCTGGACTCCAATTTAGGTACCTACGTAAAGGACAGGATTTCTGGACGTGATAAAGCATGAGGACCAGGGCAGCGGGCGGGAAGGCACCCAGCAGCAACAAGCTTTGTTGGCTTCCCCAGACCTCATCTACAGCACTGATTTATATGTGAAAAAAATAACTGCCTCTTTAACATAGGTCATAATATTATGACTTATAACCCTCAACACATTTTTTTTGTGTGTGTGTGTGTGTCTTCAACCCTTTAAGCTTAGTTTTTGCAAGCATTAGCTTTCATAGCTCCTTGACTGAAAAAGGGGTATTTTTACATGATGGCATTTTGTGTTAAAACAAGCAGATGACAATTTCGGAGTGCAGTACTTAAGGAGCTATTTCCTGACAGGAGACAAGGGAAAGCAGCAGTTTCCTCAGGCACTCAGATTGCTCCTTTCTGCTCTCTCCCATAATGTTAACTCCCATCATGCTCTCAATTTCCTTTGAGTACAAATCCATCTGCATGAAAATATTTTAAAATATTTTCTATTACATCTGATTTTGTGACAGGGAAGAAGTCCCAGAACAGACAGGAAAATTTAATCACGTTCCCCATATGCTTCCTCACTTGTGAGTGTGTATTTTACATCCACCACTGGCCATGGCCGTGGTGATCCCAAGTGAAGCCCATGAGGAGAAGCTTCGAGATCTTTGCAAATTTACCACTTAGCACTTGTTCGGACATGAAACGGCCACCACCAGCTCCTGAAAGCAGGCTGGTGCCAGCACAGCCTGTCTCCACTGTACCCACCGCCAGGCACCATGTCCTTAGAGCAGCAAGCAGAGTGAGAACACCAGCAGTGCGTGCCTTGTGGGAGCGGAGTGCAACCGTCTGGGGCAGGACAGGGAGGCAGCTCGGAACAGGGCTCTTCATCGACCTTTAGCTAATATTACAATCCCTGACTTTCACCCTAAGGAAGATAATACAATACCTTGGACCCTGAAAACCAAGGAATCTTCAGTTTCTCAGACCCCTTCTGAAAACTAAAAAAGCTACGACGATATTGCAAAACTTACCTATGTTAAGGTTTTGTTTAACACATAATTTCCTTGGCACATTGAAACGCCCCTCTCAATGATATATTATATTTCTGTAACAAAGAAGTAACTTATATTGACAATAGTTACTTTTTCATATTGAAATCACTCTCATTTTAACTTGCAGCAGCAGAATAATATGCATGTCTATGCATTCATCCAAGCCTGGAGATTTTGGCATGCTAAAACTGTGAAAAATCAGAACAGTAATAATTTTAAAATAATCTGAAAACAGTGAATGTGCCATCATTATCCCTGAACATTTCCCAGAGTTAGCTGTACAAAGCAAGTCATGCTTTGTCCTTAAATGCCTGTTACGGAGCCCAGCGCACTGCAAAATTCCTACAGCACATGGCAGTAATTTGCTCTGCATCAGGTCCAAAATGGGTGAGCTCCAGGGTGGCTCAGGCATGCTGCCGGGACCTCTACCTCCTCTGAGTGCTCCTGGTGTCTGGTTTTACATCTCCTTCACTCGGGGGCAGGAAAGAATCTGCTGTTTTGTTGAGCGCAGGACGCTTTCTCCTTTTTTGCTCCATTGGCTCTCTGCTCGTGTATAACCGCAAGGCCCTAAGCACAGAGAGCGTGGGGAACCCACTCGAATCCTTCGGTGGCCGAGCAAGGGGAAAACAAGAGTATTAACCAGCTTAACAACAAGGTTAGTGAACATGAAGAAACATACTTGGAAGCTATATCAAGAAGATAACAGCTTCATGGCCACAACATTTACTGGTTTCATACATCCTTGTCTTTTACAAATACCTGTGCTATCCTGTGACCATTAAACTAATGTATATATGAGCTGGACGGATGTTCCAACACCCATCCAAACGCCTTCTGCTGGGACCCCCCAGCAAAGAGATCTCAAATGCAGTGCATGCTGAAATGGGCCTGAACAAAAATGATGTGTTCTTTGCAAACCTGCTCTTCCCATGTATTTAGCAACCTATCTTGTCACTTCTGTGACTATTACATTTTGTTCTCACTGAAATCGCAGAACCATTACTCTCCAGGTACATCCATCAGAAACACACCTCCCTCATCTTCCCAGCTTCCCTGGTGGGAACACAGCTTTGCAAAACAGAAACAATGGACATACAGAAGCGCGGAGGGAAAGGACTTCTTAGAGTCATTATTATTTTTTTATTCTCTAAGTGTGTTGTTGAACCTAATTAGAGAACAGGTATACCCAGACAGAATTTGAGGGAATATCTACTTCTATTCCAGGCATTGCATTTTCGATGACAGCCTCATGAGGATCTGCTTCACGTGTGCTGTTCAGAGGTGCACTGGAGGGGTTTATATCACGCAACAGTACAGAAAGTGTTTGCCCAGATAACACTCCTTTTCCTGCCATTACTACCAGTGGCAGAAAAGCATCTAATTCCCAGGGTACGGCAGCCTTGGGCAATGCCGGTGTGTGTTACAGCACCCACGCACCTCTCCCGCCGCCGCTGGAGGCACCGCTTCTCCCAGGGGACTAGACTCGGGATTTACCAATCCCCAAAGCACCTCTCTCTCTGAACTAGGTGAAGTATCTCCCTTTTGCCAGCAAAGGCTTTGCAGGAAATGGAGGTTCTTGCTATTCAAGAGTGCAAGCTCTGCCAAAGCCCCACAGAAAACATCCATTTATTTTACTGGTTTGGCATTATAATAACATTTTGAAAGAAAAATTACATCGCACATCATTTAATACACACCTATTAATTTCAAACAGATAAAGCTGATTAATCTATCTTGACCATGCAGTTCAACACTATAGGTAGAAACACACAGTTCCTAAAGATGCCAGGGCTAAAATGAGATGTTTCAGTCCTGTCTCGTGCCGGACCTGGTAAGAAGGACAGACTTTTTCTGCACAAAGTCTGCCTCTCTCGGCAGAGACGCCCCTTGGAAAAGCCTTTCCCGCCATCCTCAGTGATGTTTTCTATGGATTGCTCTTGCCTGGCTTTCTGGATGACCTATGGTATATGATAAAAAAATACTATTCCCAGAACAGATTTCGTGAAGAGGTTTAAGTCCTTCAAGAGACTTACTCATGCATCTCAGAATAGTCCACATCGCAGCCCGGCATCATGAGTGTATATATTTAACCGTTACTCCTTATCACTTACGTTCCCTCCCCTCTAAATATCACTGCCTCAGGAACAGAGAGAAGGCACGCTCTTCCTAAATGTTTCCAACTTTGGGAGGAAAAAACCACCACACATACACACAAAACTTTTGGACTTTGGTATCTGGGCTCTCTCCAATTTGTTTGCCCATTACTACAATTTTTAAACCATTTTTTATTGCTCCCATTTCCCTAAGAAAGCAAAATTTCAGAGTAAAGGGTAAGAAATCAAGAAGCACCTCCCCTCTGCACTCCTCAGCCCTTTTTTTGCATCGCACGTGCTACAGGCAGACTTTTGTACACTTGCCACATAAACCGCCAAAAATACGTCTACCCAAAATATGTTGACTTTCTTCATCCAACATGGAAAATAAAAGCTACATGTAAAAGGAGAACTGTAATATAAAATAGCAGGTGTCTTTTAACTGGAAAGGATGCTCCTGTAGCACTGTGGAATCTTTCAAGAGCACTTAGGACACCTGCACAGAAGAAAACCCGCCGAGCTGGGTGACAAAGCCCGAGACACCACAATTAGGATGCTAACACTACACTGCTTTTTTCATGCACCCAAACAGTGATTTGAGAAATACGCTCCCAGCTTCAGGAAAACACAAACCCAGACGTTTTTAGAAAAAGGCTCCGCACAGGCCACCGTTACCTCCCGACACTCTTCTCTCCCAGGAGCCTGGTTATGGCATTTTCTTACAGGAAACATTTGATGCAAGGCAAGTGCAGTGCATTTGTTTCCTTGGAAACAAACCCTTTCAACCTCCACTGCACACAATCTTAAGCAAAAGAAAACTCTGTAATTAGGCCCAAGGTCTAGCTATTTTTAGCCAGCAAGATGTTAAATCACAACTATTTTATTAGCAATAGAACACAATGAAAACACACTTATCTCAATTATTGGAGTAGTAAGTCTTTGTATCAACCAAAACAATAAACTTGTTGAATTACACTAAGAAATATAATTGCTTGCCCATTTAAAAGATTTTGGTAGATTTGGATTTAGCTACACTCTGCGCCAGGATCAAAAGCAAACCTTTAAGCGACAGACAAAACTGAAATAATCAAGAGGTAACATTTACTCATTTAGGAGACTTTAAAACCTTGAATAACCATCAGTGTGCTGCTGCTACCGCTGCTTGTAAACAACATTTGGCCACAAAGGCTGAAGCACTATTAAGCACCACCACCCCCATGAAACTTGTCAGTACTTTACTCAGGCCCTAGCATGAAGCACTATCGTTAGCACCGACTTTTAGCTAAACACTGTTTGCTCTATAATAAACTACTGTATAAAGCTCAGTAATGATTCGTTGGTTGGCTTAGCTACAGAGCTTTTGTGGTCAGGAGTGAAATCCTTTCTAACACCCAGGAAGATGCTGGACCACTGGAGATCCTCTTGTATCAGTGTTGGCAAGAGCTGGCATGGATGTTTCAGCCAGCAGGATCAAGAAGCATGCATATGCTGGTCTTCACAACGTCCACTTTCCAAATATTTACATTCATAAACATACAGTTGTGCCAGGGGAGGTTTAAATTGGATATCAGGAAAAATGTCTTCACCAAAAGGTGAAGGTCAAGCCCTGGAACAGGCTGCCCAAGGAAGGGGTTGAGTCCCCATCCCTGGAGGGATTTAAAAGATGTGTGGATGCAGTGCTTAGGGACATGGGTTAGTGGTGGCCTTGGCAGTGCTGGATTACTGGCTGGACTCAATGACTTTGAAGGTCTTTTCCAACCCAAACGATTCCATGCAGCAGTCGGAATACTGAATGGCCCGAAGAGTAAACTCTTGAGATTTTCACCAGCATTGTTTTTCCTAGCAGAACCAGAGGCAAAAGCTTGTTTTGTTACAGCAGTCCCTGAGCTACACTCTTAACAAACACATCCACAACAGGAAAATAGTCCAGGAATCAAAATCCTGTAGTCAGAGAAAGTAGGTAGATCCTTCTACTAGAAATATATGTATATATACGTGGCCTAAGGAACTTATTTAAAAGGAACTGGAGAGTACAGTTTAAAAAATACTGGCTGATTCTATTCTGCTTATGATTCCTCAGTGTTTTTACCGTAGAAAATCTCTGTATCGTTTCAATTAGAAAGATGTTAACTGACTTCTAAAAAAAAAAATTATCTGTAAAGATAAATGGGAAATAATTACCTACTACATTCTACTGTAAAGTTGGTATTTTTTTCTAAGAAAAAGTTTCAAAGAATTACAGAATTATTTATTCTATAAATCTGTAATTTTATACCATTCTCTAATTCTACTGTTAATTTTTATACTTTTATAAATTATAGGGTATTTTTCTATGCACTGAACAGATTATCAAAACATTATTGCTGTTAAATTATACCACTAGGCTACTCGGGGAAATGGATCATTAAAAACAAAATTTACAGAATTATAACATCACATTCCATGCAGCAAAACTGAACCCGGGAGTGAAACTCTTTCACAGCCCTTAACTTGTGTTTGCTGTTCTCTGGAGATTCTCTCGCTTGCTGCTGATAGATTTTCTTTTTCCTTGTATTAATGTTTTAAAATGAGAAAGATTTGTTCTCTGTCCATCATGTCTTTTTGATTAAACATTACACCGCAGGGTTTTTTCCACAATAAATAGAGTGATTTTCAATAAAAGGAAGTGTCATGACACTTGTGAATTGAATCAGTTGGACAAACAGAGGTAAATCACAGGGAAGGGAATTTTAAGGCTTTTATGGATAAAGATTATTGTGCTTAATGTTGAATATGCGCTTAACTTGCTTGTTGAATTAAAGTTTCAATCTCTTCATGACCAAAGCGCTGCCCCGAGAAGAATCACAGCTCCCGCGAAGAGCTGATAGAGGTGAATCTCGAACCGCCATTTGAAGACGTAAAGCTCTGTACTGTGATACTGTGTTTTCTTAGGTGTCTAGACTTTAAAAGGCAATTAATGCGCTGTAGCTGGAACATATGCCCTTACATGATTCACACAAGCAGCAGCAGCCAGCCTGTTAGACTGGAGTGGGCAACCTGTGGTAGGTTGTTTACAGGGAAGTCCTGAGGGAAAAAGGAGAAGATGGAGTAATGAGAGGCAGGGAAGGCAAGAGGAGAAAAAGCAACTTCAGGCTAAATTTCACTTCATGTTATCACACACAAATAGGTGTGTGTATGTAGGTACTGCTGCTGCTGAGTCAGCAGGGCAAGCCTGTCACCTTTGGATTTGGGAGGTATGTGTGTTTGCACAGGTAACCCCCAGATATTACCACAAGCAGCAGTAAATCTGGTATTTTTATTAACCAGGGATTTTGATATTTAGGTCAATATATAAACAGCCTTTTGGGCAGAAGACATCCCTGTATGGAAAAGAAGATGATGAACATCCTATTGAAGATCTTGCTGCAGCCTACTTGGAAAAGTTCTGGAGCCGCTGCTTCCGTAAGTACAGAACTACTTCAGATGACTAAAACCACCATAATGTACAAGATAACATAGAAATCTGCTCATCTTTCTGATGGAGGGCTGGGAGGCCAACTTCTCTTCCTTCTACCAAAGCTCACCCGATTAAAGGATTCACAGTTACAGATTCATAACACAGAATTAAAGGTTCAGAGTTCCACTGACATTACAAATGTAACAGGTAGGGCCAGGCTGAGCAACGTTTCCGACCTTGTGGGCTAAAGTGACTCCCCGCAAGATAAGCATCCCTTCCCTTCATATTTAAATTGATTTGATAAAAGTATGTCCTCTCCCTTCTTCAGTCAGTCGTTCATGCCTTCCTTGAAAGAAAGGGCTAAAGGACTCCAGCAGAGGCTACACGCAACTCAACATGTCCTGTATTTCTGGTGCTTCTCTGTTATTCACACAGCAACTGAAGAATAATGCCTTGTTGCAGAACATTTACCAGTGTTTTAAAGGCTGACCACAAATACACAACCCTGAGTTGCAGCAAAGCTACACAAACGTAGCGCGGTCTGCAATCATCACCAGCGGGCGTTTGCCGAACATCCTTCTCCACTTGTGTTACAACACCCTTGTACGTACAGCGTGTCGGGATCCCACTGTTTGAAGCAAGAAGTGGTAGTTAACTCAGAAGTGATGACCTTTTCAAATGTCAGGGTGTGACTGCATGGGTGGTATGCAGACACCCCAGCCCCAGCCACAGGAAGGCCAGCCGGCTGAAATACAAATTCTTGCTGCAGCATGCAATATATTGCTGCATTGTTCCCCAAAGAGCAGGTTAGATATTAAATTCTCTCTCTGTTCCGAAAGCAACCGACACAACAGCAGAAAATTCAGAGATGGATCTAGTCCCCTAAATGAGGCAATTCACAGCTGACAAATGACACCTCTCTCTCGCCTAAAAAATGCTTCATTAGAAGTGCAGCTCAACCCCTACTGTTCGGAGAGAAAAGATCATTTACTTAGAGTTGTGTTGGATCCTCATATCATGCCTCTGTCTCTTCAGCTCCTCCTAAACAACGGCTGTATACAGAAATCTACCTGCTGAGACAGAAAATTGCCCCACTTGTCACAGAAAATACATATCCCAGGAAGCAGCTGGTGTGCAAACTATCTCATTTTGAATGATGGGAAGCTGAGCGTCCTAATGTTTTTCATTCCTCCAGTCTCTAGGGTATATCTGATTCTGTTCTGCAACAGATGACTTAACATTATGGATTTCAAAGAAGGCAGGCCCTGTTGTATGTCAAATAAAGTCATCAATATGCAGAAATGTAGTGGAGGGCGATATGGACCACAGAACCACGCCTTCACTGGGAGCACAAGCAACAAGACCAGTCTGTGTCAGGAAGATTAAGCAACCACAGCTGCCTCTGCTCTTGCATCGTACTGCATACAGATACCGGCCAGTTTTTCTGTGGTCAATCAAAAGCCCCACCAAGATCTTAAATATGAACATTTGAAAACCTCTGAGGCTTCACAACTCAACAGAGCATTTCCAGCGGCGGGCAGTCTCAGTTGCAAGATATATTTGTTCCTGGACTTTGGACAATGGAAACTTGGACTGAAACGGATTTTTCTCCAGCCTCCCCATATGAGAAGCACATCTGGAAGACATTAGCCTCCTATACCGGTGTGTTTAGACATAAGAATTGGATAAAATGGTTTCTAGGCCAGTGAATGTATTTTTTTTTCCTAATTCAAATAGCAACTGAAAACTGTTATGTCTGATAATAGCCAAAGGTTGTAACTAGTTAATAGAACCACAAACAAACAAGTTGAATGCCATTTCTGCTACAGAAAACAGTAACATATAGACTAATGTTTGTCTAATTGTACATGACAGTAATTCTACCGGGGGGGCTTCAAGTGACATAAACAAGGCTGAGTGGGTTATTTATCTCACAGTAGCCCCTCCGTGGGATTTCAGCTTCACATGAATAATTCAGCTTGTTTAAAAAAAACAGCTTAATATGTATTTTATTCCAACTTTTTCATTATGAATTTTCTCCTCCCTGCACTCCCTGCTTTCAAAACTGAAAAGAGTAATTTATTGTGCTTTCAGCTATATTATTCTCAAGGCACACCAATTTTTAACTCTTTCTTTATCTGAGAGAAGCTGGTACATCTAATTGTCTTTGACTTCAGTGAGATCTTGTTAGAGCAGCTTGAAATCTGCCCCAGAAAGACAAAAAAACTAGAGACTGATCTATCAGCAATAGTTGGGAGAACTGGCTGAAGGTAACTGCTAGGATAAACTCCTAATTTGCTAACAAATAATAAACGTAACTGGTTACGCATCTCTGGCACACTAATCAGCATAAGTGGGGCACACTGCAGCAATGACAATACTTGTTAATAACAACCCAGTTCTACTTTTGAAAATTGAACTCAACAAGCCCAGCTTCACCACATGAAATAGATCTTTCCACGCACTACATACACTAATCGTTTTAAAGCCCCGTTTTTGCTAATTGTCCTGGAAGCTCATTATTAAGTTCATTATGAATTTCACAAAGCTAAATATCTAACATACATCAAATGTTCTAGTGCTCTAATACTGTAATGTAATACGAATGTTAAAAATATGACTAAGAACAGGTCCTAAAAAGGATGTAAATTGAGAAGAATCAACTCCAAGAAAATGATGCACACAAATCGGCCAGTTTGCAACTCCTCTTTCACCAGTAAGGTTATTCACATGGCTAATACTCTATTTTTGCATCCATCCAAGAGTCCACAGTCTTACTTACCACTGTACCTAGTTCCCACCCCAGCCTGCTGGGATCCATGAATTAGGCTTCTCCAATCTGCCAGCCCCTGGTAGGAAAGTTTAGCACACGAATCCCATTGAGTTTGGCAGCTACCCACACTTGGGACAGAGATGCAGTTTCCTAGCAGAGAACCCCAAGCCTGGAGCTGAGACTCACTGGTCAGGCCAGTATGCCCAAAGTGTCCCTTGGGAAAGAGGTCCATAAAGAGCTGGAGGCAGCAAGACGCACCTTCCTCAAGGACCACCTGCACACATCTCCCCATATGTACATCTGGGGGAACCACGGCACAGAGATCAACATGCCCAAGCCACAACACTAACGATGGCAGGCTTCAAAACACAGAGCAGCTCACTACATCCTAATCAGAGAATCCTTGAAAACTAGAAAGGCAATTTGCTATAGCCACACTTTAACAATATTAAAAGGTATTTTCATTTAAATCTTGGGTAAAAAAAAAATATTTAGTCAAACAAATGCAATAATAAACTGTAACCTTTTCTGGTTTTTGTTTGTGACAATTTATTGGCATTAACGATCATTATTTCTAACACGAGTAATATAAAAATGTGAAAATCACATATTAGAAAATCATCAAAATGACAGCAACAGCAAATACATAACTCTTTAAAATTAGACCCTACTCTTTTCTCATGAAGTAGAGCTCTTTTCCATTGCAGCAAAGTGATAGGTAAACTAATAATTTAACATGAAACGGAAGGTGTAAGAGAAAACAAGAATTGAACAACACTTTCAACTTCACAATAAACTTTACATGTTACATGCAAGCATAAATATAATAGAACATCTGGAACTGCAGAAGGATGGGAGTTGATGTAAAGTGTGGAACTGGTTTATCGGAATAGAAATCAACCATCCTAATGCGTGCTGCATATAAAATTCACTGAGTATCTATGAGCAAACACAGCCACAACCTATTTACTAACAGCTAAGTAATAATACATGAGTTCGTTTATAAGGTGCTGATACTAGTTAAGACAGTTGAAAAAGAAGTGGTGACCACTCCTTTGACTTAGCCTCCCCAAAAAAGTGCTCTTCACGTTGACAGGGCACAAGCCTAATCTGCAGTTTTTCACTGGACTTCAGCTTTCCTGAAAGTGGCCAACCTCTGTTTAGCTTTGGCCAGAGGACACAGATCAGAGTCACGATATTCAGAAATGCAAAAAATACTTTTGTAAGTAAGGGAGTCTGCCGTTCCCAGTTGAGTCCCACAGCCAACAGCTGGACCTGAGCTCCATTTAGATGCTTGAGTTGAGCAATCCAGCTGCAGCAACCCAGAATATGGCCTGAGCTACCGATGCCCTACTGCTTTGGAAGCACAAATTAAGAAAAACAATTCCAAAGTAACTTAACTCCTGTAGGGTTCAATGACCACACTAGTCGCATAAGAACAATTTTTATAAAAGCACTTTTTCTGAGACAAGCACCTGCCCTGAAGCTGTCCTGCCTACAACCAACCCGCCCCTGGCAAGCTGTCATAAAACGTGGTCACCAGAGGCTGGCCAGATGCAAACTGAAACAAAAAGCTTTGGGCTGGCTCCTCCTGCCCTCACTCACATCTTTATTTTAAATCTTCAGAGCATAAATATATAAATACTTCTACAAGGGGAAAAATCTGTTGAATACTTTACCTTATAGTAAAAAATATTTTCCAAATCAGCATCTAAGGAGAGTTGTAAAATGAAAAACTAAAGACTTTATCAGTATATAGTGAAAACTGGCAATCCAGCGGTTTTCTGCAAAACCATAAATGTATCTACTTCAGTGGAAATGAACAGTAATTCCCAACATACTCTTGCATATTAAAGTAATGTGCATCCACATCCTTATACTTCCCCAAATGTCTCTGCTTCTCTTGAATCCATGGCACTGCCTCATTATTCTGAGCAAGAATCAAAAATTCAGAGCTCTTTTACTGTTCATATTTATTTTTCATGAGCATACACAGCTCATATAAGAAGAAAGAGTGGACTTGACTTGAGCAAGAATTTGGTACATCCAGCCAATTCAAAAGGGAATCAAATTAAAGCTTACAGACCTTTGAAACAATTTCTTCTAGCTTTGACTGCTGTATTTGCTGCCTAATCAGTAAATTCTGAGGTTGGAACACTGTAGGATTTTACAAAAGAAGGATTTTCTCTGCAGAACCATACATTTTTCATCTCTGCTACTGTAACAAAAATAAAGCAGTAGAAAACATCATCGTTAAGGATCTTAAGGCCAGACTGGTGCCTAGACATCCCCAGGTCAAGAAAAAAAAAAATCAAACTTTTATTTATATACTCCACTGCTCTTCAGAAAGGAACAAGGATCAATGTCTTTAGAAGTTTTAACTTTAAAGATAGCAGTACTGCTAATAATATTAAGCAATGTGTGGTGGTGGTTTGGCAAGGAAGAAACACCTCTGGTCTTCAACAGAGATAAATCAAAGGAAGCTTTTGGGAAGAGCATGGGGGAAATAAGCCGTTGTCACAGACACACAGCTCTAAGGGAACACCAGCAGTGCTCCGGAGAAGCAACAAGCGAAGCAGTTGTTGGAAAATCTCTGCCTCCTAATTGCCAGGAGACTCACCAGCCAATTTTCCATGAAGAGAGGTTCAAACCTGAAGAGCCGCACATCATTAAACCCTCAGCCCAAAGGAGAAGCAGCGGTGGACAATGACGCTGGGACGCAGGCGATGCGGAGGGGAGAGGCAGTGCTGCAGATGCACCAGAAATAGTTAAATCTTTGAAAGAGACAAAAAGCTGTAGGCAAGCTCCAGGTGAATACCTACAGCTTTCTGTTCCTATTTGATACACACCTCTGAGCACTTCATTTGCTTGGCAAAAGGTATTTGAAATTACCAGACCCAAGCCCACCAAGAGGAGTGTGACAAAGCGGTGGGCGGCACGTTAGCAGGGGAGGGTTGCTGAGGAAATCCAGCCTGCGGGTGAGTTCAACAACCCCTTTCAAATGACATTTTATTCTATCAATTAATGTAATTTAAAATAAATTTCATTATGATTCATCATTACGGCCCAGCACTAGTTCCATTACAGCCAGTACATCTGACAGCACTAGCAGTGGCAAGATGGTCAGCTCGTGCAGCCATCGCAGTCCCTACTGCAGCCACTGAGCAGAGACAGCAGTTAGAGCCGTCCTAGGAAAACCATTCGATAAAATCTTTGCATCTTTGTTTACTGCCTCTAAAATTTAAAAGAAGTGACTATTACAATCTCAAAAGTAGAAACAATGGCTGAAAATGAGCCATTTGCACCCCACCAGTCAAGTAACACGCAGTCTAAACATTTTAAATACAGTGTTCACCGAGAAACCCACAGTGACATCTGTGTGGGTGTTTTAATACACTTGGTAAATAAAATGCGTTCGAAAGATCTCTCCAAATGCCTACAACAGAGAATGCTGAACAGGGAATTTGCTGATGGGAAGCGGCTTGTGAGATACGGTGGGATTCCACCAGGAAACCATAAAACTTGTATTACAGTGCCTACCCCCTCCCCCAGCTACCTGCGGAGACAGAGCTCTCGATTAAAAATACACTGTTGAGCAGCAGCAGTGGCTAGATTTACCCAGGAGTCTCCAGTGACAATCTGAATTAGGGTTTTTTTTGTTGTTGTTGTTTTTTTTTTTAAAAAGAAATCCTTCAGAGCCGATGTCTGTTTTCTCCTCATTCAAAACAGAAGAAATGCAAACCAAAATAAGCAACTGGCGTGTGTCAGAATTAATACTAAGGTGATAGAACCACAAGAAACAAGTGCCAAAATGAGGGATGCAGCCTCAACGCACATTGGGGAGCTTCCAGAAGAGACGGCAGAACACCCTTTCGTTTTTGTACATAGGTGCTGCAGTCGCTTTCCCAGGAAACTGCTGCATTGTCCGTGACGTTCTATTATACGGTATGCATAAAATCATAGCTCTCAACACCATCTAGATACAGCCACCAATCTTTCTGCTAGTCCAAACCTCAACATTCAGATATCAAAACTTGAATTAAAACAAAACATGAAGACAAAAAAGAAATTTCCCTTTCTGCAGCTGACCGTTAAATGCAGCTTAGTAAGACAGAAATGTAACCTGTGAGATACTGGGGTGAAACATATAAAAAACTGTAATTCTATTAAATTTTAATTGATATAAAGGAAATATAAGACCTAAGGGGAGAGGAAGAAGGCAAGCCCCTGGTCTGATCTAGGGCTGAGCTTGTAGGAGCTTCTCATCATGGGTCTTGGGTACTTTACAAAACTGTCCCTGGCAGCTGTGGCCATGCCTCCAGGTAAAGCAGGCTCTTGTCTGTCCCCGTTTCCATGGGGGGTGGGCACTAGGTGATCTTTAAGGTCCCTTCCAACCCAAACTGCTCCGTGACTCTATGGTATATTGCTGTACAGCCAACAGCTATGATTGTCAGGGCTCCCTCCTCTGCTATTTGCACATTTTATTCACCGCTGCTGAGGTCTGCTCTGCACTGCAGTTCACCTGGGCACAAACGCTGGGGTTGTAAGCGAGCTGGGGCTGCTCGCACTGAGCGCTGCAGAAGCACTAAGCCTAGCAGAAATCACAGATGCCCAGTAAATGCCTTGCCCGTTAATGCATATGGCACAAGCAGTACCTAAACTGTCTTTAAATCAGCCCAGCTCAGGTACATCAACACGGGTGCAGTCTCGAAACCATCCGCTTTAATTGCCAGAATACGGAGGGCAGAGGGCGGTTTCAGCCCTCTCCCTTCGGCTGCTGGCTGAGCATTTCACTTTGCTGAGCTGCAGAGAAGTCACTATTCTTGTTTGGTTTGCAAGTTAGTTTTCTACCGGACCGGCTATGGTGTGGCAGACCAAGAGGTGGCACTGGGAAGGTGCGACCATCCCTTCTGGCACCAGCAAGGACTCCATGTGGCTTACCATGAGCATGGACCCACGCAATCATCTACATGGAGCAGCCCACAGCCGTGAACGGAGATGTGATAAACGCTGTTCCTTGCTTTATTCCAAAAGGAACAACACCCATGTCAGACTTTGTGACACTTCAAGAGCTTAAAACATGCTCATGCCAGCTCTTCTTTGGGGGAAGAGCTGCAGACTCAGCCCCTTGCTAGACTGAAACAACTCTGTCCAGTCAGAGCTGTAACATTTATTAAAATGATGGACTGCTTTTTCAAATAGCAATGTGATGACATACCTCCACAGCAATACCCTCTCATTTTGTGTATGCAGCAGTATTTGACAGCAGTCATTTAATACCCCCTCTAGGATTTTACTTTTCCACTTGACTGCAAATTTTCAAAAACAAGATTTAAATGTATTCAGGTTTTCTCCCCCTAAATACATGATAATGCTTACACTAAAAAACTCCTTGTTCTTGTATTTAATTTTTAAAGCACACATAACAGGCAATGCAGCTATGGAAGCATGTCTTTTTCCTTTGAGATGGCTTCCAAAATTTTGTATTAATAGCTGAAATCCAGCAGGATTTGGCAATGTGCAAGCACGGCAAGGCCAACGACAGTAGTTCTGGACATCAGCATCCCTTAAGCCAGCCTTCCAGAGAACAGGGACTACTTGGGTCTGCATGGGGAAGGAAGGGAATGCTCTGGGGGAGCAAAGAGGAGCATTTTGCCTCCCTCTGCAGTACAGATGTCAACAGTGCAGTTGCACTCGGGACCACTGCGTTTTTGGGACCTTGTAAGTGTGCCACACTGGGAGCCAATGGACAACATCTGGAGCCAGGGAGAAATTCTCCTACCAGCTCAAACCGGCAAGAAACATCAGTGAAGAGAAGTGAATTAAATTCTTCTGTAGAGTGACCAACCATATGATTGTCCAGAAGTTACATGGACAAGTGCTGAGCAATTGCAGAGAGGGCACTGATGACATCTTTAGCGTTGTCCTCCTCCTTACTCAAGCAAACTACAGAACAGAATGCAGACTCTACCCTTTATAGTAAGTTTTAAGTTTCTTAAATGGTGATGGAAAATGCAGTGGTGGCGTGCGGGCACTTTTGGATTGTCTCTGCAAAGGGCTAAATGTGATGACTCAAGTGCTCTCTTCCAGCTGTCCTGCTGATCAAGACTACATTAGCAAGGCTTCTTGGCTAGGATGGGATGGGATTCCTGCTATGCCCTTTGCTACTGTGGCTAATGCAAGAAGGAAAACTACCTGCCTGGGAAGAGGGCATGACGCAGCTCCAGCATGAGGTCACTGAAGGATGCGCAAAGAATACTGAGTCGCTCTCACCGACCTGACTGCTGCTCACGCTAACTGAGAGGAAGAGTTGCCAGCAGCCAAACACAATGTCAACTCTGAATTAAAAGTTTGTTGGGTAAACTATAGGCCTAGGAACCATTAAAATGCTGTTGCCATGAGCTACAGAAGTTATTTTCACATAGACTGCAGCCCAGGTGGCAGAAAGCAAGCTTTTAAAAAGATATTAATTTCTAGGAACCAACATATAAAATTTATTTATATCCCCTTACTAGAGCAAATCTAATACAAAAGTAAAAAGACAGTGGAAGACATTCTGATACCCTCACTGGCAACTCAGATAACAGCATTAGGTTTCAAGCAAAACAAAATGTTTCATTTTTTTTATTACAGTCTGATTTGCTCCAGGTTACACATTAACCTGCTGCATTTGTGAGGCAATAGCATTGTGCCGTGTGTGGGAGTCAGCAAATTAAATTGTAAAGCTTCTCTGAAAACAGTCTTCTCACAAAGAACACAAAGAAATTAAAATAACATAAATCATTAAAGTGGATGAGATTTTTCTTTTTTTCTGTATTTTTCCAAGAAGGTATCAGTTACCACCTGAATAACAGTGGTATAACTTTGATAGCATTTCTAATTCAGAAAGATCCTCTAAATAATTACATTTCTTACATTAGATGGCAAATTTTATAAAAAAGTCTAGCTCGATATGGAAGAGTAGGAATATATTACTCATCTTGCTTTTTATGTGTAAGTTAAAACTATCAGGATTTACTGTGTTTGCCTCCCAACTTCAAGGTGGAAGCGAGCATGGGGATGCGCTACCCCCTAGTGCAGGGATTCCCCTCCATGGGGCTGCCAAGACACCATGAAAATACCCTGGATGGAGGAAACCCCTGGAACCCTACCTGAGTGGTGAGCATGGAAATTAACCAGCTTTTGGACTAGTTTTTACCAAGATTCACTCCTTCATTGCCTGCTGCAAACCTGGCCTTGCCATACACCCAACTGAAATGTCTGCACCAAAGAATAATGCTGGTTACAGCTGAGATGCAAAACATTATGGTGTGTAATACACGTGCACCATTTACATCTGCCTTCTGCTTCACCACTGTGCTTTCCCCTTTTCTCCTTTATTTTCTCACCCTCCTTTCACAATTGTAAGAAGATTTTTCCTAGCAGCAATACGCAGGAATTTGCAAGTGTTACAGCTGGTCTTGAGTAAGAAATCAGATTATTCCATAGCTGCAAGGTATCTACATTTCTTCCTGAGGTATCTGAGCTGGCCAATATGCAAGAAAGGACTCTAATCCATCCAGACCACAGAAATCACAGCGTTACAGAACAGTTTAGGTTAGAAGGGACCCCTGGAAAAGTCTCATCCAAGCCCTGCTGCAAGCAGGTCCCAGCAGACCAGGTTGCTCAGGGCCTTGCCTCGTCAAATTTTGAGCATTTCCAAGGATGGTGCTCCCACAGCCACTCTGGCCCCTGCCCCGGCGTTTGAGCACCCTCACAGTTAATGCAGTTTTTTCCTTCCAAGTCAGAAATCTCCCATGTTATAAGAAAAGGCTGGCTCTGCCTTCTCTACACCCTCTTGTTGGACATCTAGAAGCAGCAGTGAGATCTCCCCTTCCCCTCCTCTCCCTAAGGTTGAGCAAACAGAGTTTGCTGAGCCTCTACCGATACACCATGTCGAGCTGCCAGCTACACGGTCAGTAACGCAGCCAGCTGCGGGCTGGCCTCCCCTGCTCCAAGGGCAGGATCAACCTCAACCTGCCAACCAGGAGGTCCAACGTTTTCCTGCAAAGCTGCTTTCTACCCAGCAGCCAGCCCAGGCTGTCGCAGGGAGTAAACCGATGCAACTGTCAGCACTGTCACATTCCTCTATTAGTTAGCCTAGGTGTCTAATTATTTTCTTCTAGTTGTCGATTAAATCTGTGCTATTTTGCTTTTGCTTGGAATTTGGTTTTCATTCCAGAAATCATTGCTGGTTTTAAAAGCATATTCATCATTCCCATCAGCTCTATCTGAACAAACAACAGACTTTTAAAATATTCACTATATCATCGGAATTGATTTTAATTTGAGCCAAAGCATAGGGATAATTTATTTTATCAGAACACATGCATTTTTCATGAGGAAAGTATGCACCTTGAAAAACGCTGACTTTAAAAAATACTAATGGCTTACTGACCATCTACATTACAGTTATAAAAAATACATATCCTTCAAAAACGCAATAGGAAAATTTTGTTTTAAAGAATATAATTGGCTCTTCTAGTACTGCCAACAGATATTTCCAAGAAGGATTTATGAATAATGTATCAAGTATAAAGGGAAGAGGTTATTTGCCCCTTGAACATAGCAAATAATCAGGTTGGCCTGAAATACTACGTTTACAAGGCTTAGCATGCAACACATCACTTACGGCGTGGTGGAGAGAGCCATAGGCTCCATGAGAAACCCCTACGCATAGGCTGCAATAGCTGCCCTTCGCTCTACACCTTCCATTCTTTGTTCACTCGCTTTGATAGCTGATCATCAGATTAGACCCTGATTTGGCAAACTAGTGAATGAATGTGTCCTAATGACATGATTTGTCCCACGACCCCAGACAACAATGTCAGATTTGGGCAAAAGTCATTTGTGCATTCTCCCTTTGTTCTTGTAAAGCATGTGGAATTCTTTGCAATATAGGCAAGTACCATATATGTATAAAAAAACAAAACAGGAGGTATATGTGCCCTCTGTATGTACTAGCAATGTGCTCAAGTTAGATCTCTAACGCTTCTGGCACGACTTATTAATCACCCGGAATGTAGTGAACTTAAGTTAGCTCCTACCAGAGACCTGCTGTGCCTGAATAAATCCCTGCTCACTACATACGATGCAGAATTTCTCCTTCCCTCACCCCCCTGGAAAGTGAGATTCACAGCAACCCTTTTCGTAGAAATAAGGGATGAGAACTGAAACCTACTGCTCGATGACCACGTTTCACCCTGCGGAGGAAGGGCACCAATACACGCATGGACAACTGGCACGCAAAACAGGGTGGCAGCAGATGTGGGACCAAAAGGGGCACTGGCTCTGTCTAAAACTTAGGGTTATCAAACATCTGGGTGACAATATCTGTCCACATTCTCCTCAACATGCATTGCTGCTATTCAGAAGAAAATACAAGGAAGATAGAAGATTCTGCTGAACTTAGAAAGGTAAGATTTTATATTTTAAAAAATAAAGATCAACTAACTTGTGGGTGTCTAGAAATATTTTTGCATTTACTCTAGTATTTGTTAAAAACAAAGAAAATAAGGCAAACACTTTGTTGCAGGAGCTGCTTTTCCTTCCCCTGAGTTTAGTAAGTTCACATGGGGCAGCTGGAGGGAGGGACCAGCAGATCTGCCCTCATTTGTGCGTGCAAATGCGTGTGATTCATGCCTGAACTGATGTCAGAGAAACACATAATTATTAATCTCTTTAGAAGGATGAGCAATGAGTGCTGCTAATGAGAGAGGATTAGTGAAGTTTTATCACGATGCCTTAAGAGGTGATGGGCAAACAAGCAAAACTACCCAGAAACCAGGAATTTCCCAGGTATACCTGCTAATTAATAAAACATATATAAATTAGGTGACATTATACAAAAGCAATATTCTTGGGGGGGAATGACTTATCTATTTCTTTAGATGTTTAAAAAACCTGATGTATTTATGCTACAGATGAAAAAGATGGATTGAAAAGAAGTATTTCATAGGAGTAAACTTTCATGTCATCAAATTGATTCCCTGTAGCTGTGATACAACAAATTAAAACCTGAAATTCAGATCTCTAATATTACTTCTAAAAGGATACAATGCCATTTCTTCAGGAAAGAGGCATTTTGTTTGGAATAATAAATTAGAATAATAATTTTATGATTCAAAGTTAATGCATTTTTATTTTTGAGAACTGAACTAAACAGGTTAGGAGAAAATAAAACCTTCAAAGAAGGTATTATTGAAACACATCCTTGATTCACACGATAACAAGTATCAGGCACAAACATCTGTCAGTATGACTTCTTCCTTACATATCACGGGTCAATAATTCTTATTCATTGCTCCTGGTATTTCCTATCTACAAATCCACACCATCTACCACTCGCTTTTTGACAAGACCATCAGAATACAGTACATAAAAGTATAGGCATTTCTTCATAAACAGGATTTTCTTGAATCTGCTGAACATTTCTGATAATGAAGTGTCCCCTGAAAAACTCTGAAAAATTAACATAAAACTAGCCCCCGAGGAGCATCATTAATTTTTATGTCATGTAACCCACGTCATACTCCACTTGCAGCAAGAACTCATCGCTAGTGTTGACGCTGCCCATCGGGTCATGTATATACCAATGGTTTCCTCTGGGCCATTTCTTCTATTAGATTTATAAAATACATTTAAAAACTTCTGTAAACTATCCATAGTTAACAATGCTTCATACCGTCAACCAAAAATCTTGGAAAGATTTACAGGCTGTCAGTTGAGATGTGTTTTTTTCTTTTTGGATTTCAGAGGTGAATAAAAAATGGGTAAGCGTGTGAGATTTTATAAACAATCTGTCTATGCTGTACAGTATTACCCTGTATTTCCTGGGCTTTCTCAATTTACTGTTATAGATGAATTGCACCCTGTAATTTGTAAAATATTCTTTCTGAAATAACACAAAAATAACCCCTCAACTTCCACTGAATTGGAAGCAGCAATTGATACATAATCATAGAATCGTATCACAGAATCACAGCATGGTTTGGGTTGGCAGGGACCTCCAAGACCACCCAGTCCCACCCCTCACCACGGGCAGGGACCCCTCCCCCCAGCCCAGGCTGCTCCCAGCCCCGTCCAGCCTGGCCTTGAGCCCTGCCAGGGATGGGGCACCCACAGCTGCTCCGGGCAGCCTGGGCCAGCGCCTCGCTGCCCTCACAGTAAAGAATTTCTTTCTAATATCAGGTCTAAATCTAAAGCTCCAGATGGGCTTCTTAGTGGCATGGGGCTTGGGGAGGGCGCTGGAACTGAAGCTTTTTGACCTGATGGGTTGGTGTGGTGTGAAGACAAGCAGAACTGTCAAGTCAGAGGTTTGCTCTGCAGCTTGCAGGGATATCTAATAACTTTTTCATACAAGATGAAAGTGTTTCAGCTAGACTTTAAAAACTTCACTGAAGGCCTCAATTTAAAAAAAAAAAAAAAGTATCCTTTCTACCTAACATTTCTAATAACAGAATTCTAAACCTGATTATGGAGAAAAAGTCATTTTAAAACAGAAAACGGGTTACTTGTCTGTATATTGCAATATTCTACACAGACTTTTTTCATAACAGACAATATGAATATGTTTAACCTTGTAAAAAACTGATTTACTGGGGAATGCAGCCACCACCATGAGAAATACAATCCTGCTGTACCTTAATTTGATTTAGATAGCATCAAAATTCTGTTTATAACATACAAAAATGACTACTCAGCTGCAATGCATTCACTTGCTCCGCACACCCCCGGGCGTAGTGCACGCTGTGAGCACCCCCTCTCCCACAGTGAGAAACGGTCCCACCAGCACAGTTCAAGCTACAACAGCACAAGGCAAGGGAAGCACCCTGGAATAATTCATTCTGGTGACAATGATCAGACCTCAGCAAACACCGCATCTGTAAACCAGCGCCCCAGGTCCTCTGAAGCCAGTCCTGCAACCAGCAGCCAGAGGTGGAGGCTCTAGTTGGTGGCATCCGAGCCAGGTCAGGACTCAGGTCCCACACAAAGCAGCAATAGGGCCAAAGATTAAAAAAAAAAAAAAAAAAAAAAAGCCACAAAACTAAACAAGAAAGCCAGTCATCTGCATTGATATTGTCCTAACTAAAACCACTAAAATCTTGACCAAAGGAATAAACAATTCATAGCTGAACCCCAAAACTTGCACCAGCTCCCTCAGCTCCAGCACAACTTAACAAGAATAATAATTAATAGCAGGACCTAGACAGCTACAGATTCTGTGAAATAATCACATCCACAAATCACTCTCCCGAAATTAGAAAGCACAGAGCTAATTCAGCTAGTATCCAACACACTGCTGGGACAAGAAGCAGAACGTGCAGCCACAGTGGCTGGCTAGGTCAGAAGAGACATTGCAACCCTGGGAAGAAGGCTCAGGTGATGCAAAGGCACCATCTGCACCAGCTGCCAGAGGGAAGTCACAGAAGATGCTTCCCAAGACCATCAAGAACTACATAAAAAATCAGGAAACATTAGGCAGAAAAATTCATGCTAAAGTAGGGCGCCAACTAACGTTATTGAACAGGCTCCTTTACAAGTACAGCATAAATAATTCTTCGTGCTTCTTTTGCTTTCAAGGGGCTGATTATTCCAGGCCCTAATTTTTCTGTGACCCTATTCAGACTTCTTTTAGAATAAACAAGAAGGGGAAACGTGATGAGAGTAGCTAGTTACTGGTAGGTCCTTGCCCAGCGCCACCAGATTCAGCACACCACGCTGGAAAGGGTGGTACCAGTGATGGAAGCACAGCTTCCCAGCCTGGAGATTTTCTAGTGCTCTTCCTCTCCGTCTCTCGTGGTGGGCAGAGGTTCAGTTCTCGCTGTCCTTGTTTTGATACCAGGAGGAAACAAACACATTAATATGGAGCCCATAAGTGGCGGTGTGGGCTGAGCTCGTTATCCGCAGCAACAGCCGCACAAACGAGCAGCGGGGGTGCCTTGCTTCCTCAGGCTGATGCCTTCACCGACTCAACACTAGCTCACTCATCAGCCCAAAGCGATCTTGTATCCCACTACAGAAAATCTTTTGGGTCATTCCCCATAAACCATTTGTATACTTTCCTCTAGAAACAACGTGAAACGTTATTGTTTGACTCTATTATTGCCTCTGGTCTCTTCCAGCTGCTGCACTCCATGTTCTCTGTCCCCATCACAAACTTTCCAATTTTTCCTGCCTGCCGCGGTGCTGAGTTGCCGCTCTGCGTGCAGAGCTCCGGAGGCAAGCTCTGCTTTCGGGTACACGCAAGCAGCTCCTCTTTTTGATGCCAACAGTGTACTAAAACAAGAAACTGGAAATAAAATCTCTACACGACTCTCATCTTTCAGCTTTAAATACCTGCCTTGTCATCCTGCCACCCCTGCCCCAGACGACAGTATTCTGTCTCCTACTAATATACATTTACTGGCAGCCCCCACACTAACGTATCTTCTGCCTTCTGTGCTCATCTGTACGCCCATCTTGGCTTTCACCTGTTATTATATATTCAGCTTTTTCCTGTATCATATCACTACTCCCTTCATCTTGCTCTATCAGATCACTCTACTGTGCAAAGTAATTTCCGCTTGCTTCCCCCATTTCCAACATTAAGCACACAGCCAGAATATTACTGGTTATATTCTGATGAATGGTGCCGAGCTTTGTGTAAATATGTTAACAGCAGCTTCATATTTACAACTAGATTCATCAGAATTGGTCTTCATATCACAAGAGTTATGGATATCAGCAGATTTATGGTGCTTTCTTTGAAGCCTCCACCACATACTGTAAAAATGCCACCCAGCCTGAATTGGAGGGTCCTTTCTTGTCTCCACATCAAGGACAGGCAGAACAAATTTTTGCTGTTGCTACCTGCCTCCTGGGAAGAGGTTCGCAGAACAAAACTTAATATGAAGCACAATTTCCCCAAGAGATCAGAGTACAACATCTGGATTAATACGTGTATAGACAGATTGCTGCACATGCTAGATGGTAAAAAAATTGTGACACCCACCTGCTAGAACAAGTCTTCAGCTAAATTCAAGGAAGAAACCCTTCCCTGTGAGGGCAGTGAGGCGCTGGCCCAGGCTGCCCGCAGCAGCTGTGGGTGCCCCATCCCTGGCAGGGCTCAAGGCCAGGCTGGACGGGGCTGGGAGCAGCCTGGGCTGGGGGGAGGGGTCCCTGCCCGTGGTGGGGGGTGGGACTGGGTGGTCTTGGAGGTCTCTTCCAACCCAAACCGTGCTGTGATATGATTCTAAAGCAGGGATTGACTACACAAATTTGACTACAAGTTGAAACAACTTCAGTCAAATGACTCCAAGTAAAAATCCCCACCATTTCATTATAACTGCGTCTAAAAGGCAAAAAGGACACCCCACAATGAAAAAAAAAGTAAATATTTTTTTTTTTTTGTCTCAAAAGCCTGATTATTTCATCACAAAAGGAGGTTTGTACATTGTTGTTTATGGATGCTGTCAGGGAAATCCCCAGCAAGTTATCAACCTCATTTTGCATGGAGATGAGCTTAAAAAGAGTAGAAAATAATTACATACAATCTGGAAGCCTGCAATTGTTTTCTGGTTGACAAGGACACTGCATTCTTTCTTAACTGCCACTTTCCCTACCTTAATGGACTTATTTTCCTTCAGACTGACATTTTTTTTGAAAGCTGTCTTCAATTAGTATGAATTTAATTGATGAAATGTTTAACATACTATCAAGGTACTTATTTATATAACACTAAATATTTAACATCTCTTGTGTTAATGAAGGGAACCAGACCACGAAAAGACACAGTACAGAAAGCAAATGTTTTTCTGACAGTGCAAACAGGAATAATATTGTATTTGTGTGTACACTGCTAGAAATAATTGAGATATAAACATAATGAACAATGCAGAGCCGAATGGGAAACAGCATCTGTCAGTAAGGTCAGCTAAGGTCTATATTATGTTTCATTTTTAAAAGGGAGATATTAAAGAATCACTATATTCTAAAATTTGGAAAATGGCTTAAATTGCATAAAAAACCCCAAACCTTTCAGGAGTATTTAGCTAAATATAAATTTCTACACAATATTTTCAGGGTGAATTCCTGGGTTCACAATTAAGAGGCACTCATTTAACCAGAAGTGAGCACCATTACTTTGTAAGGATACATCTGCCTCAAGCCCCATACATTGAAAGCCGCAGCAGAGATTAAAGTGATGCACGTGAGAACAGCTTACAGCTGGCTTCCAGAACAATCACTGAGAAATACTAATGTGGGGAAGCTGTGCCAGTAGGGTCACTGCAGCTCATTTGGGAAGAGAGCTGAGGGCTTCTACGACTAGTTCGTACCAGAGGGGTTCTGGTGTCTCTGCCTGGGTACCCGCAGCAGCAAAGAGCCAGGGGGTGTGAAGAGAATTTGGGTGTGAGTCTGCACCTGACAGGAGCCTGGACTAACGCAAGTGTCACCCTGCCTGGTTTGGTCCTTTCCCACCCCACAGAAATTCCTCTGGGAAAGTGAAAAGAAACAGTGTAGGGGGGAGGTAAATTTTCTTGGGAGACTGCTGAGATCCAGGCTTCTGGAAAACTGGCCACCAGGGCATGGCCAAAGCCATAGAATCATAATTGTTTAGGTTGGAAAACACCTTTAAAATCATGAAATCCAACCGATTCATCAGAAAATGAGTCAAATTACACCTGTCCCACATTGGGATTATCCCAGAATCTGCATAAAGTTGGGTTTGGCAACCCAGCCAGGGGTGAGGAGGAAGAGCAGCTGGCATCGGGCCAGGGTAGGCGGTATGTCTCCTACACCCCCGTGCTCGGGCAGCCCCATTACCAGCTTCCCTGCCCCGGACCGATGGGCCACCACCAGATGCTAAGCCCTCTTTAAATACGCTGATGCTGAAGCAAACAGCCACAACACGGAAGAAACCCCAGACCCCACCTCCTTTCTAGTCTCTCTGCTAAAACTTGGACAAACCACTTTTGTCTTCTACATTCAGTTTTTTGGAGCTCTCTACATGGGAGAGGAAAGGTTCAGCCCTTGTTCAAGGTCAAGGACCTTGACAGCACAAGCAGCCAGAACATGCAACCCCATTCACCTACTGACGTGCAATTTAAAGTAAACTAAATTCTTCCGGTTTTCAGCTTACATTGTCAGGTCTTAATAATTCATTCTTGTCTGCTGGATTAAATAAGCTTGCGTTCTTTGCTTCAGACCTGCAGCTGAGTCAGCACATTGCTCCTGCTCGCTGCACAGCAGCCTAGCTTTCTCCTTTTTGTCCAACAAACTTGTTAGTGTTTGTTTATATTCTTCTTAGATTTTTCTAATGCAAAGCCCCTTTTGTTGGTGTTTATTTTAACCCTATATGTTTGATTATACAAAACATATCTTTCTTGGGTAATGTTCCCTCTAGGAGATGGCTCCTTCTAGCACCATACAGATTTCCAGCTGCTGGAATGCTGCATCACTTCACAGAGAAATCCAGCAGAATCATTTTTGTAACCTCTTTTTGTTGTTTATTTTTCAGAAGTCCGCATTTTAGCAGGTGTCCGCTCAGATTTCACCTCTTGCCTTACAATAACATCAAAACTTCAAACAATTCAGGAATGGAGGAGGAGGAGGATTGCAGGCTGGGAGGAGGCAGACCCAAATCCCAGAATTAACTGTCAGTTAAGACAAACACAATTCCGCCTGCATCTCATCCATAACATAATGCAAAGCCCACCTCTTGAATTTACTTTCCTTGAAATGATCCTCTTAATATGCACTCACATGGTAAAGGCCAAAAAAATTAAAAATTTCCAGTAATACTGAAGCTTGTTTATATCAAGAGATCTGGATTAAAAACTTCTTGAATTCAGTTTATCTGGATGACATATCTTGGCATTCACTGACCTTACAAGTTTTTGATAGAGAAGACTCTATAAAGTATTTATCTCCCAACAAATAACGTCAGCCACTAGCATACAGATCTGAGTTAGAAAAATGAGCTGTTGTTTTGAATACATTTAAAAAGGCAATGAAACTAAAGATTATTATGTGAATCCAATGTGCCTATCAGAGTACAACAAACAATTTAACCATGCTTCTCCTTTTTCCTTGGCTTCACTGCCCATGCCTGCACTTTCAATAAGCAATGCTGACTAATAATTTCAAGGATTTCCATGAAAACAATGTTCAAAATGCAGTCTGATTATTTCTAATATAATCTGCACATAAAGTACTTTTCAAAACAGAAATAAACTTTCTAATATTTAGCAGTGCTGGTACCAGCAGTGCACGTTTCCCCCCAGGAAACAGAAAGTGTTGCCCACAGAATTCACTTAATCAAAACCTAATTAGAATTCAACAGTAGTTCTTTAAATTCTTAAGCATGTTTGTGTCAACAGCATAATGTTCATGTGACAGTAATGTATCAAAGTGATTTTGACAGCTATTGTATATACTAAAAATATTTTCCATGACCAAGAAGAACCTTTAGGACACCTGGATTTTTTTATTTCAATTTTTTTTTTAAATGTCTAAAAGTATGGAAGTTTTCAGAAGTCTAAGAGACGCAATCCAGATAACCTCCGACAAAGTGAAAAATGTAGTAACAGAAGGGATTTTTTTGCCTTTAACTTGTAATAATAGTCACTGGCATCAAAGTGTTACACAGACAATACAGAAACTGGATGAGATTTTCCTTCTCTGAGAGTCACCGCTCCAGGTCCAGCCCTGGTGCATTATACACCCTATACCAGAGGGCAGGTGTGGGGCTGGAGGCAGGCGTGGGGGCAAGAGGCAGCTGCAGAGACGCCGACGCCTCGTGCAATGGGGTCCAGCTCTCCTTTCCATTTCTCAACTGGGTAAGAGATAGTTTCCATCCTACTTATTCTGAAACTAGCTAACAGTCAGCTGGATATCTTGAAATAAAATGTAGCCCTGTATTTTTCAAAAGTAATGAGACCTTACCTCTTCGCATTTCTCATGCACAGCATTTGTTCCACCACTGAACCTAATTATCCAGCAGAAGCCCAGCTATTTTTTCCCTTGTTTTTTTTTTTGCATTTGCCCCTTCTCTGTGTTTTATGCTAAATATTTTTTAGATTGCCATGAAATTCCAGTAATTCACGACACATGGAATTTCTCATGAAGAAAGGTGCTATTTATACATATACATATCATCAAGCTTAAAATTTCCACTTTCCTTGAAAGGGCATAATATTACATATGGCTGTTGAATTTGTATACCTATACAAACAACTGGAAATATAGATTCAAGCAATACTTTATGGCAAGAAACATCACAAACCACTTGCGTTACTGAAACCAGCTATTTGTAAAAATTTTGTTACTTGTAATGAAGGTTCAGCTATGTATAAGCGTAGGATGACATTATTTTTTTAAATTATAGCTCTTAGTACACAGAAAAAAGTCTCTATGCTGGATTACTAGCTTGACATATAACCCTCTTTTCTTACATTTTATGAATGAATACAGTACTTAGGAGAACACAGCACAGTGGAATAAATAAATGATAAGCCCTGCACCTTTTGCAGGATTGTGCTAATCACAGTAAGCCCAAATAGTGTCATCATTTCATTCCATCTGTGGAGCAAGCAGTCATTGTTTTTTGGTACAGTACAAATTTACTGGTAAAGAAAACCCCTGCTCCAGGAAATTTGTACTAATTAGTGACAACAGAAGGTGCAACTCTAGTGAAACCAGCCTCCCCAGCACTGGAATCACGGAGCTGCCCTTGTCCACCTTTATGGCTGGTCAGCCTCCCCTACCTCTTCCTTAGCTGGGACAGCCTGACCAAAACAGTTTTGCAGTTGGGAAGGTGAAAACTGCAGGACCTTACAGTAATAATTTTCTCACTTTAGCACACAGTTTACATTAAAACTCATTATCCGTCTACTAAAAGTTGAGTGAGCACTTAGGAAGAATGATGCTTGCAGAGCACACTGCCCCACAATTGTTTGGGATTAGCTATCAGTTAATACCATGATGAGGTTCTAGCTTCATGTCGTGTTCGTTAGAGTCAAGAAGAGAACTCCTGACCATCTAACAGAGCTGCCTCAATGAAAACATGTTCCCTCTATACCCAGCAAAACACACATCCCGCAGAGGATGCTGACACATCTCCACTTGCAATGATGCTTCTTCATCCCTTTCAGTGCAGCAGGCAGTTTACATCCCGTAAGAACAGATTTGCTCATTGAATGTTTTATGTACAGTCAAGTGAAAAACTCTCCATTAAAAGAGAACAGCCCTCTCTAATACAGTCAACAAAGAGATGGAGCAACTGAGTGATCGTGGACGCTGGTGGGCACCTCTCCCCTTGCACTAAGCAATGTGTACTACAACAGATGGGAAAACGCAGGCAAATGATACACTTCATATTCCATTTAAAGAGCAGAAACTACAACAAGTTTAGTACCAATGTCTCCATTCGGGGCTGCTTTCCCCACAGGGAAAAGGAGAAGAATAAGGTTTTCCTAACATTTTGCAGAAGGAGGGAACCAACAAAGAACAAAATTACAGAATTTGCTTGTTTATCAGATCATCCTTCAAGTTCTTCTCCTTTTGTCTTCCTTTGCCACCTATTTTAAATTGCCACCTACACAGTGCTAAGACCTATTTCCATAAGCGAAACTCCAGATTAGGAGAAAAGGCATATGTAAACCATCCTGGACGAGCTGCTACCAAACCCACACCTTTACCCAAGGCAGTTAGTAAAGGTAAAGCTGCATGGGAGCGACCGTTTCACAACAGGGAGCACCACAGAGTTCCAGCACTGACAAAAACTGACTTACAATAAAATTTAACAAGAAAGTACAGTTAAAGATACACAGAATACAGCTTAATGCAACTGCTCTTTGCTTAAAGAAATAAATATTGCCATTAGAGGTCTGAGCACCCAAACCATTTACAAAACAATGAAGGACCCCATACTCATTTCATGTCACTAGAGGAATTTAAGAAGCGAGTAAAAAAAATCTCCAGCTACTTAAGTGTTGCCCTATTCTCAAGATGAGTAACTATATATTTTACATTAGGAATCGTCATCCAACTTCAGCTCTTACTAAACAGGACAGGACTTGACAGGAGTGATGACATGGCAAAAATGTTCAGACTCACTTTGGTGCCAAGCCCAAACCCCACGGAACTGGAGCCACTGCAGCCACCAGCAGGAATACCACCAACTTCTGCTAGAAAGAGAGGATGGTGTGCTTCTGAGCGATGAAATATCTGAATTCCATTTTGTATGTGACCTGGATCCAACAGCAGGAGCTGGAATGATCAACAGCTGACGCTACAGAGCATTACTGAATGCTGAACTCCTTGTGCCACTCAAAGTAATAACAGGTTAGTTACTTCTTTGTTAATCCATTAACACAAAACCCTACTAAATGCTAACTTTCAGAAGCAAATGGCCTATTCTGTTGACCTGTTTTTCATTAGCAAGTAATGATACATTTCAGCTATTAATATGAAAAAAACACCGTGCAAATGAAGCAAGTCCCCTTTTTCAAAAAAATGTCTATTTCAGAGATTCACTTGAGGTAAGAAGAAAATTAATGATACCAAAACACAGTATTGATTACATAAGCAATTTCAATTAAAACTACAAAGTGATTGTAAACTAGATTAGAAACTTGTTCAGGGGAAAGAAACAATAGTTATTTTCTTAAGGAGAAAAAAAAGCTCTAAATGTCCATGTTTCCATAGAGACAACCTCTATCCTTTTGTGCTTACTAATCTATCTTGGTCGATCAATACTTTATGGTAATTGTTTCCATGGTAATTGCAACTATAATAATCCGCCTTTTCAGTATAAAAGGAACGTAGAGAAGGAAAAACAAAACAACTTGGGAAATGCAGACTGTCTCTGCAACATTGACAGCAGAACACACTCCTTTGTCTTGACGAAAAGAATTTTTAAATTTGTGTTTAATTAACACAGCTAACTGTGGAGTTCACAGTTTAGGTGAAGTTTCATGGGGACTCTGAGGATGAGGATGCAAACTTGGTTCTGCTCAGAGCTGAGCTCAATCCTGTGCGGCCGAGTTCAGCAAGCCAAGAAAAATAAACTAAAGAGCCCTCTGAGCTGATTTCCCATGGCATGAAGGAACAGCACGAGGCTCTGGGCATCACTGCTACCCTTCAGTGCTCCTTTCTTATCCTGACACCCTGCTGATGTGGACAGGGACAAGAACTAGGCGGTCCAGAACATCAGGGACAAAAGAAATGGCAAAGAACAAACCATTAGCAACAACAAAAAAATAAAATCAGAGAGTTGGTGAGGAGTATTTTATTTCCACACTGGACACACATCCAACCTGATCATCCAGGCGACACATAGAAATGCTGGGTATCACCCGCAGGGCACTGCAGAGAAAAGCCTCGAGACCTTTATCTTGGTCATTAACTCCCAGAAATGATCGTTTAAACATTCATTATCATTCAATGAAAACAAACAAAATAAAGCGACAAGGCAAACTCCATGCTTCACACGGGTCAGTTTTTCAGCTCCAGTGAACAGCGAAAAGGCCCTCCGACACAGCCACCTAAAGTTAGATCTTCAGCGAAACTATGTTCTGGGTTTAAAATTTTGCATAGAAAAAGACGTCACTCTCACAGTAGTACTTCCACATAGTTAAATCTCAAAGCAGTAGGGTAAAGGTAACACCAGGTAACACAAATTTAATCTATATAAAGATTGGCAATTAGCAGCTAGCTAAAAGGAAATTACCTAAAATACTCTAGGAAAATACTCCCCCTGAATTAGGACCAATTTTGCAATTTCTGATAGCTTTCCATGTGAACCAAGGAGAGCAACAGTATAGAAATTAATTATGTTGATTATATACTTGATTACAGTGGATTAAAAAGCATTATATGAGTGCTGTTCCCATGGCAGTGTGAACTGTCAGTGCTCGCTTCACAAACTTCTGCCATAAAAACGCAGCAGCTCTGAAACGCTAGGTTGGCTGGATCCTTCTCTACCTGTTTTAACCAGACAAATTTATTTTCCAGATAAAACAGCTAGAAAAATGGAAGATGTGGCGCTCAGCTGAGCTCATGCTTTAGCTGTGCATTAGGTCCGCTAGATTCAGACAAGCAAAACCAGAATATAAAGCAGTCCCCAGCCGAAGTTTGTGTTTGTTAACATGTGTTGGCTCATTGGCATTTCCAATGCCAACGGCTCTGAAAAGAGCTCGGCCCATTCACTGTTAGGGAAGGTTGGCGCAGAACGCTATGCCTAAAAAGTGCATTTAAATATTTTTTTTTTTAATTGCGGAAAAAAGAAAAAGGAAAAAACAAAGCATACTTTGGCAGGGAGAAGAGTAGAAAGGCTCTAGTTGTTTATGTAATATTCCACATTATACAAAATTCCCTGAACTAGCCCAAAGGTTTAAATCCTACGCTAGCCTGAGCTCACACCAGAGATTATCTGGTGGCATCACCAGTGGCATCAGCAGCAGCTCTGGGTTGTCAGCAGAGCGCCGAGGGACAGGAGGAAGCACTCAGACAGCATTCCCGTCCCCCCTGAACCACCAGCTGTGCACAAATCTCAGGCTGGCCACCTCTGACTAGAGAAAGCACTTCAGAGGAAAGTCAATAAACATCTGTATGAGCCAACTAAACCTTCCGTGCCACCTCCCCAAGCGTTGGCAGGTCCAAGGGTACATCTGACCTGATGCATCAAGCAGGGAGTCAGTCACTTTGCATTTTACATCACTTTAAAATGATGATGAATGGTTTAAATCAATAGCTAATCTGTAAAAATGCAAAGGCGAGGGCAACTTCAGGGGGAAAATCCTGAAGGCACACAAAAGGCTAATTCTGCTTTAACAACAGGTCACCTACTTCAACAATGAAGTTACCAAGGAACCCCTGAAGACAAGGAGCTGCCAAGTCCAATCCATCAGCTGGCGCAGTGTTACGGTGGAGCCTGCTGTTAGGGCTGACCCCTTTGGACCCTTCCTGCGATGTGCAGCACACAACACTCAGACCAAAAAAAAACCACATGGGCAGAAGGAAAATGATAGGTCATTTTTCTGACTAGCTTCACGCACATTTCATGAGCCTTTCTCTTGGAGACAACATACTAAAAATGGCACACAATTTGTTTTCTCAACTGCTTCTGCGATTGACAACCATTTTTCTGAAACAATTGCAACCTGATTGTGGGGCAGGGTGGAAATATTAGAGTTGTTTGCCAGTTCAGGATTTTGTATTTTTTTTATACGTATATACATATACACACACACACACACACACCCCCCTATATGCATATATATATACATATATATTTCTCTCTATATATTTTAAAAGTACCTACCTGCTTACTAGCCTGTAACTCTACTGACTTCTTTGGGAAGGAACTCTTCATCACACAGGCACAAAGAAGAAACTACCAAGCCTCACAGCTTGCAATTAGAAACTTTTCCATAAATGTAGGGAGTTTGTAAAAATTCTAAATATATAAAAGCAATGAAAACACAAAATCTGTATTTTGTATATAACCAAGAATATTCTAATACTTGAATTATGTATGGCAAAGCTCTTTTCAGAAGTCATTTAAATACTTTAGGAATTAGAACAAAACACTGAAGTTTAGTCCTTTTAGTGCCTATGTGTCAGAATACAGAGTGCACCAATCCTTAAAAACAAGCTTTGAACAGGTTAAATATATAAAAAGCACCATTAAAAATACTGTGGTATTTTGTATATTTGTAATGGACAGTGCACTGAAGGAGTCATATTTTACCCTGCTAAAGGCCTGACCCTGCTCCCCTGACGTCAAAGGGACTTCTGCTGTTGACTTTAATGACATCAAAATTGTCCCTTATATATTTAACACACTGCTCTGTGCTATAGCACTACACAAACATGCAGATGCCCTTTGCTGGTATCATTTAATTGTAAAATTCAGCTCTTCTATATACTTAAAATCTAAATTAAAATTAACTCTTCTGCATTATTCATTTTTAATTAAAAGCTCCTTTTGAAAGGTGTAAAGAAACTCAGAAGTTTCTCCATGAAAGCAAGAAAAGGGAAGCAAAAACCTGGAAACTTTTAGGTGGAAAGCACTACTTCTTTGCTCAGGAGAACCAGGACCCTGCTTCAGAAGGGAGAGTAGACAGCACAGCAGGGTAGAGATGCAACTTTGCTCTGTGTGACCTGCCATCTAAAGGGGACTTTTTTGAAAGATGGAAGCCAGAGAAAAACTACAGCAAAAAATAGCAAATGAAAATACCCAATGGGTCTCTTCAGTAACAAACGAAAAAACTCAATATAGCTGAGCTTCACTCCACTTCAAATTGCAAGAAAAATAGCGTGGTGTGACAGTTTTGTAACCATGTTGGAAACCTCCAGTTGTTTCATTTTTATAAATTTATACAATCATGTTACACTTAAAATGCCAGCCAAGAAATTGTATGGGGTTTTTTATCTTAAATTGTTGATTTAAGAGGGAAGAAATCCTATAAAACTCCACTTCAGTGATGTAGAATAACATGACAAGCTATTTCAGTATGCCCTGTTTTATATTAACGTTATCTTGTTCAGGTTCAATTAGAGATGTGTTCCTCATGCATTTTTACTGAGAACCATAATGCTTTCAGCCCCAGTTTGATAGCGCAGAACTATTAAAAAAAATAATAAACCACCCAACCAAATTCTGAACTACATATGCTTGTCTTCTTAAAGTTCTCATTATTAAAGTGCATTTCTCTTCCTCCTCCTCAGGTAGCAGATGGAGTGTACAAAGCAGACTTCAACATATCCTTGGGAAATAATTTCAATAAATACAGCTCATTTTTAAAGCTGTAGGTATCATAAATATGAAGAGAAATATGGCTGAAGATATATACCATACTTACAGCCATGGAGCAGCGAAAATGTGATTTAAGAATTCATAATAAATGACATAGAGCTGTATATGCATATATAACAATAAGTACTTTTCTTAACCCACTGGAAAAACAGCCTTTGTCTGAAAAGGGTCAGCATGGTAATAGTGCATCATGTAGAGTAAGGTGAAGATTACTGACTTTGCCGCCATGCCTCTAGTCATGGGAAATGCCTGACATACTAAAATAAGTGATATATTCTAGTAAGGAGTTTTTCCTACTTGAAAACTTACACTGGAAATAGAATTAATAGAATCATTTCGGTCAGAAAAGACCTTCAAGCTTATTGAGTCCAACCATTAGCCCAGCAGTGCCAAGCCCACCACTAACCCATGTCCCTAAGCACCACATCTGCGCATCTTTGAAATACCTCCAGGAATGGGGACTCCACCACCTCCCTGGGCAGCCTGTTCCAGGGCTTGACCACCCTTCCCATGAAGACATTTTTCCCAATATCCAGTCTAAGACTCCCCTGGCAAAACCTGCGGCTAGTGCCTCTTGCCCTATTACTTGGAAGGAGAGACCGACCCCACCCCGCTGCACCCCCCTTTCAGGCAGCTGTAGAGAGCGATCGCGTTCCCCCTGAGCCTCCCTTTCTCTGGGCTGAACACCCCCAGCCCCCCCCGCCAGCCTTGTGCCCCAGCCCCTTCCCCAGCCCCCTGCCCGGCTCTGGACACGCTCCAGCCCCTCCAGGTCCCCCTTGCCGCGAGGGGCCCGATCCTGCACGCCGGGTTCGGGGTGCAGCCTCACCAGTGCCGAGCGCAGGGGGCCGTCACTGCCCCGGCCCTGCTGGCCACACTGTTTCTGGTACCAGCCAGGACGCCGCTGGCCTCCTTGGCCACCCGGCCACGCTGCCGGCTCATGTCCAGCGGCCGCTGACCAGCCCCCCCGGCCCTTCCCCGCCGGGCAGCTCCCAGCCCCCTGCCCCCAGGGGCTGGTGTGACCCCCGGGCAGGGCCGGCACTGAGCCCTGGGGACCCTCGTCCGATCGGCCTCGGCCCCTCGACGCAGCCTGCCCAGACCCCCCTGCAGAGCCGGCCGACCCCCCGGCAGATCAGCACCCCCCAGCTCGGGGCTGCCTGCAAACCTGCTGAGGGTGCGCTCAATCCCTCGCCCAGGTCATGGGTGAAGGTGTTAAACAATAATTAACTAAATAATAAAATACACAACATTAATAGAAAATAAGAGAAACTTCCAACCCAAGATGTTTATCTAAAAGCTACACATGAAGAGCTGCTATCTTTAGTGCATACCTTATCTAATGTAGATACAGCTAGGCAATGTTGGCAGCTCCGAAACCACCTGAGGTTTGGACTTGCTTCCTATGCTGATGACCAGGAGGTCATCAAGGCACTTCTGCCATTCTATGTCCCACTGCCCAACACAAGGACCTTGAACACGTTCAAGTTGCAGTGAGGATGTTCGTTACTCTAACAGCCTCCTGCCGGGCTGCAGCAGGACCGTAAGTAACCGCTTTGGACGACAGTTCAGGATACAAATGCCAGGATGCATCAGGCCAACGCACAGAAGAGAATCAACGGAGCAGCCACTTGCTCTGCTCTTCAGGAAGCTGCTTGGTGAGCTCATCCCTCCCGCCTTCTCCTGAGGCCTCCTCCCTGCGGTTCACTCCAAACATCACCTTCAGTATTTTCCAGAGGGTGAGGGAGTTGATGGAAAACTCATCAATGATTTCTAGCAAAGATAATTTATGGTTAGAGGAAACTTTGATCTGAGGACACAGAACAAGAGCCCCGGCAGTGCCTTTGATGCAGAGGATTGATTACTTTCGGTAATGCTGTCTTGGTTGTGCTGTTAGTTAAGGGATTTACCTTTCTTCTCACGTTGAAATGTCCTTTGCCAAATAAAACGTTTATTCCTTTTATGTCAATTACTTTGTGTCAAACATATTGACTCAAGTCTTCATTGTGGGATGTTGCCAGGAGTGAAAAGTTTTTCTAGATCTCCTTCCTTTGAAGAATGTTTCAATATTAAGTATGAGTAAGCTAAAGATGAAGATGAGTCAGACTTATCACTCAATGAAGAAGCTGCAAGAGGGACTCTGAACTGCTGGAGATGATACGGAAGCCCTCCAGTGCACCAGGAAAAACTTATCTAAATGCTTCTTTCAGCTGGGAGAATCACATTTGCAGCAGCCTCCTGGAACATGGTATGTAACTCCTTCATGTTATATTGGATTTTCCCAACAAATGTTCAATGGAAGAAAATGCACCTTTATCTTAAAAGAGAGCATGCAAGTCATCGCACAACCCTAACATTCAATACCAAAGCGGTAATGAGTTTCTAATTTGAAAAACCCATAGGAATTTAAAAAAACCCAACAACTTAATTTCTCTAGCATTTCTGCTGAATTTATTCCATTAAGTAAATTCTTCCTCAATTTCTCTGAGCAGTACAAAAGAAGTCTGAAAATTATTCAAAACTTGTAGCTTGTTTTTCTCTCACTACATACAAAAGACAAAAATACTTCACATAATACTGACTATTCAAAGCAGGAAAGACCCCTATTAATAATATTTTTCTAGGAACATAACTCATTCTTTTTGGAAAGGAAGTCAAAAATAGCAATTAATCTCCCTGTTCATTTATTTGTTAATTATCAGTAAACTTCCAATTTTCACGGGAAAAAAACCATTCCCGGCAAGAGTGTCACAGATCCTGCAGTTCCCCAGGGAGGCAATGTCAGCCTGGAAGCACACCTGGGATTCCCTTGTAATGATTTACCTTTCTCATGCCTTGTTGCACATCACCTCCTGTCAAACAACTCTTACAAATGAAGGATTTACTTTTCTAGCATTACAAATGTGATGATTCCCTTATAATCCCATTCTTTTCTCATACCACTCCAGGGAAAACTGAAACAGAACTGGCAGGTCTTCGTATAAAAAAAGAAAACAAAACAAAACACAGAAACCCCAAAATTCAATTGTGAGCGTTCTTGTGACAAACTCCAATACACAGCACACGAGTGACACGCACGGAAGCCCTCAGGTGCAATCTCTGTACTTTCTGCTAGACCCTCCCAGGTGGAAAATACTGCAACCATGGCATGGCGGTGGCCAGGGAGAATAGGGGGAGCGTGCCTTCAGCCCGGCTCTGCCTCCGCAGGCGGTGGCGGCGCACAGCGCACGGGGCCCCGCTGCTTCACCAGCCAAGGCGCTTCGCACGGGTGTCTCTCACGTGGCGTGACTCAGAGAGGACCATGCTTTTGGATGTTCTTTTGGCGCTTAAGTGTTTCTAGCCCCTTCCCAGCTTCTAGACACAGAACCATCCATACAGAAAACCTACTGCAGTGTACGACATTGACACGATGGGGAAAGAGGAGGCATGTCAGGCCGGCAGCGCCCTAGCCCAGCGAGGCAGCTGCAGCGGGGCTGGCACATTGACGTCAGCCCTGCTGACCCCCTGCCCTGCTTTGTCTCCCTCCTTCCTTGCTCCTCCTCCAGCCTCCACCCATTTTGTCCTTCCCCACCCCCACCCCCCACCCCCCTCCCGCATTTCCCTCTTTGCTGGTATTACTTCATCCCTTTCTTTTACCTTTAGGCTGGTTTTGCATCTGCTGCCCTCCCTTCCCCAGTGTTTTTATTTACAGGTTTGCTCTGCGTTCAACGCAGCCAGAAAAATCACTTTACTGGCATTCCCAGCACACTAATGCTTCTCTGTTACAGCACAGCCACCTCTGGCTTTCACCAGTTTTATTCAGTGGAGGGTGGAACTGACTAGGCGCAAGGCTGTTGAATCAGCAGAGTTGCCACTCCAAGCAATGCTGAGAAGAAACTTGCCCGGTCCCTGTCCCACCACCTTCTCTCCCACCGGGCAGCACCCCGAGGAGCCTGCTCGCGCCTGTAATGCACAGTGTTTCTGGGCGAGCAAAAGAATCCCCTTTCTGAAACTAAAATGCTTCCCTGAGCCTGTGGGTTGATTTGCAATTCCATTCTTAATTCTTAGCATGATTTTAAAAAGCCAGAAAGTAGCTGAGAGCAGATAGTTAATCTATATGTAAATGAACAGCATGCATATGGTATCACTCTGCTAGAGGACCCTTGCACAGAAAAGCAGAGCCGCTTCAGCTTTGTTCCACAAATGTTCCAACTGCTATTTTCACGGGATGACGTCCTTAGTGTCATGGTTACAACAATGCTGCATAAAGCATCGCTCTCGCCTCTCCCTGCTGATATAACAGCTCACTGGGAACAGCTGAGCCGCCGCCACCTCCCCTCCCGCTCAGTGCCAGCCGGGGCTGACCCCCTGCCCGGGGGCAAACGCCCGCATCCAGGCGGCTCGGAGGGATGCCAGCAGAAGGGCGAGGGGTCTGCAGCTGGTGGCCGTTTTAACGGCAGGGGCAGGGATGGAAAGTAAATTTGCACCAAGCACTGTTGCTTGGTACAGCTGTATTTAACAACAGGATGTACTTGTACACAAGCCTCATTTCCTCATTATATTTTAATGGTCTTTGTTTATTAAAAAAGTTAGTCAGCACTTGTGAAGGCTCCTTAGCTGACTCGGAGCTGCTGTGCTTATTATTCCATAGTTTTTCAAAGTCCCTATTTCATGTCACAAAGATCAAGCAAGCAGTATTCCCGGCTGTATGGACATTCAGTAATCTCTGCAAGCTCCAGGAGAGGTCTTTGAATCTTTTTTTTCTGAGAAGAGTAATTTAAGCCTGTTCTACATACTGTTTTTCCCTGTTTCCCCCAAATACAAAGCAACTAATTTTTCATCTTGCCAAAACATCACTGAGCTTAATAACCAAATAACGGATTTCAAGAACAGATAAGTAAAACTTATTCAGGCAGAAGTCTCATCAGCTGGGCTTTACAGTATTCTTCCCCCCCCCCCCCCCCCCCCCCCCCCCCAATATTTGCTTAGACCTCGACTCCTGTATGCAATGTTAAAACTTCATTTGAATATCAAAAGATAGCCCCTTTTCTGTTACCTGTTGGTCCTTCCTGAGAAGATTACTCTGGTCGATCTTTGTCTTATTATGCTATTTTCTCATTTTTAACATTAGCAAATACTACTGTAATTTCACTATTACCTGTTTTCAAATTAGAATTGAAGAAGAGGCTGGTTTGGGGTGGGTTGCTTTTTGGGGGTTATTTTTGAGTTAATGGCTCCCACCTGTGTCTTTCATGGTAGAAGGCAATAATTAAATTGCAGAATTTCAAACATTTTCTTGACATAACAGTTGCTTTCCCATTATCAGACTACCATTTTCCCCTCCATCACTATTCTTAAAATGATGAGCAACTGACAGCCATTAAATGTCAGCGCAGAAAACTGGCAGATCGATGGCGAATGATTTGTGACTGAATATACTTCAGTAAGTCTGGCCACCTCCTCTGACACAGTATCAACAGAGTTCAAACCAATTATTTTTCAAAATAAGCCTGAAAAGCGCAAACCCCATGCCACTTTTTTTTTTTTTTCTGCCGCTTTTTGCCCTTTCCTCCCTTTATTTGTTTTTTAATCAACCAGCTGAATGTTTGGCACATGTTAGCATTCAAAGATGCTCATTCTTTGGCATGATCGCCCAAAGAAAAACAGCCCAAAGAAAACCCCCTCAATTTCTGCTAAAATCTACTTGCATTTCAAAGTTTCAGACAGCCAGCAGAAATTTACATAGCTGAAGTACGTCATGAGATCCTTTGAGTCCTACTGATTTATGGGTGCAAAGCAGGCAAGGACAGCCTCGCTGGAGGGAGCACGTTCCATTAACAGCCAGCCTGGATCGCCTGGTCATTGCTGCTGGCCTTTGCTCCTACCTGCAAATATGATTAATGAAATACACAGGTATATTTACTTGACTTGAAAGTTTTCCAAGATTTTTTTAAATAACTTTATTTTCTTTCTTGATGTCCTCTTATGTTTTCTTTATCAGTAAACCTGTGTATGCATTGAGGAAAGTAAGACTGCTGAAATAAACCCAAGAAAAATAAGATTCATTGAAGACAAAACATCCTAACATTGCTACAGTATCCACATTCCTCACTCTAAACCTTAATAATTACTACAAAAACATGTTTTAAGATTCCAGCAGAATCAGACCCTATGCAAGGAAAACACCTGCCAGAAATTAATGCTGTAAGACTTTAAGTCTTACCACAAGGCACAACCTACTGATTTCTGATGATTAAAGAGGAGTAACTCCTGCTGCTTTCAGTGTTTGAATAACTTCTGGCATTTCACAAAGTGGCTTGAAAGTCCGAGCACGAAAACACATCAAACTGCAAGACAGAATGGAAATTTCCACCTGAAGAAATACTTTTTAAAAGAAGAACTGTTTTATTGGTAGGCATTTTTTTCCCTTTATTAGTCTCTGCTGATTCCAGTCTCCCAACAAGAAGGATGTTTTCTCTGTAGACACTACCCACCTTGGGATAACTCAGCAGACAACGCGGTATTTATTTCTTACAGTATTGGCATCTTAACAGTATCTGGGTGCTGGCACCTCATTTAGTGTGTGTATAACCACAGAACATGGAAAAGGCACAGGAATCCAAATCTGTAGCACTCCTCTCACTGCTCATTTGACCCCGCTCCATCCTCTTTCTTACTTTAGCTAAGCTTCAGTACCTTTCCCTTGTAACATAAACTCATTGTCCCAGAGCACCTCAGGCTTCTCTGGTTTATTTGCAGCTGCAGACCTCAACCCTGCCAGCCTCTTTGTCATCGAGGTTTCCACATTCTCTCTTCACAGTACCAATGGCAGCCTTAATTGCTTTGTCAGGGTGCGTAAAATTTAAAACCATTCAAGTTTTCATTTAAACATTTCACAAAACTATCCTAAAGCCTGAAGGAGGTGAAAAGGAAGAATACTGTTTCAATTTAAATATCAAAAAGGCACAAAATGTATATATTTAAAGGTCAAAACTCCCAACACTATCTCTTCTGAAGCACTACAGATAACACTGAAAATCTTTTTTTGTGTGCATGTGGTTTAAGTGTCTTAAGTGCTCTCCCTAAGCCTATGGTAAGAATTATTGTTTAATGAAGAAGGGGACATTCAGAAATTGCTTCCAATAGAGAATCCACTTCAATGAAAAAGAACAAATAATAACTAATTCTCCAATACAAATAAATACCCTCAATTAGTTCTCATTATTGCTAACCCAAAGAAATATGCAATCATTTGCTATTGTTCGTGATTCGTTTGCATTAAACTTTACTACATATGGAGACAACAGGATCCTGCCAATCTGAAAAGTTTATAATTTGTTTAACAATAAGGATCTCCACTCACAACCAGCAAAGACATAACGACAGATCACAGCAGAAAGGGTTCCCATTACTGGGACAGCAATTCGATAACTCTTGACTCATTTAGTGAAAATTGCATGACTTCATCTTACCGAACAAAATCCTAGGTAAAGGGAATACAACATGTCACATGAAGCAAAGCAGCTACTAACCTAAGAGTAAGTGGCAGAAACTAATGTTCCTAATAAAATACGTAGAATACAAGTGTCACTGGTACAAAAGAAGGATGGCTTGACTGAGGTTCACAGTACAAGTCCTACTAAATTAAAAATAAAACAATCAAGAAATACACTAGTGAGGCTGGTACCTAAGTGGTTACATTCACCCAGGCTGCCAATTGCCACTCAAGATGCATTATAAATGAAATAAAAGCTTATTAAGGACATAAAATTGGTGTATATCAAACCCTGGGTAGGTATATCCAATTCTGTCCAGAACAGCTGGAATCAGAGTAAAGGATTATCTGCAAAATTATAATTAACCTTCTATAAACAGGCTAACATAAAGAGCTGCCTTCTGTTCTATTCTGTAAGACAAGAAGAGACCCAGGCATTAGATTAATGATACAAAGATTTATACTTTAGTAAAAAGGACAACTATGAAATGAAATCCTGCCCATGAAAATCCTGGTGGTTTTTGACATCAAAAAGCTGGAATTTCAGCCCTACGTACATCCCTAACCAACTACAACATCCACTGAAACAATAACAGTGAGAAAAAGAACAAAAAAAAATTATCTGGCATGGATGGTAAACAGAATATAAATGCATATTATTTAACTTCTCAGTGAGATTATATAGAAACAGCCACCACACTCTTAACAGCATTTTCATCTCTACAGTCAGATGTGAATGAGATTTGGAGATACAGGCAATAACTGAAATCATTCACCAATAATGAAAATGGGTGAAAACTCCTGTGGAGAGTTGTACCATTTGCCAGATTCTTAACTCAACCAAAAATGTGTATTTAAATAATAATTATCAGGATTTCACAGGAGATCATTTAAATAATTTAAATAAAGCAATTTAATTCTCACTAAAGTGCTAGACAAGACCCAGTTACAATGGATTTTTCAAAAATTCCATTCCCATTAGATAAAAAACCTCGATAAAATTTAGGGGGCACAAGACTATTAGGAAGATCACCTCTTTGAGGGTTCTTTTTTGCTTGTTTTTTCATAACGGTACATGCTATGCTCTACATTAACAAAGCATCCCTTTCACGCCTCACGAAACTGTGGCTTCTCCTTCTCTCTAACACGCCTTCTACAGACGCATATACTGACAAGCATTTCGATGGTTCACAGGCTTCCAGCGGACTCTGCTGCTCCTCCTCACTCTTACTGACCCAATTTAAAGGTCGTAGCTACAGCACCAGCCACAAAATACAGACTGTGTAATTTCCATGGGCCCTTAATTAACTGCAATAGTAACCAGGTAGTATTGGATTTGCAGCAGATTACTGCATCTTATTTTTATTTCAGTTATTATTCTTGAGGTGAGAGTATAAAGGCAATTCACAACACTAGTTTCTGCATTCCATATCATGCAAAAAACTGCAAGTTAATCGTAAGCAAGGAAGAAGTAGTTTGGATGATGGACACCACCGTGCAAGGTGCACAGATGCTCCCTGACTCCACCTGGAAAAACAGATGCTCTGGTTTCTACCACTACTGCTTGAAGCAGAAGGTAAGAGTATCTCCTGCTGGAAGGGACCATGATCAATGTCCAACAATCAATGTCACCAGGTTTATGCTCTGTACTCCTGCTCTTGTCCACGCTGGAAGATGACTTTGGATGCAACTCTCGCAGCCATCCCCATTAAAGTTATTTTGGTTGCAATCTGGGACAGTCTTGAGGAACGTGAACTGGAGCTTCTCAGGTGACAGTGAACTGGAAGGTGCACCTCAGATGCTGCCAGGGCTCCCCAGCCCCTAATAGCCACTCAGCTTATAGAACCAGCCCAAAGTAAAACCCTGAGAACAAACCTCTGTGGACACTGGCTCCTCACCACTGTTTTCCTCTCCAGATTCGCTCTTATTGAGCCTCCTATTACCATGATTTGCCAACATGGACAAAACTTGACTATGCCAACAATACCTCTTCCTACAGTCATCAAGGCAGCAAACCTTAAAGACCAAACTAAGTGAGCCTGAGTACCTCTGCCTGTTGCAGAACAGCTTTCTTTTTTTTCTTTTTTTTTTTTTTATGGAAAACCTAAAAAGCTGCTGTTTCACTACTGTTAGTCTGCAGCAGATGTTGCACTGTCTCGTCCAAGTATGCCTTTTTTCCCCCCTCTCTAATTAAGAATCTACACAAAGTATTTCACAGATCTTCTCCTTCCTCTGGAGAGAGGACTTTGGTCTCGTCAGGGAGAGGGGATGCACACCATGGAGGGGCTGGTAATGGAATCTAGCTTTTCCAGCAATGCAGATAAATATTTGGAGAAAGGAGGGAGGAGAGATCACAGTTGCACCCCTATGCAAAAAGAGGAAAAACCCCAACAAATAAAATAAGATCACTGCAGAGACCTGGAGGATTTGAGATTTGCATGGTGTGCCCTGGAGCTCAATAAATCTGCCCAGGGAACAGTCACACTGAGGATGGGAAGGTTATCCTGGTACCATCTCTGACACGTTTAACACCACCAGTGTGACTGTAGGGGTGACTGAAATGTGCTGCCTTACATAACTGCAATCATCAATCTTTCCAGCAATTATTTTCCACTCTGACCTATTGTTCAAAACACCAGCTACAAACGTAAGGTGACTTACGGCTTCACAGTGAGTACAGATGGATATACCTTAATTGCAATTACTAAGAAGCCACTGTACTTTGCACAGGGTAACTGGAAGACCAGCACTGCATCAAAGAGATTTTTAAGAGAAAGAATTTAGGTAAAAGCAGTTAAGTGAATGCTACAATCCTCCATTTTCAATGCATTATATACCCTTACCAGCTTCTTTTCAGTGCAAATACAGCCTTTATACCTTACAGTCATTTGTACCAACACACACTAAATAGGCAAAAGGTGGGAGGTTGAGTACGACGACTTACAGTGGAGAACAGCATTGCACAGCAGTAGTATTATCAGATGTCTCATTTATCTTGTTTTTATGTAGTAGAATGAGATTTTTACTCACCTACATGCCTGCATAAAAAAAAGGAATTTAAGTAGATAAATGAGTAATATTTTTTAAGATAAATGTTGTTATATATTCACTCCTGTTATTTTCCTACACATATTACATTGTCACAGAAGATCTTACTCAGTGCTGTCACAGAAGTTCCCTTGAATATCTGCTGTACCTTTTTATGAGCAGAAAGACATCCCTGTGAGGGACTTCAAGACGTTGCCTGGTCTTTTCCCACACTCTAAACCAGGTTCAACTAAATCCAAAACTTTCTGGCCTCACCTCACTCAAGAAATGATTGAGGTTGAAGACCTTGCAGCCTGCCCAGGCATTTCATCATCTTTCCACCAAAGCTTTTCTGAATGCCTGTAGCCTGATAATCTCCCTTGCTGCAAGACCTGCTAATTATTTCTTGCCCTATCTGCAGCAGACATGGAAAGAAATTTCCTTCTGAAACTTTTTATATAACTAAAAAAGCCATTCCCACAAGGGTAAATAATACCAGTTTTTTAAACTTTCCTGATAGACCATGTTGCTATTTCTACCATTTTCTTTCTGATTCACCCAATTCTACTTCTTGAAGTGAGGTCCCTGAACTGGACACAATCCCGCAGCTGTAGCATCACTATGCGCAGTAGGGCAGGGTATCTCATAACTGCCTTGTTTTCTCAGAACAGTAATACCAAGCATTGTGTTCAAAAGCTGAAAAAAGCATCAGCTGTAACTTGGCTTTCAGTCCAATAATATGGCATTTAGCCATCTCCAGACCATTAGGATGATTACTAAAAATGCAACTCTTTGCTTTGTTGCTATTCTATATATAGACTAAAAACAACCACAAAAGCCAACACTTGTCTGATTAATATCTTACCTTGCTTCTTCCTGTCTAACACACTTTTTCATAGTAAAATTCTGTAACATCTCATAAAAGTAACATGTGAAAATGCAAGTGATTTGCTCTGAGGACATTTCCTCCAGCTTCTCTAATGTTATATTTGCCTTTCTGGACACAAAGGTTACAAGTAAAAATATTGCTTAGCCAGCCAGATAGAGAGATGTATTGCAAGAACAAGAAAATTTTTACTGTAACAGATCACAATGCACAAAACAACATGCTTCGAGTGCTGCAGGCAAAAGTATCTATCCACTCTGTTGGCTTAATACCAATATTTCAATACTAAAGCAGCTCAGCTTTTCAGCACAAGTATGGGCTTTTCAGTGGAAGCATTCTAAAAGTGTGATGTCTACATATAGACCTGACATGCAGATCATAACCATGAAATTGGCTAAAAATATTCTAAAATTAATTTAACAATTGTAGTTGAGAAGATGCATATGGATTAATGAATTACAATTTGTGTTACGGGTATTTTCTCAAATAAACAAGCTGCAACACAAGTACGTGCTATTGTGATTGCTTATTCTGTGGCGCTGAAATTCCTACAAGAAAGCAACTGTGAATCATCTGAACAGTCATGCTCCTCAAAGGGAAAAAAACATCCACAAGTACATTTAAATAAAAAAGATCTCTTGTGACTCTCTGCTTCCAGAACGCCCCACTGCTTTGGGGTGGGCAACGGAGGCTCATCAAGATTTGTCAGAGCTCCCCCTTCTCCCTCGGCCGGAGGAGGTGACACCCGGTAACATCGGGTGTTCCGTACAATCGCCTTCCCCCAGCAGAGACAGCTGGCAGTTCTGTGGAGCGCTGCATCAAGACAAGCCTTTCCTCACCTGACCGGTACCTGCAATACTGCAGTCCCAAGCAGCCACGAAACCCAGCGGGATGGTCACTCCACCAAGAAGAGGAAATCCCCTACACTGGGTATCAGCCAGCAGCCAAGATGAGGCAGCAGTCTCCAACATACTGTATTCACCTCCTCTCCTCTCTCTTTTCTCATCATGTACTGAACTAATTTACACCAGAGCTTGATGGAAATTGCTAATTGTGGTTATGTCAAAGTGAGCTTCCACCAAATCTTTTTTCCGTGGTTTTGACTGGAGGACAACAAACTAGGTACACTTGATGCCTATAAATCACCACAACATTCGCTAAACCAAGTCAAACACATATGATTGAACTAGTATCTGCCATATGTATTCATTCCACTAGCGAAAAACTACTACAATTCAGAAAAAAATTTACGGGATGATGATGAACCTCCAAAAGAAAAAACGTACAAATGAAATACATCATGGAAACTGCATGTTACCTCTCATGCTGTGTTGGGTTAAAAGCATACCAACAGGCACTGAAAACAACCCCAGCAAAACGAGACAGCAATCTGGCTGATTTGTGGTGGAAACAGAACAAAGAATTGTGCTTTATGGCTCAACCTTCTGTTTTTCAGCCTCATTTTTACTAGAGATCATCAACTGCTCACAGTCACAGAGCAACTCACATTTTGGATTGACCAAATTTCCAGGTCTTGTTTCAACAAGAAAACTGAAATTATTTTCACTTTTACTCCACCTGGACACTTCAATATTTTTAGCCTTTAAAAGTTAATGCATTATGTGAAAGACTACTTATACTGAAAAGCAAATTGTTTTCCAAACCTCATGAAATCCAGCTCCCCAAAATCCAGTGCTCTGTCAGGAACTGCAGTTTTAACCATGGTTGGTTTATATTTTGAGAACAGAGGAATGAATAATAAACACTGCACTACTTAACAGCATGATCCGCAGGACAATAGACAGCTTATTAAGGGACAAAAGACCAATTAAAAATAGTAGATGAACCTAAACAGCAACTGGTGTAATACTGGATTTGGTCTACTACTACTTCAATCACAGCATGGTGCCCTGCAATAAAGGGTTTGCCAATAAAAAAGGGAAACACAAACCCACAAACAAAACCCGGGATGAATTCAGCTTTGGGAAAAAAAAAAAAAAAAAAAAAAAAAGAAAAGGTAAATTTAATCTCTTCTGGTGGATCGTATTTTTACTTTGGGATAATCTCTTGGTGACAGTCAGATGAAACCTTCAGCGCAGAAGAAGGGGATGGATGAGGAGACAACCTGTATTGCTCAGGCACCCCCCAAAAGACAGTTTCCTGCTCTCCAAACAGCCTCCCCGTCTCAGACCTTCCCGAGCCTCCTGTCCAGCAGGCTGCAGCTTAAACATTCCTGGAAAACGTATGCCGTGCTGGTGTATTGGGAACAGCAGAGACTTCGATGCTGTAAATGCATCAACAGACCCTAGAAGTGACATGACAGATCTGGAACGGTGATGTATGAAGTGGTGGAAGATTGGTCAACAGCAAAGTGCCTTGCAGAACGCTAGCATTCTCACCGAGGATCAAAGCTGATCAGGCAGAAATTACATTTCCTTATGTAGGTGGCAACATATGGGACTTGTCAAAACACATGCTCCTGCAGATGCACATGTCCCAGAGCAACACTGCCTCTCACATTCTGGGACTTACCCTGGCTAGAGGAAAAATTGTACATTAATTACTGTAAGCTTAAAAATGATGTTGCAGGAGTACCTGGGGTCTGCCACGGTGCCCTGCACAGCTTCTCGGCAGTGAAGGAAAGTCTGTGTTTCATGGCAGCGGCACAAGTGGTCTGACGGGGAGCAGTGACGCTGCTGGGGCTGCTGCAGAGGTGAGGGCAGCAAGCCGGGGGCAGTGGTAGGAAGAAGGGCGTTTCTCACGTCTACCTTCTGGCACAGCCCACATGAGAACCTCTCCTTTTCCAGCGCACGGTCCCAAGCAAGGCTTTTGTCCTGCTGCTGGTGGCAGGGACTGTACTGCACCTCCACAGCCTGAGCTCTCCTGGGGGAGCTGCCCTCTTTCCACTGCCCCTGGTGCCTGTTCTGTAGGTGCCTTGAGATAACTCCACGGCTGGTACCCTGCAGTCCCTCCAGCTGACAGGGAGCTCCGTGCTCCAGCAGCCACACACCTTCTTCACGTGGCTGATGACAGAAAGACAGATGGCACGGTGAGGGGCTCTTCTGGAAAACAGGACTTGAACATACTGCATGGGAGGGGCTTCCTCAGGTTAGAGGAGCAGAAGCAGTGCTGCTTCCAAATTAAAGTAGTAAATGGGACGTATAGCATGCATAACTTCCGGCTCTTTCTGCCATCAGCCTGTCTCCTCTCACTTACGCTGCTCTGGACATGAAGCTCGCCTGCTGCTAGCACCCACTCCTCACTGAGCATCCCAGAGTTGACTAAGGGTCTTGCTTCCAGCCTCTAAGGCCCCCAAACCATCCAAGACCCCCAGGTATCAAAGCATGAACCTGAGTGATAACTGCTCCTCAGACCCAACCATGATGTTCACCAACCATGCTCCAAGCTGCAAGATGAAGTACCATGGGAGCAAAGAGCCACTTCCATTCCTGCTGCCTACCATCGGCATTGCAGACCCACACCACCACTTCGCACTGGGATAGCAGGGACACAGCAAGGCAGCCCTGCCCCGTACGGGTAGGTATTCCCATACAGTGACTTTGCCTACTGTAAATCAAAAGATGCAAGTGAAGAGACTATCTGGATACTGGTAAGGCACTTTCTGTACAAAAAGCAACGCAGAAACATTCAGCACAGAAAATTCCTCTTGGTCTGTCCTCAGAAGACTTAAACTTGATGACCTGGAGATTAATCTTCTGCATGTAACGTAAATCCAAGTATAGCAGCAGGAGGCCCACACATGTCACACCAATCAAAACAGCTCAACCCAAGCAGTTCAGGAAAGGATTACTGCAGTGGAATAAAAAAAATGTTTTAAAAGCTAAATAAGTCAGCCAGTATCTTAAAAATATTTAAAGATAGGAAGATGTGCCCCATGCTTCTAAAAATTAAATGTAAGATTAGAAATGTGAAGTCAATATATTTCACCTCAGCTTGAATGCTGATTCATACGCTCTCTACAAGGTATAGACTGGTAAAAGCAGGAACAAAAAGTAGATGCTACAGCCGATAAAAAACTCAGCTAAACAAGTTGTCTACAGGAAAATGCATTAGCCCAAGAGATGCAGAAACAGCAGGCCACTCGAATGAAATTGGATTCTTTAGATCATATGTCTAAAACATTCAAAATTCCCTTGTTTATCAGTAAAAATTAGTACAATAGGGATACTCCAGGCACAAAAAACCATACCCAATGTTGATACCTGAAATGACAGTGAAACAATTATTTTTTCCTACAGAGAAACTAGATAGGTTTGAAAGGAAATAAAAAAATCAAGCAGAAAAGGCCCCATGAGATTAGTATAAAGAAAGATTAAAATAAGAAAACAGTCATCTTTTAGGCATGTTACAGCTAATGCAGTTATGTTGATTGTCAACATTTGTTTCCAGGTATTAATACAAGGAGGAAAAAACTTATTAGGGTGGTAAAAGATAAAAGCATTGCTAGGAATAATGGGATGAAATGCAGCATAAAAGTGTAGGCTATGCAAAGACGCTTCTAGATGACAATATTTACTAAACACAAAAAGTTTGTCAGGTCGCTGAAGCTCTGACAGACACTTAGGACAATTTAATTCCAGACCCACAGGAGCACTCATGCGTGTACTCCGCAGCTGAGTAGGCTATCGGAAGAGGACACTGTTTACCTTTCGGGCAGGACCTGTGCTGGACGGGGAGTTCCTCCCGCCCCATAGACTGCGAGCACGGAGTGTGCAGAGTGCATTGTCAGACTATCGTTTAGCTCACGCGGAACAGAACGCTTAAGAGCAAGCAGATGAGCGTTGGGTACATATAAAATACAATTAAACATGGGCTAGACATTAAAAAATACAATAAATAAATGTTATTATGCTAAATCCTTCAATATTTATTCTGCTTATGTATTCTGTAAACTAAAAGGAACTCCTTAATTAGGATTCACAGACTTTGGGGGTGAGGGGAAGGAAGACCTCATTAGTGGCATGGCTAAACAAATAACAATTGAGTTACTGCATAGTTTGTAAATTCTTTCACTTGTACTATACCTATACATCCTATTTAACATAAATACCAAGCTGTAGAGAAAGTTAGTAGATTATTTTCAAAAATAATTTTGTGACCCTGAAAGGATGACTAAAAATGTTTATAAATAAAAGTCTTAAAATGAAAATAAGATCTCATTCCTATGAGACCTGTGACAATTTTGCAATACACAAATTATCTCACAGAAAATGTATTTGTAATCATTTTTAAACAGGAATGGTTGCATTAGGTACCTATTACTCATATGTGCTCATACTTCCTTTAGGTCTGTGCTGACTCCTCCTTACCAAGACCTTACCAAAGTGAATGCCATTTCCAGTAGCACAAAAGACATACTAGTATTATTGATGAAAACCTTAAAAAAAGTTGATTCACATTTGAGGTGCCTAGCTAGAAAAGCAAAAGGGTCACAATCCGCAGTAGTTTCTCACTTCACTCAAAGTGAAGTCATCGGGAGCTTCGCAGCTCATCAGAACCAAACTCAACAACAAATATGTACTAGAGGAAACACCTCTGGAAGTTGAGGAGCCCAACATCTAACCCATGATGAATCCCCAATTTTTTAATTGCGGCAGTAAGCCAAAAACCCTAAAACCAAATACCCACCCGTCCCCCTCCACCCCCAATTACATTCTTCAGCTATACAACACGGTTAATTGAATAACTTTGTCACAAGGGTTGACAACATGAATTAATCAAAACTAACAAACAGCTGCAAACACTTGTAGCCAGTAGTCTCCATCTGAACACTGCCGCAAAGGCTTCTCTTCAGTATGCCCCCTTATACCACACTCACTAAGCACTAAGAAGTTTTTAATCTTGGTTATTCCTTTCAGTTGAGTCATTACTAGAATATTTTACTGCCTTCCTGAAATGATTAACAGCAGTGACCTTTTCAAAATTTGGAAGGATCTTTCCTGCATGCTAAGTAATATCACAATGGCTTAATTTAAACTACAGCACAAAACCAATCTACCTAAGTAATCTCTGTCAACAATTAATTTAACATTAAGAAAGTCAAATAAAAATGCGTAGTCAGTAGCAGCTCTGTTTTTAATTCGTTTGCCCTTCTTACTATCCTGCTCAAGGCAAGAATTATTGGTGACAAAACCAGTCACAGATACCACATCAATTTAACTTTAGTGCATGAAGCTAAACTCACTTCAGCTGTAAGAAGCTGCAGAGATCAATTTTTCAACATCACAAAATTCTCACCATTACAGTTTCCTAGTTCCTAGATCCTAAGAGGCTCAGTCAGCCCTATGAAAGACTGGATTCCTGTACAAAAACTTCCAAATCCCCGTTGCTTCTTATAAACAAACAAATAAATAAAACTGGACCCCAAACTCACAATTGAACCAGCACAGATCAACCAAAAAGCTACTTGAAGGAGATGCCTGCTGCAAGAAAAGCCCAGCTGAAGGGTACTGACCAGCTCTGACACTTTAGGGGATCATTGCTGTGTCTTTTCACTCAGATAAAATTACCCGTCATTTTGGTGAACAGTTCTCCCTTAGAGTCGGTCTATCGACTCAACTGCTACGAGCTACAGGATTCCCAACCCAGGACCTTTATGTCAAATGGGGAATATCAGATAATTGTCTACACTAGTCACACTGAAATGAAAAACAACAAGTTATTTCCAATTGCGACATACTGCTGTTTTTAGAGACTTCTGTATTATTTTAAACCCAAAATGCCAACTTGGACAGGTGACATGTCACAATGCAGTGTTCTATAAGCCTCTGATATGCTTTATCTGGCTTTGAAATCCAAAATCCAAATTTCTGAAAACGTAGATCAAGAGATCCAGGACGAAAATAGGCCATTTGCAGCTCTGAAAAGCCTTTGTATTAATGTCTGCTGTTCTCAGTGGAAGCAAAGTAGTCTCAAACATTAACATCTCTGCTTTAATACTTGTCCCTATTTGAGATTTACTTTCATCTCTCCTATCTCTTTTTAACCTTTATCTGTGGTAATTGTTTTTGTTAAGTCTTGTTAATTAAGACTGCAAGCTCATCAGGGAAACATTCTCCCCTTTGTTTTCCAGTTTCATAGCCTGGCAGAAGTCAAGCATCAAAAATGCATCAGATACTGGTTCAACAAAACATTTCACAGAATTAAGAGTATAGACATGAAGGTCCTGAAGTCCATCTGTGTGTTTGTATCAAATGCTTCTGCTCACTAACAATGTATTAATAATATAATAGGCTTACTGCTTCTGGTGAGAGATTTTAATATTGACTATTAAAAAAAACAGTTTCTATCTGAATTAAATCATTCCCTCTTTCAGCCAAGAGCTGATGCCCTTCAAAGGTTCACAGGCTTATCACAGCATTCCCTCCCACCACACTAACTTCCCAGTTTGGTCACTGTTTAGCTAAATGCTGTGTATTTATTCTCTTTGTCTAAGGCCCTGAAAGTTGGCTGTTAGTCTATATGACAGGGTTCATAAATTAGTGACCCTGAATTATTCATTAGATGTTTAACCAAATCCTCTACCAAGACCCCCAGTTGCTGTAAATCGAAAAACCAGATTATATATTCTATTTTTTCTCTATATAGCACTACATACTACATTTTTTCAAAAGATTCCTTAAAGCATCACTAGCTTTTACTTTAAGTGATATCACAATAAAAGGCAGATTTAATAATCTGTTTCAGTTTCTTATCTTTCCTTTCCTTGAACCATTAATATAAGTGAAAGCAAAAATGCAACTCAGCTTGTTATATTTGCAAAATCAAATGCATTAGACAGGGTATTATTTGCCTCAGGCAATGCCATTTCAAGCTTGTATCACTACTACCCAGGACCATTCAGTTTACAAAGAAAAGAATTTGGATTTCACAATGACTGCTGTCACTCATTTACAACTAGCAATTGCTCTTTCACCAAGAAATCAGTTTCCACCCCAGCACATTTGAATGAACAAACCTGTGGTGTTTATTACATAGGAAATATCTTCCCTAAGGTCTTGAAATAATTTTAATCTATTTCTCTTTACCTTCATAACACATTAACAAGAGAAATCAGAAATAAGCCAACACCTTTCTTATGAGACCAATTTTATATTTAACAACATGCAAATGACATTTTTAACAATGAAATACGGTGTTTGTTTGGATAAGGACCACTAAATGAGAAAAATTAAAAAATCCCACAAACCAAAAAACAACTAAATGTCTGGGACTTAAATCTCCAGGTTGACTGCTCAACTGTCACCAGCTTGGGGGGTGAGTTGCTCTTCTGTTGACAGCATTTTCAAATGTCTGTAGTCGTTTATCTCAGAGACAACTTCAAAACTTAACACCATGCTCCTGGCTTTGCAAATTTGGACTGATATGACCGATAAATTCCACCACTTGAAGGTCGGTGGATATTTGTCTTATATTGTCATGCACGCAACTTTAAATGAGTTTTTAAAATGTCAGCTCTATATATTTTTGAGCTCGCTTCCATACTCATTATTTACACAGTTATTAACGTAATCCTCAATATTGTGCTTGACTATTCCCTGCCATGTTCTCTTGCTTCACCTCCCAACCCTTCAGCACAGAAGGAAGATCAGTTTCTCAATTTTACTGTTCTTTTGAGATCTACATAACGAGTGAGAGTAAGTCAGCTAACAGAAAGACTGAGTAAAAGGCCTGCTCTGATATTTGAGTCTGAATGATAAGAGGTCCAGCGACAGAGGTGATGGCAAGTGAGTGAGTGATCCAGGTCAGGATTGACAGGAGTACTCTAACAGGAATGCAATTGTCATCTCAGGCCACAGGGAAAATTTGTAATTTCTCCCACATCTATTATTAGAGACTAGATTCAAGTTCTTTATATATGTATTTTTCAAATTTCACTTTGTGAATTAACATCAATTTAAGTCCTTTTAATTAATTCTCAAATTATTTTAACCAACCATTAAAACCAAACCCGTTTCTCAAGTCCACCTTGAGGCTACTTTGAGCAAGTACACTACAAAGGGAGTACGCTGTCAAATATTGTTAGTGGTTAATATTATGGGAAACCTAAACAATACAAATATGCTCTGAATACAACAGAGAAACCTATTGGAAACTATTTTTATCCTACAGAGCAGAGTCCTGACATTTTTTACTTAGCCTTCTGTGGAGTCCTAGTTTACAGTAATTGAGTAAATGAAATTCCAACCCAAAGTATGAAGACTATTCTCAAAAAAACTTCAATACTTTCCAAGCACGGTTGAAGAAGATTCACATTCAGTTCCCAACAGGCTGACCAACTGAAAGCATTTACAACTTGTTATATTTTTTTTTTCCATTGTAAAATAACAACTGACAAGTACGAGACAAACTAATAATTGCCTATGGCGGGCATGCAGTGTATTGCAATTGTGACTGCAAAGCGCTTCTTTCTGGGACATGCTGTAAAAAAATAGCAAAGCCTGACATTTAAAGATTTTTCTTTTTCCTTAGGGAGGCAAGTTTCAAGTACAGTATTGCATATTTTCATCAGTCCCTTCTTGAAAACAGGGCAAAGCCTTAGGGCTTAGTGGTTTATGAAGGTGTTTTTGTTGTAGGCAGAATGGAGAACACATCCTTACGTCTATGGAGATAAGAGCTTAACACATCTGTAAGCTGGAAGAAAAGGCAGCAACTGACTATAGATCCTAGAATTAGAGAGATTGCCACGGCACTGTACTCCAGGGAAGCCCATTTGAAGATCATGCTTGTGCAAAGCGCGGGCTTCTCATTACGCCAACTTCTCTCAGTGTTCATCTTCCAGTGTTACCTCCTCCATCCTGTACAATCTTCTCTCTTTTGTTCCTCCTTTGCCATGAGGCCTATGTAATCACCTGCATCTCATTACCAGTATGATGGTGAGGAGATCTCTTGAGATAGTAGGACTGTTCCTCATACATTCTTCTTAACATTGAAGGAAATTTGTCTTGCAAATATCAGGTAAATGACAATGGAGTTCTTTGGGGCTTGGGCAGGGTTGAGGTGTGGGGTGGTTTTGGTAAGGACATCATTTATCATTTGTTACCATCTATCTTTGAGGGCAAAAATAAATAAAAAATGTCTTAGTGGCTATGATTCAGAAAAAGGCAACATTTGCAGCTTCCATCAATTCTACCTGGAACTGAAGGAGCTCAGTATCAAATAAAAAGGGCGGCCTTGTAATAATGTTTGAATACACTGTGTCCTCTTGATGAGTATTTTTACTGCATGTATACATGGGTTTAATCTAACAGCAAACTGCTGGAAAAGCAATCAACAAGCCCAACACCGGCTGGAGGCAGCTCAATCAACAAACACTGGAGGGACAAAGCAAGAGCCATTTGTTCTCAGTTCCACCGCTGACCTCCAGCAGCTCAACAGAATAGTTTAAGGGGATCCAGTCTGACAATACAGACCTTGACTATATTTCAAAGGACACGTCACCTCAAGGGGAAGAGAGAGCTTTGGAAAACAGACTAATACTCCGATCTCAGAAGTTAAGGGTGGCTGTGGCTTGCCATCATTAATTTACATTAATCATAGTTAAGAGATGTGTATAATTACGACTTACTTTGAACACTTTCCTGCTTAAGTCAACCACTAAAGACATACTTAAATGCAGAAATCACAGAATCCACTTACTGTGATAGCTAAGAGCAAACGCAGTTCGTCACTGCAGTCCACCCACGCAACAGGGTAACCCAAAGTGTTCTGCTTCAAACTGGCAAGCACACATTTCCCAGCTGCAATACTCCGCGATCGTGACTCCATCCCACCCCAAACACCCATAACTCAGGCAACTGGCATAAGGACAGAGCCAAATAGATGATCACAAAGTAAATTACCACAGTAGTAACAACGGGCGAAGGCAGCACGGCTGGAGGGGCACAGCTTCCAGGTAGCCCCAGCCCAGTCTAATGGCTGGGACACAGCAAAGACACAGCTCCCTTAGGCACTGCATACCATAAAGGATGCACAAGAAGGATGCTGGGAGCTCTGCAGTGGCGACAGCCCTCAGGAAATCAAGCCCTTGTATACACTGTGAAAGTGCTCGTGATTGTAATAACAGAATGCTTACGGAAAATGAGCCTCCCTAGGAATACCTGCCTCATCTGGTTTTCATACAAATATCCCAATTTCCTACCCATCTAACTTAAGCTTGAGATGGGGCAGAATAAGGCAAATGGGCTGAGAACCCCTTAAATGAGCACTCATGTGTTAATGTACAGGAAATTAGATCCTCAACAGATCACACACTTGTGTATGAACTCCTACAGTGGGACTCCCAATCACTTAGCCATAATAGCAACCATGCAAATCTCACACTGAGTGCCATGCCATTTATCCATCAGCAGAGAGGTGTCTCCATCAGTGGTGCATAAGAACAGCTTGATTTTATGACAGAGGAAACGCTGCTTAAACTCAGCCTACTCATACTGATGGTCATTATATCGCTACTTCTGTTTCTGTGAAAGCTGCAGTGTAAGTCTTTGGTAGAAACAGGAACACAAGAGGTTAGGAGGTGAGGGAATTCCATAGCAATGTATATGCACAAATGAATAAAACCCACTCTCTGAGGTTCTCAGAAGCTACAAGAAGAGATGCCAATGTAGACAGAGATATCTTAAGTCAGAAAATTTTTATTACCTACTCTGTGTTTTTAGCGTATTCACAGGAAAACACTGGTATTATAAAATACATCTACACAATTGGGCAGAGAAGGAATTTCAAATGCTGGACAGAACGCCTAAGGAGAGCTACAGCACAGTGCCACCAGGAGCAGATGCTTGTATAAAGCTCTCCAGCATAGCTTCTCAACAACATGGGCTTGTATGTCTTAAATACCTCTGCCAGGGTATACTACCTAAGCTTCTTCAAAGCAAATGCTATTGCTATGAAAATTCATGGGAACTTGATTTTTCAAGATAAAATTCTAGTTTTTGAAGATAAATTCAGGCTAAGAACAGAAGTTACTCATGCTGTGAACACTGTTTATCTTCCCAGGAGTTTTACAACACTGTATGAATAGCGCCAGGACCTGGATTTACTTGATTTTACTTTCCTAGCTAGGTAAATTAGTCCCCACGTTGCTTTCTGCAACATTTAAACAGTAACAGTCTGCATATATGGTTTGCAAGTCTGGGAAATACACATTCAAATCTCTTAAGAATGGTTTATTAAAGATTTGAAAGCTGGCACTGAAGTCTAACTGAAAAGTAGATGGCTGTATTACAAGCCACCTTGAGGCTGGCAGCGTATTCAATAGCTGTTCACAACCGCTTGCAGATGCAAAGACCCTGGAGGCAGTAAGTGGGTAGGTTACTAACCTCAGGTCCTCACCTGAGAGAAACAGACAAAATTTCCTCGAAAGCCTGAATCCAAAGGGACTTTCAGAGGTGATGGTCAGATGTGGAAGGCTGAGAACTCCTCTGGCTCAGGGCTTCAGACTTGCCTCTTCCAACAGTGTTGGTCTTCAGTCCCAGCAGTTGGCTCTCAGAGCTGCAACTGCCTAAGGACAGCCTGACATGCTAGTGACAGTGATTGTGCCAATTGGAATCGATGCAGAGTCATCCGGAAACGGTTTCCCACAGGATCAGTGGGCTGTCCGGCCCTTCTTCCTCTCCCCCCATTCTCTTCTTTGCCTTGGCTCTGCGTTCCTTGCCAATCTCTTGAGTTTCCATGTGTTATATTTGATTGTTTTTCATTCTTTCCCCATCCCCCATAGAAAAAATACAAAATAAAATAATCCCCAGACAAGCAAGAGCTTATCTAAGCAATATAGGATAGGATGTTTTTAACTTGTTTATTTTGGTAACTCTTCTTTTTCCCCCTCCATCTTGTCTTCCCTGCTTAAAAAAGAGAAACACTGCAGTACATAGCACCCAACACTTCACTCATAAATGGATGATTAGGTCTGTGATAAACCTTAACTGTAAGTAATAATACATAATTTGACTTAGTATGCCTTTTAAAGAAAGAGATCTGAAAATACCCTCAAACCTACAAGGACTGAATGCTTTCCTAACATACCACGTTCCCTTAGACCTCATTTCTGTGTCATGAGCTCCAGAATCCACTCAGCTCAGTAGAGGTTCAGACTCTCCAATTACCTTAGTAATAATGAATCCAATAAAACTGGAAGAGCTAATTTTGCATTATTGTTATGAAAGAAAACTTTCCGTCTAACCTAATGAAGTTGTCCATCACTATGCAATTATTACCTGCATATGTAAAATGTCAGCAGGGTTCACTAAAGCTTTTTGAAATGACGCAGCAGCACAAAATGTCTCTAATCTTCAGATAGCTCTTTATATGGTTCTTTAGATATTGAAAAGGCAGCAAGCAACTGTTAATTTACGACCTATATTCTGCACATTTTAAGAACATACGGTACTTTGTTATTATGGTAAGAACTACATGCTAATATCATTAAAGGAGGCAATGTCTTAAACATTTTTGTTGTGTTTGCACTTTGTCAACCTGTATCAGTGCAAAAACTGCTTGAGCTGAGAGAAAAATTAATTGACTTTTGTTTTCTTTTACTGATAAAATGAGATTAATGCCTCCTTATGTTTCCTTTCAGGTGGTACAACACGCTTGCTTTTCCATGCCAATGTCTATACAGCTAGCTACGTCAGAAATCAATGAAACAGGAATCCAAGAAGTTACTGTACCAAGATAAAATATGCAACGAAATGGAAATTATTCCGTATATGTATATGTAAGAATCTACCTGCAGTACATTTTCATTCAGAATAAGAGTCCTTTTCTGAGGTCTGCATTATGATGCATCGTACACTGTACACAATGGCACAATGAAAAATCATCATCCTAGCAGTAACTGACTACATAATGCTGGACACATGGAGCTATTGGAAGTGCAACAAAAACTCTCCACATGAGTACAAATTGATTCAGGGCAAATTGATAAAATGGTTCCCATTTAATTCCATTAACTGCCATGCAGATGTTTTCCCTTCATAACATTTAAATTTGTTGCGGAGAAAGCTGCATTAAATTGCTCTATCATGATGAAATGCAACTTGCTGGCTTAAAAAAAAAATGCAGAAGGCCTTTACACAATGTTACATTGAACACAGAAAGGTAAATTCCGTTCTAATGAGTGCAGGCATCCTAATTCTACCCACAAGAGCTCTGCTTTTCTAGTCCAAACAAGTTCTAGACAGTAGCAAAGTAGGCAGCTTCTTAATGTAGCAGATTATTATGGCAACAACAACAACAAAAATAATCCATGTCCCCAGTGCTTTCTCTGCCAACGACAGCAAAGCCAGCTGGCAGCTGCTGCTGCAGAGAGGGAAGCTGCTGAGATAGAGGCTGGTGGGTATGCCTGGCAGCAGGGTCGGTCAGCCCAGTTGTAACCCGCTTGTCTCACCCTGGCCACCCATCTCAGCTCTGTTTGTGACAGGGCCCCATCTCCGAAACAACAGAAGTCTGTCTGCACCACTGGGAAGTTTCGAAAAAGTTCTTTTTCCTACTGTGATGTTGCTTGCAACATCAAAAATACCTCACACTGTACATTTTCAGTCCCTCAGCACTGTCCCCTCCTCCTACCTGCAGGTCTTTCCTCCCTCCTCCTCTCATTTAAAGGCCGATTTGTATCTCCATACTCTTGTCAGCCCCTTTACTCCAAGTTCTTCTTACACTTTTGTCAATCATTTTACTGGAAATAGTCAAAACTCAAAGCAATCTGGGTCAAACCTGATTCTTACTTGAATGCCATCATTTTAGCCACGTGGAAAATGTGAGTATATTGTAGTATACCACACCACAAGGAAGGTCTACATTTATCAGGAGACAACAGTAGATCAATCAAGCGTTTTGTCCAACACAAAAAAATTAGGGTTATTTTACCATCAGAAGAAAATAAATCAGCTAATCATTGCCATTTCTTCAGAGTCTTATATTATTTAATATCTACTCTGCCCCTCAGCAATACCTATTTGTAGTGCTGAGAGAACAAAAAAAAACAACCACCTGAGAAACTTAAAAACTTAAGTTTTCTTCCAGTGCTTCCCAGTGGTAGAAGTTTATCTGTTAGAAGAGATTGACTCCATGGATGTGTTTCTTGGAAAATAAAACCTTATTTCATATTAATAATTTTCCTATGGGTAGCTATGGCAATCTTTTACCCCAAAACACTATCAGCTGCTGTTGCACCACTCTTCTTGTTTTACTTCAGCATTATGCTTGTGTCACTATTTCAGTACATTAATAAATGTCTATTATTTATTATCAGTTAGAGCTTTATATTGTGCTGAGACAGGCACTCGTGTGTGTCAAGCAATGCTGCCTATTAATTCATAGCATCCCATGAGCAGAGTTCACGTTTATTATTTACATTTTGTATACCATACCCACTCATGTAGTCCAGTAGGAAATTGAGAGCAACTGCAATTTTCACATTGCAGCTTCCCAAATCCGCTCTCTTCTTTCTACTTCTATTTGAAAATCCAGCCATCGCAGCATCAGCCAAGCATTTTCTGTGGCACTGCTTTAATTCACTTCTGACAAGAACACTGTCCATCTTTTAACCTCAACTGATTTTTTTGAGTATTGCAGAATGCCCATACCATGATCATTACAGAAGAACCTACAAACTTGACTTGTCAAAACTACCTCCAAACTCACCCCATGCAGAGAAGCATGCATTGTGGAACCCGTGTGATGTTCTCTTAAGGCAATCCCAAGTAATAGAAGTAAAACAGGGGGAACATTGAGGAAAGCTAGCTGTCATTATTCAGAAGGAAAAAAAGGTGAAAAAGATAAAAACAACCGAACGATGGACTACAGAATGTATAGATCTGCAGTGAAGCTAATCTACACTGCATAAATTATGTGGCAGACACATTTGTGGTTTATCAGTCTGTCCTGGCAACCAACTCGAGCACGTAAGCAGCAAACCGTACCTCCTAGAAACACACAGCACAAATCCATAGATGCTATCACAATGGCAAGTTTCATACATCAACATAGCTTTCAGCAAAGCTAAATTCAACAGTAAAGCTTCCGAAGGAAACCATTTTGGCACAGAAAACATTAACTTGATTGGTAAGCCTGTGTATGAGAGTTGGAAGTCACGGATTCTCTAGGCAGGTCTCCGCTGCCACAGTAAATCATGAAACCTCTCAGAATCTGCATTCCTCATAGATCAGCACACTGCAAACAGTTAAAACTTAAAGGTATTACAAATTCCAGAAAGTGTTTATTTCTCTGAGAAGGTATCCGCTCTCATTCTCTCTCCCCACCCCAGAGAAATGGCTGAATCTATCAAAATTAAATTATCATTAATATAATAATCTGTTGTACTTTGCTTGAATCTTTAACAGCTGGTGAATATTTTAAGACCATGTTTTCCCACCTAAGTGGCTGGGGGATGATAAAAGTTTCTCCTTTCTGTCCTCTACTTTTGTAGACGAGGTTTAAAGGCAATATATACAGTCAAAACAGATGTGAAGATCACACAGCTGGGTTCAGTATTTGTTGTGTGTGCTTACTTCTGTTGTCTGAAGAGCTCTTTCCTCCTCACCTTCATGTCCTTTGGAATCCTTCCTGCCACTTGCTGCTAGCACTCAGGAATGCTCCTCAGGACAGATGGGAGAACATATTCAGCACAGAAAAAGAGAGGAACCTTCTGGTTTTTACCCATCCTTTTCCCTATTCAATTCAGTTTGTTTCTCCTAGGACTTTCAGTAGATAACTGAGCAACACAGTGTGTCCAACACCAGTCCCAGTTCGAAAGAGAAACTCCAGACAGAAAGAGAATCACCCTATTTCTCCAAAATGAAAATAATGAGGGAAAAAAACCAAGCTTGAAATCACATCAACAGTCAGTGAGAAACACAAACAGATCAGCTCATTGAAGTAAAGGCAAGTGTGTTAGTCAGTGCTGGAACTATGGAAATGCACCCTGCTATATATATAGCAAAGTTGAAACAGGTCCAAAAGCATACCATACAGTACTTTCAGCAAGACAGGCTATGGTGAGAGGCACTAGCTTTGTCTCAAAAGCAAAAGTCAATTCTTCTAGCCCAAGTCTTGGATGAAGCTGGCCAGGAGAGCTCAGACCAGGGGCCCTGGTGCATGGGCTGGCAGCACAGGGCAGAGGCCACCTCACCGCAGGTGGACACGGTAGGGCTTGGTGCTGAAGGGGACACCAACAGGGGCGAGATCCCACCAGGAGCTCTACTCCACCACGCGCGTGCTGCCCTGTGACTTGTACACAGCACCGCAACATGACCAAAGCACTGGCGAAGTTGATGGATCTTATAAACACCTGTTATCCTCAGCAATTTCAAGTATACAGACAGTCTCCAAAACCTGAATTTTCTGAAGTGCTGATCCAAGTGTGGGCTGCCACTAGGTAAGGCTTTCTTATTTGAGTCTAGAAGAACAATCACCAGAGAGCAAAACAAAATGTGACATCTTTTGATAGCTTTGATTTGCCTATAGTACATTTTGCAGCTTCAAGTAATTAAACCGACCAGTTGTTATTCACCAGGCTTGGGAAAACCCTCAAATGCTACCCCTCTGACTAGATTATGCCACACTATTTAACAGACTAAACTCCACCACTGAAGATTACTGTGTAATGAAAACAGATGATGTTTTCAAAAAATTAAGGTTAGCATACGATTTACATTTTACATTATATTTTAAAAAGCAAATGCATGTCTGTATTTCAATTTCATTGAAACACAATCAAAAGAAAAAACAGAGCAAAATTTCCTAGCATACTATTTCTGTTCCATCCTGTGTTTTCTTTATAAACTAAATAATGGGTATAAAGAAAAAAAAACAACCTTAAAGCCACTAAAATGAGGAAAACTAAACATGAACTAATTTGAAAAAAAACCACAAGTCTTAGTTAAGAAGAGGCAATAAACATATTCTAGAAATCACTTCATTAAAAAGCCAGTGCTCATCACACAGCATAGCAAATGACTGTCTATATATTAAGAAACTGATTAAGTGATCTAGGTTGTATAAATATTACTGAGGAACTACTTCTAATCTTGAAGATAAATACTGCAAGGTAAATAAAACTGTATTATAGGCAGCAGAGTGCACTTAGAAAATATCTACTTTCTTTCACAAGACATTCAGGATCTTCCAAGACGTTGCTGAGAAGGACCGTCCTTTGGGTGTAATCCCAATGACATTAACCGTATTACTTGACAAGATTGAGATGGCAGACCTGTAGAGAATGAAAGTTATTTTTACAACTCTTGCTTTGAAAGTCCTCAGGCTAAGGCCTGGGCAAGGGAGAACAGACATGAGCAATGGAGAGGGAACGAGCTGTTCCTGCGGTAGCAGTGGCTCACACGAGCAAGCACTGTGGACAAAGCATCCATCCTTGTCTTGCAGAGGTGCTGACCTCCCTCCAGTGACTGCAGAGGAAACGCTGCAACCAGGTGTGCGTGCAAGTTCAGCACGGGATGGTTGCTAACAGGTATCAAGTCGTGTCAGCTAGCTACTGCCTGCTCCTTTCCTCACACACCCCCACCCCCCCAAAGGCAAGTGATACAAACGGACTATCAGAAAGGAAGAAATAGCACGTGGGCTTTCAGGATCTCCAGGACAAAAATGATAGTCGCAAGAAAAGAAGAGTGAGACTTGTGGATTCTGGTAGAAGGAAAAGACCAAAGGTTTAAGAGTTTTTGTACTGTTATTTTATATGAGTGAGGCATTTGAAGACTGGACACAGCAACAGCAGCCACGGTAAACTGTTTCAGGGGTTTGGAGCAGGAAGGAATCAGCTTCACAGGTATTTAAAGGCAATTCTGTTGACAAGTCGGTCATGTCCTGTCATGAGAACTGGATCCCAAGGAAAAGAAAGATTCAGAGCACAGAAGCATTTGAATCATGGGCTTATTTAAAAAAAAAAAACAACAACAAAAAACAAACTGAAATTTTGTTTTCCTTTTTCTTTCTGGATAAGATCTGATGACTGGATATCAGAGAAGACTGGTGATGACAGAGATTTCATCAGCATAATCACGAGAAAAGTTGCAACGTATTCAGTTATAAAAGAAGGAAAATGCCTAGAAAAGGCAATTAGTTGAAAAGGAAGGGAAAAGAGCAAGGGAAGACAGAAAATTGAAAATAAGGGGCATAGAAGAGGGAACAGAAGATTCATCAAGTAATAACATTAGCAACAATGACAAAGGTGGTGAAAGATGATCCTTTACCACGCCACTAGCCCCCAAACTGAGGGTATTTACTGTTTATGAGGCTATGAAAGATATAAATTATATGATATCCAACAGCATGAATCAATTTCCTTGCTTACTATTACTGTGTAGTTGATATTTCTTGTACATTTACTCCTGAAGTAATTCCTTTGCTACCCAGATACTAACTTCCAGCTCAACATAGAAGAGCACCTTACGTAAGTGGCATTTTTGCTTAGCACAGGTGATGATGTTTTCATGCCCTGCATAACAAATTTACAACTAATAAGCAAATTCAGTTACGTAGCTGAATGTACACTGTCTGCAACACGCATACAACAACTGTACAGACATTCTAATGAAATGTTCTATCACACTCAATTTAAATTCCCTCCTGTTTTATGACATGCTAGAGCAAATTGAAAATATGTCTGTGTTTGCTATATGTTTTGACTGCGTTAAATATGTACTCACAAGCAAGCATTCTTGAAACCTTTCTTTCTAAGGGTGATTTTCTTCATTTCTACAATAGCTTACATCTTATCTAAGGCTAAAACACTTACGTGCAGTTCATAACCACCTGATACTAAGAACTTAAAAAAATTAAGAGTATGGGAACCTTCCATCTTTCCATTAAAAAAAATCAACCTAGAGTAATCCCACCTCCTTTATAAGCTGATTGTTAGTTACATCTATATGTGTGTATGTGTGTGTGCATATATATATAAAATTTTTTTTCACCAACAATGCAGATAACCCTGACCACATTCTGCTCTACTAATTCCCAGCAGTACCGTCTTTCCATAGCACACATTTCTTGAAATACACTAGTGGGGGTAAGATGAGCAGTAACCCACTGCTTCAATGCTGAGAAATATGACAGATGTTCGAGGGAATTAATGTGTATAAACCGAAAGACTATTGACTACAATCAATTAAAATGCTAGAGGAAGCTAAAGAACATACTGAAACCACTACAGCATGTAACCAGTTTGGGTGGCTGTTATTACTGCTTGGATTAAATTTAAAAAAACAAAAAAGGCGGGGGGGGGGGGGGGGGGGGCAGAAAGCCTGCATGATTTTAGAATTCTAATTTTAATTTAATGCTGCTACACCTCAAATGCATTTCAAACTATTTAAAAAAAGATTTACAAGTCAATTATCTCAGTTCAACTCAGTAAAATTCCCTGGTATGAAAGTTGCCAGTTTTTCCTCTTATTTTTCTTACTGTTTAACAGCACATAACTACTGTCAGAGCTACTAATCCACTCTAAGCAATTAGTAATTCACTTCAGAAGTAAATACAGCTTTGAATTATTTCGGCATTACTCAAATTAACCACTTTAATATAATGTTCTATTTTTAAAAACAACAGACAAGGATGGGTATTTCAGATACCCCAAAACAACTGGCCCATATAGATACAAACGGGACAGCCTCATCCTCTCTCCTCTGATTTAGTCTGTGGAATAGGAAACTAATGGGATACAGCTCTGCATTAGCAGGGTTTAAAAATATTTATGTTACTTAAAGTTTTCTGGTTTAATTCCCACAGTCAACTAGTGCATATTTATAAAGACTTTTGGAATTTAAAAGGTGGATTGTACAAGACCCATACAGAGTAAATTTAGAAAATGAACCAAAAAATATTCTTACAGATTTTCCTGAATTACGTATTTTGATTACTGTTTACAGCACGGTTTAGCCAGGATAACTGACAGTCAGAGGCATCTCACAATCAACTGTAATGGCATGCAAATTGACTATTTGGGGTTCGTAATTTGAAGGGAGGGAAAAGATGACTCTTAACTGGAGTTTCCTTGGAAAAAAATGGCTGAAAGAAGATAATTTGTAGCTAGCAAAAACTGTTTAAAAGCTCTCACAGGGAAGTTGAAGCCCTTTCCAGCATTTAACTCCAGGAGTACCCTGCCCAAATCACCCAGTCTGCGCCGTACTGTCATCTGCAGGCAGAGCTGACAGAAGCAAAGAAAAAAACATGTCTCAAAGGTTTTGAAATGAATTCATGTGCTCTACCTACGACAACGTAATGCCTGGGAAAGTTAGCGGCTGCTGCCTTTGTTCAGAGATTAACCATGGCACAGATGAATAATGGGCTGGATTTATTCTAAAGAACAGAAGCTGAATGACAATTGTCGAGGCACTGCATTATACATACTTTGGCTGTCTTCTGCTCTATTCATTTAACACTTGCAGAGTGTACCATGAATGAATCTCAGCTCATTTTTCCCTGTTAAACCCACAGCCACACAATGTTTTGTAAACCCACACTGATACCCAGCAGATCTTACCATGTATGTGCCACCGTAAAGCGACGACGCTGGCGGATGCTTTTATTCACAAGCAACTTTCTGAAAAAGCATGGAGAGTTCCTCGGTGAACTGCGAGGAGAAATTTTTGGAGACGTAGGTCTGTTCCCAGGCAGCTTGGGAAGCTCGAGCTCTAAATGCATTTGTTCTTTGAAAGTCCTTATGTAAATCTCTGACTCTGGAGTAGCAAGTTCCCTAGAAGAATCTTTTGCTGTCATAGCTTAGACGTTATATGAGCTCTCACCATTCAGAAAACGTAAGAAAAACACATCACGCAGGCATCGCCGCAGATCAAAAATGCTGATAAATCGGCAGAGCTTACCCTGCTCATTCACAAGGCTGGGCTCCAAATGGAAAGGCTGCCTGAAGCAACAGCAGCATAAATTGAAGGACGATAAGCCAGGGCTGTCAGAAAACCCTTTATCAGCCCAGCTCTCCCTCTGAAAATGCGCCAAAGTGTTTCTGTGTCAGCAGCCTCTGTGTGGATGCAGCTTGCCTGCCAGCTACCCACCGACGCGCGCCGGAGCCATTCAGCCCCGCACACCAGCTCATGAAAAATTCATAACAGCCAGCTCCCGATCAATCCCTTTCCTATAGCATTTTGGCTTCACATACCGAACAGAAAAACACTGGATTTTTCAGTGTGCACTAATAAAACCAAGGAATTCCCTAGCCTGTCACAAGCCAAGTAACTTGATTCATTCAGGCCCAGTATGTTTAATAAAAAGGTCTTCATTCAGAATTAGTTTTACCCATACTGCAGTAGCTCCACCCATGACATGCTTATTGGCTCAATATTATTTTGACAACTGGATTCTGTTGAGCTACGTATTGTGTGATGAGCGTGTCACATTCTCATGAAATTTTAACGAGCTGTCTAACACCATGACATTGTTCCTGGGCACCTCCGAGCACACCCCGGGCACACCTGGAGAGACCCCTGGGGTGGCAGCAACGCTGGCTCTGATAGAGATGTGCGCAAGGCTCAGGGTGGGCCAGGAAGAAAAGGTCTAGTGGGGGGGAAGGCAAGCAATAATATTCTGCAAGAACAAAGCCTGCAAGAATGCATGTTCCACAGACGAAGCTGAAAGCCTGCCGAAGCAGCATGCTTTGCTGTCCTGGGATCTGTGTATGGTCAAAGAGCAGAATCACTGCCAGATACTGCACAGCCCCAACACAGCAAGCACCACTGGAGAAGCTAGCACAGGGAGAGAAAACAGGGGGAAACACCAAAGGATGGGGAGCCTGGCATTTCCCTGCAAAGACAATGCAAATTAATTCAAATTAATTCAGCAATATATGTATTTAGAAACACAAATCCCAAGGTTTTTTTTTCTGGACATAAACACCATGAAACCAACACTTGCAAGGCTAAAAAAACCCAAAAAAACATCCCAGCAAGAAAGTTGAAGACAAGATTCGATGCTCATAATAAGGGCATAATACTACAGGGAGTGGCAGAGCATCTTTTTAACTGGTCAAAAGTAGGTGACCTTAAATGTAAATACAATAGTTCTTTTTAAAGCAGGAGGAGACAGGAAAGAGTATACCCAGCCAGCCCACGGTGAGAGTGCGCTGATCTGCATACAAGACGTTGATTGCACAGTATAGGCATCAATTACACAACAAATCCCCACCAGTTCCTATTCATTCCAGTTCTTTTCACTCACATATCCCAAAACACTTTACAAAAACATTAGCATGCCTTCCTCAGCTTCAAGCAAAAGGCTTGCTATAGACAGCTTCCCTATAGCAGAGACTACAGACGAGTTACCAGGCATTCTGCCTAACCTGCCACTATGATAATCATCATTCAGATTTATTTAAAAACAAAAAAAAAACCCACCCAAAGTACAAAACCCCCAATCAAACAACAAAAAACTCTGCCTGAGCCTAACCTAAGGACACTGGAAATGCAGTGTTATTTAAAACCAAGAGGCTCACACAGGAGCAGAACAGGAACATTTAATGCTTTAGGAATTATGACGTGTTAGGCTGTGATATGTTACTCTACGTCTCGACTGTACTGACAGCTAGTGAAAGACAAAGGGAAGCTTGGAAGCTATGCTGAATGATAAACAAAATCCACACAATGCTTAGAATCTGGAATTCCAAACAGAAAAAAATTAACTTTCTAACTCACCAGGAAGCAAAATGGGATATTGGAGAGGTTTTGTGAGAATACATCCGATACTAGAGAAAGAATATTTCCATGTCTTTTCAGAAAGCTATTAAAATGGCAAGGAGAATAAAGGGAAACTCGCCTTTTAAAAGCACTCTGCAATAAAATATGCTGTGCAATGGCATGCTCCTCGTACTATGTACTTTCCTTACCTGAATTCAGAGATGTTAGAAGCAGTGTCCATTAAGGGAGCGGTTCTCGTTATTTGGACATTCATAAATTAGTAACGAGATGTCAGCCCCACAGCCTGCAGAAGGTACTGTGGGAAGATGTGCAAAGGCTGTTGATGGAGCAAAGAAATGCAAAACAAACTAAGCTAACGCAATGAGAAAAGGAGACTGAGGGGTAAGCAAGCCTCCACTCTCCCTTGTGAAAGCATAAAGAATGAAAAGACAAAGTGCCACCCACTGCTTTGGGTAGCCAGAATGCTACCTGCTTCGCCAAGATGAGGTCGAGGACAGTAGTTGCTTGGTACTCAGAGTATTTTGAAGGCTGACCATTAACACAGGATATTTCTTTTGTTAAGTATCTTCCAGATCTTGGAGGCAACGGGAGCTAACTGTTACCTGAAAAAGGCTGTAGAACAGTTCTCTTTCTGTTTCAGCTACCTTCACGATTCATGCTGCCAAATTCTGACACTGCACACACAGAGGACCATGCAGTTAATGTCTATATAGTCTCTACTGATTTGTAGCACTGGAATTCTGTCAAGACATGCTGCTTTACTCTAGGATAAGCCAAGAAGAGGTGAGAACAAGAACATCTCAAGAGACTTGAGCTAACTGGCACGAAAGCTTGCTTATCAAAATAACCTTGGCAATAATTCTGAAAAATGAATTTTGCTATACTTGTGAGGTTACCATTAGCAACAGAAAATAATGGTAGACAGAGCACCTAGGGTACCAGAACACTTGGAGAGGCTACCAGATGCAAGTCCCAGTTTACTGAGGCTCCCCTAATATACCAGCAAAAACAGTCAACAGGCATCTCGTTTCCTGAACTTCTGTAATGTCCCAGTAACACAGTGTAAAGCAACAATTTATCTATCAATACAGATTATTCTGTGCAATAGGATCAGTAGTCCTTAAGTAACAAGTAATTTCAGCTCTTCAGAAATGGGGCCAGTAATACAAAGGCAGAGTTGAGAGGGGGAAAGAATGATTAAGGAAAAGGGCCTGGTAGTACTGGCAGGAAAATGAAACTGCTTGGAAGAACAAGAACAAATAAGGAAATTTTCAAAAGTTTGAGTATACTTGGGTGAGTTTTCATACAAGCTTCCTAGCTCACCAAAGTGTCTAGGATTGCTGAAGGTTTTAAAATATTTTAATACTTTTAATAGAATAACTGATATAAGTGGTAAACATTTTCAAGCATGCAATTCCTCATCAAAGGCCGATCTTCACTGTGTTGAAAGCAACTGCTAAGCAACAAGAACACATATTCTTTACAGTAGCACTATTATTTACCTGTTTCTAAGTCATAATTGGCAGGATAAATTAAAATGCCAGGGAAGAGGCAACTGTGAAACATCTTACATGCTTCAGTAGGAAAGGAAGAGTGGTTAGTTGCCTTTTCACAGCACTCAGTCAGTGGCAGAGTAATTGGATAATTCTTCCATACAGCACACTCTCCACAAGCTTATTTAGATAAAAAAAATTTGGAAACTGCCCTCTGTTACTTAGTCGTTGTTCCACCCATACACATATTAGCAAGGCATCCCAAAAAGATAATGCTAACCTGACAGCAAATTAATTAGAAAAATTATTTCAAGGGATCACGGTTTGCGGGTACTACTTTCACTTATTTGTCAAAGAAAGGAAACCTAAGGGAAACATATTTTTCATCAAGTACAGAGTCTTCTTTTCAGAAGTCCTGGCTTTTAATATTCTGTCTTTAAAAGCAAAAATAAAGATCTCCTTCAAACAACATGAAAGTTAAGACTACTACATGTGCCAATCACTATAAAACATAAAACACAGACACACACACTGCCCACATATTTTTAATTGTTGTTCAAGCAATTTGCTGTCTAAATGCACACATGCAACGTGCTCCTGAAGCAATGAAGAGTCTGTTCCTTTGTACTAGTTAACCCTGGCAGGATTTTGATGGTCCCTCACACATACATAGCAGTGTTTGCTCTGTTTAAGTCAGGCATCTGTGCAAACACGGGATTGTAAAGGTCACTTGGGAGAAATGGCTCTCTCTAGAACCTTTATTAATAGTTGAGGATGCACAAGGGAAGGACTTAATCTGACTCTCAGAAGCCAGTTTCTTTCTTTTAGACTACAATTTGAACATATTTGATGTAAAAATGCCTATTGGGCCGGCAACATTACGCAATCTCACAGCACTGTTGCTACTTAATATCTGGATTTCTGCCAAGCACACAGGGTAGAAGATGGGTTGGGAGAATCTACGATAGGCTTCCAGGAGAGAAACTCTAGAAGCCAATTAGTGCTATTAGAGAGAGATAAAAGGGCAATGTGATCCTGAGTAGGAGACAGTGAAATCTCTGTCCCCCTCCAACAGGTCAGCTAAATCATATTTCCATTATAAAAGAAAAGGGTTGATCAGAGCAGGTGATCATGCAGGAAACTAGAAATTGGAATTAGAATTGGGTCATTGAAGCGAGTGATGAGTTCAGAGGAAGAGAGCAGTTGAGGAACGCCTGTTTTTGTGAAAGGATTGAACAAGGTTCTGAGGAAAAGGAGAAAAATAAACCAAGGGAAGGGAGAAAAAAAAGCTATAAATTTATAATTTTCTTTAGGACTAAACCAATAAAGACACATGAATAGAGAAAGCAGAGGAAAAGAGGAGGTAGCAGAGAGAGTCAAGAATATGGGTATAGTCACTTATACTGGAAAAGAACTCAGTTAAAAAGGCTCCAGTAGCGGAGGGAATAAAGTTGCAATGGAAATGTCACAGGTCTGACATGGATGCGATCTTCAGTTCGATGCCTAAGGTAGAAGATGTAATTTCCGAGATGAGCCAGCGCTGGGAATAAATAAGTGCAATCCAGGCAATGGGAGACAGGCAAAGATGCAAGGGGGAGGTAAGCGAAGCAAACAAGAGGGAATGTCTAGGAGGACACTTAGTGCAAGACAACAAAAAAAAAAAAAATACATCAACAAACTGGAACTAAGGAAAGGTAAGTGGCCAGGAAAACAGATGCCAAGGAACAGTGCTTCAGTGAAAATGGAAGTCGCTGTGGATCAAAAAGCAAGGATAGGAAACGACAGCCAAGGCTTTAATCAGAGCAATGGCTGGTAAGAAAGAGGTGGGAAGGAGACACTGATGTGAAAAGAAGAGCTGGATGCAACATTGCTAAAACCTGGAAAAGATTCCAAGAAAACGAAAAAACAGCTGTACAGCCAGTGTTATATACATAAGGATGTGTTTGTGGTGGAGAATTTAAATCTTTTCAGTGATGGAGTTAGTTCTCTAGACACAACAGCTGCTGGGAAAAGGGAAAATAAAGGTGAAGAGTATAAGCTGAAGAGACTGTTACAAGAGGAAATGACAAAATGTGTACTTCATGCCTTCTTGATTTCCTTTCTGTTACAACCAAGAGGCACACTATGTCCACCCCACCAGTGAGAGCTACTGGTTATATTTTAGGCAGAATTAGGGTTAGTTAATTCCACCCCATCCTAATCCCAATTTTACTTTTAGTTCCCTTAGAGTAGCAACAAGTCTTATAGCCTCTACTTAAACATATACCTACGAACCATCATACCAAATTCTGATGCTTCAAAATAGTTATTTAGCCTGAATAATAAGAATTCACCATTCTAATTTGAGATGCATTTGATCAGCCACATCTTCCTACAATGCAGTAAACAAGAGCCACAACGCAGCACAGTGATCAAACTTCCAAACCAAGCAATACAAACCTAGGGCTTAACAGTAACGTAAATGTAACAGCAAAGAAACACTATCTGGAAGCTGTGAAGAGGTGCTAATGTAGGAAATGTCTTCCACCCTCCCTTAATAATGTCTTCTTTAATAGAAGACTAAGCAAAGCCCAAAGCAGAAAAGTCTCTTTGGCTCAGAAGTGGGAGGCTTTTTGGTGTTCAGTTTGTACCTTTTTAAGTGTGTGTGTTTGGGGGGGGGGGGGAAGCCCACCTTTGCTCAATTGCAATGCCTGCTGTCTCACAAGCTACAGCTTCTAGAAGATGGCTCCATGACAGAAATCTCTAAATGACATGTTCAACAATTTTTCTTATACTTTCCTGCAAGTCTCCAGAATTGAGATGCTGAATGAGAAGCAGAAATACATCATTATTACTGGTTTAAATGACAAATTTCCCATATTTAAGAGGCAAAAAAATAGAAGCAACAGTTAACTGCAATTTATATTACCATTGGAAGATAAGTTTTTTTCTATATTTAATATTTTAAAGTTATATAGTTTGTGTCTCCATTCCCACAGATTTAGGGGCCTCTGAAATTTTCTGATTGCATAGGCCTTTAAAGCGATGTTTTGGAGCACTATGAACGGTCACAGAAGACAGAACCACAGTACCTAGCAACCCTTTGGTTTGCAGTGTAAGAGCTGAGCCAACTGCAGAAGAAAGCAGCAACCGGGAAGGTCCGCATTTTAGGGAGTCAGGACACCAGCACAGAGAAATTACCCACATCTATGAGCTTAGCAAAGGTTGAACGGGACCCACCCTATACCAAAGGTGACCTTTTGAGCTCTTCCTGTTCCATTAGCATCCAGTTGCTTTTGACAGGGCTATTTCTCATTCAATAAGCAGCTAACACATTAGGTTTTGGTTTAGCACCCAGCAGTTGCAGGCTCTGTGTACGATTTCATAAGTTTTAAGGTCTTTAAAGCATCTAACACTGTCAAGAACATCCAGAATACTTTTCAGATTAGTCACAAATAAATGAGCTCCATCTTTAATAAAGATACCTTGAGAGAGTTGAGTGGCTCATCTGTTCACACTGAATTAGTAGTCTACGTCAACCACATCATTGTACTGTTTGAGTAGTGCACTACAAGGTGTCCTCTGTCACAGAGAAATTATTTGCATTCAGAACATGGATGGAAAAGTTAGTAGTAACGGTAAGCCTGACACCTTTCACCTGTCATTTAGTCCTAAACTTGATTTGGTACATTTTCTTCCATAGTAAATCGCACCATAGAAAGAGACACACACAATTTATCTGAGTTCCGTGCACTTTTCAGTGTTTAAACAAAAAAAGTACACTTTCTTATCATGCTACAATGCCATTTTTTCCTTATCTCCCAGTAAATACATATGAGGAAATATTATTTATACATAAATATATATAAAAATATATATCACATACTATAAGCCCTCAGAGCATGATATAAGATACCTTATTGATAATGGTAATTTCCTTAGCAACTTTGATTGTGTTTGATTGAGAGTATTTCTCGGAGAGTATTTAAATGCCTTCTGTATTATCCATAGTGAGTAATCACATATGTTGGACCCACCTGTATTACTTGTGATTATTTTCTCATTTCGGAGCTATAGATTAATATTTTACCTATTAATTCAATAAGCCAACTCATTCTTCACAAGCAGAGACCTTGGGGGTAACTCCAGGGAAAAGAGAAGCCAAGGCAAAACAGTCTTAGAATTTCACACACCCTTTACATCCAATGTGATGAGACCAGGCTTTATGCTGCTGCAGAGATGCATGAAGGAATCTCTAAAAAGGGATTTGCCTGGACAGGCTAGCTCGCCTCTCACCAGGCTGTTGTTTTATTCACTCCACAGGGTGTTATCTGACTGTGATTAGCGTTAGCTGCACCTGTCTCTGCCACGAATTTGCCTGTGACTAAGCACCTCATCTTGCATGAGTCACCAACATTCGTAAGCCAGGATCAGGTCTTTGCTCAGCACCATGCAGAGAAGCCTCTGCGCCCAGGTCTAGGTGCCGCTGCAGGTGCCTCCGCGCCCACGTCCAGAGGCAGCTACGGGCACCGCAGCTACTGGCCAGTATCACCCACAGTACTTCAGTCACCGGTAACCTCCTTTTTTAATATGAAATGCAGACAAACATGAGTATCTGTAATTTCCATGTAACTAGAATGATAATGACACAATGACAAATATGAAAAAAAACCAATATTGCTCTTTTCAGAGGAATGTTCTTACTGATAACAGATAATACTGTGTAACCAATTCAGGCACCCACTTTGTCAGGTTATTTGTGCCTCCTGTCATACAAGACATACATGCAAGATATTTTAATTACTTTGTGTTTCAGGTCATCTACACCTTATCAGCTCTTACAAATTAAACAGTATCTGGCCTATATGTGCATTTATTCATGATTATTTTTCCTTAAAAAATTTTCCTTAAAAAAACCCAAACCAACACAAACAGGTAAACCTCACTACATTTACTGTTCAACAGCATGGTTGTAACCCCCAGCTTTGCCAAGCGCCTCATGTTTTGGTGCTGAGAAAAAATAGAACATGCATTGTGCGCAACTGTCAGAATTCACACACAGCTTTGTCCATTACAGCTTAATTAAAGGAATACATTCACAGCCAAAAACCTAGAGATCAGTGCACTGCCAGTGCCAATAAGAGCAAGGTTGAAGAGAGGACGTGGCTGTGGCCTGTCCAAGTATATAAGTCGTCTCCCGTTTTTCTTGGTGGAAAGAGAGTGTCCAGAGACAGGTAATGAGCCTCCTGAAGGAGCAGACATGGTAAGAACCTGCAGAACGTGACTGAGGCTGGTAGCAGACTGTTAAGTAATCTGATTTAATAGCCTGGTTACAAGTATTTAGAAACATGATCTATAAGTGGACTTTGCTGAATTTTGGCGGGGAGATGAATGCACGGTATGTGGAATCAAACTCCAAGCATTGAAACTTCCCAGACATACAACATCCAGGATGGGGGCTGCTGGAGGAGGTCGTCTGTTAAATGGCCATGGCACAATGCTGGAAAGTAGATTCACATCGCAGCCCTACAGCAACCTAGAGCAGGTAACAACACACTCATCTTTTCCGCTCTGTAATCCATTTCAAATATGTTGTACCCCATGGCTTCTGCTCTAGTGTAAAGACACGAGAGGCCATATGACAGTGTGCAGGCCACGTGTCACAGCTAAACTGATACACAGGCCAGGATTCACTCTTTCTCTTACACTGTATTCCAGAGCTCCAGCGATAGTTCAAGGCATCACTGAAAAACCACGTAGGCACATGCCACACATAGCGCTGGTCACCATGCGGCAGGGACATGGCTGCCCACCGCCAGCAAGCACACACGGGAAGAAAACTGGGGGGGACTGGGAAACACAGACCCTTTTGATGCACATGACATTTGCTTTTATTCTGTTGTGGGTTTTAGAGGTACACGGGCCTTCACAGTAAAACGACTTCTGTGCTTGCACAGGAGCACAAAACAGACCACCATGGTGTAATACTGAACAAAATGGTAACTAATGCCAAGGATCAGCTGAACCAGAAGGTAGCTCTCCAGGTAACAAAGCAAACTGGGTTTGATCTTTCCTTTCAGATGAAGTTATCAATAGACAAAATTTTGAAGATAAAAGAAAGTTGTGTCAAACTCTTCTCTGATTCAGCTTTTATATCAACTGTATTTCCATAATCTCCATGTATTTTATATTCTTGGGAAGATGAAGGTTGAACATAATACTTCAGAAGCTCCATTGTCTTTTGCTAATTAACAATGACTCATTTCTTTCCATTCTAGATACATTTCAAGATGTCTTATTTAATTCTGCATTGAGGTATATAATTATAATTGAATCATTAAAAGCCTTTTTTGTGTGCCTACAGCTACCTCTGTTTTGAACGACTAGTATCTCCAGGCAAACCTGGCAGCACCAAACTTCAGGATCATCTTCAATAAAATTACTGGGCTCACCTTGCAATTCATACAAAAAGGGGATGCTATCATTTTAAGCACATAAGCAGACTAAAATCCAACAAATCAAATAAATGCAAACTAAGAAAAAGATTATGTTACACCAACAAATACAAATTGTGTACAAAAATACTTTATAAAATAATGACAATTTAAATTCAAAACTTATGACTAATCCAACATTATGTTTCTTCTTAAAATTCCTCTATACCAACTACACCACAGATAAATCATACTTCTTCTATTTAGGCCTTGCAGAAAACATAAAAATAAAAAAAAAATATGCCAAATGAGAAGATCCAAGAGCTTCAAAAACTGACAGCAAGAGACAATGTCTAAATATAGGCAGTCAAAACACTTATCTGTATATTTTTAGCTGAGAAAATAACTTCAGTGATAACTCAGAGATAGCACGAATTATCTCTGCAGCAGTTGGTTTTTTTAGATAGGTTTGCCTTTGTACTATGCATAAAACAAGCAGTGACCCCTGTATATTTAGGTTGCCCACCGTTTTTTCCTATTCTGAAGGATTCTTGTGATTTGTTTTTATAAAGAGATCTACAGGATTTGTTGCGTAATGTCAGATGAGGACGGGGGTCCACTAGTGACCCCCCACAAACCAGCCTTCTTGTAGCAGAGCCAGGGAAGCAGGCTAAGTGTGAGTGCCAACAGCCTCACTGCTAGTTATGTTTCTTTGACTGATCCTCTGCTCTACATAGTTCTTGGGTCACTAAGAACCACCATCCTCACAACCAGGTAGGTGAGGATGGGATATCCTCTGGTGGAAACATCTTACAAAGGGAGAAAATAACAAAATTTTAGAGAAGGCACTTCTCTAAATTACCTCGCTTACTTACATTTATTTTTCCACATCTTTGTGAGGTGTTAAAAAGAAGCTGGGGTGGGGAGCAACGATGACAACAAATTCAAGGCATGTCCTCTTCCCATACCAGACAAGCAGCTCTTACTTCTCACCTTGGTGAGCTCAAACAGATTCAAGCCTTAGTGAACAACTTTATGTAATTTTTATGATCTACCTGCAGACAACATACAAACTATCTCGCAACAAACATTTTCAGCTTTTCAAAAACTATCTTGAGGCGTCCCTAGCAGTCCAAGCTCCTACCAGTGTTCAGCACCAGGAACAAGCCATCTCTAAAATGTACCGGATAATATCTCTACCTACTGAAGAACAAATAAAAGCACTGAGCTGATGAAATCCTTTAGGACTGTTTCCACATCTAACATTCTTCAATGCTCTCTATGTCTTTCATATTGTTAGGAAACTTAGGACAAATCACAGTCAGTCTGATTTTCAAACCTAAGCTATCATATACATTTTCCAGAAACAGCACAATGTAATTAAAAACTATTTTCCCTATAGAATATATGAGATGTTATGACAAATACCGTTGACCTCCTTTTTCAAGGTAAGTAAACGCCCCACAGAAATGTGGTATAGGCTTCTGAAATACAGGAAGCATGTTCAATCAGAATAATTGATCCTGCTTTATTACAACAAAAAAAATTATGTGATTTATAGGAATAATAAACATTTTGGACTAGATGATTCTAGAGGCTCCTTCCAACTTCAACCATTCTGTGATTTAAGACATTTTAAATATAGGTATAAAAATAAAACACATGTTTTTAAGGTTTGGGTTTTTTTCTCCTAGGTTTTTATTTTTCACATCATACAGGAAGCCAGCTCATCTATTTTTTTTCTATTCCAAGCTTGTAGCATATTTCTTCAGCTCTTACCTAGCTGAATTTGAAATGATCTAAGAAATAAGACTTCAACCTATTTCACAGGGCATTATCCCGTAGTCTGAAAAAACATTTAAAAAAACACAAGAAAAAAGCCCCACACTTCTCCAAAACAGCATTACTCCTTCTGAACTTCTGGTTTTCATCTCACTGTTCCTGCTTAAGCTTCCTATTACCCTAAATATTTCCTTTCATTCCATGGGATTTACAGATTTCAAGCATGTAAAGCACCGACTGGGCATATGACCTTCTGCTTAGTTTACTAGCCTGAATACGGTTTTATTATCCTTTTTAATCCTCCATGCAAATCTCCATCCCCTTTATCATTCTAACTTTCCACGTCTATCCCTCAATTAATTGCAACCAGCCTAACAGCTTCACAGTGGCTACGAGCTGGCCTGAGCTGAAGTCAGCATTTCTACTGAAGGTTTGATCTCAGATTCAGTTGCTCAAAAACTAATACTGATTTTTCTTTTTTGCTTTGTTTTTAACGTTGCATCTAATTTACTGCCCACGATCACCATCTGGAGAACAACGCGCAGTACTACAAGCATAGATTTGACACTACATACACGCATCAGCCCTCACTGCGCACGCAGACTTCAGAATGCAGTAATGCACTCACACAACCTTCATTGCACACCTAAACTTCAGGAAGATTTTCAGATGGACATGGGAAAAAGGATCAATCCCTTCATATTTTCTGTTTAGATTGTGACCACCAACCCGCACAATAAAATTGTTTCAGAAGAAAGCAAGTTATAGACCTGGTCACTGACAAATGGCTAGCAACAACACAACATGCTCACAGGCACACAAAACACTAATCTGCTGATTAATTACGTATGCTGTAAAAAAAAAATATCTGAAAAAGTAAAGACAGACTAATGGTTAATGTTTTTACTAAGTGGCAACAATGTGACTCAAATAGCAACCAGCTCTGTTAGCAGACAACTTCCTTCGAACCGAGTGAGTTCTCATTTTGCTTTTGCAGAAGAGCAAGGTAGCTTTTGCACTGGACAATTAGTGACACATATTTCGATTTAGCATTTAATACTGTAGTCCTAATATTTAATTAATCTCTATGCCCTGAAAAAGAGCACTCCTGATTATATTTAGATATTAACCATAGCAATTCTTAAGACCTTCATTTCCTTACGCTTTTGGACTCAACATAAAACTTGGTTTTGTATCAACATTGAAACTTCATGCAAAACTGTCAGTATATCCCCACAGATCCGAGTCAAATGTGTAGAAATGGTGTAAATAAAAAGCTAGCTGTCAAACCTAACACAGGAGCTGGTGAGCATCAAAAAATAAGGTAAGAGAACTGTTTTGGAGGCTCTAAGTGTAGCTACAAATGTATACTTCACACCCTCGTTCTTCCCTCTTGCCCGCATTTATCAGCACAAAGCTTCAGTTACAAAATATGGAGCAGGATTGCAGAAAGCATTTTAACAACTTTCATGAAAATATGGACAAAATTTGTGCAAAAGCAGCTTATAAGGCTTCCACATTCAGATTGCCACTTGAAGATCTATATCCTACGTACTTCTTCCCTTGCATGATTCATGAAAGCTATTTCGTATGTGTACTGCTTTGCCATTTTCACACAAAATATTATTACATTGCAGCTGGCTTAGAATTATTGCTTTGGAGTCAGCTTGCCCATTTTTTTCTTTGCTGGTTATAGATCTTGTCAGACCAGCATTGGTCTCAAGAAAACAAAATTCTAATAAAGAAATGAAAACAAACAACTCTGGAGCAGCTTTATTTTTTAGGTTCCTATGTATCTGAAGTTAAAAAAATTATGTAAGTCATGGCTCACCCTCTCACAGTTCTTACTTTTGTATTATCACTGGAAGTTAAATTTAAGGTGATTTCTGAAAAAACGTGGCAGAAAAGCTACTTAAAGAAGGAATAGGCTTGTTTTCCTCTACCCCTCCCAAATAATATGTTCTACATTTGAACTGTTACTCTTTTCTTCAAACCACAGTTATGCAATCCCAGGAACAGCTAAATCTCCAGTCAGTGCATTCTTAGCACACAGTCTGTAGCACAGTACTGATGTTGAATTCTGTACTATCTCAGTGATGATCAAACCATGAAAAATATTTTTAAAAGAAAACAAAGCACTGAAGCTGTCTTACTGTAATCTGACTATATTCTCCATTGATAGGTAAGGTTTTCCAAAGAGCTTGGCAACATTCAGAGCTGTGCAAGCTGCATGGGTAGTACTGGGAAGCATTGTATTTCACAGGTGCAGCATCCCCTAAATTGGTCCAGGAAGAACCACAGATATATTATTACACAAACTCTCCTCTAGGGTTTCGGTTCAAAAATCTCATTTGATAATTTAGATACTTGCCATTTGGTATGTTGTTCAATACAGAGCACAAACAGTGAAATGCTTTGGAGCAATGGAGATCAGTGAGCCTAAATAAACCATCCAGAAGAAAGCAAAACAGCATTCCAGCACAAGAACAATAAAAATATAAATGAGCGTATAGGAGACATTTGGTGCTAACAGGAAAAGGAAGAACTGGAAAAATGGCTCGGCAGAATGCACACCCCAAATACACGCTGTCAGAGTTCCTCCAGGGATTTAATCAAGTTAACAGGAGAAAAGAGAAATAACCCCAGCAGATGTAGAGCTTTTGCCCCTCACAGTTCAGAGCAAACCCCTGATGATCAGGTTCTGACTTAGCCCTGCCTCTCCAGAAACTTCATCACTGTTTTTCTGGTTAAGATGATAAATTTCTACAAAGACTACAATGGCTTGCACAAATAGGAAACAAAACCTCAAACTGAAGTGACTTCTTTGTTCAGTATGAAATATGCATGGAAAGCCTCACTTCCACCCTACCTGTCCTAATAAAAGAGACAGTGTCCCTTATAGAAGTTTCATATGTGTTTCTGAACATACATTAAGTATAACTGTGTAATGAGGAGCTTGGGTATCAGCATGGGAAGTTAACTGTCATCACAGTATCACTAGGAAGCTCTTTAAAAATCTTACAGCCATTACAAAAAAAAAAAGATGATAGCTACTATGCACACTAGACAAACGAAATAAAGACATTATTTCTAGAAATAATTTTTCATGTCATAATAATGAGATGTTTCACATCTGTCTTTGGGGTTTCATATGCACAGAAATAGATTACAGAAAGCTTGGCTAAACCTACACATTTCTGAACGAGTCCTACTGATCTCTTGTGAAAAGCATCTCCAAGCTACAGCTCTGCAAACCCTCAGGAATAAAACCACCACGTACTAAGTGACTGTTAAACAATTTCTATTGGGCACATAAGAGTTACGTTGATTTACCTTATAGAATACCTAAATCTAGACCTTACATTGTTTATGCATTTTAGCTGTATGGACCCCAAATGTCTTATACCAAGGCCATTTACATTTCAGTGAAGAGCATCTTTTTGCATGATTCACTAACTCTACCACCGTAACACTGCCAATGAATTTGACCTTGTACAACCAGTAGCAAGACTGTCTACCTTTGGGAACATACAGAGGTCAGGAAACCTCTGCATCCTCAAGGTAAACTCAGGGAACAAATTTAGTGAACAATTTCCATGGTCCGGAGACAGGTGTCTAAAGCAGCGCAATCTGAATATTTGGTGCTGCATTAATGCGGTAGATTTGTGGACTAAAAAAGATACACGCCACGCTTCGAAGGAACAGCACGCTGCCATTACCTTCCACTGAAATGCTGGGAAACACAAGAGAACTGGCAGAAGACAAATCAGGACAGGTTCTGACCAGACATACTGAGGCTTTTTTCTGAGACAGTCATGCAGCAGAACAGGTTGCCCAAAGAAGATCTGATGTCTCCATCCTTGGAGGTTTTCAAGATCAAAGCACATAAACCCCACTGCACAACCACGTCTGAGCTCACAGCTGATCTCACATCAAACAAGGTTTGGACTAGAAACCTCCCAAGGTCCTTTCCAGCCTGAATTATCCTATAATCCTATGAAACTAAGAGCTGGATACCCTTTTCACAAGGAGTACCCTCTTTCCTGACCCAGTCTGAGATTTACACTGTTTAATGGCATTAGGCTCACCTACAGGTAAAGCCTTTCCCCCTGCCCCGATTGCTTAAAACATGTGAATTTTCTGCCAGTGGCCTCAGCATTTTTAGTAAAGCTCCAAGGAAAGATAAAGTGGGGTGATAAAGAAAACCCAGACATATTCAAAGAATGGTCTTACTGGTCAGGCCAATGGTACATCTAGCCCATCATCTTGTCTCCCACAAGATATTAAAAGCACAGAACAGAAAGGAACAGAAAGCAAACATATATACTTCCCCTCAAATATTTCCCCAGTTCTAAACAACTTGCAGTTCAGAAGCTGAACAAGAGATGGAGTTTATGTATTCAGAAGGAAACCACAACAGATTGCTCCTCCAAGGATCTGTTAAGCTTTCCCTTAAGCCTGCTCAAACTCCTAGCATCTACGGTCTCCCCTACAGCACGAAGTTCCACAGCATAGCTATAAACTGCATGAAGAACGACCTCCTTGCACTTGCTTCATGCCTGCCAATTTATTTGATGGCCCCTTTTTCTTATATTAGATGGGACAATAAGCAATAGACCAACTACCTCTTCTCTTCATACCACTTATAATATCTTGGTTTTGTCCCTTTGCTCAGCTGTGTCTTTTCTGTGCTGAAGAGTTCAGGCCTCCTTGGACAATCCCAGTGCAGCAGCTGTTCCATATATTTGATCATTTTAGAAACCTTTAACTCTTTTTAGTTCTGCTATACCCTTTTTTGAGAGGAAGGACCAGACCTGTACACTATATTCAACATGTGACCAAGTAATGGGTTCCCACCATGGCATCCTGATGTTCTCTTTTATCCACTATTCTTTTCCTTCAAATCTTTAACAATTAACTCGATTTTTTCTGACCATTAATAAGCACTGAACTCACAACTCTATTGGACTTCTATCCTATACCCAGCACCTTGCTCCTGCATAGTAGTATTGTTTTGCAGCTACAATTCTTTCACACTCAGATATATCACATTGTATTTATCTACACTGAAATTTTCCTATCACTTTATTGCCCACTCACCAAGTCTCTTAATGCTCATATCATTCCAAAGCTGTTTCATCACAATGGCACATGCTGGGCTTACACAAATATAACCCGCATCTGGGGTATACTTCATACAGAACTGAACCACAATATACAAGCCCAAACAGCCTGGGGACCAGATTCGGCTTACACTGCTACTACACAAAAAAACCCTCAACCATGACTGCACCCCCGGGAGCATGGTCAGGCCTCAAGTAACTGCAAATTTGTAGGTAAGGAACTGCCTGGCATGGGGTAGAGACCAGTGCTAACCTCATCAAAAGCACTTGATGACTAGAACTTAAAGAGAAAATGGGAAAGATTACACCATTTTTCTGCCCGGCTGTAAGAGCAGTCAATCTAACTGGTGCCCAAGTCAGAAAGGTGAGGGGGATGCAAAGATGCCTGTGTGAAGACGTGTTCGAACCGCATTCTGCATTGCGGTCACACAAACCAGCAACTCCCAACTTGCTACATGGATGTAAACAGATATGATAGTGTCAAGCGAGCCAGAGAAGTTGGAAGCTATCTGCTCACTTATAAGAGATTAACAGCAGTAAAGAAAGAGCAGTAACCTGAGTATCAGTTCTAAGTATTTTCTCTTTGTGGGCATACTGTTCAAGAAAACACATTTTGTGCAACACAACAGCATACATAGAGTCTGCTGTAATGGAAGAGAGGAGCAGCAATGCCCCCTTGTGTTACAAGGGAAAGTAATGATAAATCCATTGCAATTCCTTGCATTTTCCCAAATCGTGTATGAAGGTGTATTCAAAGATCAGAACTAACTCATTCTTAAAAGCACACCTTATGCATAGGCTCCTAATTGTCCTGCAGTCAAGATTACAATCTGCTGCAGGTATGCAAACAGGAGCACTCGTAAAATGCTTATAAAGGTAACCCAATCCTTTTACTGTCAAAATTCACAATCCATCTGAAATTAGGTAACTCATTTTGTTAAATTTATCCACAGCAATTAAATGCAAAAATGGAACAAAAGCTCCTGCTAATTCCTCTTTGATTTCTGTATCTCATCTATTCAAGTACATAGTTCAAAAATCCTATTTTCAATAGGAAAACTGTTTTTGAAGGATTCTAACAAATTTAGGATATCCTCTGTAATTGTTCAAATGCAAACTGAAATGCCACCTCTGAAGAGTGCCGAGCTTAACAGAAGCTAAAACCAGAATCAGACTTGGAAATGATGAACATGTCTTGCAGCCAACAAATGAAATAGAGTGGAGCATTTAAAAATTAGAATCTAAACAACACTTGAATTCCAAAGTTGAGCATACAAGGTTTAAGGTTGCATGGCAATGCCATTTCAAGATTCATATGGCAAGCTGGACATCTAACGTTATTTTGCCATTAAAACCTAAAAATTGCTATTCCATTAAAGCCTAAAACCCCCAAAACCTAAAAATTGCTATTCCAACACGTGAACACTTGGGGCTTTGTCTTCTCCTCCTCCCTCTAGATGAACGTCCTTGTTGTAGCACTTAACATCCTGTGTTTCTGTTTTGGAGCTCACCTCTTAGCAATCCCCTTTTAATCAGCTCTCTGATAGTTTCTTGGGGACTTTTCTTGAGTTTAACATCAAAGTCAAATGCTTTTCCAAGCCTTTCTTCTAACATTTGCACAGAAAATAACCAGAGAGCTAAAGTCTCTTTCTCCAGTCTGTTGTAGAAAAGTCTACCACCATCCTGAACTCTTCTGTGCATAAAAAGCTAATAAACACAAATCCTCTGACAGAGCTCAGAATTTACAACACTAAAGTTTCATGAAGATGCACAAAAAAAGTGAACAGAAGAGGTTTTAACAGAAGTAGAATTTAAAAAAAAAAGGCAATTACTTTGTAAACTTACATCCATGGTAACGGATCAAGATCAAAAATACTGATTAAGATATTCAAAACAACTATCTAGTAACTTTAAGCAGGAAAAAAAAAACCCAAAAACCAACTTTAACCAAAACCACAAAACAAACAAAACCAAACACTAAAAACCCCAACTGTGTGAGATTCATAAACAAGGGAAACAACCTACCAGTCTTGGTAAGTGGTGATTGCTATACTTGGAGGTGTCAACAAAGGCAGAGTTGTTGGTCTGCAGACAATGTCTCTGTCAGGGGTCCTTGCTTTTTCTGTTTGTCGTTGGGATAGCGGTGGTAACTGCAAATTGCCAGAACAGCATCTTCTTCCTCTCCAGAGGTCTATGCCCAGAGCATGGGTAGAAGTACTGTAGGACTTACTCAGCCCACACTCCAGGTAATCCAGAGCATTCTGCAAAAACAGAAAAGCCACTGAAGTTCTGCAAACAAATATTTTCCTCCATGAGGATGAAACACATTCAATTGTTCTACAGCCATAGCTACTCACAAAAAATAATTGTATGACGAAATCTTGGCAGAGTCCGACTGCGCTGCACTGTTATCAAATTATGAATGAACTTGCAAATTCACTCATAACTTGTCTAAGCTAAATTCAACAGCTAATTCTAACTAAACATTTCAATAATGTATGTCACTTTGGCAATATGTTAAACTTTTAATATTTCAAACTTTCTCAGAGAACATTCCACTCGATATCCACCTAAGGATCATTCCTCTCCACAGCACAAACACATTGGTTTGCCACTTTTTGTTTTGATGAATCACCAGGCAGAGAAAGGTGCCAAGAATACTGGACTTAAGACACATCCTGAATCATCCAAGAGCAACTCAGTGAGAAGAACTCCCAGCTAATCTGCACTATGTATGGCATTGCTAGTAGAAACAGTCTCAAAAAAAGGTTTTGATCAGTTAAAGCAGTTTTTCTTCTAGTTTCTAGTGATTTTTATTTAAAAACATCACCATGACCACAGAATTGGCTGTCAGTCTTCTCAAACCCAAGCCAGAAGTCCTCTCACAGAACAACAGCACTGCAAAAGGGTTATCAGTTTTGGTCTTACTCAGAGAATTTAGCTAGTCAAATATAGTTGTCCGATATAAATCAGAATATTTCTGTATTGTGTGTGATGAGCTACCAGTAGAAGCTGGAGGTTTATTACAATCAGCATGTATATCTATGGCAACCCCTCTACATTTTTCTTCTTCTGCTTGCTCCTGAATTTTGATCTCCACTTTGCTCTCTCCACCCTTCACAGACCTTTCCAAGCCCACTTTACAGCCTCCCCAAATCCCCTGGTTCACTTTCCCTACAAACTGCTACCACTGTGCTCTCCCAGCCAGCACCGAGTAACTTTTTTTTTTTAAAAAAAAAAGTGGTTTAATTTTTCATAATAATTTTTTCATAATAATTTATTACATCCTTCATGAACAACTGCAAAGTAGCATGACTCCTCCGCTGCCTCATAGTTTCTAATGGAAAGTATGTTCTCCATTGTCCTGAGGGCATTAAACAACTCTGTGGTACTGCCTGCTCTCTTACCCTCAGCAAGGAATCTCAACACAGCAAGGAAAGACAAAACTGACAGGAGAAAGGCATACTACTAGTTTCCTCAGCTTTCCCTGCTTGTTTGCTCACCCCGCAACCATGTGAAGGATCCAGACAGGAAACAACATGGCCCACAGCTCCTCTACTCCTTGTACATAGCCTGAAGTGCTACGAGGCATGCTGGTGCAGATTCATGACGTTACTAAGGCATCAACATCATAATGACCTAGATAGAAGTTTAACGTATTTGGCATGCTGTGTTTCCAAAAATATGCTAGAGATCTTCAGTGATCCAAACCCTACTCTTTCACAGCACAAAATCAGGTCAAAAATACTCCTAAGGAAGCCCAGAAAGGAAAGCCTGCCTTCTGTATCAGCAAGGCCTGAGCAGACAAGCATCGTGCTCAGGCAAACTGACTAGGAAGCAGTACAACATGTGGTCCAAGAGTATAAAAGAAACACTTATTGAAGGAGTGCTATAGGATATGCTATCAGGTTCCACTCCTCCACTGTATTTTCATATACATTCCATGTGATTTTCCATTTTTGGCGAGCCTCAGCTGTGACAAACAAGACAAATAAGGCTGTGGTTATCATGCCATCATTACAAACTGATACATTTCTCCAGAGAATGGGAACTGGAGTTTAATTAATAGGGTATTATGATGATGATTAGCAAGCGTAGTAATGGAATAACATACACATCATCACATTAGGTGTTCAGCAAGTACACTGGGGAGAGATGCTGAAACATTTGTAAGTACAGAAGTACAGCATATGCACAAAGATGGGATCCAGAAGAGAGCTTCCATAAGGTACACAAACACTGCCTGCTGCCTGCCAGCGTTACACTGACCAAAGACCTGTGAGGTACATGCTCTGCACAAGACTCCTTTAAATGTCTCATGGTGTCAGGGCTGGCTTGTTTTCAAATGTGCTGGGCTTATCTTCTGCCTATTATATGAGCTGCAAACAATTCTAAGGAAACCAACGAGTAACCAAAGCAAAGTCAGCTGACACTTACAAAATAAGACAAAACTATCTTTTTATCTCATTTGCATAAAGTACTGTGAAAAGTAAAACATGCCTTTAGAAGCAACTTACGTCATCTGCAGTTACTGTCATCACACTTCTGCTTTTCTTCATTATCGAGATTAAAGCGCACCCCGTTATAAAATCAAACGTTGCTAAATCAAATTTCTTCAGAGAGGCAACCTGAAAGAAAAAGTTGTATTTTTGAATAAAACACTGGTTCTGATAACAAACTGTGGAGCTAACTGCTAACATCACAGCTGATTTATAATTTACTGCCCATTTTCATAAAACACTTGGCAGCAGATGCTGGTGCAAGTGTAGCTCTCTATTAGTGAAAGGTCAATTACAATATTTAGTAAAATCATGTTAAAAGTAACCAGTATTCAAAACACTGTGCAATCTAAGCAAGCTTTGGAACATGTCTAGTAATACGGGATCAAAGCTAACAGGTTCTACTTGCAGAGAATTTTTCTTTAAATGAGCCCTTTTCAGAGGTACAGTATAGAAAGTCTCCAAGAATGGCTTGAGCTGGCTCTCAGAGAAGAAAAGGAATTGCGCTTGTATGCGATTCTAAGATTTAATCATAACTCACAAACATTATTTATTCTTGTGCTGGCACACACACACCACTTCAGCCACTAAATCACAGCCTTCTGTAGAGGGTGACACTGCAGCCACTTTGAACTATGCAAGAGTGCTAAGGGGAACAAAACACAGCCGAGCAGCCGAAGCAGCAGGGGAAAACAGCACATGGGAACAGCCCCCCTCGGACTGTTCCCAGGCCCCCTACTCTTTCTTGCTGTGGATTTAGCGCTCATTAAAAAAAGCTACATTCAGGATTCTATACAGAGAAGACTGAGGGTGCTGGGGTTTTTCTTTTTTTTCCCCCAAAGAACAGGTAGAGCTGGAGTGCCACTTTTTGTGCGCTGACAAATTTCCACCCCCCTATGCTTGGAAGGATTATTTTTGAGCTAGAAGACCGCTGAAGGGCCACTGTTCATGAACTTTATTATTGAAGCCACCATGAAAAGCTGTGCAGCAGTTTCAGGCTTGGCAATATTAAGACTTCTAACATGATGTTCACTCGGAGACATCACGGACTTTTAACTGTGTTCAGATCACCTGCTCATGCAGGGCAAATTCAGGAGAGCAATAAGCAATTCAGACTGTCTGCAAAAAAAAAAGACTGCCAGACCCTGGCCACCTACCCAGCTGACGAGGAAAGATGTAGCGTCAAAATTAGGCACCCAGTTCTCTTCCCTGCCACTACCAGCAGTCAGGATCCCAGAAAGCAGGCAGCCTGCACCCATCACTTTTATTGTGATGTTCAAAGCCCCGACAGCCGGTACTGAAAGTCATCTTACATGGCAATTGCTGGTCATACAACACCTGTTCTTTGGTTCCCACCCCACAATGAATTCAGGAGTCTGCATACCCAAGCGTGGCAGCTCAGCTTGACGTACAGCTACAACACAACTGTGCCATCAGGGGGTCACCTTAATACCATTGTGCCCAGGTTAAACAGTATTTAGCTTGCATGTCCACCTATTTAAATCAAAAAAGCTTAAAGAAAAAACCCCACGCTAATTCTCAGACATAGCATCCACATAGTCGTGCCTGTGACCACAGAGGTCTAAGGACACTGCAGCTTCCAGGAGCCAACTGCTCATCTGCTCTTCCATGAACAAAAGAAGTGCTGTAATGAACCTGCTTTCCCCTAAACCAAACCACACTAGGAAAAAAAATAAGAGAGAGAGAGAGAGAACAAAACAAACTCCAAGGAAACACTAACGCACAATGCCAGCATGGTAGTTGAGACTGCCTGCAGTTCTGGCTGTGGCACAGGCACCTCCAGTTGTTTTCATTTCCTTAGGGTTCATACATCCAACACACATGTATCCCTTCGTTGCCAGCCAAAGCATTCAGAGTGCTCAGATCCTTGCCAGACATAACTCACTGCCATTTCAGCACAAGTGCCAGCACACAGGGCTGTACGCTTCATCGTGTATGAAGTAGCACTGGAAAAGAGCCGAGGGATTTGTCTTCTAAAGCACCTAAACAGCTTCCCTCCAGAAAAGGATGAGCAGGACCATCCAGGAGCAAAGGACAGAAAACAATGGAAAGTGCTCTGCAGTGCCTCCCCCCAGGCTTGCTGTCCTCTCAGCATCCATCACTGGCTGTCACCAGAGCCAAGCTAGTGGGATAAACAGAATTATGGCCTGAGCAAAAACCCTCTTCTCATGACCACAGGCCACATGCATGCCCCGTCAAAGCAATCAGGAGTGGGTTTAGACATTACAGCAATGGAATTGCTATTAAAAACTGGACACTTGGCAGCATGGTTGCATGGCAACGTCACTGCTCTCTGCAAACCTTACCTAGCTTTTGATCCATATTACAATTCGATGAGCAGGCTAGAAGTAAAAAAAGTCATAAAAGCATAGCATACCAGGCTGGAAGGGACCTCAAGGATCATCTGGTCCAACCTTTCTTGGCACAAGCACGCTCTAGACAAGATAGTCCAGTACCCTGTACAGCCAGATCTTGACAGTGTCCAATGTTGAGGTATCCACCACTTCCCTGGGGATATTATTCCAATGGCTGATTATTTTCATTGTGAAAAATTTTCCTAGAGTCCAAGAGTTATTACTCTATTAGCAGAATAAAAGACATACTACAGTATCAGAATAAAAATCTAGAATACTTTTAATGACTCCACCAATCTTCAAAAGCTAGGAGAAAGTAAAAAGCCCTGTTATAAAAAGAATGCAAAACTGCCAGCAGGCAGCAAATTAGATGACACTGTCCCAAATATTATGCAAGAAAAGATGACCATGACAGTGGTATGTATGCACGGACTAGGAATAATATGGCATAACTATTTCCTGCCAGAAATAAATACAGATTCTATTGTAAAATCTAGACAAAAATCATAGAAAGACCAAAAGGAGGAAGCAGTTGCAAAAGCAGCAGCAAACAGATTTGTGTTTAATAGAGGTATGTACTTAATATAAGTACAAGTCTGAGACATCCATTACTGACCTGCTGCGCACACTTTGTGATGCCCAACACAAATGAGCTCACACTGCAGCACATCCCACAATGGGACTAATAAATCATAGAATCGTTTAGGTCAGAAAAGACCTTCAAGCTCATTGAGTCCAACCATTAGCCCAGCAGTGCCAAGCCCACCACTAACCCATGTCCCTAAGCACCACATCTGCGCATCTTTGAAATACCTCCAGGAATGGGGACTCCACCACCTCCCCGGGCAGCCTGTTCCAGGGCTTGACCACCCTTCCCATGAAGACATTTTTCCCAATATCCAGTCTAAGACTCCCCTGGCAAAACCTGCGGCTAGTGCCTCTTGCCCTATTACTTGGAAGGAGAGACCGACCCCACCCCGCTGCACCCCCCTTTCAGGCAGCTGTAGAGAGTGATCGGGTTCCCCCTGAGCCTCCCTTTCTCTGGGCTGAACAGCCCCCCCAGCTCCCCCTGCCCCCACCAGCCTTGTGCCCCAGCCCCTTCCCCAGCCCCCTGCCCGGCTCTGGACACGCTCCAGCCCCTCCAGGTCCCCCCTGCCGCGAGGGGCCCGATCCTGCACACAGGGTTCGGGGTGCAGCCTCACCAGTGCCGAGCGCAGGGGGCCGTCACTGCCCCGGCCCTGCTGGCCACACTGTTTCTGGTACCAGCCAGGACGCCGCTGGCCTCCTTGGCCACCCGGCCACGCTGCCGGCTCATGTCCAGCGGCCGCTGACCAGCCCCCCCGGCCCTTCCCCGCCGGGCAGCTCCCAGCCCCCTGCCCCCAGGGGCTGGTGTGACCCCCGGGCAGGGCCGGCACTGAGCCCTGGGGACCCTCGTCCGATCGGCCTCGGCCCCTCGACGCAGCCTGCCCAGACCCCCCTGCAGAGCCGGCCGACCCCCCGGCAGATCAGCACCCCCCAGCTCGGGGCTGCCTGCAAACCTGCTGAGGGTGCGCTCGATCCCTCGCCCCGGTCATGGGTGAAGGTGTTAGAGGGCTGCCCCCCGCCCGCACCCTGGGGACACCCCTTGCTACGTCCCGCTGGCGGCCGGTCACTCCAGTCGCCGCCACTGGCTGGGCTCGGCCTCCCAGCCAGGCTGTTACCCGGCGCAGAGCACCCCCGGCCCAGCCATGAGCGGGCCGTTCCTCCAGGAGAATGCGGTGGGAAATGGTGCCAAGGGCTTTACTGAAGTGCAGGCAGACACCATCCACAGCCTCTCCTCATCCACTGAGCAGGTCACCTTGTCACAGAAGGAGATCAGGTTGGTCAGGCAGGACCTGCCTTCATAACCCCACGCTGGCTGGGCTGATCACCTGGTGGTTCCGTACGTGCCGTGGGGTGGCACTCGGGATGATCTGCTCCATAACCCTCCCGGCACCGAGGTCAGGCTGACAGGCCTGTAGCTCCCTGGATCCTCCTCCCAGCCCTTCGTGTAGATGAGCATCATATTTGCTGTCCTCCAGTCAACTGGGACCTCCCCAGTTGGCCGGGGCTGCTGATACAATCGGAAGTGGCTTGGTGAGCATTTCCACCAGCTCGCTCTGAATACATGTCAGTTCACAAACCAACATAAATAAATAAGTAAATACATAGTAAATACACACACAAGTAAGTATCCAGGAAAACATCTTCGGAAAACAAAATCTGAAAGATTGAGAGTCTAAGAGTGTCTCTAAATTTTGCTGAACTTCAGCATCAGAACTGACATGAGGAGAGAAGAAATAGAGATGGACGAGACTGACTAGCACATCGTTTCTGTGGATGCCTGAGTCCTCTTATACCACAACTCCCTTTCCTTTATAAATATTTATCAATTTCTTAAAGTAAATTTAACCAGAACATGAATAATTATAAAAAACATATTTTGTTCAATGTGGATCGCGTTTCTGAAGAGCCTATCAAGAAAATGTAAGAATTCCATTAGTCATGACTAAATTACTGTTCAAATCTGAGTCATTCTTTTCTTGTGTCTTTACATAAAAGATCTGACACCTGGGATGAACATCTAGGGGAAAAGAAACGAAAGAGGCTTACTGCAGAATTTTTCCCATGCACATTTTCTAATTAATGCAATCTTTTTTACAAGCGAAGAATTTCTCTCCACTACCCAAATTCTTCAAAAAGAAACTATATCCCAGTGGGCTGCTTAAGTGTGGGAGTGCCTAAAAGCAGCAAGGCTTTGTATTTGATGTTAGACTACAACGAAAACTACTCTTTCGGTGCTGCAGTTGGGTCTAACCCATTTTGCTGGAATACATCCTAGGTAGGGTATGAGATTTCTCAAGCTGCCCTAGTTCTTCCACCTGAGTTTTTTGTGTTCAATGACCATGGGTTTTAAAAATGACAGTAAACGCTCCAGCAATTTCAGAGTGATAAAGCCTTATAGCAAAGGTATGAATTAACAGGGTTCAAAACTTGGCAACTGACAGTGGTGAGAACAGAACTACATAGATGTGTGTTATAAATCCTCCTTTTCCTACACACCTTTTTAAAAATAGCTATTCAACTCATCCAGTGTGAAATCCACTATTTAAAGAAATTCCTAAAACACATCTCAGTGTGCAAGTTCTGGTATGATTTGGAATACCAGACACACATTTCACCACGTCACAGTTTTCCCCACACATTTCAGCTTCTGCATGGGCAGGTTTAAAGCCACAGGGTTACACGACAAGCAGATCAGCCCTCTCACCCCTAAGGACACTCCCCTCACCGATGTAACACAGACAAGGCTGGACCAGGAGGATTAGATTTTTGCTGCTCACGCAGTGCTAGCTCTTTGGCTTATCAAAAGGTTTTGGCAAGCAGAGCTGTTTATCTGGCTCCTTTCATACTCTTAATTTCCTCCCACTTTTCAAGAAGGCAAGACACAAAGATTGGGAGAGAATGAAAAACAAAACCCAGTGAAACCCAGATCATACAGCACATTCTGCAGTACCATACCTGTTCCTTCCTAACTGCCAGCAGCGCTGCCAGGGCCATGACACACATTACTGGGGCAGTATTTTTCCTAGCAACAAAATGCATATCCTTACAGGTTCAGCAGAAGCTGAGGATGATCACAGATAAAACCAGAAACTTGTATGGTGAATTAATAGAGAAGCTTTACTAAGGAAAGGGCTGGGATGAAAAAGATTATCTGACCACACAGATAATTACATCATTTGTGAGCTGGGTTTCAAACAACTTGTTTCTCCTTAAAAGTCATCAAAACTTCACAGGGAGAGTAGTCAGACAGGGTGACAGTCACACAAAAAAAGTGATAATCTTGGGTCTAGCTCTCCCAGACGAAACACATGGGCTCTCATTTCAAGCTTGGAAATTGCACGCGGTTCTTTGTAAGAAAAATAAACCCTACATGGATTTAACATTGGTCAAAAGAAACTTCAGGTGTAAATAGTAATCGGTACCTGAACAGTGATGGGTTTGTATTTTACTTTAAACAAAACCAGCAACCCCAGAATGTGAGAGCAATTCTTCGCCCTGGGACTGCTTAGAAGGTCAGCTTGCTTACAGAAAAGGAAATGGAGGTCACGGCCAACTGGTTGCACAGCATGGCAGCAGCACCGCAGGTACTGGAGCCATCCACCTACAGCAGGAACTAACGTGCAGTATGGTTACAAGCTGTACATGCAACAAACAAAACTTCAAAGAAATACCAGTCAAATGTTTCTGCAGAAATTACGTTCCCCTGAAAAATTAGTTTCAGAGATTTTACCTTTTTTTTTTCTTTTTGTGCATTTCACATGCACACATCTCGAGCCACAGAAGAATTAACTGTAACTTTTTCCCTTCTACCAATTTAGGTGCTAGGCTATTTTTTTCAGTATTGAGCCCTAAATTTTTAGCTCTGTGACTACCACTAAAACATCCAGCTACTTGGACATAGCCTCCCAGAAATACATACATAGGAATTTCCCAAACAGCCCTTTTTACTTCCTCTTTAGAGAGTAAAAAGGTGGTGGGTTTTTTTCAGTGGTCTTTTCTCATTTCTTTTGAACAGAAGCAACTAAACTGGTCTGCAGAGCTTATGGCAACTCTTGAGAAACTCACTCCTCCTCAGAAAACTCAATCTGTTATAATTTTCATAAAATGTCGAGAAGACTTCAAAGCACTACACAAAATCAACGCAAGGGCATCTATGCACACAAATGCCTGGAACCTGTGAAAACAGACTCAGAAAAGAAGGATTTGCCCTGAGAGGTAAAACTAGCTTTATTGCTTATCACTGCAATTCTCATATAAACTACATTTCCCATAGAAGTGCTAAGGATCTACCAACACGATCCAACTAGAGGAGTGATTACTCCAGCTTGTCCCCTTGTAAGGCTGCTTTTAAGCTTTCTCATAATTGCCAACCTGTGAATTACAGGCTGAGTATGCAAACCCAGTCTAAATTAATTTGCTGGTTTTAAGCCATCACATCTGTGCCATGTGATAAAGTTCCAAATTTATCTACAATATAAATTAAACCAACTCTTTTATTATAAAAGGTAAATTCTATACACAGGATACTCTTTGTACATACTTGGGAAAGTTCTGTCAAAGTCGTGCAGGGACAAAACCCCACAATTTTTAAAATCCCCTCCCTTCCCATGTTACCACTGGGTAAATTACCCTTATTACAACAGTGTCTTAACTTTCATTAGGAGGTTTCTTACTGAGATATCACCTGCTTCTTAATGCTATATTGGTGTTAAGGAGTTTTCTTACTCCCAATTTCAGTGACAAAGGTTAAGAGGATTGCAAAAACTCATCTCTTCTCTGGCGACCTAATCACTAAAGCTGAGAATAACCATGTCAGTCTATTCCAGAAATTCCAGTCGCTTCCTGATTTCCAGCAGAGGGTACAATCAGGTTGTCGTTGCTCTTCATTTGTTTCAGTTATGGTAAGAAAATCAACAGTAATTTGAACCTATCATTACATTGCTTACTGTCATTAGGCCCAACATGCTCTGCAGAATCCCTGTGACAGACAAGCAATATTTTTCACTATTACTACTCAGAAAATATGACCATATTTTTTTCAGGAACTTTCAGGCAAAGGTTAATAGCCTGGGCAGAAGAAAGAATTACAGAAAACACTATTCTATTTTCTTTACTATGTTAATGCTTTTAAATCTTACCTTTCTAAAAACGTTTGTCTACTATTGAGGTTAAATGCAATTAATTTAAAAATCTGTTCTGACAGCAACAAAGGATACAGTTTAATAGTGCTGCCTACCAGCATGCGCAGGATTTCAAGGTAATTACTTAGAAAAGTGAAGCATACTATTAAAAGATGCAATTTATACTTTCTTGTTCCATGTGCATATGACTAGAAGAGCCTCCCACACCTTGGAGTGGAGCTGAACTGCATCCAGAGAGCAAAGAACAATTAATTATGCTTTTTTTTTAAAAAAAAAATCAGTTTAAAAGCACAACAAAAAACAGTGTGGCAGAAAATGCACACAACGCAAATTTCCCCCCTTTAGATTTGGTGGTTTTTTTTTTTAAAAAAAATAGACCTCATATTCCCCCTGTGTTTTTATTAGGAAAGGAGCATAACGCATTAAGCCTTGCTGGTCTACACAGATAACGGAAATGCTGCAGATCAGGCAGGATTAGCATGTGCTGGATGAACAGCGTGGGGAAACTCACTTACTGTGTCATGGCCAGCTCACACAGCACTTGCCTCATGCCACTGATTTATTTCTTACCTTCCTAAACACTCACCCAGAGATCGCTCTAGTCCAAGAGGAGAAGTTCTAAAATCCTCAGATCTCTCTTTCCTCTGAAGTTTTTATGGGAAGGGCCAAGCTCAAACAGTCTGCAAGATGGATTACCCCCCGCACCTTTTTAAAATAAAAATATTGAAGCCATGCAGCAAAGCAACAGAATGATCCTAAGCACACAAGTATACAATCAAGCCTACAAATAAAGACCATCCTCAGAAGAACTCTTGTAACAGAGGAATATTCCTAATCTTCCCAATTTTTCTCTTTGAAAAAAATGCAAAAGAATAGTGGAGAAAGATGAAATGCAAAATCAGCACAGCAAGAGGTCCCTTGAGAACCAAAACAAAGCTAGCTGAGACCTGCAAAGGAGGGGACCCACAACAGCAAGAAGAAATCTTAACTGCACACCAGCCACACAGCAAGAGGCTGAAGGAGAAAATTCAAAGCATCTATGAGAAACGCTAACAGCTTTGTGACTGCAGACCCTTCAAATCTTGCTAGGGACAGGCTTAGCTACTCCATTTTATCCGTGCCTTGCATCTGCATCACAGGGCAGCAGCTCACCCCACCTACCAGAGCCAGTGCTGTGGCCCGATCTCTGACCTGCCGACCAGCTGTGCCTGGCCACCAAGGTCTACGTGAAGAGAGAAGTCACGGCGCAACGCGGCAGCTGAGGTTGGCTCCTTCTGGGGATGCCCCACGCAAGTAAGAGACTTGTTATAAATGTCATTTCCATGCTGCTCCAGAAGCCTTCTCCCACCCCACAAGGAGATGAACACCACCTCACTCCCTCCCCAGCAGCCAGGCACACAGCCCTGTATGGTTGTTTTTTTCCCCTTGTACTGTTTAGGCAAGTAAAAATCTCATAAAAATTAAGAATCTCCCTTGAGTCTCCCATAAGCCTTCTTGCTGCTGTGTCTTATTTGAAGATGGCTTATAAAATGGGAGATGAGGGACTGAACAAACATGATCAGATACCCAGCAGCATCTTCAAACAAGAGAAGGCACTAGTCAACAGCTGGGGAAAGAGCTCTCCACGATGCAGCACAGTGGTTTTCTGTACCAGATAGTCACGCTCAGGCAGGGCCCGCTCATCCCACCGCCCAGCCTCAAAAACAACCCTGTGGGCCGTGAAACACCACCTAAAAACCAATTTAGCTGCCTGAGGCAAAACCTATTCCATGGCCAATGAGAGTAAATGCTTCCATCATGAACACAGCGAGGTCACGTAAATAGCTTTTTCTGACCACAGACACACACAAAAACTAAATAAAAAGGATGCCTGGTGCCAAGGTAAACAGCTGCTGCCGTTTTTCATCTGCCCCCCTGTGTCCTCTCTTCACCAGGAAAAAGGATTCTGCAGCTGATAAATTGCATTTTCATAAATTGTGCATCCTAGACTGCTCATAAAAGACAATCCTGTAAGGAGTCCAAGGAAGAAGAAAGAACAGCCTGGGAGAGACCTCTCCGTGCTGCTAAATGAGTACAAAATGAGGTTACTTCTGGGGTAACAGCATCTAGCCACGCATGATATATTGTTCCTATCAACACTGCCTGTCTGCAGCATCATTTTTGTTAGTGAAATACAATGGATTTATTTTTTTAGATCACGGAGTTTGTGCGGCAGTAGCTTCTATTATTAAGTACAACAATAATAATTCTGTGCTACAGTGCATTGTCTCAAAAATTTTATATAATATCCTGGAACACGCACATAAGAAAAACAGCCATATATTAACAGTAAAGCTAACTGTTGCCTCAGCATCTCCTACCCAAGTTTTGGACACATTTAACATCGCTGCAACACCTCTCACCCACAGACCTCAAAGCATTTGATGAGTGCGCCCAGCCCTGCAGTAGCGGACACAAGCGCACCAAAAAAAAAAGCAGCACCTGACTCAAAACCACTTCTGAGTCAAAGCAGAGCCAGAAATAGGACAGAGAACCAGCTACGCTTACCACTGCATGAGGGCACCCAGGAAAGAGTACGCAAGCTGTATACGTACAGATTAGGAAAGAGAACCTATTTTTAACTCGCACTGTTCGCCTTATTCCCCTCTATCTGTCAAAAAAAGAATTACGTTCTCAGATTTCAAAAAAATAACTTAATTGTTCATTTAGAACTAAGGAAATTCTCTAAATGTAGGATTTCGGGCTTCTCAGTAGAACTCAAACCCATTCCAAAATTCATGCCTAAAAGTATCTGTCATAACACTGACTTTGGAGGATAAGTGGTTCATCAAATGGCTCCACCTTTTAGACAGTCCCCTTTTTATGCAGAAACAGAGAGTAATTAAAATTAAATTTCACATCTCACCTGCAAAGGCAAAGCATGGCATTCACACTATTAAAGAGGACCTGACTGCATTAGCTTAGCATGGTCACCTACAAACCTGACATATCCCAGTTTTCCTCCATACTAGCAATTTCCAAAATGAAATTTCTGTCTGTCCATGCAATAAAAGACAATTAAGACTAAAGGAAAAGCCTTTGGCATTCTTCACATGCACAGATGTTTTCTACCAACCACTAGCTTAAAATATATAAAGTAAAATATTTTAATGGGAGTGGTTAAAGAGGCAACTATGACAACATTTTTGTATTCTGAAAAACTAATTTATAAAAAGAGACTTAGAAAAAGCCTAATTAGAAGAACATTTAAGCTTTCTCATTCCAGGATTTTTCTTTTAGCCAAAGCAGATGCTACTGTTTCTTTATACTAGTGCTACTTTGTTTCTTTCAGTAGCTAATATTTTGCTTGTTGGGAAAATATTTGCATTATTGTAGATTCCAGGCTGAAACTACAAACATTTATGTTTTTAAATGAAAGGATACTTCAGATCGCTCCACAGTTTTCCCAGAAATCAAGTGCTATTATGTTAGCTGAAAGTGGTAACACCAGCCTTTTCCTCAAACGTCTCATTGTTATCATTGTCATTTTTTTCCTAGTTATTTAAATCTCTTCAAACCTTTAATTATGTGGGGTGATACTTCCAACACTCAGTGTCTGCCTCATGCTGCATACTTGCAACAACTACAAAGAGCACAATTAATGAGCAGTGCACTGCTCAGTAACCTTTACTTGCAGCATCCCCACGCTTCAGAGCACAGACATCATTTCAGAGGGACAGGCTTCATGTCATGGCTCTTTTGTGTGTGTCACCATGAAAGTTCTGGCTCTTCTGTCCAAATTATTCAACACAGAAGTTGCAAATAGAATTGCAAACTTAAACATTCCAAAACACAGGGATGTATGAGAATCCCAGGTTGTTCGAAGTGTGGTCAGGGGAATCCCAACCTAGTTACAGCCTCACCAAGAAAACAACTACTGCTCTGCACACAGCTGGCAATTCTGAGAAACAGCAACTGAAGATGGGAGTCTTGATGTGAAGAGTCAGCATTTGTATCTACAGATGTAATAACTGGTAAAATTTCAACAGTCTCTGGCCCATAAAGTAAGAGATACTCAACTACTGGTAAAGGGAACGCCACTAAATGCAATTAATATTGCTCTTCTAATAAAATTTGAAAATGTGCTGGCAAAAGACCATTCCCCACCTTTGCAGCAATGAAGCAAAACATCTGAGTTCTTTTTAAAACAGGTAGTTCTGTTGGCCACAGATGATTATGTACTACCTCATGTATCTTTTCTCCAGAAATGAAATATTTAGGTATTACCAGTACAGTATTCTTTCAAGCTAACCTTAGGTTAGGGAGGAAGAATATGACATTTTTCGCTTGTTCCAGTGCAAAAAAAAGTCAAAGCAGCCTGATTTGCACACGACTTGCTTTTTTTTTATGCCACAAGGCATCAGCCTACAAAATGCTGTAAGCCACATGAGTGGCCTAACACTTCTGCAAGGTTTCCCATTTCATCCTTATCACATGCTTAGACAAAACCCATCTTCCTTTCTCAGGGTGGCAAAGTAGACTTTTCTTCTGGGCAGGAGAAATGCCAGCTTTCAAAATGAAAGATGGCCTGCTCATCCAATATTCTTCTCCCATAAGCAAGATCACACACCAAAGACCTGGCCTTGCTGCCACTGCTGCTCTCAAGAACGAAACTCCCACTGGAGAGGTAGCACTGCTGCACTGAGCAGCTGAGAAGCCTGCAGAGGCTGCTTGGATCGTGCAGGGGCTTCGTGTGGACACGGTGCCCCTGCAGGGAGATACTACAGCCCTGTTCAGCCACACAGCAACGTGACAGCCATGGTAATGTGCCCTCCACTGCACCTGCTCTCTAGACTCATCTCTCCAGAACAGGAAAAATCTTTAAACCCACTAACTTTTTACCGCATCACCAGGCAACCAGGGGCTTTCTGCACCACTCTCCGGTAACAGAGTTTTGAATCAGTTAAGAAAAAGAACTGACTTAGGGCTACTTGCATGTTTTATTTCATTTCTATAAATTGTTGTATGAAAATAAATGTAAGGATTTTCAAAGATGGACAGCAGATTAAGAGGATATATGCCTTACTATGGCCTCACCAAATCATTAATTTACCACCAGCTATATGAATCTCCAATATGTAAAAAGTACAGAGGAGTTTTAAAGCTCTCATCTTTCAGAACTGCCTTACTGAGAAACTAAAGGGCACCCATATTCCTGTAGTAAAACAGCAGTATTAAATTACTAGATGTGTTTTACAGCAGGAATTGTTCTTCCTGCAAAATTTAAAGCAATATATCAACATCTTTATTACAGTTTAGAGAATATAATGATTAAAAAAAAGTATCAGTTTTTCACCTTGTTCTTGTCACCCCAGTAGATAGCAGATCAAAGAATCCCAAATTACACAAGTGGCAGAGTATTTCCGTAGGGCCTTTAGTACAACCATATACTCACCTGTAATTTTTTGTACACTTAAACATATGTGCATTTATCTTGTATGAAGATTGCCATTATACAATTAATTGCTCAACAAAGACTTCACTGTTCCTAAGGCAGAAGCTGCACACATGAGAATTACACTACGAAATAGCAAGCCTTTGCTATTTCAAAGGTTTATTATTAATTCTGGATGCAGAATTGCGTACTAAGAACCAAGCCAATTACAATGGCAAAAAATATCTTCACATCAGGCTGAAAAAAGCATCCCAGATTTCTGCACTCTGTTCTTTAGACATCCATGCCATTACCTGATGTTAAGACTTGCAGAGAAGCAGGTAAATGTTTATATACTGTTGTGGTGAGAGCTGCATCCCAAGAAAATGCAGAGTGCAAATGATGAAAGACCATAGATATGCAAATAAAACAATCCTTTCCCACACTGACTCTACACAAGTATTTTTTAGAGAGGTCAATGAAAGTAATATACTTCCTTCTGTATCTATAAAAAGATCCCAACTAAGTTACAGGAAATAAATTCCCTTTTTTGAAACCTCAGTAGATACCCTCGCTCCAGGGGACCTCCAGAAATGAGGTGGTGCTACCCTGCAGGACCCAAGAACCCACAGATTCCTTATTACCCATTATGAAAAAGCCTCCCAGAAAGACCTAGCACTGCTACCACTACCACTTATTTTGGACGTATTTTGCCAACTTTCTTCAGGATCTCCAGACATGCTGTAGAGATGAGCATTAATCGTTACATGGATATACAACAGGAAAACCAAACACGTTTTTGCAGCAGATGGGGTGGATAGAATAAACTTGTCCTTCCTGTTGACAAATATACTCGGGGTTTGGTAAGAGTCTTAATCACGCAATGTGCCTGCAGTGGTGCTTCCTGGGACATGGACAGAAAAGAGACTGGGGGAAAAGGATGCTGCCAGCTCTCCATATGTGGGCTTTCAGATCCCTTCCCCCACAGCTGAGTCACTCAGATCATACATTTGAAACCTTAGCTTCCCAGTTACTATAACAACTTAATGGATTTCTTCTTGATGTTATTAATTACATTCAACTTAATCTGTTCATACAGGATTTTGGAGGAGGCACTATATGATAGCTTCTCTTGTCCTTTCAAAAGGCGTTTACATTCCTAACTTACTCCAACACTCAGGTGCTCCCCCCATAAATGTGCTGCCACCAAGATAAGGAAATGCTCATATTCCTTCCTTTGAGAACTCAGAATAGAAGGAAATGGTTTTTTCCTGAAACCAAATAAGATGCCCAAAATAAATCTGTGAAAGATGTACCCACAGCTGGTTTTCTACAGTAAACATGGTGCACAGAACAGCCTGTAACCTGGCTGAAAGTGGCATTTATAATGCATCCCAGAAGAGAAAGACTGAATGCTTTGCAAGCAAAACTACTGAAAGCACAAGCAAAGAAGCAGTCAGAAACTAATTTATTAGGTCTACATTTCACAGCCTCAGGGTAGGAACAGGCAGATCTCTACTGCTGGAAATAGCAGGAAAATGCAAGAAACTCAAGGCAAATCCTAAGGTCCAGCAGCATTGCACTACGCAGAATTAACCCCCTTCATTTTCACATGTATTGGCTTTTGGAGATCAGAAGTGCCACCTCTACGCAACAGCATGGAGGAGAAAAGCGAAGACTTCGTGTCCCCTGGCAGCACCATGGGACAGGGAAGACAGCAAGTTTCTTCAGCCTGGCTGCACCAGGAGGGCAGAGAAGGTGCTCTGCCTGCTCCGTTCATGCAGGGATTAAACAGCACTGACCTCCTGCCACTTCAGACCTGCACAGAGTTTAAATAACGCAGAAAGACTCCAAACACCAAATCCTTTCCTCTTCTGAAGGACAGCGAGACCCTGACAGGCTACAAGATGACTACCAGCTGTTTTGAGGGCAATGGGCTGAAAAAGACTGAAAATCAGCAACTCAGGATCTGTAGAGGGGCACTTGCAGCACATCAGTGTTCAGTATACGTTGTTGTATGTCCACCCAGGGGCAGATGTTAGCTGTTGGCTGTTTTCCTTCCTCCACAGCTTGGAGCAAGGGGAGCCACCAAGCTGCATCCCTCCTGCAAGCAGAGGCTTCTCAGCAGCCCAGTGAGTTAACCTGGCTTGGGAGACAGCCTGTAGGTCCTTAAATATGACTGCAGGTCTCTGTGATAGAAGTTTTGGCAGATACCCAAAGAGTTAATAACTGAAAATTACAATATCACTTATTTTTGGAAATATGTCTACTGCTTACTTAAAGACATGCTAATTCAAAGGGCCAAACCGTAAGTATGGAGACAACTGAGTGCGATGGAGAACCTGAACAACTCAGGAACGAAGCATTCTCGCCACGTTCTCCATTTAGACTTACCCCTTTTAGCAGTAGAGTGCAGAACTGAACTCATCTGCAGAACCATAGCCATACAGCGCTCAGGATAATTTTAACCCCAAAGACATATGGAAAACACTCCTTTCACCCTCCTCTGCAGAAAAAGATGATCTGAGCCTACAGACTTCCAACAGGGAAAAAAAGTCTTCTCCAGATATTTTAAATCAAAAAAATTCACAGAAATGACAATAATAGTTGTTTATACTTACAGTATAAAAACATGGCCTGCATTTTAGTCACCACCAAGTATGCAGTGATAAAAACAAGAACACAGGGAGAACAATTTCATGCTGCTCACAATTTTCTTTTAATTTCAAACGACTAATTTCTATGAATTTAATTACTCTCATTATAAAGTATAGTTGTTAGACACCTACAAGTACCCTTTTGAAACCTATCATTGTAACCATACTTCAAAAAAATAATAATAATGGAAGTATATGTCTGAAGCACAAAACAGTATGAAGCAGCTGCGCATGCCACATGACTGCACTTCACAGCTTTAACCCAGGTGCAGCTTGTTTGCTCCCAAAGACACAATATCAAAAATGAAAACCAAAATGGGTTTATTTTCCTGAATAGAATAAGCTTTCTTAAAGAAAATCTGTTTTATTCAACCACAAAGTAACAGGTACAAATGTAGAAAGAGAACGAATATGATGCGTATGTATTTATCCTGAAGTACTGGAGGTAGGACTGACACAGCTCTGGAAAGAAGCAGGTTGACCTCAAGATGGTTTTATAACTATCTCTTGTGTTTTCCCAAATCCACAGCTAATCTGCAGACTGGAAAGACCCCCTGCACTTTTCAGTCAAAGTACTGAACAGAAGTTCAACAGTGCTACAGGCAGCGGCAATCCATTGCCTTGAGAACCAGCTGATATACAGACAGCTCCGCGCAGCAATCACCCATTTGCATTGCCTTATCAATCCACTTCTTACCTGGCTGCAATGCACCTCTTAAAAACAGCATTGAAAAAACAACTTCAAAGCTCTGACTCCCCAGCCTACTCCACGCAAGCAAACTTTAAGATGAGCCTGGACCCGAGAGTACTGCAGCTCTGGTGTAGAGGCTTCCATCTCAGTTTGCCATTTCTTTACTGCTTTTACACTGTCATACTGGAAAGCAAGTGCTGGTGCCCACCAACGTGCAGGTCTTTGATCCATTAGACCACCACAAGACCTATCAAATAAAGAAACCATTAGATATCTCTGCAGAGTAAAAATGGAAAAGGCAATAGTAGTAACTACTCCAGCAACTGCACCATATTGCAGTTTAATCATATAGTGAGTTATGTGAAAGGAGAAAGGCATTTTTTCTTGGAGGATGGTTGCCAATGCTTTCTCTGATGCACTCAAGCCCTGCACAGAAAGGAGTTTCCTAAAAGGCGAGTGCTACAGCAGGATACCTACAGCGAAGCAGAAGAGGAGCACGTGCACTTCTGCTGGTGAAGAGGCACGTGGAAGCATAAGCCATGCCATGGAGAGGAATTTGGAAGATGTCTCCCTGCTTGCTCCTTGTTTTAGAAAAAAATGGCCCTCAAAAAAATAAATAAATGCAGCTAGTATCAGTTCCTCCAGCCGATAAGAGCAACAAGGAAGCTCCACAACAGTAATACCTCAGGTCAAGGAAGAGAAGCAATATTTACTCTAGCAAAATTCACCAAAGCTTTCTACTGATGCACACAAAGTCAACAGAGGTTTGCTTAGAGCTAAGGTACTATTCCTTATCATAAAGCTTCTTTATTTTTACATAGGTCTAAACAAATACCTCCTCTTTTGCTTACCGAGTACCTCCTAACTTTTACTACACATAAATGATTTGAGGAACTAGTTTCATTACAAATGTGTTACATGATAGGAGTCTTGCACCATAACAGTACTAATCTTGTAGACTAGCACTTGTAGAGAACATTTTTTACACTGATAGTGGATGATTAAGGAACAAGGAAAGATGCTAAAGAATGTACCTTTCTCCTTCCTTCTAGTTAGCTACTTGCCTGTGACCAGATTATTTTTCCTTTTTTAAAAATACATGGTTTTTCTGTGAATATGCCAATAGGCTCCAGAAGAAAACTAAGCATTAGGGAAACAAGTCTTTATTTTTATAGTTCTTGTGCCTGACTTCATTTAAACACTACCTTGTTCTTGCCTCTCCGAGAAAAGGCATTTAAAAAAATCTTCAATTTATATTTGAATCAATTCAGTGACCCACAAGCAGCTTTGGGGGGAGGGGGGGGGGAAGTTCCTATGGCTTCTCCAGAAATTACAGAAAACAATAAAAATGAATGTAAAATGTGAAAAAGCACACAGGCCCAGTTCACCTACAGAACAGGGCAAACACTGGACACATGGCAAGTAAAACATCAAACCTCTAACAGTATAGGCAGGGGATTTCAGGATACCAAAACATTATGCATATGTTGAAAGCAAGTGAAAAGCTCAGAATAGGAAAAGAAGATCACCAGCTTCGTAAAAATGCCAGGCTTCTAATCACCCTGCTTATCCAGTCCAAGTATTTATCTTTTGTTAATGGTTTCCATCCAGAGGTCTGCAAGTTACGTATATACATAATTCATTAGGAAAGTGCAGTGAAGAGGAGTTATAATAGAAATTTCTGAGTGAATTCTAGAAAGGAAATGCAAACTTGAGCCAGAGAAAAGAAAGAAGGAAAAAAAAAAAAAAACAACCAAAAAACCAAGTGAGGCATAGTCACTTCTCCCAACCCTGCATACCTGGGAAAAAACAGTGGGGATGGGTATCCTCGGAACTATTATGGTAGAACATTAATTGTTATTAAAGCAATAGGCCACTGGCCTAGAGGTTCTTGATGATGTACCCCTTTTAGAGTTGTCTCAAGCAAAGATCTGTCACAAAATCCTCAAGGTTAGCAGGCAAGGATACTGCTCATCCCAATCTGACTCTCCAACTTTGTTCTTCTTGCACTGTACCTCACCACCAAGGCTCCCTGGAGAAGCCTCTATAGCTTTCAAGGATGACAATGCCTGAACAAATTTCCCGTTCTCCTTTGAGGATGCCAAAAGATAAACCCTAGATACCCTGAAAGTTTTCTCTAGTGGGAAGAGGAGCACTTATAGGAGAAGTGGCGATCTGAATCCAAGTGCTCAAAAAACACTTAATATCCTGCTTCTAAATGTTCTTTGTCTTCTGCCCAAGAATGGCAAGTGGTGTTTCAAGTTCACAATAACACTAGCCATTCTCAGACGAAAAACAGAAAATCTTGTGCTACTTCAGTGACAGTTTTCCAAGCTGATGCCTACAGAGACTGCAAATATTATACATAGATGCCTTTTCTTCAAGTGGAATGACCAAAATAGGCAGTAGGGGGTTTAGCTCTCGCCCCACACACAGGCACTGTGAGATTTATTATTAGTATTCCTGAGCACACTGTGCATCCTGAGAATATGATTTTTCTTTGAACAGAATCCCATCAAACAGAGCAGCTTCACCCCGAAGGTTTCCATATGTTTTTATACTTATTTTCTTCTCAAGAGCTCTTCTGAGGTTGGATCATTTTCTGTTTCTTATTTGGGCTTGTAGTTTCAGAAATGGTTACTACTGAGGATTAATAATTTTGGATTCCTCTCTTCCTTAAGTTCCTGTTTTCATTATTTATAAGCACTCTTGAAAGTATCCCTGTTGCAAGGAGCTCCACTCCAGATTTATCCTTCACATTTAACAAGTGCTCTGGCAGTTTCAGAAGGTTTTTCTGGTACTGTTTGTTCAGGCGGTATGCAGTCTATTGCTTCCTTGAGCAATTACTGAATTACAAAAGCATGAATGAAACAAAAATCAATTGCAAAACTGTATTTTTCAATCTGAGCATAGTACTGTTCCTTCAGCCAATGTTCTGAAGTAGTTTTTCACTCGGTGACCATCTCGCAGGCAGAAATCATTCAATGCACATCAGTCTGCTTGACTCTGACGTTTAGCTTCTGTTTAGCAACAAGGTTAGAGAAGGTTCTCCCCCACCAAGCAAAATTTCACCCCTTTTTTTTTTCATGTTTCATAGTTTACATCCCTAAACTGATTCTTACATGTCAGTAAGAAAACACTGCAGCTCCAACAGCTCCCAGACTTACATACTGCACACAGTCACTTTATTCACGTCAGTTTCCAGAAGAAACACTGTTTTTTCTGTGTCAGTGGCACCTGAGTTCACCCAGGACCCCAGGCAAAACCATGGTTATTTATTTTCCCAAAGGAAAGGGTCAACTTATTGTTTACAAGTTTAGAAACACTGTTGTACAAGAAAAACATCTGAAAGAATACTGATGAGAAAATCCCAGCATTAAGCTCTCACGCAAACTACTTTTTGCAGCTTCCTTGAGGTATCTTTGTAAAAAAACACATCACTGCCTCAGCAGAATATTCTCTCTAAAACGCTGCCAACAGGTCGAGTTTCCTTTGGGGTTTGGGGAAGCAGAGGTGACTTCTCTCCCAGGCATGACTTACACAGCCACCCTTTTGGCATCTGCTTATTTGCTGCTCCCCACTCTGCCATGCTTGCCCAGCTCTCTGTAGTCTTCAAGACCGTATTGTTTCCTTGAATTTATTTTAGATGACCTCTCTTTCCATTTCTCTCTTCCTACTCCTTTATTTGTAGAACAGAGCTTCTGCTCTGTGCATTGTTTTACAAAATATGCCTTGAATACCTTGTGAAAAATCATTCTTCCATTGCAAACATCACACAAACAATGCCTGCCCAGTTCATGCAAGTTGAAAAGTATTTGTTAAAAAAGGTATTAGCACCAGATGCTTGGTTACCCTTTTAGTCAACCTTTTATTACCTGTTATGTTTTAACTATAGAAATTCTAGTTCCGTGCTGCTCACTAACACTTCATGCTTGGAAGGCATACATTTTACCACAAATAGCCGCTGTTCCCTGCAAAATCTGCTGCTTATAATCAGGTCAAAAGTAGGGTATTATCAGCAGTGCTGCAAATAATTAGAGAGCAAATGAGTACATATTAACTCTTTAGCAGCTAAGTCAGGTCACTTGAACGTTCTTAACAAGCAGCTGTTTGCAAATGAAGTTATTTCAGCAAATAACTTTCACAGTTTTTCTCAAAAATGTCATCTAATGTTTGCAGTCTCATGCTTCCATTGAAACATAGCCTAGACATTCAACATAATGCAAAACCACTGAGGAGGTCCTCCATCCTCTTCTGGGCATCACTCATGACACTCCAAGAAACAAAGAAAACATGAGTCACCTTAACTTCTCTGATGCATTGCAAAGGATCCTGGTGGCTTCTGCTGCTTTTCTGTTACCAGAAACTAATTTAATATAAGATAAAGCATATCATACACTGAAATAATGGCATCTCATCAAATTACCTGCAGCCTGCAGGAAAACAGAACTGCTGTACTATTTCTTGGCCAACCAACAGCGAAATCACCTGAGAAGGAAAGGTCCTCTGAATTAGCTAGTGTTTCAATTATAAAAAGAAACGGTAAAAGCCTCAGTCAGCTTAGTGCTTTCATCTTCAGAGAATGGCCTACAACAGTAGGGAAAATACCTCTGAAGAGTAGTAATAAGGATTTAAGGTTTTCAATGATAAACAAACAAAAAAAAAAAAAAATCACGAAGTTTGCAGCTCTCTTTGATCAAGTTCAACTTTGCTGCAACTGCCTGGGCAGGACAGTCCGGGCTCTAGCTTCCCCCAGCCAACCTCCACAGCCTGGTCTGAAGGAACCTCTGTTGTAGGGCACTAAAGGGGCTGACACATCATGTTTAATATTGAACGACCCACTGGGGTAGGACTGCTCTAGTTACACTTGTGATTTGGGTCTCTGAAAGGAATATCCACATTTATTCCCAAGGCTACAGCCAGTGAGGCAAGGGACAAATGCCCTTGTTTACTGGCAATGAAGGGTCAGTATGACTACACCAAGGGTCGGATGGAATCCTTCATGGAGTGAAGGCTCTAAAAACCTCAGAGCTGACTCCACTTGCTGGGTAGGAAAAGCAGTCTCCATATGGCTGCTCACAAGGGGGACTGCCTAACAGGAAACATCTAAGCATAGCAAGTTTTAACAGAAACCTGGACTTTAACTCCAGCTCAGCAAGGCTGCTCATCTTCGGAGCCCATCAAGAGACATTTGCCTACTTGAATCCAGCCATCACAGTTTATGGACCGTAATTCAGCGCATTTCTTAGTGTGTTAACTGCTCCCATTTCTAATTCCAAGCTCAGAAGCTCAACCCTAGTCAAGACTTATCCTTCAAGGCATTTCCCCCTGTTAGTATCAGCCCTTACTGGTGTTACAGAAAGAAACAGGCATCAACCCCACAGCTTGCCAAACCCTAACCCTAGTTTTAGTCATACTACTACATGTCACATTTCCACACATGGGGGAAAAAAACCACCTAAGCTCATGACATCACATCTCTTTTCCTGTGGCTTTTTATGCCACGTTGCACTGAATTCTCAGCTACTTCCACCCCACCAGAATCTACAAAACTTCACATACACCAACAGTAATGCTGTATCACCCACCCACCTCATCCTGAGCCCCAAAGCCAAATCCAATCCAGCCTCATTTCACTGTCCCACAGCCCATCATAAACCACCTGCTAGCACCAACTCTTACCCGTCTCTTAACTCTTCAACAATTTAAAAGTAAAGATGTTCAGCCCATAAGGTACCAAGCTTTATAATTCTACCCCAAATAAGCTACCTCTTTTTCCCCCTCTATATAAAATAACTTGCTCTATACAATACATTTGATCTACACTGTCCCAATTCCCAACTTACATTTTCAGTAACACCAACACTGTCCTTACTTCTTCCACACCCTGAACCTGCACAGACCCCTCTGGATCCTACATCTTAGTTTGTCACAGCCTGGTTTCACGGCTCCCCCACCAACAGTAGCCAAGTCCGGTTGCCCTCACAGAAACACCCTGTGTCCCAGCCCCACCTGACAATGCCTCCCCCCATAACGGGACACTTCCCCTCCCCTCTGCCTGCTGGCCATCTCTCAGCAGGTGAAAGACAACATTTAGGTTGAAGGAGGCAGTCAAACTACACATGCACAAAGCACTATCCAGCCCATGACTTAGCTTTTGGTTCCTCTTGCCTCCTCACTCCCCACTGGAAAAATACATCTAACACTCCTTGCTTGGCTTCCAAAGAGGAGAGAACATTCAGGAAAGAGAGATGGACGGAGGGGAGGAAAAACCCCCACAAAACACACACACACAAAAGACTACACAGAAAGAAAAGGGAGAAGCAAAGACAAATACAGGGGAATTTTCTGGATTTTTGTCCCCTGACTTGCTAAAAAAATAAGCAAAGTGCACTGTTAAGTGCACAAACATGAGAAAGTACCAAACCCAGAGTGCACATGTGCACTTACAGAATTACACATTTTAAGCATCTGAATAGCCACAGATCTAATCCATCATCATCCACTAATCTATTTTCTCATCACTGACAGCAGCGCCAGATGCTTCAACAGAAAGTGCAAGAAATTCTACTGTAGGCAGACACAGAATAATCTGCTCTCCTAGAAAGTTTCCTCCAAGCCTTATTTCTCAGAGACTGGCTTAAGCTATGATGGATAAACATTTACATCTTTTCTACAGCTCTCCAAAATTGTCTCTTTAGTATTTGCAAAGTTTTTCATATTTCTGGATACTTCTGTGATTTACAGAAATTACTTTGGATCTAGACAAGTTCTGTGCTTCAAGAACACTCTAGCAAATAGTCCCCCAATCCAACTAATTATATATCTAATGAAAAAAAACAATTAACAGTCTTGAATTTTTCCATTTCACTGCATGTCTACTTGTTTTTATATTGTATGACCAGGAAAAAGGGTCTTAACTTACCTTCTCTGTACCATTCATCACACTTTTTAATATGTTAATGTGAATAAGGGATATACTCTTAAGCTATTTGAAATATAATGGCATGTAGGGCTTACAGGTGAGCAGAGCCAGTGGCACGAGCTAATGGCATTTCACACTCAGAACGGCACCAACAGAAAGCAGAAACAGGCCCTTCGTGCATGTTTTTAGCAAGCGACACGACGCTATCAATTTGTTCTTTTTTTTGTAAAAGCAAGTTTTTAAAGCTGAAAACTTTGTTCATAATTAAAGAAATTCAGCTAAAATGTTCTACATAAAACAGTTAAATAACCATTCCTCTCCACTGCCTCAAACCAAAACACTGCAGCAGCAAGAATCTGAAAGTGAAGCTGACAAATTATTTTAATTCTCTAAACTATGGGAAATACAGGGGGAAAAAACAGAGCATGAGTAATAACATCAGATTAATATCCTTTTGCCTTAGAAGCAATGTATGTATTGCTTCTAAAGCAAAAGGATAGTAATTCCTTCATATTTAATATATGTAGACACATATTTGTTTGCAATAGCCTTCAAGTTTAGGGGAGCACTTTCACATCATCGTTTGTTCTATGCCTTTCTAATAGGTTTTTTTCCATCCGCTACAGCTAAATTTATCCTACTGCCATAACTAGACACTTTAATTTACTGATGGAACTAGTGTAAAGACTTACATGCTTTATTTGCTGCATAATAGCCTTTAAATGTAAACAAACAAAGGTATGTCTATGCACCATTTTCTCAATGCATAAGAACTACTCACATCTATACCAGAACAGCTTGTACAATGCAGATCACTCCAGGGCAGGATTGTTCGCGTAAAACAAATCAGCCCAACTGGCCTAACTTGTCAATGCTTAAAACTGCCGTTTTAGGAAGGATTTTACAAACCTATCCATGGCTATCCATTTAATATACGGAAATTCAAGATAGTTGACTGTAATGACTTTTTAAACAAGACTACTGTTCACAGAGATGATTAGACAGCTAATCCGTTACAAACTTCCTGACAGGTAAGTCAGACTCTTCAGTAAGGATCTGAATGCTGAATAAGAAGAGGCCTCCATGTGAGGTGGAAAGAGCTGGGAAGCAAGTACAGGGGTGGTTGGGGAAGAATAGGAAGGTCTGGGACACAAAGCTGCCACTGCTGGGCAAACAGAGGGGCTGGTGAGCACTGAGAAAAGTGAGAGGAAAGATGACAAAGCAGGCTACGAAACTCTCTGTGGCACTTCCATAAATATATTTTCGGAAGAAGCAGGCAACAAGGCTGCATCTTGTATTTTACTTCAGATTCATGTTTAAGCATTACATTAAAATGGTTTACCGGAATCTAAAATGTTCAAAGATGAGAATAAAGTAAAATGTAGCTGTACCTGGAGTACCTGAGCAGGCCCATGGAAATGTATTAGAATAGATTAGATGACAAGAGAGACAGATAATTACAATGAATAATCTGCTATATGCAGCCAGTATACTTAATAGTGTACTAGAAAAGCACTCTTTTTACTAAAGAGCTTTAGATTCTAGATGATTTATAAATCAGAGATTTATTTACAATCTGGCCACCATCTCTGAAGCTGGTGGTGAGGGATGCAGCAAATAAGCATCTTGCTCATAGCGGTATAAAAAGTTCTCCGTTTCATTCGATTTTAAATGTGCCAATGCAATTATTCAGCTTATTCACTGGTGCTTCCTCTGGACATCAGAATTTCAAATGAAAAAAAAAAGCATTGTATCAATTGTGCCGTTAAGATACCTTACACATCTATCAGGAACTCCCTCTCCAGCATAGGGGACCTCTTGGGATAGGTCCTACTGCAGCAGACACACAAAACAATTCCATGCCTCCGTGGCTACGCTGCACCCCGAGAGATCTACAGTAAATAGCTCGTTGCCTATCACAGCTGATTTATCACTCCTCAACCTTCACCCAGGGAGGGAAAGGAGCACCCCTCTCCGCCAGCCTGTGCGGCACCCAGGGGCTCGCAGGCAGCTGTTGCCTCAGAGCCGGTGCAGAGCTCCGCAGAGGAAACGCTCAACTTCCAGATCCTCTCTAAACTCACAACTCCCACCAGGCACCGAACTGAGAAAAGGAGAACCAGAAAAAACAAACTGACTCAAACCACATGTTAGGGAACACGATGCATAGCTGTAAAGCCTGGAAGAGAAAATGTCATGGAGAAAGCAGCGTTGGGAGGACTGACCCCAGCAGCTGGAAGGGTGCCGGGCCCCGCTGGGTGGGCAGCCGATACCAGACCCCACTCACGGGCAGAGCGTGGCACCCATCCCATCCCATTCCATCGCGAGAATCCGACTCCTTTAAATGAGAGGCGATGCTTCAACAAGACAGCCTTAACAGGTGCGAAGTAAAATGAATAATTCTAACAGAAATTCAGAAAGACTGCAAGAAAATAAATAAATACAAGTGCATCTTCCCTCTCTGGAAAACCACTACCTTTTTTTTTAAAAAAAACCCTACCAGTTCTTAATGCCATGTGATTCAATACCACAAAACTTGCAGAAACCGACCCACAAGTGACTCAGATGTCTCCCTCAGCCAGACCCGCGGCGCGCAGGCGGAGGCCGCACCCCCGCCGGGCCTCGCAGCGCCCGGCCCCGGCCCCCGCGCCCCTCGCCCCGTACCTCCGGCGCCGGGGGGGCTGCCGGGGGGCTGCCGGGGGCCCGGCCCTGGCGGCGGCCCGGCCAGGCGAGCAGCGGCGAGGCGCAGGCGGGCAGCCCAGCGCCGCTGCCGGCCCGGCCCGGAGCGGCGAGCCCGGAGAGCCGGGGAGCGCTTACCTTCGCCGGCGGCCCGGCGTCCTCGCCGGCGGGGGGAGGGGGGTGCTCTGCGGGTCCCCAGTCAGCGCCGCTCCTCAGCGCTCCATGGCTCCGCCGCTCTCCCCCAGCCGGCGCTGGTAGAGGGAGCAAGGAGCGGCGGCGGCGGCTTCAGCTACCAGGGCCACCACCTGCCGGGGCTGCGCTCCGCTCCCCGCGCTGCCGGCAGAGCGCGGCGCTTCCCCTGCGGGCGCGGGGCGGGCTCGCCTCAGCCTCAGCGCCTCAGCGCCCCGCTTCCAGCCCGCCGGGCGGGGGCGGCGAGGGGCGCGCGGCGGCGGCCGGCCCTGCGGCGGGAGCGGGAGGGGGCGCGGGGCCCGCCGGAGCCCTCGGCCCTGCCCCGGGGGAGCCCAGGCCCGGCACCGCCCGCCGCGGGAGCCAGCGGGGCGGCCCCCGCCTCAGCCCCGCGGGACGGGCGGCCACGCCGGCGTTCGGGCCTCGCCAGCCCGTTTGGCCGGCCCCCCCGCCGGCGGGAAGGCGAGCGCTGAGGGCAAGCCTGCCGCACGGCACCCGGCGCAAGGCAGACAGCCGGCCTGGCGTTAGCGTTGCGTCCGCAGGGGCAGCGCGGGAGAGGAAGCAGCCCGCGCGCCTTGAGGGCTTGCCTCGGGAAGCATCGCCCTCGGCCCCCTGAGGGACGGAGCGGCCAGCACCCCCACGGCCGAGGAGCCACCGGCCCCCTGAAGGTAGGCAGCCCTGTACACTGTGAGGGGCGGCACAGGGGACGCCCCAGCACGGCCCCCTGAAGGTACACAGCCCTGTATGCTGCGAGAGGCACAGAAAGCCACACCAACATCACTTGGCTCAGGCTGGCTGACAAGCAGCAGCTTACCTTAAAGCTGGCAAAGTATCCTAAAAATGGCACACTATCTTGCAGCTGTATGCTAAAGCCACTCGCTGGTCACACCACCCCCAAACACCCATGATGTGGAAGATAAGGATAACTCATTTTATATGGTTTCGTTACGGTAGGAGCTTCTGTTTGATCCTAAGAGCGATGCAAGATCCTTGGGCGTTTGATGTCTTTATCAAAGGCCAAGTTTCTGGAGTAATGATGCGAAGAACTTAGTTCACATTTTACAAGAGGAAGTTTCTAGTCTTCCCAACTGAGGAGCAGCATGTGGCTTAAAGAACCCACACCAACTCCCAACACCTCAGAACACAAAAATAGAGTGCATTCATTATAAAGCCTTTTAAATTAAGAGTTAAACTTGCTATTTGTGGATGACACACAGACCCTTGTTTTCTTTCCCAGGGATTAATGACTACAGCCTCTGGAAACTGAACAGAAGGCTGCTTTGTTACAATTCTTGATCAAGTATGATCCCATACCCTTGTATCCCACAAATGCACAGTGCAGACCCTACCAGATCTTGATAAACCAGTCTTTATGCAGTGCAGTGTAGAAGAACAGTATTGAATGAAAGTTTTGTACCACAATCATAAACAGGAAAAAAAGGTTGTCTGTATAGCTGTTCAGTTATGCTATGGTAAAACTAAGAGTTAATAACTGCTCGAGAGATTTCTATAATTTACAGACATTTATTTTTGCATACAGAAGATACAGAACTAATTATCAACAAAGTTTCTATTTCCCCCTTCCCCCCAAAAAAGGGCAAATTTATTTCTGTGCATGTAGTGTAAAAAAATTGTAAGACTGCTAATACTTTAATTCAAATTACAGTTTTAGGTATATACTGTATTTCCTTCATTACTTCATACTGCAAGCAAGGGTACAGAAGGCAGCCTCCATGAATACAGATCCCACAGTGCCAGAATTTTTGAAGCAACTTAAAAGCATTTCTCTAGAACGTTTTGCACTGTTACAACTTGCAACTCATCCTTCCCTTTGCCAATAAACTACCACTCCCAACATTTCGTAGCCTATCACGTCTGAAGTCCCCAAAAAGAAAGATTTGCACTACTATCTCTTCCCAACATCATGGTTGGATGTGGAACTAAGGATGCTTACATTTGGTCACAGGAGCTGACCTTTATCTCACACAAAAGCAAGACACCAGAGGTTGGGGCAACGGGGATGCCAGCTGAATTTCAGCAGAAACGGGAGCTATCACCTTACAGAGCAGCCAGCTAGGCTTTTGCCTCTGTGGCTGCCTGCAGTTCCTGCAGAGGAAGGGCACTTGGTACCACATCACTTTACTAAGCAGCTGTCCGGGGATAATTTGCCCTGGTGCAAAGCAACAGTGGCCAAAGCAGCCTTTGCGGCAATGCATGGCAGGAGCCCTGCTTGAGACGGAGCTGAGCCTCAGGTCAGGATGGCACTGTAGGTCTGAAGGTTCTGTGGTGTCTTACAGCCCCATACACTCCCTCACGGGGATGGACACGTACTGATCCGCACCAATATACAGGCTTGCCCTGCCCCAAGCCTCATCCTTAGGTAGAGAACACCTTTGTTCTGTCATGCAAAGGGTGTGCTTTTGGGAAAGAATATGGCACACAGGTCCCAACTGCCTCCAGAAGAGGCAAGTGAGACCAGCACCAGATCTAGTCTGACCTTCTGTACTTCATCGGTCGTTGCAATTCACCAGCTTCCTCCTGTTCGGTATTGTGTATTTGACTAAAGTTTGTCTCCCAACATCACCCAGCCTGGGTCAGAAGATAAGGCAGAGGTCACCACTTAGCAGTCAGTGAGCAACCAGAGGAACAGGCAATAAAAAGTTTACTTACCGCTCCAATTTGAACTTGTCTGACTTCAGCTTTCAAATAGTACTTCTTCCACCCTCCCTGCCTAAACCAAAAATTTATATTTATTACATGCTAATCAAGTCACTGCTTAAGCTACTTTTTGGTAAGTCAAGTAGATTGAGCTCTTCAAATTAGTCATACATGGTGTTTTCTCCCCTCTTCAAACGTTTTTACAGTTTTTGCTAGGCCTCTCAAAACATGCCAATACCTTTTACAAAATTGGGGCTGCCAAACCGTTTGTATCATTTCAATACCATGGAAGAGCAGCAAGTAGAAACAAGGTGATTCTCCCCCTCCCCATATGCTGCCTTGGTCAGCAAGTCATGTAAGACATCTGATCACGAGTCCGGTGTGCAGGGGTGTTAAACTTTGTGAAACTCCATAGAGATTAAATCTAGAATCTAGGGAAGCGTTGCCAAACCTGAGGTGGTCAACCCTTCTCTAGATTCTAGATTTAATCTCTGTGATTTAGGTTGAGGCAAATCCTTGATTGTTGGCTATGGAGTATTTAGGAGAGTTGTCTCTTAACCGCAAGCACCGAACATACATGAGTTATGGCAGGACACAAAATTCCCAACGGCTAAAAGAACCCCCTATCTTCTAGAGTACAAGGCCAAGAAAATTAAAATCTTACTCTTAGTCCCCCACAGCTTTCAGGCAGCACATACTAGCTTTTTAACTCCCTGGCAACAAGAAATACCAGTAATCCCGATTCAGTCAACAATTCACAAACACTGGTGAAGTTTCAAAGCCAAGTAACAGAGAGCAGTGTCTCACCCTGAGGGGAGGAGGACCTGGTTGTTACTGCTGCCTGTTAGCTTGCAGCAGCAACCTCAAATGATGCTCCTCTCTTCACAGCGCTCTGGTTTTCTGACATCCTATTGGAAACTTGAATACTGGCAGCTGATACAGGGAGGATAAAATTAAGAACCTGCTTAGAGGTCATGCTGTGATTGTATCACAGGCTGTGTTATTCTTACCTTCCTCTGCTGAATCTGCCAAGTCAACTTCAAGAAGTCATCCATTGCATTAAGATATTCCACTGACCCTGAGCACTCATAATCTGCACTAGGACTGAACGCTGGAAGGCTTACTGTTCTTACACCGCTGTACTGATATTTACCAAATACCATTCATGAGCACAAGTTTTTCAGCATCAGGAAACTCTAAACATCCTAAAGGACTTAATATCCACAAATCTGAGTGATATCCTGCCAGTCCGTGAGAAGGTTACGGACAACTTGCACTGACCAATACTGTATAATCAAGGCCTTCATCATTGCCCACAGGCATCTATTTCCCTCTCAGACACACAGTTGTCTGGCAGATCCTGAAGGTTCCTGCTTGTGGCACATCTGGTTATCCAGCTACTGTTCATGGCCAAACCATTTCCTGCGAGAGTCCACAGAGAAGCTGCCCAAAGGCCACCTCCAAGTGCACCTCTCCTAAAGTGATACAGCTTGGCACAAATTTAGGCAAAGGCATAGAGATGAAGCAGTTTCATTGGCAGCGATGAATTACTCTCCTTCTCTCAGTAGGTAGGAGGCAGGCATCTGTTCTCATTCTCCAGAGTCACTTCATGCTTAAACTTTTAACCCTGGCATCCCACTGCCTTCCACACAGGAACTGGCAGGATAATACACTCCAAGGCTTTGAATGCTTTCTGAAGGGGGGCATCTTTCACAGCGATGGGACAGTGTTCCTCCACTGCTGGGCCTCTTGCTTACAAGGGCCCATACCAGGCAGTGGACAGACACTTGACGGTGCCAAACACTCAAGTGCCAACAACAAGGAGATGATGCACAAGCGGTCAGTTCAGGCAGTAACTCGGGAATATCTTTGGATGCATTGTTGACACTGAGCTCCCACTTGCCAGTCTTAAGTAATGCTTCTCATCATCTCCAGGTGACTTCTTACCATTTCTGTCCCATTATGGTGTATGATTCGATTGCGATTTTTCATGCTCTCATCACCTCCCAGTTGAAGTACAGATACATGGTGCAACTGGGAAGGCAGCTCACAGCGCTTCAGAAACTCAAGCTAGTATACAGGACAGTGCAGAACATCCCCTTAGCAGCACCAATGGTAACCATCCTGGACTCTAGTTCCCCACAGAACAAAATCAAATGCAGGGTTTTTACCTTCCTAATCCTCCATGCTGCAAGCCCACCATAGCCAAAAGGCTGCCCAGTAAGATGAAGAGTGTTGCTGGCACCGTCACTGCTGGTCAGCGGAGGGATGGCACAGCTTTGTGACCAGAAAGTAGAGCTCTTGGGACCACATCTGAGGTTATGGAGTGAACCAAGAAGTAAACCTCATTAATGTGTCACCAATTATTGCTCCGTGGGACATGTACAATTCCTGGGCATTGCTTTCTCTACTATAAAAATAAAAAAAAACCCCACAATATAGATGTAAAAGAGGATGGGGAAAAAGTCCCACTTACCAAACTAAGACACTATTGCATCCTCTTTTTCCTGAGGAGACAGAAGACAAATAACCTGGCAGATGTTATTTTGCTTAATGCACTCAAATACTTTGGCAATAAATGTGGTAGGAGAGCTTGTACAGAACAGAATAAATTGCTTCAGTGAAATACTGTCAAAAAAGTAAAAAGATATGTTGCCTATTAAAATAGAAAGGGAGTAAAAGCAAATGTGTTTTGGATGAGGTTTGCTGGTATTAGCAACACTAAAAATAAGGGAAGCGAAGGGAAACGCAGCCTTTACTGCCAAAAGAAAAAGGAAAGTTCTTCTGCCTAAGGTGAAATTACTTCTTTTCCCAGTCTCTTTGCTGGTTGGTTAGTTGGGGAGGCACCATGAAGGACATCACTGGCAGAAAGGCTTCCCAGTTCCTGTGCCCCCCACCCCTCCCCAAAGGGGCAGCACAGCCCCAGAACTTCCACTGAGAAGACAGTTCCCATTTTGTGGTATTTTGCACAATCTTCTGGTTTTGTTCTTGGTTTGTTCTACCCCCTCCCCTCCAAAACTGCTTTTCTCAGAGAGGACCAGGAGGAGATTTCCTAGTACTGCCAACACCAAGCAGAGAAGACAACCAGTACCTCCCCCCACAATTGTCTTCTTTCCTCTGTGCCCTCAGTTCATTAAACCCAGATGGCTTTGTCATCTTCCCTCCTCTTCCATAAAGGTCTTGGTACTAGAGAAAGAGGGAATTCAGGTGAAAACCGATGGGAGGCTGCAGAGAGATGAATAGGACAGTATGGAAATCAGGGAAGGAAACAAACACCCTAAATACTGTAAGAAATCAATTAATTCATTGGGCAGAACTAATGAATGTTTGTGCTCCCATCTCTGTCCTTCCACTGCAGCTCAAATAACTGAAGAAGCTCATATACATCAAACAGAGGGGAATTAAATGTGGTATAACAGAGGCTGTGCTCCTGTGATCAGGCAATGAGATTTACCCTCCACATTTAATATCAGAAGTAGAAGAATTCTTGTCTTTGCTTTTAAAGGAAAGACTGAGCAAGAGCAACAAGGCGTAGGGCAGACACTCCGTCCCTGCTTAGCTTCCTTGCAATATTATTAGAAGCCTACTTGTGAGAAATGCATGAAACAGTTAACTGTGCTGTGAAGGATGCACTTCCTATCCCTTCAAAAGTTCATTTGGGAGGCTGTTAATAAGTCTTTTCACTCTCACAAGTGGATGACAAGGCTGCTGTTGATTCCCAAGTCATGCATATAAACAGATAAATATAGCAATCCAGGCAGCCCTACCACCCAACAGACTAGCTTCCCTAGAAAAGATCAACTAGCTTTCCGTATGAAAAGGGTCGCAGCTTACTAAACCGCTGAAGCTCATTTTATTAGTTTTAAAATCCTCTAAAATGCAATGTAGTTTTTAAACATAGTGTACTTCTATGCAGCCCTAAAGCAAAGCTGAGGATGGCATGCAAACACAGGAATTCCTTGTTTAATAAACAAGCATCCAGCTGTAGCCTGCAGCAGTCGGGACTTCAGGAGACTGGAAGCAGTGGTGACATAAGCCAATGAGGGTAATTCCATGGATGATTTCTCCTTCAGAAATAAGTTTGAAAACCAGAATATTTTTGTTGAAGACAACAACATTTCAGTGCAGAAGTAACATCACAGCACTTTCTGGGATGCGAGGCTGAGATGGCTGACTCCCATTTTCCTCTGTACGCTGGGCTCTAAGAGGCGTCAGGGAACAGTTCACCCTGGGGCATCATCACAGACACTAGCTTGGAAGCACTGTGCGCCCTGTAAAATATACTTAACGGAGCAGAAAAAAAAATAATCAGCAGGAAGGTGGGTTATTTTGTGCCCTGTTTTGGAAAATCTGGGTGTTCCCATTGATTCGGTTCGAGGGTCAACAGCTTTTGTAACAGGCCCAAGAGGTACCACCTTAACCTTGCCTGCAAGGGACCAGGTACTGGTTTTAGCAGGGGGAACAGGACAAGACCATTTCTTTTCAGGCAAAGTATTCAGAAAGAAAAAAGCTTGTGTCACTTAGCCAGTTCTATAGCTTCTCTACAGCCTTGGTTGTGTACAGCTATCAGTGCATGCACTTTACTCCTCTTCCTCCACCTCAGCCACCCAGTATGTATTGACAATTCTGTCAGGCAGAGCTGATTCATTCGACTGAGCCTTTTATGAATATCTAAATCCCTGAGAGGGTCAAAGTGGAAATTGGTGGTCAGGGTCACAGCTGACACTTTCAGAGAAACCTGCTGGGGAATAATTCTAATCCTCACAGTGAGGACTCACTGGCTGGCAGCCTAAAACCCAAGTATTGATGCATCCAGCCCAGTTTATAAAACTGTAGGAGGGAGGGCTGGTCTGTTGGCTGGATGTTGACGAATTCTGTGAAAAAAATAGCTGCTAACAATATTCTTCAGCTCTTGTCTTGCGTAACAGCTAAGGCTGGAAGGTCCTTGTATTTTACGAAGGAACCAGCTAAAATTCCATCTAATCAACTAATCTGATCACAGGTAATAAATGTAACAGATAAGAAATTAAGTCCTGACATTAAAGCTAGCATACTTCATTGTTGGGAAATATTTGATTTTGTAAAGTGCCAGTAATCCATCCACTTAGCTTAATGGAACATTAATCTTTTACATGGAATAGGAAAATAGGCTTACTTTGAAACAAATATTAAAGGCCCAACACTACTATGAAACAGGTTTAAGATCATTTACCCTAAACAGACAATTTCAATGGAGTTTCAACCCACTCTCTCGGCAGGCCTCTCTACATCAACCATGGAGATCCCTAGTGATGATTCTTGCATATCCAGCTCTCCGTAGAAGAAAATAACACTTCTGCAAGTTATACCTTAAACTTGTTCAGCTATCAAAACCCATCTGGACACAGCCCTGTGCAGCCTGCCCTACCCAACCCTGCTTTGGGTAGGAAGGTGGACTAGACTATTTCTGTAAGTCCCTTCCCACCTCCGTTATTCCATGATTCTGTTCACACAGTACTATTTCTGGCAGGATATTTGCAAATCACCAGCCCAAGCTGGGTATATGATCATCCAAATAATTTATTCTACATACCATTTCCTTAAAGCTGCTTAGAAGAAATCATTTTAAGCAATCTGGAAAAAAACCCCAAACCCAGCTATTGCAACTTAACACATTTAAGCCCATTTTGTTCTAACACAGACCTTGCTACCTTACCATTTACTCCAGGCAGACTTCCAAGCCTCCATCCCAAGGTCTGGGCTCAGCGGTGCCCTGGCTGGCTCAGGTCCAGTGACAGTAACTGGAGGAGACACATCCCAGTGATAGTAACTGGAGGAGGAGACGCATCCTAGCGATGGCTAGGCAGGTCCATCCCGCAGGCAGGGATCGAGAGAGTCCATGAACCACATGAAGGTGCAATAGAGCCACAAAGTGCTTCTTCAGCACAGCCCAGACTGAGCTTAACTAGAGCCCCTGGGCAGGGGTGGGGGCCCCAGGTGATGCTGCTCAGGGCCCTCCCTTCTACTTCTCACATGTGCCTATGCCTTGCAAAGTGATTTTTCTCTCTTTTGCTCCCAGGAAAAATGTCAAGAGCCACATCAGGGTTCCTCTTTATCCTAAGCATGAGGCATGTACAGCAGGCTCATCCCACCTTTTGCACTGCTGGATGTAATGGAACAGGTATTTCTTCCATAGACTTTTGCCGCCCTTTTCTGGTCTTGATCTGCAAGTCTGAGTCTGGGTAAATGTCTGTGAACTGGGCTGTGACACTTCATCTTTGAAGTCCATAAGGTGTCTAGATGACATGTCCCTACCACTTCACACTTCCTTCCTTCGGCTCTTGACGTGTTTTGATCAGCCCTGAAGAATGCGTGGCTCCAAACGGCCTGCGCAGGGCTGCAGTGAGGTTGGTACAGTGCAGCGCTTTCCCTGAGGTAAATCAGCAGCAGGATGAACACTGGCTCTCAGCACTCCCATGTTTCTTGTCCCTTTTTCCAGTTCTTCATCTTGACTAATGACATCATTCCCCTTAGGACTCACAGTCTTTTGATGGTTTGAGCCAACGTTCTGCTTTTCTCTTACAGGTCACTATACTTGGTAAATAGGGCACAGAACAGTTGTAGCCGTCCGCTGTAACTGTGTCCTCGGGCTTGCTCAGTGCTGTGCACAGACTGCCAGCACCCATTACTATCATCAACCTTCTTTACAAGGTGACTTTCTTCACTCCTCTTCTGCAGCTCATCTCCAGCTTGGTCTGCAGCACAAGGTTTTTTTGCACACACACACACACCAGCTCACAAATCCAGAGTGCAGACCAGGGAAAGCTGCACCTCACACATGAACATCTGAAGTCTTTGGCAATCCACAACCACCAGCAGAAGGACTGCGTGGACACGCAGTATTTGCAGAGCAGCATCAGCCGTTGTAGCCCAGCCTTCTCTTGGGGGACTGCTCTGTGTCAGCGCAGTGACACCTGAACAACTGTGCCTGGTCTATCAGCAGCACTGGCTACAGATGGCAGCTACACGATCTGCAGGGTTCATCTGGTAAATGCACAGGGAAATGATTTTTCTGCATGTCAGGAGGCTTACAAAGGTCTTATTTAGCTTTCTTGTTTGCATCTAGTTTTTTCGCTAGATTTAGAAAATCATGTCCGAAAAACGTATCTAATTCAGTCAGGGTACAACTCCACTAACATAACCAATTTTACAAAACAATTCATTTACTAGGCTCAGCTAATTAACATCAGCTCTCTAAAAGCATACCAAAGCAGCAGCCATTTAGTCTTTAGACCCTAATCGTGTGGGGGTTTTTTTGAGTGTGAAAAAGGATCTCAAATTGACAAGAAAAGTTCCCCTGTCTTTTGCACACTCCCTTTTGCCTACAAAAAACGGCAATTTTTTAAAACAACAACGAAACCTCCTATGTTTTAGCCTGACCATAGCTGATCCAACAGAAAGAAGTTAGAAGAAAACAAGATGAAATAAACAACAGCTGTTTAGAGCAATGAATGTCAGCTGTATCTCTGACCACTTTAATGGCAGGCAAGACAAGATTCAGGTTGTGATCTGTGTGGCGTGTATTAAACTCAATCCTAATGCTTTGTTCTGCTCACTTACTTGGCAGCAGTGGAAATACACGCTCTCTGAAGCCCCCCTCTATTTTCCCATAGATTCAACAGTAGCAGAGTGGAATGCTAAATACAGGACCAGCTGGTTTATGTCTGCTGGTGATGGAGTAAGCAGGCTGGAGGGTTTTAGCAATGGGTTCTGAAGGTGCAGGGTCAGCTTAGAAAATGTGGGGTAAAATCTCTTCTTCTAAACCCATGCTATCTGCATCATCATCAAAGCAGAATTTTTCCTTCCTTTGCTCACGACAGCCGGGCGGGCTGTGAAGAGCTTGTTCCTTGCTGGCGTTCGGCCCTCCTCGTCTGCCTCAGACACTGACGCTAGCCTGGCTTGCGTTTCTGGGCACTGTCACCACTTAATGGCTCTGGGCAGCAGCGTGAACGTGTCACAAAACAGACCTTGCACTGAAATATATCTTTAGATGTGCTGAATTCAGATCTCTGCGAAAGCTAGTGCAGTTTTAACCTTGCTAATGCAGCAACGTAGGAGCAGCTGCTTCAGCTAGATAGCTCCAAGTGGTTTAGAGAGCAATCTATTAAAACCCCAGATAGGAAATTGGATGTTAGTCATCGCAGAGTGATAAAGACAGGGCTCCTAATTCAATATCTATTTTCATATCCAACTGATTGGAAAAAGGGGACCCATAGTTATAAGACACGAAACAAAACATTGTCTGTACTTTCAGAGCATGTCTCAGAATCCCATGGTTTGAAGACAAAAGGAAACGCAGCAAACACCTTCATATTAGATAGAGTTGTAGGAAGAAATCTCCCTGCAGCCATCTTTCCTCCTGCTCCAGGTGGAAGAAATTGCCTGGGTGTGCGGGACAGTGGGCAGTGCAGAAAGGGAGCTCAGGCCCGAGCCCCCCAACAGGACACTCCCCTGGCCCTGGAGCTGAGGAGCAAGACAGTCCCCACTCCATAAGGAGCAGCGGCCGCACAGCTCTTCAGCTGGTGTTTTCATGACCACACAACTGAAAGCAGAGGGATGGCAAGCTGTTCTAGCAAAACAGCAGCAGGTCTCTGCAGCTCGCTTTTGACATTAGGCAGGCAGAAGACTAAATAATTATTTCACTGCCAGGCTTTTCTTTTCCAGATCTTTAATCATCATTGGAAGCTTGAAGTAAGTCTCTGAGTGTTTCTTTCCAGCACAAGTTCAAGCCTGCGCTGTGTCTCCTGCTGTGTCTCCCAGCGCTGCCTTGCCAGTTTTGATTTGGGAGGATTAACAGTGAGTCTGTTCCTTGGCTTTCCCATCACATCCATTCTTCTTTGCAAAGTGACACAGCTGACAAGCAGTTGGTTTCAATATTGAAGTGAGTTTCTCTGCTGAGAAGCAGCTTTGTAAAAGTAGCACCAGAAAGTTTTGTGTTTGTTACTTGTCCTTAATGCTGTGCTCAGGTTTAAAGACATAAATGGATGGTTTAAAAGTAATTTTCAGGTATGGGAAATGAGCTTCATTTGCATTCGGCAACAACCCATCTAGGACTATGCCAAGAGGCGCTGTGCTTTGCTGGTGGTAAGAAAGGCAAGACAAGACGCTCTAATTACAGCTGAAATAGAAACAGAGGTGTGCGCTGCCGTGACCTTTATCGTACACAGGCTCCACACAGCCCAGACCTTGCTGTCCACCGCTTTTCATCAACATTAAAAGCCCCCCAGGATCTCCTTTCCTCCCTCTCTCCTCATCATTTGTTTTCCCATTCATTCCCGAACAGCAGGACACTGCATTATTTCATAAGCCATCAAGACTGATTTTCAGATCTCCTAGGGAGAGTTTCTCAGTGCCTTTCCCTGCTTTGCTGATGACAGCTCTTGCATAAGAAGCTCCTGATGGGTAGTAATTAATTAGAGTTTCACACAGATAATTCACTTTTCTTTTGTTTAGGATAATCAATGAACAGAATGACACCTGCCAAAACCGAGCGGTTTTCCATCCACAAGGGTGCTGCGTATTTCCAGTTTGGCTCTTCTTGAAAGGAAATTATTTTTGCGGGTCCTTTTGGTCTTCCTGGGGCTGCGTGCCAGTAGCGCAGTGCTCTATTGTGAGAGCCACAATGCTGCCACCGCGCCTTTGTCAGTGGCAGCGTCTGGCCACGGGGTCGGGGGCTGAAATCTCTGTGTTTTATTGTTGCACATCAGAAAAATCTGTATGCACACCAGGACCCACGGATTTCGTTCAGGCCTTGACAAAATTAACTCCTGCTGCTTTCTCAGCAGAAGGAAAACTGGAAGAATGGGGTCTTCCGTCTTACAGAAGTTCACACCAGAAACCTGCATTTTAATTACTTTTTCTGCAGTAGAGAACACGTAAACTGGAATATCCACAGCAAAATCACAGCCTGGGCAACTGTTTGAAGCAGGTATTGCTCATTTCTGTGTTTTTAAATCACCCCCTTGACGCGCTGGCAGTGCTCTGAACGCAGCCCAGGGTGCTGGGGGACGACTCTGTCACAGGAGCACAGGGCTGGCTCACAGCCAACTCAGGACCCCCAAGTCTTTCACTGCTTTCCAGCCCCTTGGCACCCATCCTGAACTGGTGCTGCTGCTGAGGGGGGTGTGTGTGTGATTCCCCCCAGTGCAGGACTTTGCCTTTTTCTTTGTTGCAACTTCATGAGGTTCCTGTCATTTCTGCAGCCTGTCCTGGTGTGTCAGGCACTCCTCCATCCCCGAGCACTCGTTCGATGGGACACGAGGTGGTACAATGGAGCTGCTGAGCTCTTGCAGAGAGAAATGGGGTCTCTCCTGCTCTGCACAGACCTGAAGGCCAGTAGCTCCCTGATGGGCTAAAGGCTCTTGCAGAGTCTGATGAGGCTGGCAATTTTCTTACATAAAGAAGTTTTTTTATCATAAAACAGTCACTGGGTCAGCACGCTGAGATTTAACCAGACAGAGCAGGTCTCACTGGTAGCAGCAACAGAAAGTCAGACCCTGTGTCTCAGAGAGGTGTGGGGTGTGGGGATGCTCAGTAAGGGGCATCTCCTCTGCCCCTCGCCAGCAGTGACCCACAAAAAACAGAGCAAGTGGGCAATAGCAGGCATTTGGCTGGGGCAGTGGAGCTGCTGTGGGCACACAGGGGACATTTCTACTCTATTTGGTGACACCATCTCCCAGCCACCAGCTCCCCTGGCGCAGCCCGGTGCTGAGTGCCATGGGCTGGATCCTCTGTGGCAGGAGGTGAGGGCCATGCCCCAGCCTGGTGAACCACATCCCAGCAAAGAGGAATCAAGGAAATTAAGTGCAACATCTGTGCAGAAAAGAGGTACAGAAATAGCCGTTGGTGCTCAGCAGCTTGGCCCCAGCTGGTACCCGCAGGTTAATTTACCGAACTCACCAGGGAATGGAAACCTGCCTGAGGCTGGTGAGCGCCTGCTTCACCAGATCTCACCTGCAGGTCTTCTAAACATAAACCGTGGGAAGGAGGAAGACAGCGCCCTTACAGAGAGCGTGCGTTACCCCCGTAACTGCAGTGCATCCTCCAAAGCCACCGCGCTCTGGCCATAGCCTGTCATGTTGCCGTCTCCCCACACGTGTCAGCAGGGATAATTTGCGTTAGTGATAGTGGTAGCTTACTGCAGTACAATATACTGCAGTATAATAAAGTAGAATAATAAAACCAGCTGCATTGTGTAAAACATTATTACTCAAAATATTCATGTAACTATAAAAAGACACTCCAGAAGTGCATCATACTGTAGTATTTCTTACAGACAACCATAGAAATCTCCAAATATTGATACTTCTCCCCCAGCACATGTTGGTTTTGGTCTTGGTGGTTGTTTTGGTTGGTGGGTTTTTTTTACAGATTGATGCAGAAAAAACTCCTGCCTCCCCATCCTCATCTATCATTGGCCACCCCAGTCAGAGCAACTTCCCTGGTCTGGGCAAGCACAATGGCAGGTGATGCAGAGAAAGGAGGTAGATGCAAATTTCAGTACTTGCCCATGGAGGTGTCAGGGAGACAGTGGCTATAAAAGAAATACCTGAAGAAGTAATTTTACCTATTCTGTGTTTATTTAAAGGCAAACCCCCCACAAAACCACAAGAAGATAGCTATACATTTCTTAGGATAAAAAAACCCAACATTCAGTGTTTTCATTGCTTGCCTCCATTGGTCCCTTTTCCCCTCCCACATCCAGCTGCAAATCCTGCTTGCATCACAGGACTTTTCCTTACGTGCTCAGAAATAAGTGATCCGCTGATCCTCCACGCTCCCCAAGACAGAGGGGTGCCCCCCCAGGCTCTGTGCTGCCCACAGGGATGGGACAATTCCCAGCAGGCAGAGCCCAAGTGCAAAGCAGGACTTCGCAGTGCAGAGCAGGCGAGTGCACAGTGTGCTCAGCTGGCTGAAGGGCAAAGAAATTCCCAAGGGCTTGCAGAATGAAATAACTCAGGGTGGGGACATGGAGGATCCTTCCCCATGCAGCCCCATGCTGGGCAGTGGCAATGGCAGTGGAAGGGGAGATAGGGACAACCTGGCTCCCCTGGGACTCGGTGGCTTTTCAGGGCGCTCGAGGGCTCCGTGTTGCTATTTCTGTCCCAAAATGGGCCCAAACTTCGTGACGGGTGAGGGAGCTGCTCACCAGCTGCTCACAGCGGTGCCTTTGTCAGCTTGTTCTGAATCACACAGACACCTTGCAACATCTCATCGCAGGAGAGTGAGAGTATTTTGCTCAAAGCAGGGAGGGAGACACCAAAAACCAGCGCGGGCACGGAGCCGGTTAAGTGTGCCAGCTGCGCTGACCCAGCTGGGATCAGGGCAGGGACGTGGGCAAGAAATCTGCTTTTCAAATCAGTTAGGCCTGCAAGGCAGCCACAGAAAGAGCGGGTGTGTGAGCACCAAATGAGCCAGATTGTAGAATTGTGGAATCGTTGAAGTTGGAAAAGACCCTTAAGATCATCCGTCCTAGTAAAAGTGGGGCCCCCCGCCCCCGATTCCTCTGAGCTCTGCCCTGCAGCCGGCTGCGCAGCACGGGGCACTGCAGGACAACAGTACGTTGTGTTCCGAGAGCCAGCCGATAGAAACGTTATATGTTATACAGCAACTCCGGTCTCTTCAGGTCCAGGTCCAGTAAACTGTGAAGTGAAACTCTAAAGTTTTTCCCAATTTAAAAACCAGAGGGTGGGGATGGAGCTAGTCAGTGGGGAATCCCGGGGGACAGGACTAACCTGGCTAGGCAAGGGCTTGCTACAGCAGGCGAACACCTATTCAACAGTAACGTTGACAAGAAACATTTTATTCACAAAAATTATTACGAAATTACTCTGACACTCTTAGAAAGTGGTGTTTCAAGTTACACTCTTATCAGAGGGAAATAACTACTGTAAATGCTCCAACAAAGCAAGCCACATACAAGAAAGAAATTAGTTCACAGTTTATGCCAGGGGAAAAGAAAAACCCCAACCCTGTTTTACTGCAGACTTCACTGACTGCTGATCGCACGGCTCAGCGTCTCGAAGGCAGGCTAACACCCTGCACGCACAAAACACAAAAACTGAAAAGAGGTTTCTTGTTGCTTCATACATCAGTTGCAGTTTAAATAAAAAAAAAGGGGGGGGGGGGCATTTAACAGCTGCAAGTGATATGTAAAACAGACACATTTGATTACTTTTCTTAGACAAATGAGCTATACTGCTGAATGCTCTTCAAAATTAATTTGCAAGAGCTTAATATTAGGGCTTAGTCTGTGCTTCAGAAGCTGCACATGGTTCCTCCTAATTGCTTGTCCAGTTTAAAGTGAAAAGGCCTTCCCTGGTGGATGTGGAGCCATGGCAAAAACACTTCATCTCGCTGAAAAATGACCAGCTTTACTGGGAAGTAACGCTGGGTTATTTCTAGCCAAGGCATATGGATATTCACGGCGAAGCATTAAGAGTTTCACTATTAGGAGCAAATGGGAACTATGCTGGGTTACTCCTGCAGCCGAGCCGCAGGTTCAGGGTGGCACCACGCCCCCGGGGATGCTCCAAAATGCATTTCTGCAGCGTTTCTCTTCCCTCTCCATGCCACAGGGCAGGTGAATCCCTTCAGCACCGAGCCCAGGAGCAGCCCTGGCTGGAGGGAACCGTGTCAGGCCAGAGATGAAGATGAAGGTCATCAGCCAAAAGCCATTTTGCCCCCGGCGATCCTCTTCCCCTGATGCAGGTCACCGCCTGACCCCATTCCCTACTTTCTCCCTGTTTCTTGGCAGGGACTTCCCAGGTCTCTTGCCAAGATGGAGCTGGAGCCCAGGAGACACCAAGCGTGGACTCCTGGCTCTGTTCCATTTCAGACCGCTTAGAGCACACAGCTCCTGGTGCAATCCTCTCCTCCCAGCCCTTCACTGGGGGAAGCAGCCGTGCCCAGTGGCACCCGCTGCCTCTGTGGGCCGTCGGTCTGCGGTGGGGGGCAGGGCCTGCCTCCCATCTGGCTACAGCAGTCCAGCTGCCAGGAAAAATCTTCCTTTGGGAGATTATTACAGCAGTTGTTCTCCTCTGATAACCCTAAAGATGTCATAGTGTATTTAAATTTCCCTTCCATAGGAAGTGTGCCTGAAAGAGGGTTGTGCTTGCAGGTGTAACTGCTGTAGGGCCCTTGGAGTTCCTGTGGACTTAATAACCTTGTACGTGCTCTTAAAAATCCACAAACTCACTGCTAGCACGAGCAGAGTTCCCTCGACGTGGGTGGTGGTGTCCCCGGCACATCAGGGGGAACCGAGTCTCAGATCTCCAACAGCCACAGCCCAACCGCTGGCAGAAGAGTAGCCGCCCGGCACATGCAGCCAGCCCAGGGCCCACTGCGCCTGCCCTGCTTGTGGCACCGACCGCCAGACACGAGGCCACCCAGCGGAGTCGGGAGGGCTGGCTGCTCACAGCTCCACAGGGAGAACCACCCTGAAAATTACCTTACAAACCGCCTCTGCCCAGGCACTGCACCTGCCCATCGCTGTCCGGCCCAGGTATAAAAAAACAGGGTTTTGCTCCTGCGTGAAGCACATGGATCAGCTGCTGCGTGAAAGGAGACCACTGCAAACACCGACGGGAGCAGCTCAGCTGTGCTACACGAACATATCAACCCGAGGCTGAGGGGAAAAACTAATGGTGAGAAAAGGCGGCAGCCGAGCGACCCCAGCTCTTCGCTTCCTCTCCCACAGGCCGGTGCTGCTGCAGGAGCGGCCACAGCTGAAACCGTAAGCAGAGAGCAGGGCAGACGGCAGCAGATGGTGGATTCAGGATATGCAGATCTTGGCTTTGCACAAGAGCCAAGAACGGTGAGGAGCGGGATTGAATGTCCATTCAACACGGATGGAAATGCCAGGCTGAGAGGCAGTTTCAGGAAGTATTTATTGAATAAACTCGTACAGCTGCCTCCTGCCCTTCCCTGCGGGCTGGGACCCGGGGTTACCAGCACTATCAGAAACCCGGGGACTGCACACAGGGCACAGCGGTTGCTTCAGAGAAGGCACACGGACACTGAGGGATCGCACTGCTGCGGCCACAGTAATTACACATCTTTCCTTTTTGCTGGAGCAGAAATCAGCCGGTGTTTACAGTAGTTTTACATTCACAGTGGGGAGTTTTGTAAATACCAGATCAATTTGTTTTTCTGAGGAGCACCACTTGCTTGGCCATTGGGAAAAAGCCCTGAGCAGGACGGCAGAGAGGCACCCAGGAGGACAGCCCGGACCCCCAAAGGTGCCTGCACCCAGGTACCTCCCACAGAGGACAGCCTGTCTGCACGCCTGCTTTTTAACAAGGCAACGCTCGAGCCCAGCGGCAGGCACGGCAGCAGGCACCGCAGCACGCCCAGGCTGCAGACGCTCTCCTGCCACCAGCTCTGAGGCCCATCGGAGTCCCGCACCACAGCGCACGGTCACTCCTGCCTTTTCCCGGGAAAGCCTTCAGTGGGTCACGCGGCGGAGCCCTCCCGCGCCGAAGCGTGCTCCTGTCCTTCCTGAGTTACTGGGTAAGGACTTTGTACAGTAAAATCAATGTGAGCTTTCATTTCTTGAGACAGCTGATCTTCAACCGCAACTAAAGAATTTTTCTAGATGCTGTAATTACGGAAATCCAAACCTCATGATGAACTATGTGTTTATTATTCCAGTCTGCAGAGAACCGCACCACCCTTTTCCACATCCCAGCGATTCCCTAACCACATCCCGACACGAAGTTCCAGCGGACGCGGCGCTGCAGGGGCAGCAGAAGGGGAGTCCCTCCGGTTATACCAGGGCAGCAGCCACATCTCCATAGCTCCCATTAGCTCTGCTCCCCACGGTGGCCAGAGAAGGCTGGTGTGCAGGAATCAAGGTCTTCCACCCTAGCCGGTGCTGCCCCGCAAGGGATCCCCGTGGCGTTAGTGGGGTGGGTTTGGGGGGGCAGCGGGCCTACAGGAGCTGCCCCGCATCTTCCTGCTTCAGGAGGTGTTGGATCTGGTGGACAAACAAACCATGAGGAGAAGCAGAATCCAACACCCAGCTCTGTTCCCTGGGCACTCTCGGGCCGCTGGAGGTTGTGCCACATCAAGTTAACATGCTGGCAGGAGTGAATTTCTTTTTTCAGATGAATGCTAAGCCCAGCATTCACCAGGGTGCTAACACAGCTTTACTCCTGGAACTCTATGGGAACGCTCACGTTTCTCCCTACAGCCTCCAACCACATTTTCAAGTGACAGAAGAGTTTTGACAACGAACACAAAACATGTTGTAATTCCCCCGCCATACAGAAACAAGTCCATTAGATCTGTCATATGCAACATCCAGAAACAAACCCGCCAGCACCAGCCAGGTTAGCAGCTTGCTTGAGAAAAAGCAGTGGGCTCATCCGTAACACTTGTCTTAAATTCAAGGTGGAGACAGATACTCGCTTTGGTCCCTTCTGCTCCGCAGGATTTCTTTCACAAATATTAGTGCTTCCACACTGCTCCTGCCATTCCCTATTGTTGCTGGGGTTTGCCCTTTTGTTTTTAATTGCCTGTATAAGTTTTACATAAATTTAGTTTTGGAATACACAATGTAATCATCTTTCTTAGCTTCTCAAAATAGTTCTTTGAAAAGGCATATATACAAAAATATTTACTAACTATGAAGTAGAAAAAATATATTTGGCTTGCAAGTAAGTGCAGTTTTCTTTACCTGCGTATCCCAGAAAATACAGCGGGGGTGCAAGATCTGATTTTCCTCCCCCCGAAGCCTTCCAGCTGAGCGGAGCAGGGCTTGTGAAGGCCAACAGACTTCCCCAAGCCCAGCCAGCCAGGCCAGTCACCAAAGATGAAAAATACAGGATCCTTGGGACAAATGACTGCCTTTTCTACTGGGGGCTCTTAGAGAAGGGGTTTGGAAGAGATGTTTATTTTACAGCAGTACCATTTCTACCAGACTCTCCCGTTCAGCAACAAAAATGTGGACGTTTTACTTCCAAGTCCATCGTTTTACCTGGATAACACCCCACAATTAATGTAGCCACAAGAATTTTGATTCTCTTTCTCTTCTCACTGTACTGCCTTTAGCTCCTTCCACCATTACTTCTTCAAGGAGTGTTTTATACACCCAGGCACTGCTCAGCACACGTCGCTGCCCTCACGGTTTTTTACAGAAACTTTTCAGTTTCCTTTAAAAGAGCCCCCACAGCAGCAGCCACCAGTCTGCCATCACTGGTCAGGGCTTCACTCTCAACGACTGAACTAGAGCACTCTGACCACTTTTTCAGGTGTGGACCATTTGGGTATTCACAGGCTCAATTTAACACAGATGTCTGCTAAGCAATAAATACATCAGGATTTTGGAGAAAAGACCCCTAACAACTATATTTGGTGTCTGTACAGTGCATCCATTCACCACCAGTTCAAGCACGTACTGATGCACCATGGCCCAGTGTTACTCTTTCTGAGCGTCTGCTGGCTGCACCGGTCCAGGGCAGCTCAGCCAGTAGCACCGTTAGAAATCATTCCCAGAGGAATGCCCACTCTTACCCAGCTTCCCCCCCAAACCAACACATACTTCCATCTACACATTCGGGCACTCCTCTCCCTCTCGCCCGTGGAGTCCCCAAGCAAACGCTGAAACAAGAACAAGCTCTTTCAGCACAGTTTGCTGACATGTCTGAAGAGATACTTTACTCCTAAAAGGAGCAAAGAACCACGTGTCTGGTCTGCACCGCCTGCGCTCCCCCCTGGGGACACGTGGCCCTGCCTGGCAGCACCACGCCGCAAGCACCCACCGGGTACGAGCTGCTGGGAACTGTAACAGGCCTTGAGTAACAGCGTGAGAAAGGAGCTGTGTCCGTGCGGCGAATGTTGCTCGAATCCTTCCCAGCCCTCGAGAGTCTCCACAGCACGGCCTGCAAAAAGCCCCAACCCCTCCACCTCTCCCCAGCTGGAGCAGTCATCTCTTGTCACGCACTGATGACACCAGGGAGGTGCCGCAGGGCGCTGCCTGCGGAGGAGCAATGCGGTGGCCGTGTACGTTCGTGGCAGCAGCTACAGAGGGCTTATGGCGCTGCCCATGGCTCTGCCCCGCGGACAGGCCACAGCCCAGCCCGGAGCTACCGAGCATCGGCACGGGCGCTACCGGGATCACATCCAGCCCTCTTGGCCTCAACAGCCACGGCACAGAGTCCAATTTCACATGCAGTTCTCCAGCGGGGCGCTCAGACATACACCTACCAGGCATCAGGGACAGGGAAGTTGGCACCAGGGACTAATTTGAACCCCATCAAATCTCTAAAGGAAGGCCTCGCATTTGACAATTAGGTTGAGACGTGGAATTTCTTCCTACTAAAATCCTGGCACTCGAATACAGAACCAGTTACCCGGCTTCAAAAGAGGAGAGCTCCTGAAAGCAGTCGGGAGAGGGGAAAAACGGAGGAACGTATCAACGCCTAAAAACCCATTCAGAGTATCAGACTACACTGGGATGACTTACGAGTTTTTCTCTGTGGTCTCCTGCACCTTGGCAGCAGTCATCTGAAACTGCGGCATGTACGGCACAACAGCTTTATATTTAAGGCTACTTTGGATAAACGCATTTAAATTAGGCGGTGCACGCTGAAGAAACCCCACATCTTTGAGCAGACTGGTTGTACGGAATTGACACATCACCCTGGACCCTTCTGTTACAAAGATGTCATTCTCTTTTTTTTCCAGTGATGTTATCCCTAGGTAATACAGGCTCCGCTCAGGACTGTCTCCATCTGTGAAAGCATCATCCTGCTCTGAAGGCTCAGAAAATCCCTCTGAAGAAATAAGGGAAAGGGAAAGAGTCTTGCTGGGCTGCCTGCCAGGCGGATCAGGTAATATCAGAAATGCCCCATTTCCCACCTCCCAAGAGCTACTGGACAAGGCGCCGGTAACTAAGGAATCTTCCGCTAAGAAGCATCTATCAAAACAACTTCTTAGATTCATTTTCTGTTCATAAAGCCCACTTGATCTGGAGTCACCGATAACGGTAGCGTATTTAATATCGGGCTGCCTTCTAATTTCTCCACTGCTTTTGTCATCATGGGAGCTCTCGAAGAAGCTGCTACTATTGAAATGGCTGCTAGAGCAAGCAGAATCACGTTCAGAGTCTTGCATTTTTGTAAACATTGAATCAATTACTAAAAAATCTTGTGTGTCTTCTTTTTTCAACGCTTTAGTAACACTGATGTCTTCCAGCACTATTTCTGGTTCCAGAAGAAGAGGCTCAAATGACATTGCTTCGGGGTGCTTGATAAAAAGATGCTCAAAAGTTTCAGGCTAGAAGAAAAGATACATTTTAATGCTCATCTATTACTTAATAACTTTATTTCAGCATGAAGCTATTGATTTTAAGAATCACAGAGAAAACACCCATTGCTTTAGTGAAAAGTATATAGTTGCAAATCCTCCACAACACATTTCCTCTTTAGGTCTGCGTGTAGGTGAAGACTGACAGGACAAAAAAAGCGAGAACCTGCCTGTGCGTCAAGGCTCGCAAAGCAAGCGCTCGGTGACGTGCTCAGTGCTCCAGCCAAGACAGCGCGTCACTTAAGCTGGAACAGAAACAGCTGCGTGGTCCCATTCATTTCTACATTAATGAACATGCGCATATTGTTAAAAACACACGCAAGTGCTTTGCAAGACAAAGGTCTTATACCTTTAGATGTCCTTGGCTTTTTATTTAGATTGCATAAACAGACTTAATCATTTACATGTCCACTAAAGTAACTTTCCCTGCTAGGATTGTATCATTTAGGGTAAAATTCTGCCTTTCTGTAGTATTTTTAGGGCGTTCCCATCTGAATAGTAGCTGTACGCTTGAACTGCGTCAAGAGAAACAGACATTTATTTTGGAAAAATGTACGCTTTACTGCTACCTAATAGATATGCACATACAACATACAGCGGCCCGAGCCAATGGCAAAACTGCAACTCCTAGCTACAAAGGAAAAATCACTTGAAAAAACCACGGATTTCCTAATGAATTCAAGACAAAACAAATAGATAAAACCAGATTTTGTGTATATTAGCAAAGCGTGTTGTACAGCAGGAAAGCTGCCAGAATGGCTATGAACATGTCAAAATACTTAGACTAGTATATAATTATAGTGTACTCACTGGCACAGCTTGGGCTACTACTTCGGTCTAGACCAGCTATCGGTATCGTCGGTGCCCTCAGGTGGCAAAGCTGGCGAGCTGGTTTCCAACTGCTCTGGGACTTGCCCCACACAAGTCCATCACCTTCCCACACCGAAGCCAGCCTGCGCACTGCAGCCTCTCCTACTCTTCAAAATAATGTCCGTAACTGCATCTAAAATGAACCAGCTACTGAAACGAGCTGCTACTCTACTGTACACGGCAAGCCAAATAATCGTAACTTACACTTGTGCGATGAAAGCCATCCTTCCTCTCACAGGTTGGCTGTGAGTTGATACAGGAACAGAGACGCTGCTGTGCGCAAGCAGACTAACAGGCCATCGGTGTATACTGCCCACAGCAGCATTTTTAAATGGGGGACGTATTAATAGGATGCTTTTGAACAACCAAAAATCCACATTTCCTCCTGATATACTGGCCCGCCGACAACCGGCAGCTGGTTTATCCTGCATGGAGATGATTTACATTCCTCCCCAAATCTGCTTGCTCCCTCACCCCAGGCCCCCGGTACCTGCTTTTACAAATGCATGTGGGTACCACAGAAAACACACAGGTAACGTTGCCTGCCAAGATTAAATACGTCATGTTCAAAGACAGGTGCGGTGTTTGGCAAAGGCCACCATCTGTCAACTCAGACACATCACTTACTAAAACATGTCCCATATTTAATCAAATACAATGCATAATCCAGCATCCAGAGTAGACGTAAACCTATAGCATGTCAGCAACTGGAGAGTAAGCTGGGTGAATGGTGCTGTATTTCCACAGGATACACACGTACGGTAGAATCTGGGCACAAACTCTGTTCAACAACAGGCAAAGCAGTTCTGTAAAATGGGAGAAAAGTCATGGCCTCAGGTCACCCGTTCCCCAGCTTTGCTGACCAGATGCAACGAGATCCAACCACAGCAGGGATTTCAAGCAGCGCTGCTCCCCTGCTCAGTCTCGGCTTTAAGCTGTATCTGTCTGACAAGCAAGAGCCTACCCCCAAGCCGCCAGCCAGGCACCACGCCTGAGACAGGCTGAAGTCAAACCTCCTTTGCACTCCAGTGCAAACACAGATACATCACAATACACCATCGGCCCAATTCTGCTACAACCAGATTTTGACTTTCGCAAATATTTAACTTTACACACTGCAAACTGGCCCACGGACATAGCAGGGTAATTTAGAAATGCATGAGCCTTTGCAAAATTGGTGCTAATTTCCCTGTAAAATACTTGTGGTTGTGTTTAAGTAATTTCTCCAGCACTAGGTCCTAAAGCTTTTTTATTTTTATTTACTATTTTATTGAGCAAAAGGAATTTTTATGATTTTGACATCATGCATACATGTAAAGGCTTGTAAGACAGTGTCTCGATGCAAGACTTGCCTGGTTTTGATGCTGATTTTAACTTCTTGCTGCTGTGAGATCAGGATAAAATAATACTCTATAAACACAGTTCCGGGGTACCAAAACCCAAGTGTACTATAGTGAATATACAAAGTAACGATCAGGTGTTGACTCAAGGATTTAATATCGATACGTACCAGGACAAGACAGAAGTTCTACATCAAATGCCTTCAGAAAGACATCAGAACTTTCTGGCAGTGGTATATCGGCTCTTGTTATGTAACTGGTGCTTATTACAGCTAAGGAAAAATGCCATACACTTACCACATGCTGCTTTTTCTACTGGAAATTCCATTCACGCGTACAAAAGCAGGATTTGGTCCTAAAAACACTGTTTCAAAGAATGTGTCCTGGCCTTGGACACTTATGAAGCGGGAGGTGATCATGCTAATCTGAGGACGGGCACTGCACTTTCAGTGCAATTAACTAACATTAAGCAACGTTTTCCAGTAAGATTAGTACAATGTTCAGAAGAGGCATGCTTTCTACTGCATAGCAAGCTGTCAAAAGTCATGTCAAACTTCAATTTCTTTCATACTTGCATGCATCATTTCTTTCCCATTAATTATGGAACAAGGAATATGAATATGGAGCAGTGCCACCAGGGTGTCAGCTTTACCCTCCTTCCCTAATTAAAACTTCATCACCTTTCATACACTTATTTCAGCTCTGCCAGTCGGTGAGGAGAATCATTTCCAACATGCTAAATCCAACGTACAAACTTCATGCACCTCCGCAATCGGGGACAGTGAGGATTGTCACGAGTGCCCTTTTGCTATAGATGAAAAGACGAAATACAGGGGCCTCGGTGCCACTTACACCCCTGCAATTATCAGCTGCTGCAAGAGCCCAGCCCTGGCCATGGAAGCAGCTGTGTCAGACCACTCAGGGGTTTAGTGACCCCCCGCAGTAAAACACGCTTCGCTTTCCAGACCAAGGCAGGGGCACAGGCTCAGCTAACACCAGCCAGTGTGACTGCTACCGCCAGCTGGGAGGACAGCCACTCTTCCCTCCGTCCAACCACAACGGCATCTTCCCCAAAGGAAGGGCTTCCAGGAGCTTCATTTAACATTAAAAAATAGAGCATGGTTCATCAAAGAAGTAAAAAAAGAAAAAAAAAAAAGCCACAGAAAATTGTAAGTAAAAAAAATGAGCAGAAACTGCCCAACCACCACAGAGATCAGATTTTCCTGAAGGATTTCTGGCTTGTTTTTTCAAATACAGATCTAACGTTGGAGATTATTCAAGGCATCTGCACTGATGTGGCTGCATGTTTACATAGTAACAAACAAAGAAGCCACATAACACACACATCAGTATTTTCAGGAAAAAGCAAGCAAGCAAACAGGAAGGCACAACACACACCCAATTTCTGCATTCTCTGAGTTGCTGCAGCACCCAAATGCCTGTAAAAAGTTCAAAAGACTGTAAGGGGACAAACAAGTACTTGTGCAAGTAAGAGATGTGATCGCTTTGATGTGCCTGAAGTCAGTGGAAACTCCCAAGCCAGCTCTCAATTGGAACAAATACTCGACTGGAATTTAAAAAAAACAACCACTTTCAAGTGAGGTCAATAACTGGGCAGATTTGGCACTCAAGCTGGATAAATCCCAAACCAGTCTGATATCTCTGCTTCCACGGCTGTGTCCTGAGAAGGGCTGGGCTCTTTCAACTCCTTTTGAAAGCCAGGGCTTGAAAGTATTCAGCCCTTTGCCAGCCACAGCCTCAGCAGGGCAGTAAACAAGAGTTACAAACGCCAAATCAAAAGTGCTTCTGCCTGTGCAAGTGACAAACTGCACTGTTTCAGTCTGTAATACGGCACTTGCTCCTCATTTTTGTGAGGGCATTTTAGATTTATGACAGAGCTACTTCAGGATTCGTTATATTTAAACAACTCAGCATTGTATTGTATCTGTGCTTCCTGTCTTCTGAATATAAATAGAAAAATCTTCTAACAATTCTGTATAGGAAGCCTGGGAGCTGGCCCAATGGTTCAGCAGGCAGTGACCATGATTAGACTTCAAAGAATGTCCATTCTCTGTTTAAATGAAATGAAATAAAATAAAAGATGAGAAAAGAAACCTTCACTGGGAACGCAAATTAAATACCTGAAAAATCTTCTGCCTTTAGATGCTCTTTCTTTTAGAAATAACAGCCTTGAATTCAGATTATTTTCTCTATGGTTTCACCCTGACGGACTCCGGGACCATGAGAAACTGCCTGCTGGCGCAGAGAGGGTAAGTCCGTGTAAAGCCTCTTGTCACAGCTCATCACACCACAGCTCCCGAGCCACACGCCAAACGGAGAGGCAGCTTACCCCAGCAAAGCACATGCCCTTCGATACACACGTGGTGCTCACCGAGGTGCATAAGCATGACACATATGGGATTCTGCAACTGATTTACTAACTACCCTGCAATTTAAACATTCACAGCAGGTGTTTGGTCTCTGGTCCTGACCCACTTCCAGAGGCTGGCTTCAAGGGGCATGCTGTGCTGCCCGTCCCAGGGGCTCCCAGCTGCTTCCTTCAGTAATTCAGGCAGGGTCTAGCCTAACCAGTGGGGAGAGGTCAGTACTGAGCACACAGCAGTCAGAGCTGGGGACTGGGGAAATACACACCTTCTGGAAATTAACTCCTTGCGCCCAGGAGCAATTCTTGGGGTTTGGAACATCCTCCCAAAACAGCTTCTTCATTCTGAAATATTAGAGAAATTTGGGAGTTGGTACTGTCCTCGTACACTCATGCTACCATCACTCACCTTTGCTATGTCAGAAAAGGAATCTGCGCCAATTTATCCAGATCACTACAATAATGAAACAATCATTTTAGACATTCTAGATGGCCAAAATTTAAGAGGAAAAATAAAGACATAAAGAAGTGACGTACCAGGGGGCAGTGCTGCAAAATATAAAAGGTACAGGTGGTCTTGTCTGAGAGACCCCAACCCACCTCCCACAAAATCCAGAGGGATTTTTACTTCAGACCTTTGTGATGATAATTAAATACAAACCCCAAGGGCTTTACAAATTCAAAGCACGTGACACTCATTAACTTGCCCACAAATCCTTCTGTAGAAGTAAGGAGCACGTGGTATGGGCTGAAGTGATGCTTCCAGTGAAAATGAACAGCCCTGATGGTCCCATTGCTGCAGGGGCCCAAAAGGGCGTGATTTTCACAAGGTAACAAGCCTGCACGCTCAAGACACTTTAATCCTTGGTGCTGTATTCCACAGAGTCCATTGCCTTTCACTACACTGTATCAAATCTATGATAAAACATAATTCCTAGCTTTCCTTGGAAGGACCCTGCCCAGCCATCTGGCAGACAGGCATCATCTAAGCTGCACCGCCTTCCTCTGAAGGCCTCCTGGGACTCGGACATGACAACGAACACCTTACCTTTGGTGTGAAACCAGCAACGCTCCAAGCAACAACACTGAGGTTGAAATAACTATTGGCAGAACCACATAGAGGCTGGCGTTATTCTCATTTTCATATCCACCTAGAAATCAAAGGAATTCAGATAATAACGCAGTAAAATAATTCATCTGTGAACAAATACTTTGCAATAGGGAAATCATAAACAGTAGAAACCACAGTGTAAGTGCAAAAAAAACTTGATAAAAGAGTTTTATTGCACATCAACAAACCTTTACCTTGAGAACAAACAAAGGAAGGAATTATTTCAAATACTGAGGTGACTCCTCCATCCCTGTGGAAGGTGCCCACTGCTCTCTTGCTATTAAGAAATTAAATCAGAGCATATGAAATAAGAGCACAGTCCACAATTGGAGAACGAAGAATCACAGAGCCCTAGGATCTCAGCTGTTAAATCTGATGCACAGGAACTCAGATCCCTTGTTTAACTAATCCCACAAAGAGCTTTCAAATGAAAGCAACTGAAGTCCTAGATCACTCTTTATAGTAATATCAAAATGACTTCAATACTGACATTTCTTTCTGGTAAGATACAGACTTCTCCTGCATTTAAGGTTACTTTTACAAGCTCCTATTTCATAAACAACACTGAGAAAGATCCCGTAAGTCACCTTTGGTAAATTGATCTGTTGCTCTGGATTTGCCAACTCCTCCAGCAAACACAGGGTACAGGCTGAACTGGTACTTCTCAATCAGAATAAAGTGATCTGGAGAGAGGAAATGAGCCTTCTCAATCAAAACTGTTACCCTATTTTTTAAACAATTACCTCCACAGAGGCTCCAAGTCACATATCAGAGTTCAGATCAGCCCAGAGAAGGGAATAACAAAAGTCATCTTTTACAGACACATGCTTCAATATCAGAAGATTAAAACTATTAATCTATACTGGATAACCTAGTCTTTTTCTTTCACGGAATTAACACCTTTATGGGACTATTGTAAAAATTTCTATGAGTAAAGCCAAAATGCAAATGAAATGCACGCATTAACTTGGGTAATTAGCTGGCATACTCAATATTCCAGAACTAATTTTATTGTATTGCCAAAAAATGAACAGACTCCTGAGCTTCATTCTTTATTAACTTGATTGTTATTGCAACAGTCAATCCTTTACAGTCAGTCCTCTAACGATAATCCAGAATTGCTCTACTGGTCCTTACCATAAAAGCCATCAGAGAGGAAGAAGAAAGAATCAGAGAGCTCAGTAATGCTACATTTTTCAGTTCCATGAAAATATAATGCATTATGTTAATTGTTAAGTGCACACTCACCATAAATATAATATTTGCTAATATTTGGAGGAACTCGCACCCATTTCATCTCCTCTTCTTTGTTAAGGTTCTTCCATTCAATAATAAAAGATGTTATCACATAGATCTGAGGTGAAAGCGTCCAAATCAAAATCACACAGGTGCTGTTCACTGGGTAAGCGCTAAGCGACTGCACAGCACTCACTGGCAGAACAAGGAGAAAATGGCCGTGAATTACATGAGCTCGGAGGTGAGATGACAGCTGGGTTAGCAGGAGAGGTGTATACTATCAACTACACACACGGATGACTGCTACAGAGTCAGCATTTTATCATTTACATAATAAAGCCTGACCTTTAGTCCACAAGTTATTTCTCTTTAAGCCAGCAAAGCTTGGTTTACTCCAACTAGTCCCAAACACCAACTAGATAAAAGTTTCTTACCACATCAAACAAACACCCTTACTCTCACATGCACCTCCCTAATTATCACTCCTTCACTGTAAGATTAGCAACAACTACTGAACTGTCAACATCTAGCTAGCAAAGCACACACTGAGAGCCTTGAAAGCTAAACCCTACTGAATCTCTCCAAGTAAAATACCAAGACAGCAATGCAGTCGGACAAACACTTCCCATGACATGTACTACTGACCTCAGGGTTTCCAGGATATGCTTGCACACAGTATCAGAAAGAATTTTATCCATAAAAATGCTTTTGAAATTGCATGACAGCCATAAAGTTCTACAAACAGACTGCAGTAATGTTTCCCACAGCATATAAATGCATATGAATGCTACACAATTGAAGTATTTGAAAGCCATAGCCTTTATTTTATTCATAAAGCAGAGCACAGCCGAATCAATGAAGAGGCTGCCTAGGAAGTAAAGCCAAACCTCTGAAAACTATGTACTCTGGCAGCCCATCAGGTGAGCTGCCGGAGAAACAAGACCACATTTCATTTTGGAAACAACAATACATTCCCTAGCAGGAATGTTGGGTGTTCCCAAGGCAAAGTAAATGAAAAATCAGTTCTACAGCAAGACTTTATTTTTCTTTGATTAATCGTATTCTGTCAGGGGATGAAAGACAGCCCAGTGAAAGACAACTCTTTTCCCAACCCAAAGATCATTAAGATTTTCATGGAAATTTCATTTTTCAAATAGCTCTGCTGGTGAGATGCAGGATCTGTTTCCTATATACAGCTGAACGTAGCATCATAAAACATTTTTTTATTCTGACAAATACAAAGAAAGCTTTGTCCAAAAGCATTGCAAGGATTCCTAGCATTTTCCACATCTCAAAACTATTACCAACCAGTGTTCTTACCTGTGCTCATCTGCTGAGACAGAGTTAAATTAAAATTAATTGAAGAAACTCCAATTGAATTCATGGCTAAAATTGTAACGGTATGTGTGCGCTCAATCCACGGAAATGAGCAGGTAGTGCCATTATCAACATATTCTGACCACGTGGTGTTTCCTGAGGTCTGATGCTTTATAACGTATCGACTCACACTGCACAATGAGTGATTCTTCATCAGTGGCTGCAGCAAACATTGGCATTAATTAACTTCCCAGTCTTTGATTTCAAAAGCAAATGTTACTTGTGCAGAAGGTACTGTTCCAATTTTAAGAAAACATGACCCAATAAAGACATTCTATAGACCAGCTACTCTCCTTTTAGCAAAGGTGCCATAGTCCATTTAAAGACTTCATTTCTCCTGCCGCTCTCTCTGAGGGCTGACACACTGACTTGCTGCCTTTCCAGTGAAGGGGGGGCAGGGGGGACACAAGGAAACACAAACTTTCAGGCTCCCACTGTCACTCACTGTTTTATGTCAGTATTTTTCAGGACTGAAAAACCAGAACAGATGACTGTTTGCATACCAAACACTGGCAAACAGGAGCAGGCAGGGACTGATGTCCTTTTTTTTTCCTCTGTCCTGCATTAACCTTTTAACATAGCTTTGCCCAGTTTACGCGCAGTTGCGGCGGTGTTTATACAGGCAGCTGTCTAGCAGTCAGTGGCACATTCTGCTCAGAGATCCTGGTCAGCAGAACTTGGCAGCTGAAGGCTGCATCTCATTACAAATTACAGTCTTCGATTCTATGTTATTCTTTTTTCTGAGTATTAGAGCAAATTGCAGAGCAAGTCTCTGTTTCATAGCATTTGTGTAATTCACACTGAAAGCAGAGGCTGACACGAACACCTAGTACGGCACTGACACTTCAGCTGCATTATTAGTACAGTGCGGACAGCAGGTCAGGTCTCTGCACAAAGGCCAGAAGCTTGTAGCCTGCTCAGAGATCTGAGGGCTCTCCTAAAGCAGTGAGGACTGTAAGACTTCAGGAATTATGGGACGCTCCACGTGGCTGCGATGCAGCCGCCCATGCAAATCCATGGCTGTGGTGCATGCAGCTGGACCCCAGATGTGTCCACCCTACAAAACTCAGCTCAGTGGCCAAGTCTGGAAACATGCCTGCTGCCAGCGTTCATCTGTGCTGAGCCTCACCTGCCTCCCACCCACCCACAGCAACCACACAGCACCAGGGGAGTTTCTGTCCTACTACATTACTATAAACTTTGTTACGATGAGGGTACAAAATCAGCCCAACGTGTGCCAGCTAGCTGCAAGAAAGGCTGGAGAATAAAAACAGACAAGGCAGGGAGGAAGTGATAGCAACAGGAGGGAGTAAATCCAAAGTGGACCAACTGAGCTAAGGCGGTGAAACCACCTCCCATTGTACCACAGTACTACAATCAATACTCACTTGCCTCCAGTATTAGCCAAGAGGCAGGAACCCAAGAGAAGTCATACCCCAAGTGCCTTGCACACCAAGCCCCACACCCAGCAAGTGCCCAAGTTCACCTCCCAGGGAAACACGTGTCTATCATACTCCCTCTCTGGCCATCCCACCAATGGTTTCTGAGTCAAAGTGAAAGATCAAAACATAATTGTTCTCACCTTCCACAGCAGCGTAACATTCTTCTGCCTCCTTGCTGGATCTTCAGTAATAAGTCTCCAAAATTCAGGGCCTTGTAAGGGGGCTGCAAGATTACACGGTTTTGGAAGAAGTGTCACACTTCTGTCTGCAACCACACAGACCACCACCGTGCACTCGCAAAAAACACATACCTTTGATATCTTTTACAAGCGTATAGGCTGATCTGCTCCAGTTGCTCCAGTAACCTGACCCATCCAGTTCTCTGCACCGGACCTGAACAACATACTCAACACAAAGTTTCTGAACTTTTATTAGAGCTGACCTTGGCACATTTGAAACTTCATAAAGCTGCAACAGAAGTAAAAAATATCTAGAGTAAGAACAAAAGGCTGTTTAGGCATCAGTTAAGAGTCAAAATTCCTGAAAATGAATCCAATGAAAAAGTGGCTTAATCAGTAACACTCCATCGCTAGATAATGCAAATGCTCATAACCATGATTCACTGCATGCCGCAAATTCCACAAAAGCCAGCTAACGCACTAAGTGACAACACCACAAGTCATGCTTCAATCTGGATTACAAAAAGACAGTACCTCCCATGTAATTTCTTCCCTGTTCACAGCATACCGAATCTGAAATTGAAGGTCATTGTTTGTAAATGCTGGGTTTGTCCAGCTCACATTCAGCAGCCCAACATGCCGGGTGATTTCTGCTTTAACATTGGAGGGAGGAAGCGGCTTTACTAGAAAATTGAAAGAAAAAAAGAAAAGAAAAAAAAAAAAAGACTATAATGTCTGCAGAGACATTTCTCATTAAATCAAGTCATCATCGTTTACTTTCTCCTGTCCTGAGGGTGGCAGCTAACACATTGTGGCCTCTGTTATTCCAAGTAAGGCTGGACTATCGCGCAAACACAACAATTCGCCCACCCAGGCGGGCTGGCCCTTCACTGCAGACAAAAGCACTGCTGACTGAGAAAAGCAATGTATGCCTAACTGGAAACTCATTCCAATTCTGACCCAAACTAAAATCACCAAAGAAAATCTTAAGCTGAAATATCAAAATCAGGGTTTCTCACAGAATAGACATTTAATTTAAGAAATAAATTTTAAAAAATAAAATTTAAAAAAAAATCCATGAGCAAGTTTCAGTACGTTTCATCTTAATTTAAACCACAACAGCTTCTTATTGGTGCTAGCAGCTGGTACCTCCCCTGGTACAAACAACAGAAAATACAGCCTGGCACTAAGGGGGGGCACCACGGTGGGAAGCAGCAGCACACAGGGCCCAGAAAGGCAGCTCCTATAAATGCTCACGACAGACATTGTGTGATGATTAATGGAAATATTATGTTAAGGTTTGATTTCACTAATAGGAAATTCCACCAAAACTGAGCTTCTCCAGCAGACTGAATAGGACTGTCACAAAGCCCTAGTTTGTTAACAAAGAAAAGTTAGAATAAACTTGTTTTGACTAACGAGATGGTGAGCACAGAGAAAACAACCAAAAAAATGAAACAAGCTTTAAATTTTGGGTAATAGAATGAGTACACCTTGTTTTACCATGATACAGAGCACCTTTCATCCAGCATAGGTCAATTCTGTTCATCACTTTTTAGTTAACATGATGACTTGAATCAACCAGACTAGTAAAGTTCTGCTAGAATTCCTCGCTGAGCAGCATCACATAAAGCCATCATCTTTCCCAAGAGCACAGGCGTGCCCGACAGACCAACACCACGGCTGCCACACTGACGAGGTGCCAGGCTCCCTGGCAAATGGCCGAAGCAGCAGAAGTGCAGGATCTGCGCCCACCAGCCCTCACAGCACCCTCCTTTCTGGTGCCCAAGGCTCCCACTGGTTCTCTGATAATCAATGAATGTGCTTGTCAAAAAGGCACAAGCAGCCCTCTCTGAACTAGACAGGAGCAATCTTGAAAATTGCAAGGCCACCGCAATAAGAATAATAATAGTTATAATTCTCATACCCCACTTAGCTATGATGCACTAAACTCTGCCTTTCCTTCCTGTGACATTCGTTTTTGCTTATTCTGTTTAAACTTTGAAATGCAAAGGACAGTTTGTTTTAAGCTATGTTCTCTGTATGCATGCTTCCCCATAGGCATTATAGATGTATTTTATTATTCTGCTTTATTTCATGTAGCACTTCTGTGGTCTAGCTGCCATGTTTTCTCTCTACATATGTTCACACTCGTGTCCAAAAAATACACAGTCCAACAAATGCTCTGAGTTATAGACCAGATAATAAGACTTGCTTTGCACATTTTGCAGTGTTTGAAACACCCACTGTTCCTGCCTCTTGCTTTTACACAAATCTAAGATCTCTGTGCCACAAAACGAACTCTTGAAAAGCACGCAAAAGTAGGATTTTAACGATTTTAAATGAATATAACTGTGTAACTAATACATCTAGTGCTACACTGTATTAACGTATAAACTTAACTAATTGAAGACTTCAGAAAAATTAGATAACTAAGAACCTTCAAAATGAGACTGCCTTTTTAAACATGATACTTGCATTTTCAGTAGATGTCTTTGCAAAACACCTGAGAGGATAAAAATGCAAAACTGGACATTTTATCAGTATTAGGTGCAGTTACAATCTGCTGCTGTGCCAAGAAAAATGTATGAAAACAACATTTAATGCAATGTCTTTTAGAAGACAGTACCAAAGCTCTTATGTTTTTATGTTCTTTCCAAAATCTAGTTTATTTAAAATGCTGTGAAGTACTTTACCTACACCATTTAAGGAATCAAATCCAATGTCACAAGTGAAGAAAGATGTGCACAAATCTTGACCTACCCACATCTGCTGGAACGACACAAGTTGGTGAAGATTCAAGAGTTCCTAGTAAGTGCTTAAACTCTATCCACATGGTATATCCAGATAAAAGAAAAATAGGCTGAAATGTACACTCAAAAGAATGATTCTTCTGTAAATGGCATTCTTTCACCTCTGATTTTGGAGACGTACTTGGAAAGTCAGAACAATAAATTTTGCTCCTTAAAAGAGAAAAAAAACCCATTCAATTAATACATTGGAACTATAAGCTGCTCATGTAAAGGCATCAGTAAAACAGAACTCTGAAGGCAATTAAAACAAATGGTGTCACTGGAACCATCTGGGCTTTTTTTATTATTATTTGGACAGATCTTGAACTTGAATCTACACTGAATAGATTAAAGAGACTACAGTGTTACTCCTCAAAGCTTTGGCTCTTAGCCTAAATAAAGCAGGATATAAAGGCTCTCCCCAGTGCAAAATCTTTTGATGAGAGACTAACAACAGGAAGAAACAGGTACCAAAGCAGGCATCTCCAAATACTCATAAATCATGTTACTTCAGTGGTATGTATTAGCAATAAACAGAGCAAGGCAGATCTCCAGCCGGGAATAAGACTTTCAAAATACCAACTGGCGTCCAGGGGAAAGCTGCCACGTGGATGAAATGGGCATGTACAGTGAATTCCCCAGGAGATGGAAATCCCATAAAAGTATCAATTCTGGAGGGCACCATTAAAATCCCACATACAGTCAGTATCACATCTGGCAACAGAACAGAGGAGACCCAGACTCTGGATAAAATGGCACTGAACATCTTATCGGTGATGGAAAGTTTTCGTGTTTCTCCTCATTTCTCCTAAGCTTGTGCGCAGCTCAGACTTGTGGTGAGAGTGGCCAGATAGGGTATTAGTTACTCAACTGAACCACAAAAGTTACACTTAGCTGAATCTCTCCTGCTCCTGCCAACATAGCTAATACAGATTAAACTGGTGCCTTATGCTTTGAAGGTTTAGCTTAGCATTCACTGTTTTTACAGGATGACCATTTCTCCTCTGTTTCTGTTGGCAGCACTGACTGCAGAGGAAGACGTACTAACAACCCAAACAAAACAAAACACCAACTGTGAAGCTATCACACCACATTACTGAGGAGCGTTGGATTTCATCTGTAAAATGTAATTGCATCAGCAACTAAGAAGAATAGCTTCATGCTCCTGGAAAACACAACACGCCTGATGTTGATGCAACACATCTAACTTCCAACTTCCGCTGTGAGGACTTGCCTATGTCTAAGCAAATACTAGCAACTCCAGCATATTTATGGTGCCTCTTGCAATCAAGCTTGGGCAATTAAAAAACCTATTTCATGTGGTTTCAAGCTTGTAAACATTCGAGTTCTTTTTGTATTTTTGTTCCCAATATGCAACAGAATGTTATGCAAATGATACTGGTTGGTTTTGTAACTATAAATTTTTAAATGTCTTATACTTCCACTTTTGGGTCGTCACTACATTCATGTGATCCCTCACAATTTATTTTTTTATTTCTCTTCTTTCAGATCTTACTGTTAACAAACCAAAAAAAAAAAAGAACAAAAAGAAAGATCACAAAAAATACTATCATCTGGGAAGCATTTTCAGCCTGTATTAATGTTCACCATTTGATCTAGCAGGAACACTGTAGCAAATATACAGATTATCACCTCCTATTAGAAAATAGCATTTTTAACTAAACCTGAACAGTGAAAAAGTTGGAATGAAAACGTGGCAAGAGCAGCATGTTTTTTATTTCAAGAGCCCTGCCCAGCAGTACACTCATTATATGAATATTTGTAAAGGCAGTTTAAACAAAACCTACCTTAGCAGTCAGCTAGTCACTAATCCTGCCCTAAAAGCCTCCACCTGAAATCTCGAACATTCTAGTTATTACTTTAGTCCACAAAATCCTGAGAAATGTTCACCTGCGTAATACAATAGTTCAAAACTTCAGTCCACCTCCAACAGGGAAGACAGTCCAGCTTTCCAAAGGATTAGGCCCTTGGGCTGATTTAAGCTTGTTTGCCAAAACTTCCGCATATCCAGTCCAGCACAGCAGTAAAATAAAAAATTTGTTCTCAGGAAGGGTTGTCTGTCTATCTTGTTTATTTAAAGACTAACACAGTTCTAGGAAACTCCCAAGCTCAATATATTAGTAACTCAAAGGGATTTTTTTTAGTTTCATCATAAAACAATAATCCCACCGGCAATACTTGTGCACACAAATGAAGATAAGGATGATGACACCACTGATTTAATTATCGGTTTTGTATTTTGTAAACTTTTTTTTTTTTTCTCCGCACCACATCCCACTTCTCCTGCTCTATCCAAAAGACAGACAAAATTTAACCAACTACCTGAAAGCTAACCAGGCCAAAACACCTGACCAAAATGATGAAAACTAAGAACTTCTCTAGCCACCAAAGATGCTACCTTCATAAAACAATATGCCTACTGTGAACCAAGATTTGATTAGCTCTTTATAAGCAAGATTTTATTCATCTGGAACGAATTAAATTCCATCCCTGTGTTTTTATCTGCTGTCTGGATATAGAAAAAAAAGATACAGAATTACAGAAAAATTGAAGATTGAATGGAGACCTCGAGAGGTCTCAAGTCCTACCTCCAACTCAAAGCAGGGTTAAATTCAGAGTCAGGTGAAGGTCCTGTCCAGTCGAGATCTGAAAGTCTCCAAGGACAGAGATTCTACAGCCTCTCTGGGCCACTGCTCCAGTGCTCAGTCACTCTCACTGTGAATGGCTTTTTTTCCTTATTTCCTTACAATTTGTAGATACGAGCAACTAGAAGAATAATTTTTTTATAACTGATACAAGCAAACACATCTACTTTAAAAGAACTGGCTTCCAAACTGCATCTACAGGTTTTACAAAAGCTGAAAAAAACCTGTAAAAAGAATCAATGTTACAGACTCTGGTATCTACAGTTCCCATTCTGCACACGTGGTTAACACCCCTGGAGTTCCACTTTGGAAAAATTCCAGCTTACAGAAACTAAGCACAGCTTATAATTACATTTATTCAGAATTCTTTGATGTAGTAGTATTTCCAGAGCAATGCTTTCCCAACATACATTCCAAACAAACATTAAAAGCTATACATACCTGTAGTATCTTAACTGCAAGGAACTCCCCAGGAGCAATGTGTTTGGGTTTGCAGACCATCTGCAAGTCATTTTAGTTAAGTACCCATCCGTTTCACATGTGATAGCAATATTCACATCTAATTAAAACACATTGAAATGTTATTAATAAAGATATAATTGCTTATACAAAAACCATGCATTACAAATCATAACTGCTCAATAAAAGCTAACTGGAGTTTAAAATGGAAATATTCTGAGCCGACTATTAAAATGCACCAAAATTATAATTTAAAATCATCTGGAATCTTACCTACTACATATAATTCAGCGTATCTATGATGACATTCCCTATTTTGATGACAACAGTATAATGCGTTATAGAAGAAACTTCCTCTAGGTTTTGTTGCTTTCAAGTTGAAAAGAGTAACTTTGCTTACGCGATCATTCACAAGCGTATACTGACTTTCTGGGATTTCTTCTGCTAAATTCAGCCACCAAACAATCTTCTTGGACACTACAATCTTGGTTTTGTTTTTATAGATGCAATGAAAGGAAACATTAGAACCAACACTGGTCAATATCTTAGGAGGGAAGTACAGGACTTCAGCTACGCAGAAGTAGGGAAAAAAAAAGGAAAAAAAATCCATTGAGATTAGAATCTGAACAAAAAAACAGAAAAGCAATGTCAATAGAAAAATATTAGCATTATTATTATCATCCAGTTCTATTTCTAAATTTCCTACTTCTTAATTACTATTAGTAACTATAGGGGAGAGGTGCAGAAACGAGCCTTTGACTGTCTCCATCTATAACTGATGTTTGTAAATTTTGATAAAAATAACCTTTAATATCCCCAGGCAAACGTGAACTAAATGAGCAGAAAAATCACTGGAGGCTACAGCAAAAGCAATACAGAGCAGCACAAGGGAAACAGGGAAATACACAGGCTCTTGTAAATTAAATCTTGGGAAAAACTAGATTGACACTGCTGCTTGTTACTCAGCCCACTTTAAGGCATCAGGTCAGCTTATTTAAATACTGCAACGAGTACTTGCAACCTAGAAAGGACTAGCTCCTGTAACTCATCTCGCAACACAGAAACCACAAATTTTAAAATTGTAACATTGTCCTCAGGGAGAAGTGAGAGAAGATCTAAGTAAAAACATGATGTTTGGGTTTGGAGGAAAAAAATACATCTAACTCTCTGAATCCTGCAGGGATGTTGAAATCATATGGTAGCTGAAGCATTACTGTAATACTGGAAGAAAGAAAACTGTAAAACTGAACACAGATTTTGAGTGAATTGCTGTGGAGGACTGGGGAAGAAGGGCCTGAAAAAAATAAATTTTTATAAAATAATAATATTCAAGCTTTCCAGTAGTTTCTACTCCTGCTCCTACTGAAGTCAGCAGGACATTAACATCTCAAAAACTTGTTTTAGATTCTCAGCGGTGCAGCTAATACCACATGGTAGCTGTGATACAGTAATTCATTCACTTAGGCATAAAGACACTAAATTTGCAAAGCATGTAGGTACACATAAGCTCAGCATCGTTAGTCGGGTACTCAAGGAAGCTACAGGTGTTATTTACCTGCTGAAAAGGAACAGTTTGCCAAAGATCAACCCAAAGCCAGCAGGAAAATTCTTTAAAGGTCCCATTTGCTTCCCATAGTTGCGGAAACATATCAGATCTTTTTTGGCTATTTGCAAAATACAGGCCTTCTCAGATAGAAGAGCAGACTTAATATTGTCATTGTCAGAGACTTTCATGTTAAATATAAATCAGAACATGAAGCTAGTCAGCTGTCCAAAAATATAACTGCCTGATTTCAGCATTTGCTCTTCCAGTGTTAATGTGCCTCCCTGGATGCAAGGCAGTGTTCCTGCTCTGCTGCTCCCAGCTGTGCTGCACACTCCGCTGTTCTTCCATTGGCTCATCCTAACTCTGGCCATTAGGAGAATAGGCCAATCTGAGCATCCTGCAGTGAAGAAATTAATTCCTCTATGCCGCCATCAGGTTTGTCACAACGGGATTATTTGACTGATAAGATGTATGTTTAATACAATTACATATCCCGTAACAGGATTAACGAAAAATCATCTTAGTGTCTACTGCACCTCTTTTTAAATCTGTATTTCTCAATGCACACAGAAACTGAGAATGTCAGTACATGTTTGTGAGAGAGAAAACATATATTTACCCCCAAAAAATTCTCAAAGCTTTATAGCTATAAATATATATACATGCACACAGACACTTTTCTTTTAAATGTATATATACATCTATATATATGTAAATCCAAAAGACTAAGGGGCAGTTAGGCCTCTAGACATATATAATCAGGCATCCTGTGTTTCATGCTCGACTGCTGTGAGGGTCTGTGTATTTTCAGCTTTCGTGGAAGAGAGCTCCTTCTGCAAAGTTTAGCTACTTCTTTGGTACTCAATTTAAGCACACATATTACACTATTTAGCATACAGTAAGCAGGTGTACATGTAAGCAACTAGGTAAGGCACTAGTATTGTCATGTAATAGTTCAGAGGATACCTGTGACAACACAGACCAAAACATTCCCAGTTAATCATAAGCAGAGCATGGAAAAATACAATGCAAAAAAAATCCTGAAATTCTCAGGCTGACCCAAACCAGCTCAATCTGCAAAGCGAATCAGCAATCCTGGTAACTCACCAAGGATTTGCCAAACAAAATTTATTTTCTTGCCTATATTCAACTCTCAATAGAGAGTGAGCCATTATGACCTATCATTTTAGCAGGAGCTATGTTGATATAAGGGACCTCATTAAATCCTGACAGCCCTTTACTCAGTCCAGGAGAGCTCTTACGGTGTGCAACATGTCAGGAACTCACCCTATTTGGGTAGTACATTTTTTACAGTATATAAGATTACACACATACACTAAAGCCACATGCATTGAAACTGACTGACTGGGGCTATCATGGAGTTTACGGATGGGGCTCACAAACCAAGATGAATTTGGTTAAATCTACAAACCCAAAACTTTGTTCTGTGCTTTTCATTTAGCTACAAAGCCTCATACTAAACTAAAAGTTAAGAGAAAGCATCGGGAGAAAAATCTTGTATTAAGTAGAGATTAAACGCTGCCCACTGTCTTTTGAAATTGAAAAACCCTTGGAAAAAGAGCTTTTTCTGGGTCTGAACAGGTGCATAGTGAGCAACAGGGCCAGACAAGGAGTAGTCACGGAGATGGCTGTGCAGTCCACATGCATTAGTCCAGAAGTCTTTTAATTCAAGTCTGTACAAAGGAAAGCGCAGAATCTCTGGCAAAGCCATACCGGATTGAGAAGCAGGAGGAGAAAGAACTTCCACAGGATTTTTCAGCCCAGCTCATGCATACTGTGCCTCCCTGGATAACACATGCTCTCAAACAGTCATTCCACAAAACAAACTAAACTGGGCAATCTGTTCTATTCCAGAAGACTTACTGCACGTAAGTGCCTGCATGTGACCTACCTCCCAAGTTGAGGTTATACGGTATGCTCCAGTCACTCCAGAACCCTGGACCCCGATGATTCCGGCACCGCACTTGAACTAAGTATGAAGAATCAAGTAGCATATTGTCTATGGCCAGTGAGGTTTCTAGAGCAACACGAACCATCTGTTGGTTTACCAGAAGCCATCATTGTTGTATAATAAACAGAAAAAAAGAAAGAGACAGAGAGAACCAAAACAAATGGTCTAGAGAGTAGGTTTTAAGTAGCAAGCTGGGTAAAAATAAAGCTTTCTTTTTAAATTTACTGTAAGTTGAATATGGTGTAATACACGTTATTATGGACTTCTAATTAACAGCTGCTTTTATTCCAGAGCCTATTGCATGATAGCAACAGAAAAAGCAACTCACTAATAAAAAGCTATAATTATTAGCATCTATTGTGGAATTCAGGGTTTGCTGAAAGGAGAAGCTTTGCCTTTAGACTTCACAGAATCTAGAATTTCATGCAAAAAGAAAGATAGGAGTTTGTTTATAAGACCCAACAGGAGACAAGTCATTCATCATTGTGCAGGGGCTCTCCTAGTGTAAGAGACAAAGTCCAGCTTTCCAGCTTTACCACACTCTGCTGACATTTACCAGGGTCTGCTGAACACACCAGCTCAGGAGAAACCAGACCAGCCATGTTGCTCAACCCACCAGAGCCAATGCCCAAGACAAGGAGGATGATAAGAAATCCCGGGCTCTGGAGAAGACCCACCAACATGCACTGCTCCATCACAAAGCAAAGCGAGCAGAGCCGACTCACCTGCCAACCACTTTGACCGGAATTTGCAGAGATTTTCACTTCATACTGAAGCGGGTATGGCATCAGCACAGGGTCAGACCAGCAGATCTTCACTTGACCTTTCTCTGCCATTTCTAGATGCAGGTTCAAAGGAGGTTCTGGTTTTACTGCGGACAAATTAATTTACAAGTTTACCACTAACCTTACTGCCTGTAACTGCTGGCAGTAATGAGATTTTACTGATTCAGAGGTCTCTTTCACGCCTTTTCTTTAAATGCATTTTTCAAGAGCTGTTCTACAGCTAGTGTATGACAAAGTAATGTCGTGTAATATCACTGGAAAACTGCACCTTGGCACTGCTATATAGTTACTTACCAGGACCTGCTGTCTGACCTAACATTTGCCTTAAAATTACATTAATTTCTTGCCTTGGGCCACGATTCTTCCACATAACTAAGCACTAACTTAGCTGCTTTGCTGAAAAGAGGACTGAGAAAGGTGGGAGCGCTGAGCAATGCAATTTGTTCAGCTCCTTAAGAGACAGGAGATACTATCATTGTACTGTACACAAAGAAATTCTAAATATTCCTATCCCTTCCACAGTTATTATGGCTATTAAAGGTCTCCAGGAGAGCTACACTAGGGCAAAGTAAAAAAATGGAGGGTTTCAGAAGTCTCCCACAAGGATGCAGATAACTCTCTGGACAGGAAAATGGATGGGCAATTCAGAATGATGATTAGGATTACATTCACTCCTCCTCAGACAAAGGCAAGGAACCTAGATCCTACTTTTACCTGTTACTAAGAGCTTTTCAAATCACTGTGTAAGTACAGTGTCTTTTAGGTGATTTTGTTCTCATTCACAGCTCTGAGTCTCTCCCATGCAAGAACAATATCCTGCTAAAAATCACTGCAGAGAATAATACAATGTGTAAAAGCTAAAAAGAAAGCATTTTCAAGGGTCTTTGGCAGTGGGCACATATTCACTTCCAGTTCCATCTGCACTGGGCGTCCCCAGCCTGCCCCCACACCATCCCAGATATAAACATCTGTAATTTCATTCAGGGCTTTATGCTGTCTACACTACATTTTTCCTAACCTGAAAAATATGAGTGCAGGAGGCTGGAAAGGCTCACAGAAGTAGTTCTAATGAGAGAATGAAAGTGACGGTAACCTCCATATGGAGGTGAAGATGGGCTGGTAGCAGTAATCGAGCTGCGGTTCGGAAGGAGATGCACGCCCATGGCCATTAGCTAGTGACACAGAGAACCAGAATTGCCTCCTGTCATCTGAACCCCGCGATCAGACAACAAATCAGTCTTACCCAGAACCTCCTACAGCTGCTGCCAGGTCCAATAAAGTAAGAGTCTGCCTCTATCAATACCAGATAAAATACAAAATGGCCTTTCACTGATGTCTTGGCTCTTCAAGGTGTCTCATTAAGTGGTATTACCGCAACCTCACTAAGTTTACCAAAACCCTAGTATTACTTTCAGTATAAGTTCACTACACTAAGTCAGACCTTATTTTATTATTACTTATAGACCATCTCAAAGCAATGGCCTTAATGAAGTCCAGCAGGAAGTAACTTGGGAGGCAGCATAGATTTTAAAACAAAAGTCAGTAAGTTTTACATCACACTTTTGAGATCTTACAATCAGATAATGATGTCTGTTCTACTGATGCCACCTGTTCTACCATTATCATCTATAAGCAACTACAACTCTGCATTACATAAGTACTCATAGTTTTACTTTAAAATAACTCTGCTAAATCGCAGCAGAACATACACTAATATTATGCATTTTAAAAATATACTTCACTAAGCAGAACAGACTTATGTAATTTTAAATACTGGCAGACACAACTCTGAATTTTTAATTTTTTCCTGTAGCATAATTTAAAAGCAGCATGATGCAAAAATGCAATCTCTCATCTTTAAAATTAGCCCACCCAGTTTTAACTTACTCTGCCTGCAAAGCACACCAGTGACGAAAAAGTTTATAAAAGTTGTATTATTTCCCCCCACAGCTGACAGAGTCCCCACCATTTTAAAATTTGCTAAGATCTGCAATAACTGTGCACATTGGATAGCAATACATATCGAATTCATTATGTCAGTATAGTTTTAACTTGATTAAATAGAGAAGGACGTTTTCCAACTTGGAAAACAAAGGTACTGTATGTGTAAGGAAGAAAGCATCAAGACAACAGAGCTGCTTGAGAAAAGAGATGGGTTTATTTGCTAAGGAAGCTTAGGAATAGCTTTCCCCCTTCCCCTCACTTTTTAACTTAAGATCTCAGCAACACAGACAAGCTCTACCACTGCCCCAGGCTCAGGCACAGGGAGGTCCTGATTAGAAATGAAAGCTCAAGTATGTTGACAGCCTGGCCTTTACTCAGTATGGTTTTGTACTAGAGCCCAGACAGGCATTAGGCAGCTAAGAAATGTGTACAGCACCACCCTGAGCAAGTGAGACAGCACCACGAAGCCTTTTCCTGTTCTGTCTGTGCCTTCGTTCTCCAGAAAAGACATCCTGCTGCTGTTCTCTATTTAAAAAGTTTTAAAATATAGGTCATACTTACTTATGTCTATGGGCTTGACTGACATCAAAGGTGACCACAGAGGTGTAACACCGATCACCATCTTCAGCCACATGATGTAAGTGTAGTTGAGCCTCAGAGAAGGCACGCAGCACTCACACTTGTCATACTCACTACAGTCACACGGAGCAACCATGATGGTCCCCTTCAGAGAGCTTGTAAATACATCTCCCAGTGACAGCTCTGATCTACAAGGGGGAAAAAAACAAACCATAAAACAAACCAGTATTGTTTTCTATACTCTATCTCAGTAGAGGAGGTTTGTCAATCTGAGTAAGCTTTATTTAACAAAAAAAAAAAAAAAAAAAAATGAAAAAAGTAAAAAAGGCAGTAATTGGAACCAATTGCTTTTCTGTGCTGTTTCTCCCCTTTTAAATGGCTTCCAAGTAAAGCAGTTTAAATGATTTTCATGAAAGTACCCCTAAGGTTTGATTTTAACCCTAGGGATAAGGTATTACTAAACTAGAGGATACCTGTTGTTTAGTCAGGCTAGCTTCTGATTCTGATGGCTGTTATTACTAGATACTTCTTAGACACACAAAGTTAGTTTACCTGACTAATTGGCAGCATTCTGTCACCCCCATAGAGATATCCATGAGGCACCAAAATAAATCTAAATAATTTAACATTCCTTCCAGCTTCTGCTACAACTAAGCAAGCAATATAACAATCAAAACCAATTATTCAAATGAAAAACAAGCTTTGGACTAACAAAAGGCTGAAGAACTCTACCATTCAGGACACATTTTAGTCCTCATTTTCAACATCTTCTAATATTTGGAAGAAGAAAAAGAGACACCCCTGTGTCCTCCAGAAGTCTTACCATTGTACAGTTAATTCCAAGATAAGGCTTTAATTGTTTTTAGGCACAGCATGTTTGTCTATTAGATAGTCTGGTGTTTCCTAGGAAAGCAAGTTACTTGCACACATTACTACTATTGTCTTGGACAGGCTCATGGAAAGTATTTATTAAGTAACTTATGCATTGTGCTTTTTTACCTTCTCACAGTAAAGCTCATGCGATTATTTTTGACCAAACGCTCAGATTTTGTTTCAAGGGTAGGGGTTGCCTTTTTTTTCCTCTCCTTTCTATGAACACACCTTCCTTGAGAGTTTAACATAAACAGGTTTTGATTACATAATCCACTGCAAAAATCGTATAGTCTAATAGCTGCATGGATATAACATATGTTTTATAAACATTTCAATTAGATTTTCTAATAATACGATTTTGATACATTTTAAATTAAATAAATGATAAAGTAGCATATACTGACACAAGCAGTCATGCATTAAGTCTTTTGATGCTGGCAAATGTTTTATAGGATACAAAACGAACATATGCATTCATATGGAAATAAATGCCATCACATTTAGTTTGTATCTCTAATACAGTTTTCCTTGGGTCACCTTCAAGAAGCAGCACAAAGAAAAGCCATAGTATTTCCCATGTACACATTAGTACACAGATGCTTTTCAAGTATGTTTTACAGGCATTTTTTAGAGCCATCCTCATGGGTTTGAGTGCTTTTATACATGATTTCAATCTCCATTGGCTTTAGTCAAACTATTTTCAATTTATGAAATAAATACCACACAAGTGGGCACAAAGCTGCTTCTACTCTAACAACCAGCAGTTCCCAAAGTGTTCTTCATTCTCATTTCCACTCCACAGATATTCTTTAGGTTCTTTCAAACACAGATACACTCTTATGGTGTACTGTAGGTACCCAGTGACACAGGCCTCCTTAAGGCAGTGAATTCAATAGCGTGAAAACTTTGTGGCCAAATTTCTCACAGCAGCAAAGCCAAGACAAATCCTGACAGTTAAGCCATCCTGGATTCTTTCCTGCTTTTGACATTTCACCCTCACAAAATAAGCGTATGTTTTAAATTGTTCTGAAGTAATTTTGGAATTATTTCTGTACAGTAAGGGGTTTACTAATCCAGAGAAAGAAATTCAAGTTAATAGAGTAAGAATCTTTTACAGAAAGTTTTGAGTAGTTTTATAGTTTCTATGACTCACTGTAACACTTGAATTCAGGGAGGGCAGAGAACTCTACATTGCAGAAGAAGGGACAAGATTTTCTGCTTTTTTTGGTTTTAGTCAATTCGGCATCTAGTGCAGTAGGACTACTGACAGTATCTATTGCCACAGAGCACAGGGAAGGGGGCATGATTCACTGATCCCATTACCATATTCTGCCCTACTTAAAACAGAAAAGGTCTAAAACTAGGGAGAGGCTGGAAGCAAACCAAGGGCTGATGAATTATGGGGCAAAGCCTGTACAAATCATGCGGACTGGGACTGCAGAGAAACCCCACAATATACACACACTGATCCACTTGAGTCAGGGCCCCCTAATCGTTCATTGGTCAACACACACATTATACATCCACCTTGGTTTTAGGATGCTCTCTGAAGCCAGTAACACAAGGATTTTCAGTAACACTGTGCCCTCATACCACCTGTACTCTGCAGTAATGACCCCATAAGCCATGCAGGTTCCTATGAATATATAGTTTACATTTATTAGTGCTGCAGTCAGTCAATACTGACATTCCTGAAATAATTTTTACCAGGACTCAGACTTGAGGACACAAGACTTAAGGAACCTTATGCTGATGGTATCTGGCAGACACACAGCTTTTAAATTACTTGGAATATTTTTGTTTTTATAGTTGTGGCTCCACTTGTTTCTCCTGAATTTCCTTTCAAAGACTTCACAGGGCATTCTTTTATGTTTCCTTACCTTCTACTGCTGCTCACAGATTTTATTAGTCTCAAAAAAACCACAATCAATCCATAAGAATGTAGTCTTTTCATCAAACCGTGTCTTTAGTCTGATCTATCTGGAAAGCAGTTACCACCACATACCCCTCCCACCCTCATCTTTCTCCGAATCATTCCTAATAATTATGTCATTTTTACCCAGACTGAGCCTATATGCACCCAGACTACCACCTGTGTACAGGAGGGGAAAAAAAAATGTGCTATAGAGTTCCTTCTCACGTTGTGTTGTGCCAATATTCTGTTTCAAAGGCTACTCATTTGGGAGTAAACAGGCATGGGTTACTTCTCCCTGCTCCCACTTCACAAACCTTTTCATAAAAAGCTGTGTATAGAAATGCAAGTGTAACTGGAGGAAAACCCTGTGGCTCCATGTCAGGCAGGTCTTCCACCCTTGTGATAAGAGCATTACCAGTATCTCACTTCCACGCTGTAGGCTTCCCTTACAGCTCACTACCTCTTGCAAGCAACCAGGGCAAAGCAATAGGAAAGACCAAGCTATGCTATCAAGACGCCAGGTCCACTCCTGGAAGAAGACATCCACATACTAAGAAACCAGGTAATGAGCTTTGCATTTCTGTGAACTTACACAACACAGGGACTATCTCCCAAAATTGAGTCTGGGATAAGAGAATAGATCAATGGAGGACATGATCATGTGGGGCCCCCACACCAACTTATTCCAAATTGTCAAGCCTGGGTTAAATGTATGAAAGCCAATTACAAGCAAAACAACAGAAAGCCAAAGTATTTTGGAGAACTGCAGCAGCCTGGGACTGCACGAGCAGCCTGTCATCTTCAGTTTGGCTGCAGATGGATCCAGTCACAGAATAACCATTTTTCCTAAGCTGTGGGTACTGACTTTAGAGGAGCTTATGCTTATAAAGCCTTCTGAAGTTCAGGAGAGGTCAGTGCCTTCATGCAGTAGAAGGAGAGGAGAAAGTTTGAGTAAGCTTAAATCAAAGCAATGGGCTATTAAAAACTAGAGTTTTCCATCAGACTTGCAGCACACTGAGAGAAGCTATAAATCCTGGTTCAACAAGCACTTTACATCACGCAACAGTGATCAGACTTAGGCCAGATCCAAACTGTGGTGAGGGGAAGGAAAGTCAGAGGGCTTGTAATATACATGAGTATATACCGTGTTCCCATTCAGTTTTATATGCGGGCCTGCTGGCCTTGGAAAGATTTTTCTTGGCACAGAGAGGTAAGCAAAACCAGATAGGTACTAAGCATATGAACTTCTGTGAATGGATTACCACAGCCCAACTCTTCAGATTCAACAGAAAACTAGTGAACTGGACTTAAGTTTTAATGGCTGGCAAAGAAGGGAGGGACAATGCACAAAGGCAATGTGCCTTTTAGCTGGAAACATGGGGCTGAAGCATAAGACACTGCAGAAGAGGGGAAAAAAAATAAAATACTGCATGCCCTGAACCACAGAAGTAATTAACATTGCAACAAGGGCATGTGTCCAAGGCTTGCTTTGCTTTTCCACTCCAAACACTTAACTTTTTCAGTTGTGTACAGATAGTTTTTTTTTAGTTAACACCTTAACACCTCCTAAATGTTTTGTACTTTGGTGCACAATTCAACCATACTTCAGAAGGTTTTATTACTTATGCTAAATTAATCTGCGGCCCTGTGGTAAACTTTTACATTTTAAATTAGACACTGCAGAATGTCTTTACTGAATTCCAATCATTTTCTTGCAATTGGAACACCTAACCGAAAACAAAGAAATACATGAACTTCTACAATTCCTCTAATTTCAGGGAACGTACATCATCACATTTAGGTAGCTATGTTGAGACAAAACAGAAACAGGGTCACCACTGTAACTCTGCTTTCAATATTTCTATATACTGTGTTTCTGCAAGCACTACTACCTTTATTAGGAATTGAGAGAGCAAAGCTGTCTGAGGTTCTAAGGATTTTCAATAATTATATATCAATGTACTTGATATATAGTAGCCCTAGGACAATACTTATTTGAACAAGCTGCCCCATTAAACTGCAGAACATCTGATGGCTGCCTAGCTCATGAGAGTGCAAGTCTCTAATGAAAAGTTAAAGTTCTCCAGCTGAAGAAGACTGTGTATAGCTGATGCACTGAACTAAGCCACCAGTCTTGAGGCAAACTGCATGATTTATCTTTAAAAACATGGGAACCTAGGGCCAGAACTGAAGGAGAGCCTCACAGGTACTTCAAATACATCAAAAATATGAGTACACCCTATACATCACCATCTGCTGAAAGGGCAAATTATAATCAGTGCTCAAAATTAAACTGGGAGCATTCATGGGTGTCACTATGAAAGGATCCCTGAGGCTAAGTGATTTCAGTTAATGTAATTAACCACCAGGGTTTACAGCATGCCTAGAATACATAACACTGGAAAGATCACTCACTTTTGTTAGACAATTAACCTAATTTGTCTAATTAAGATTCAGAATAATCCTCCTTCTCCCAGAGACATACTGCAAGGGAAGGTAAAAGCCCTGTCGTTACCCTTGCTTGAGCCTCGTACATAATACTGTCATAGCACTGTTTTGGACGGAACAGAACATTTTCTATTCAAAGTAACTTGATACCATTTACAAGCAGGCAAACTGTGGATGTATAAAATAAGAGGATACTACTTTAATGCTGAAAAAATTAAAAGCTTTTGAGGACCCAAGCTTTTTTGTTGTAGATTCTTCTAGGTCATTATTTTTGTACATTACCCGTCCTGTATGTGAGAATTCTGGCTTGATTTCCAGACTCCCAGGGAGAAACACATGCCAAGAATGCATATTTTTAAAACTGGGAATGTTTTCAAGGTATTTTGGCTGATGTGAATAAAATGTTAAGGTATCAGCAAGCCAACAGGGAAAGCTGTCATCTTATCAAAGTCTGAAAAATGCTTTGCTAGCTGCTCCCCCAGAACATAGGGACTCTAAAAGAAAAATATTAATATGAAACCTGGGGAGCGAAACAAGTTCTCCAATGTCAGGGGCTGCACTGCATCTCACCTATGCAGCAAAAAGTCATCAAAAACAGAACAAGGACTTTAGTGAGTCTATAAGGGCCTGCTCTCATAAATTGCATGACACTTACTGAATTCCCTTCATTAACACAAAGAACTTCATCCCAGCACGGACTCAAAACTGTTGTTCCATGGATGTTAGGCATACCAAAAAACCCCAACAAACCAATACAGAGATTCCTACACAAGGATTACTGGCAAAGATTTATCTATTGCAGTTGAGACTGGATGGAACAGAGGCAAAGTCAGATCTGCTTCTCCCACCAACACACATGTAATGGTATTTCAGGAATCAAAGTAATGAGGAACACTGGAAATAGGAACACACTTAAAATCTGATTTCAGCTTTAAAGTACTATGCCAACTAAACAACCATATTTATTACTAGTTAATATACTTGCTTTCTACCCTGACTACAGGGCTAATTTTTGACAAGTGACTTCTGGCCTTTTAAGTAGAAGTCATCACCTGTAAGTGCAGCTAATTCAACTATTTGTATTTAGCCTGTTACCCAAGGAAATTAAGCCTGTGTGTTCATGTCATTCCTTCCAGCCCATCGGTAATTCAGAAAAACCCCAGTGTGGTTTCATAAGTGGAATCAAATAGATCTTTTTATGATCAGATCAGGCAGGTCATGCATACAAGACCTGCCCACCCCACAGTCAGGACGATTACCATTCCAGAGAATATTTACCACAGTGACAACTGCACAGGGGGGTGTCTCTCAGGGGCATTAATGTGATTAGAGTAGCGCTTGGCACTGTATTAAATGTTAAGTAACATAATTAATTCCAGAGAGAACACATTCTGGTCAAAATCACAAAAAAGGCAGAACCAAGATCACAGCTTTACTATTAGGCAATTTTAACAGCAAAGATATTTCAGCAAATCAACACTAATTTCATTAAAGCACTTTAAGAAACATGGAAAGACAGAGGAGGGTGATACTCCATTCCAACCATTTCTCAAAGACAGAAACATAAACTTTCCATATTGTCCAAGATTACTTTTAGGTAAGACAAAGGTATGTAACACATCACCCGCTTGCAAAGCTAATGCTACTACTGTGCTGCAAGCTTGAGGCTAATGTTGATGTTTTAGAAAATTCTTTCAGATTTCTAATGCTAGTAGTGACAAATTTAACAGTGTGTACTTACACAGCATATAAAAGATTAACCTTCATGTCGTCTCTCAAGTACAGCTTCAAAAACCGTAGGCTACAAACTAACAGGTCCAGCTTGCCTTTAATCCAACATTCAATGTTCCAATTTGAATCTGAAGAAAGGGATTAAACATTTCTGAACTACATTAAAAAAAACAAAACAAACCAAACCCAAACAACTGAAGAGACAGGATAAAATTCACTCACAAAGAGAGGACAAGTAACAGATATTCACAAAGGTGAGGCTGGACCACAAGTGTGCCAATGTTTATGAATAATCTGTGCTGACTTGGGTACCAGTATATGCCCCTAAACACTTAAAAGGCTAACAACCTATGTGATACTGCTGCATTCTAATTACTTGAAAAGGAATATATTTTACCTGACTTTATAGACAAGACCACAAGGGGAAGAAAGAAATTAAGCTGCTGGTTGAGGTTTTGCTACTATTAACTGGTACAATCTCTATGTAGCTGTACTGTGTACACTGTGCACATACATATGCGGCTATACTGCATACACAACAGCAACAAAAGTAGCGTGGCAGTGTTTAACAGAGATTTATTTGTTCCATAGGACAGTTCTTGTAAAATGAAATTCTACTCTACTGAGGCCAGTGAGATTCCTGCCACTGACAGCAGTACACCAACAGGCCAGTATGCTGCTCAGAGACTACGGTTTACAGGAGGGAAAAGACAGCTTGGAAAAAATAATTCAATCTAATCCATGTACAGATACTAAGGCATTATAATCCAGGCAGAAAAGATGGCACTTGCTTTCCAACTCCCCTGCCTCCCGAGGGAGTTTAAAGCCCATATCCACAAAAATATTTTAAATATTTCTCATAGCATCTAAACATTTTTTAATATCTGGGCTTATATCGTTATATGCAGTGCTACATATTTTATTCAGAATTCCTCTAGAAAGCCAGCCAGCTTCCCCATCCCCCCCCCCCCCCCTTGAAAATGTACTATACAATTTCCTTCATCTCCTACTACAGACATCCATGAGAAAGGATTTTACCATACTATGTAGTCTTCTTTGGATAAAAATGAACACCCATTAACACAACTCCCCTCCTCCCAAACAACAAAAAAACCCAACCATTTTTTCAAGAAGTAACTTCTAATGCCCTTGAATGGAAAACCTACCTATTTCCTGAGAAGCAGAGATATTTATTTCTGAAGGAATAAACTTCCTTGCTTGCATGCTTGCTCTGTACAAAGAACAATCAATGTTGTTATCACTCCAAAGGCAACACAGAAAACTTTCTTCGTTCATTAGCAAAGGCAGCTTGGTTTTGGATGCTCCATGCTCTCTCCTCAAACCAGACCAGCTCTCTACAACTCCAGCAGAGAAAGGACTCAGAAACGTCTCATTCAGTAGCCTATAAGGTAATGTAAAGTTCCTGGGAGGAATCTGGTGGACCATGCAGTGAGCAACTGCCATTTGAAGAAAATCTGCAAATATAAAGGCAAAGATATCAGATATAAAACAAAAAGTTCATATTATTTGACAATGACAATAGAGTGGCTGATGACTTGCAATCCAGCTCTTGTAACATGGCTTCATTACTGTACAAAAATTAATCCCACTGCAAATATAATACATTGTCACAGCATAACTGTTAAATACCAAAGAATAGTATTACAAGAATATATGACTGGATGTAACCACACAACCCCAGGACATTATCTGGGAAATGAGATGTAGAAAAAGAATAGTCTTTTCCATCAGACTTACATTCTTCAAAATAAATCACTCTGACCACATTTGTAGCTTTTGTTGGTAAGTCATAGCTTGAATTACATTAACAATGATTTTGAGAACGATGAGCATGTCTGTTTTGGAAATAGCTTACTGTAAAATACTGCATGAGTTTCAAAAATTACAGCTCTAGTTACAGAAAGGCACTTGGGTTGTCTGTGCACTCTGTGTTTAGCTTTTTGACCAGTAAGGAAATAAATATTTTAATCAATTAATTAGATGGAAATTAATTGATGCTCTATGCCTTGCAATAGCCAAAAAAAGATAAAACCAGAACTTCTCTAGCACTGTTTGATTAATAGCACACAAACGTAACCTAAAAAATATAAAAACACAAAGCTTTTAAAAAGGTAGATGCATGCTACCCGCAAGCAGACACTGTGTTACTATGCACTGTGTTAAACTGTTTCATTTTCTCTTTACACAGATTTTGTATAGTCATATTCCTGAAGGCTTCTGCTCTTCCTTCCTCTCTCATTTAACAGAATTTTTGCCTCTGTAAATATCAGCTTCATTAGGCCTCCTGGCTGCATGCAGAGGATTCAGTTAGAACAGATACTAGTTCATAATACAATAGATAAAAAAGGATAAATGAGTAAAGTGACATGACTGCCCATGAAGCAGGAGGTAACTAACATACTACCCAATTCACAGTGTCAAATGGGGGGCAGGAAGAGATTCCTGATCTCTTTTTCTATATAAAAAACCCAACCAAAAAAAAAAATTCCCCCTCGCATACCACACCAGACAATTTCAAGGGATTAATTAAACCCTATAAAGTCAAAATGTGTGCAGCTACTTTCTACTTCTTCAGAAATGTAAAAAATTTTAAAAAATGTTAGAAGAACTATAATGCACTGCAATGCAGAAGGTTTAATACAGGACTGCTACAGCTCTTAAATGCCTGTTAATAAACTGCGGCATGCATTAAAAATGTCTTCCAGCTACAGCTGTAACAGTTTGTCCATGACAGAGATGCAGAGGAAGCCACCGCTTACAGTTCTTTCCCCAGAATACAGCACACATGCACATCTGGATTAACAGCTACAAAGATGCCAGCCCTGGCTATTTGCTTATTCAGAACCAGACAGAGATGGCCACTCAGTAGAAACACTGATTTTCAGTCGTGACAGGCCATCAGATAGTGACAAACTACTCTGAAGCCCAATGAAAGCTCACCAAGGCGTCCAGGTTTTCTAATTAAAAGGTATGCAATATGTTTAGATTACATAAAATAGTTAAAAGAAGGCTGTATAATGCAATACTTGATACTGAGTAGATAAAGGCAAGTATATAGAAAGATAAAGATGTATACATATACAAAAGAGATATATCAATATATAAAGATGTATATGTATATAGAAAAGATACAGAAACCTAACGATTTATTCATCTTTTGTGAAGGTACAAGAGAACACAAATTTTGAAGCGAACTTCATTGGATTACAGCAACTGCTTTCTCCCTAAGCATCATCACCAAAAGTCTTTAAACAGTTCTTATTTTAATGAAAAAAATGAAAGGTAAATACCAGCTGACCCTGAACAGCATACAGCAATATTGTTACAGACATTTCCCAGACAGAAAACCAATTTGTTATACCCTCCATTTGCAGTTAATAGAGGACCCTTTATTAGCACTGTGCACATGAAAGCAGCAATGTCAGCTACCTGAAAAAGCAGAGCTCAAGCTCGAAGTGACACCCTGGCTACACTGAACTAAACAAAAACTGCAGTTCTGATGGAACAGGGATTTTTCCTTCTGCTTTTGGACCTATTAGGATCACAAAAAATTGCCCGTGAACTTTTATCTTACCAAATTTTGCCTGGGGCATTTATTTGAAGACATCTTGACTCACCACATACTCTCTACTGATGTTTCCTGATCTTAAGAGTCAGTTGCACTGCTTTTTTTGGATAAGACACACAGGCACAACCCTGAGAGTGTCAACATTTCAATTCTGCACAATAACAACATCAGGTCCTTTGTATATTCCAGTTGCATGTTGTGATAAGATACTAATCCAGTAGAATGACTTGAAACACCACTGTAGAATAGAAATGGTGATTACTCTTCGTTCTACAAAATTTCCACCAGACTTATTTTTTTAGTAACTTACCCAACAACATAAACACAGTCAGAATGATTTGCCAATACATCTTGTTTTGTAGCACTGATCTGAAAAACATAGAGAAAACTAACTGAGAGCTAATAATTATCAGTCTGTTTTTTCATTGAGGTTTCATTTTGCTGCACTTCAGTTAATTTGATGTTCACACCTCTGTAAATAGAAAGGAAGTACAAAATCAGAATGCTATTTGAGGAAAAAAACCAACCATTGCTTAGAAAATGAATTAGATATCAATACAGCCCTTCTTTCATCATTAGAGCTATATAGTACCTCATTTCTCCGGGCCTTTGCTGATCGTTGTTCACCTTCTGGGTTTGGTCATCTGAACGGCACTACAAATCCAAACTATCAAAATGCCCTCCAAAACATCCTCATTCCTTAAATATTTCTGAGAACAGTTTCCTTGAGAACACCTATGTTGGCAAAAGAATTGGTGCCAATGCTATGTAATCCACTGGCTTTTCAGTTTGGGGGTGCCTGTACTGTGCTATATATGCACATATGTACTGCATGATACCTACACTCATCTGCAGTGGGACAACCTCTGAAGTGGCTAATAGCAGCTGGCTCTGCAGCCTGGAAGGAAAGCGTATGTGGTCACAGAAGACCAGGAGGAAAGAAAAAGGGTGATCCCTGCCTGTTTTTTACTGTTCCTGTCAGTGCGCAGTCTGAGTATGTTTCCATTGTCTCACCCAGGACAGTGCCTCAACAAGTCCCCGCAGAGTGGAAGGCCAGCCCCACAAAGGAACTTGTGGCTCCTAAGAAAACCAAATAATTTTTTTTATAATGAAGAAAGCGACCCCCTGCTCAGAGCTATCCCTCCCCTCCCATTTGGCCCTCACGAGAGACTTCAATATGACCATCCAGCGACTGTAACGCTGCTTTAAGTCTTGACCATGGCTTAAAGCAGAGGTGATTCAATAGGCACAGCTGTCTGCCTGAAGGAGCAGACAACTGATCAAGTGAAGTTACAATATTTCACTATTCTTGCCTCCTGGCAAGCTCTCCCACAAGGAAAGCCCTTGCAAATTCAGCTGGGGCTGGAGCCAAGCCATTTCTTCAGCACAGACCATCTTCATTTTGCTCTGCAAGATGAGCCTGTCCCATCCACTTTTCTCACCATTCACCCAGGTTATAATCAGGGTACTTTTTAAGCTACATTTTGAGCAATTAAAGAGGAAAGCTCAAAATTTCAAAGGCAGTGCTTCACAACCCCCTACTTAGAGGAAAATTTGCCTCTCAGCACAGCTGTTAGGAGGCCAGCCTTACCTGTATCTCTTCCATTAGTCTATTTTCTAATAGGTGAGCCATGAAGGCCAGAGGAATTACCTATCTACGACCTTTATTAAGTCTGTCACTTCACAAAGATACAGGCTGGGATTACATCCAAAAGCCTATGATTTAAGTTACCTAGTTTTCTTTCTCTGAGTTCCTGACTGAAGAAAAAAAACCCCACAACCTTTTAAAATAATTTACTTGGCATAAGCATACAGTATTCATACTATTAAACGTATAGCTTAATGAAAAACAGTCCATGTTCCTCTTTTACAGGTGCAACAACAATCTGCTGTTCATAGCTCAACCACTTCTCAGCAGGAAACTGGCAGAGATAATTTCCATATGTTGTACAAGAAAATTAGATATACATTTCAAAAGCTTTTAAAATTATAGGGCATGGATGTTACTGCAAATGCTTTAAAGCTCTCACTTTCAAAACACGTAAAAAATTTCCACCATCATGAGCTCTAAATAATCCATGAAGTTATGGTCCATCACTTGCTTTCCCGTCATAGGCACTGCAAGAAGCAAAAGCTGTCACCCAGACACCTTAGCCCTATTGCTCCTAGGTGTTTGAAGGAAAGAACCACTATTTTGGTGACTACAAATATTTCATTGTACTATTTCAAAGCAGAATGTGAAACAGCATCTCTCATTTGTTCCTGGAAATAAGATGACAAATAGTTAATTGTGTTAACAGCAGCCGCTGTGTTAGTTTCACCCATGCCATACCTACTGTAGACTGAAATAAAGCAACCACAGATCCTCAGAACGACAATTACCTCAAAGGAGTCACAAGTATGTAGTCTGCTAAAGATAAAGGCATTTTCACTTCCTGCTGCCATAAAAATGACCAGATGGAGCAATCACAAAGATTCTGTAATCAGCACTAATTTAAACCATAATTAAGAATATTTGGTCCAGAAGGCAAAAATACAGTTCAGACTAGCTAGAGACATCTTCTCTGTTACTTCTATTACTTTAATCTAGGCTGATTTTTTAAAAAGATGTTTGTTTTTATTTAATCCTGGTTCCAAGAACATTCATGAACAGAAAAAAAAGTGCCGTACATGATCAAAAAGCAATGTAAGCTGCATGTCACCAGCATTAGCTCTCTTTCTGTTCAAAGTTCAGTATTGCTTGTGTAAACTTTACACAGGAATTGGGTAAAAACAGGTATCTACAGACAACTCCCAGGAGAAGATGAATGTACTACTAGACCAGACAGGGCTGCCCTGTATCTTTTCTGGTGAGAATACTGAACTCACCAGAATTCCTCACTTCACTGTAAGAGAGAATCCAAGTTTTACAAGGAAGTTACAGGGAACAGGAAGTTAAATATAGGAGAATTATTAAAACTTGTAACAATAACTCTGTCCCAGAGAAACTAAGTTAACACAGCAAGGACAAATGGCTTAATGCATGACTGGGGAATTATCCATACAAATGGAAGGAATCAAAGCCCATTTTAACACATCGATCTTAAGATGCTGCATTCTGAAACCACCAACTTTGCTGCTGCTGTGTACAAAACCGTATTCCAATTTCATGTGTAAATAGTGTGTTCCCCTCCACAGTAACCACTGTACAAAAACACTGTAACATGCGGAGTCCCTGCCTTGACAAAAACATCTGGTTAAAAACAGCAGATATGACAAGCGAGGAGGAAAACAATGACAAAGTTAAGACCATTCCTCTTTACAGGCTGCCTGAAAAGTCATACAATCCATTGGCATATCAGCATGGGAAACATTTTCAGCACAGCCTGAAACAGGCATGGCTGGTGATCCACAAACACCTGCTCACTGGGCACAGAAAATGCACTGAAAATTTTCATGTTCCTTCTGGAGCTGCCTTGTTTTTCAGTTTCTTGTCTTGACAACTTAAATTTCTTCATGTCTCCTTTCTGAACTACAAACAGAAAGGGTTGACGTGAAAAGAGGACTGCTACATGAGGCAGGTCTACCTGTCCGGTTCGAACATCAATGAACAGAGGGTGGCACTGGTGACTAAGAGTGCCAGGTCTCTACAGCCCATCCTGGACCCAGCAGAGTAGCACAACCCTGGCACCACTAAACACAACTCAAATTCTCACAGACTTTTACAGGGACTAAGACTAGATGAGCAAATATTGCAACATCAGAGCCTTACATATTAGTGGTATCCAGTGAGCAATTTCAAAGCCTACAGTGATTTACAGAAACTCAGTTGCCAGGATCTAATTTTTTTCCCCTCAAGTGAGGTACCACACATACATACAGGGTCATGAGTATCATTTTTTTCTTTTTCTTATTCTCACCCTCCCAAAGAAAACAACAACAGCTGCTAGTTAATGGGAAACAGGAACATAATACTGCAAGCATACAAACCGTCCCCGACTTTTGCGAGCACTCCACTACAGCTGTTTTTAAATATTTAAAAGATCTCTACAAAGCATAAAAATATTTTACTGATATTGGCTACACACAGCGTCCTTTGGCCTGCTCTTTGAGGGTGCTGAGGGCTTTCCAGTTCTGTTGGTTTTGGCAAGACCAGTGGTTCTCAGTCAGCCCTCCTGGGCATGGAGTTTCATTGCATTTGTCATTTATTATATAGTAAACACTATTATTAAGAGTTCAGAGTAAATGGAGCACACAAAATAGCAATGAACATGACTTGCATTGAATTATTTTGCTTTCTAGTAGTAAAGCTTTAACCGAAGCAACCCAAGTTGCATGTCTCCTCACACACTAAGTACAGTAGAACTAGCAGCAGAGTACCCTTGTCCCACCCGTGCATGACTGCCAGGCAAAAGCACAGCTACAAAATCAGGCTCCAAGCCTGCTAATGGAGCCTCTCTTCTGAAACTCAACAGCACAATGTCCCAAACTCCACTGTCTCCAGACTGTCCAATTTCTCTTGCTTGTACTGAACCTACCCCCCCATTTCACAAAGAGCTGCGCTGCTCGAAGGTGGGCTCCCTTCGCCAGCCCACCGCAGAGAGGGCAGGCAGGGGGCCCAGCAGCACTGCACTTGCATTTGCTCCTGCAGCTCCTCTATCACAGCACCAAACGCAGCACTGATGTCTGTGTGTGCTCGTGATGCACAGTTTGAGACCTAACTTTCATAAATATTCCCAATTTTAAGCTAGCAATAGAGAAAAGTGCTTTTAATAAATGTTTTCCCTCACTGTTGCCCGCTGATGAATGCACATTTGTTTTTCCTTGCGTGCAGCTGTAGCAGAGCTCTTGTAATTATCTGGCACTTAAAGCTCCTTCATATTATTTCCTTACTTAGTAGTTAAGGGTTCTCAGTGTTTTCATCACAAATTCTATTTACAAATGCTGTAGCAATAATTGATGTTACATTTCCAAAGTGCCCTTCTATCCGACAGGACTGTAATGGCTCCTGCAGTATTAGTGACTCACAACCCACATCCAGAGAGATGGGTTTCTTTTGCTTCAGACACTAAACCCTCAAGAGGTAAAAAGCAAGAAAAAAGTCCGACGCGGGGTGCACCACGCCAGCCCCCGCAGCTGCTGGGGCTTTCGGAAGGCGATCCGTGTGGGAAAGACCAATCGCCCACGAGCTGTGCGGGCTTTTGGCGAAAGCCCCCCGGGTGTCGCAGCCCCCCGCTGCCAGGCGGGAAAGCGCCGACCGGGGAGCGCCTCAGGCCCGCGGCGGGAAGGCAGCGGCCCGCGGCAAGCCGCGAGAAATCCGAATTGAAGAAGTAAGGGGAGGGGGGGGGAAGAAAAAATAAATTAAATTCACCGACCTAGTTAGCTTCGTTCCCGGAGTCTTCACCGACAGCCGAAGTCACGCCGCGGCCGTCATGCCCGCTGCCCCGCCGGGGCGCAGGAGGGGCCCCGGCGCAGCCCGCGCCGCCGCCGGACCGTGCTGGCCGCGGCCCCGCCTCGTCCCGGCGGCGCGGCTCGCCCGCCCGCCCGCCCTTACCTCAGCACAGCACACCGCACCGCACGGGCCGCCCGCCCTCACCTCAGCACACCGCACCGCACCGCCCGCTCTTACCTCAGCACACCGCACGGCGCGGCGCGGCGGCGGCCCGTAACCCCCCTCACGCACAAGGTGCCGGGGCAGTGGGGGAACTCGAGAACGCGGCGTCCGAGCCCCCCTCACAGCGCAGGGACGGGGTGGCGCTTCCCCTTGCGGACCTCAATTCCTCACAGGCAGCAGGTCGCTGAGGAAAATAAAGTTTACGCCTTCCGCGCGGTCCCAGCCGGTGAGGCGGGACGCGTGTGAAGCCGGGGCCGCGCAGAGGCGGCACCCGCGGGCGGCCGGGCCGCGCCCAGCAGGTGCGTGCCCCGTGCCTCAGCAGCCGCCGCCACTGCGAGCTGGCAGCCCGCCCCCGGCCCCCTCACCCCCTGGGGCCGCCCCGAGCCTGCCCGCCCCCGGCCCCCTCACCGCCCCGAGCCCCCTCGGGCCGCCCGCAGCAGCCAGGCCGTAGTGCCTCCCTCAGAGGCCGGGACAGCCACATGCCATCCCGCCTCCCTTCCGCAAAGCGCACAAGTCCAAAGTGCCTCGGCTGAAGTTCCCCCCTGCTCGCACCTTGCCCCGGGCGCTGTGACACTGACACCGCCGCTGTGACACTGCCACTGCAGGAGTTTGTCCAGGAGAAATTCAGGGAGAAGGGGGAGTGAATATTTAAAGTTTTCCTCGTCTGACAGCCTAATGCATTACGATAATTATAGAAGGAAACTTAATGACAGGTTTTTGTGTTTGGTTTTTTTTAATGCAGAGTGGGACTATTTTACCTAGAGAACCTTCAGGGAACAATCAGTGCTGTCTGGAGCCACACAAACGTTTGTTAAGAATTTAATTAACATTCAGCATAAGTATTCCGGTTAGTGGTTTTAACAGTGGAGGCTGTACAAAACAACCAATTATTAATGGAAAAGGTGACATAAACCAGAAGCATAGTGTGCTTTCTGGCTATTACACCTATTCATTTTAAGTCTCAAGGATCTCTGCATTTTCACAAAATTATAAACATGAATGTTGTGAATTATTATTAACACAAACATGCCTACTTGTCAGCAGAAAGACAAAGATTAGTGTTCTAAAAAAAAACCAAACTGATTCAGATACACTTCTTTTAAATGGCACATTAAGCAGTGCTATGCAGTTTGGTTTTGACGATTTGTTGACACAGATAATTATTTCCCATTATTGGAAAAGCTACACATTTCCGTGAACAACCTGGATGCAGAGACTATTTTCATCTCCTCTTTACTATACTACTCTTCTGTAGCTAATGACGTTTTAATATCAGCTATATAGAGACTGTTATCACAAAGATTTTGTTTAACTTAAAAATCCCGAGCCTAAAGAAATTGACAGTGAAAATTAGTAACTAGAACTAATTTTGAATCCCAACCTTTAATTGTTAAAATGAGTTCTTCAGGTATTAAATTCATGAAGACCGGGTCTGAAGTTGCAGAAGTGAAACCATCCCCAGGCTATACAGCACAGTTCTAAAATGAAGAACGAATACACCACAGCAATCTGTCCTTCTCCAAAAAGCTATACCTTACATAGCTCAGGAGACACCTTCACATGGAAGTCAGAAGTCCAGTTACTAAGACTAAAAAAAAAGCCCCTTTCCTGCAGGTTTGTTTGTTCTAACACATAGCTATGGGCCCAGTTACACACTTCCCAGTCTGGATCACGCCCACAGTAGAACATGCACCAAGAGTACCTTGATTCTAAGAGCAGTTGTGGCTTAACCCCAGCTGGCAACTAAGCACCGCTTGCTCACCTCTCCACAGTGGGATGGGCGGGGAAGAGAATTAGAAGATAAAAGTGAGAAAACTCATGGGTTGAGGTAAGAACAGCTTAATAATAGAAATAAAATAATGATGATTATTATAGTAATAAATTGTCATGAAAAGGAAAATAACAAAGAGACAGAAATAAAACCCAAGGAAGGGAAGTGATGCAAAGGAAAATGATTGCTCACCACCAACTGACCAGTGCCAGCCAGACCCTGAGCAGTGGCCCCCAGCCAACTTCCCCCCAGTTTATTGCCGAGCGTGATGTCATATAGCATGGAATAACCCTTGGGTTGGTTTGGATCACTTGTCCCAGCTGTGTCCCCTCCCAGCTCCCAGTGCACCCCAGCCTACTCACTGGTGGAGTGCGGTGAGGAGCAGAAAAGGCCTTGATGCTGTGTAAGCACTGCTCAGCAATAACGAAATCATCCCCGTGTTTCCAGCACTGTTTTCAGCACAAATCCAAAACACAACACTACAGCAGCTACTATAAAGAAAATTACCTCTACCCCTACGCCAACCAGCACGTGCCAGGTGTCACCAAAGATATGGCAAGAAACCCAACCAAAGAAACCTGGAAAAAATACTAAAGCAAACAGCAAAAACAGATATTATAGATTTTCTATAACCCCACATTAGATAAAGAATCTACTTAGTTTGCCATAAAGATAACAGTGTTGGTGGTAGCATTAGGAGCAGGAAGCATAATAGGGAGCAAGGAAACTAAAATTACTATACCCACAGTAGGAAGAACAGTGAAAGTGATTAATACATGAAAACGAGTTATATAAAATTAGCACATGCAATCACAAGACCCAGGTACTGGTACTTTAACCAAATCTGTTTAGCAGTAATACAGTAAGAGTTAAAGAACACACACCCCTCAAACCAGGGTGTGACAATACCCGATTTCTAAAACAGACAAGACTTTAGAACAAATCAGGGGTGGGAGGGTTAATCAGTTGGGAAGTAAACCCCAAGGAGAAAGAATTATGAACTATTTAAAGCAAAGTACAATACTGGTACTGAGTCAGATGGTTATAAACCTGCCATAAAAACATTTAGGCCTGTTATTAAAATCTGAGTCTTGGCCAACAGAAGACTTATTTCTGGAAAAATCTTCTGATGGGAATAACAGAACAAAAAAGAAACTGTTTTAAGTGAAGGTTTAGTAAGTTTATGAAAAGAATGATTATACAGGTTTGTGCCTCTAATAAAAAGAAAACTCAGTAATCGAGACAGACTATTCTAGCCTCATGTTTCTTTGCTACCAATGACTTGAATGACTCCCCATTTTACCCAGATTTCAGACCACTTAATACCACTTCCCTTTCCACACAAGCAGATTTCAATTGTTATACTACTTGACAGCCAATTCTCTCTCCCTCTCTGTCTTGAATATACCTTGGATCCCACTGCTGCTTGACACGAAGCTATGCTTTGTCTCCCACTTCCTCAATTCCACAGCTGTTTTCAAGGCTTTCATGGTATCCCCTCTCATGGGTTATTTTCTCTTAATGAGATTAATTCATTCAAATCTCTCAAAGAGCTTGTTCTGCTATAATGCATGTATCCATTACCTGCTGGTTCTCTTTTTTAATAGTGGATTAAAAAATAATCATCACATTTTACTCTGCAAGTAGTAGAGTAAGTGACATTCTGACCCTTTTGCACTTCAGCATTTGTCTTTGTGAATAAACAGCTCCTTGAGAAAAGTCTCGACACATATGCAAAGCAATACCACATATTTAACAGGAGCTTCCAATTAAAAAACCCAGAAATTTCATCAAGGAACTTAAAGTGAGGACTGAGCCCTGCTGGAAAAGATGCACCTTTAATCTTGTGCTTCTCCTTTTTCTTGGAAAAGGCACCAAGAGTTTAGAAGCAGCATACCAGAGACTGATAAGCCCCAGGTATGTACAACTGAGGAGTTTTTACCATGTTTTTCCAGCAATATTATTTTAAAATAAATGCAGAGCTGGTATCTCTGCTTCATAAGGTATGAAGAAAAATATTTTTATTTATTACCAGAAGCTCTTCTCAGTAAACAGACTTGAACTTGACATCATACTGTCTTTCCTATCATGTAAATAGCTCTACCACAGCTGTATAAAGAAACCTACTGATTGGCTTTAATTTATTTATTGACTTTCCGTAATTCATGATCCATTTCCTCAAAGTAGCATCAGCCAATTTCACTCCTTACTAAAATAACCACCATCTCTAATTGATAAATGCTATTTTAAAAATATTTCTGTATTCTAATACGACAGTTTGGAAAATCAGGCTACATAAGATTTGCGTCTGATGTTAGGAAGCTGTTAGAAGTTTTTGTATCCCAGACTTGCAACAGAGGAAGCAAAAGCTGTCACAAGCTGTCGTCTGCCACGTATCTGCTAGGTGAGATCCAAAGAAGGCCCATGACAAAATAATACCCAAAGTACTCCAACCAAAGGTCTGTGTAGTACTATTTAGAGGGAAGAAATATCTCACTGTTTACATGGAACCCTGTTTACACATCCCATAAGGATGTTTGCTTTTTTCCTCCCAACAGCTGCCTGTGTTGACTCAGGCTGGATTTGCGCATCGCCCTAACCCTCAGATCCTTCCTGCAGAACTCTTGTTGGTGCAGTGGATTATTTCTCATTTAATTGCTTTGCATTTGTCTTTATTGAATTACAGCCTATTTATTTCAGAACAGTTTTCAAAATCACTTTAAATTCTAATCTTGTTCTCTAAACTGCAACTGTTGCTAGCAATTTTGTTATCCAGAGATTTAACAGAAGATGCACTTTTCAACTATTCAAGGATTTAATGAAAATATCAAACAGTTTTAGACTTCAGGTGTACCCCAGAATGATCACCCCACACATGGCCTTTCAATTTGTGACTTGTTGACTGCCCTTTTTTTTGAAAAGGTCCTTTCTGTCCAACTAAACACTTTACAGTCATTTAATGTAGACTAGACTTCCCTAACTTGCTTAGGAGAAAGTCACATGAGAGAACCAAAAACATCACTGATGATAATATGTTATGATGTTATAAGTTTTCCCTATCTATAGGAATACACCTCTCTACCAAAAATGCTTTGTCACCCTGAGGGACCCTTTTGGTTCTATCTGTTCTGTTCTCTGTCTTTTGGATTTACTCCTATGTGCTCATGTTATTCTTCTACAACTCCTCTTCAATAACTTAACTTAGCTTTCAATTCCAACTAAAGTTTCACATTTACTGTGAGGGCGGCGAGGCGCTGGCCCAGGCTGCCCGGAGCAGCTGTGGGTGCCCCATCCCTGGCAGGGCTCAAGGCCAGGCTGGACGGGGCTGGGAGCAGCCTGGGCTGGGGGGAGGGGTCCCTGCCCATGGTGGGGGGTGGGACTGGGTGGTCTTGGAGGTCCCTGCCAACCCAACCCAATCTGGGATTCTGTGATTATTGAGGAAAATATTATTTGCTCCTCTACTAATTTCCCTGCCTTTAATTCACATTGAAGCAGGTGCTTTCCTGCCTTTCATGTATATTTTTCTCAAGAAAATGCCAGCTTCTTCTGGACAACTCCTCTTTTTTTACTTATTTTCCATTTGATATTCACTTTGAGTTTATTGCAGTTTTCTTTCTTACATACTTTCATCTCCATTCTGCAGTTTTCTCACATCTTCACATTTTCAAATTCCTCTTTCTCAGTCGGGGCTGGGGGGGGGGGACGGGGACGACGACAGAAAGAAAAAAAAATATAGAAGAGTCTTCTCTCAAGATGTTAACCAGCTCTGGTTAAAAAGGTCCTCATCCACCTGACTTCATTAACAATATAAAATAAACACTTACCTTGATCCTGGCTTTCAGCAAAAATCATATGCATCCTTGTGATAAAGACTTCATTCCTTTTCATGCCTTGAGACCTCTTTGAACAAGTCCTTCCTTTCATGTTCGAATTATCTCACAAAATTTACGTTTGGCCAGTGCAGTTATTTTGACTCAATACAAAGATTTTTCAGTTTTTCCCATACTTTATTCAGTACTATACAGACATCCAGGATGTTAAGCAAACTGACCCATGATCTTCCTTCTTTTGCTTGTGTAACTGTATCTTGAACGAGTTTCCTCGCTTTTGCACCTTTTCCATGTTGCATAAGTTTATACTTAACATTGGGTTTATGACACTGGCCCCTGCCAGTCTGGAATCAAGGGAACCCGCTCCAGTTTAGCAGGCCTGTGACCAAAGACAGTGCTCTCCAGGCACAGCACAGCAGCCCCTCTTCTCAGGGTCTCACCCTTTGGGGAATGTTTTTTGGAGAGCGTCTTTTTGTAAATACTAACAACAAGGAAATTTATTTTAAGACTCCACATTTCACCTCAGACTTTCCCTTGAAGCATTATAAAAACAACAAAGGCCCAGAAGCCTTTCAAAGAGTTACCCACTGAAGAACAACAAAATGCTATAAAATACTAAGTCCAGAGTGGTTTTGCAAAGCAGGTGAGAAGACTTCAGCGACCGACCTACAGGCATGCTTTGAAACTGACTGTGAGCAAGAAATATGTAACTGTAGAAGAAGTTTCTCTGAGAGAACAAAAGTAATGTTATTTAGCCTTGAAGGTTTATTTATTTATTTTAAAAATGCAACATTAAAACAATTCTTTCCCTTCCACCAGTCATGCTGGATACAGTCATATAGCCACTGTGTTGGCAGACAGTGATAGCACCCTGACCTCTTACAAATAAAAATGTCTATCATCTCCTGCACAGCTTTACATCCATATAGATATCTATCGAGGTGCTATTCTTGCTGCCAGGTAGTACTGCAACCACATCTCTTCTAGACTTGTAGAAAGACCTGCAAAATTCCTGCTAAAGAGCAAGTCAGTCCCCAAAAATCAAGTTATTTTCCTCCTGTTGTGAAGAAAAAAAACACTACAGCTCTTTGCCCCAACAGGGACAGGCTTAGTGACAGGTCTAAACAGAAGTACTTCTCTGAGGTTTCCAGTTCTGAATAAAGACACAGAAATCCGAAGCATGCTAACCTTAGCAACTTGGTACAAACTGAGCAATTATGCATCTGAAAGCTCAAAAAAGTGTTAGAAATTCAGCTTCAGTTCTACCAGGTTAAATTTGTCATTTTTGAGCACAGCTGCGCTCCTTATGGGTGTTTTGCATGGGTTTCAACATTTTTCTGGGGGTTTTGTTTTTTTCCTTTCTAATCCATCCAATTTGATTCATGCCAGGTCAACCAGTTTATATTTAAACAGGTGAAAGAGTCTAACTTTCTAACGGAACTGCTACAGAAAAATCAAGTACTGTTATTCTATATAAAAACAAATCACATGTATGTATCAGAAGTTTTTCTAAATAATTTAATGACCACCAGAAGTGAAAAGTCTGTTTTCATTACAAAGTTAATGCAAAGATGAACCCTGCCTCCACAACGGGATGTTTTCAGTAATCCGTTTTTGCTGCTACAAGAATGTTTTGCGCTTAATCTCTCTGCACCTCTTCACCAGCATCAAAACTTAGTCAGTCAACCAAAAGCTTGCTACTGTGTTAGACTACCACAAAATTAAACTTTACTTTTTGTGCACCCACAGAAATGCTCTCTGCAATCCGCATTGCAACTTTAAAATAGCAGAGGTGGAGACTAAACATTTTCTGTGCAAAAAGTATGTTCTTTCCTCTGAAATTTTCATGTTTCCCACAGCTGTACACAAATTACAGTTCTGCACTTTGACCAATACAATAAATTGGCATCAAATACCCCAACAAACTAAACTTCTAGTTGCAGAATCAAAAAAATAAGAGTCATCCTATAACCAGAACAAAGAACAACTGAAAAGACATTAAAACTTACGGGATATACCATTATCAAATACAACCAGGTAATTACATGTATGTTCCTCCTTTGCTGGAAATCCCTAGCAGCTGCATGATCAGATTTCCTCTCCACACTGATGCAAGAGTAACTATATTCATTTAATAATGATAATCCAAGAGACACACCCTTCTAGTTTAGAGCAGGATAATTCCTCCCTATTATTCAGAAGTCTCCTGTTGATTCATTTCATTATAGGACAAAAAGCGTTGCTTTGGACTGGAGAAACAATTGTGGCGCTCTGAGCACACACATTTACTCCCCAGGACAGAATCATTCATCATTAGGCATCTAAACCTCATTGACAGTGATTCGCCTTGGAGGCATATAGGAATGAATCACATCTGTTAACAGCAGAGACGCTAGCGGCAAAACAGGGATCTTAAAAGGTTGACTCACTCCCAGACATTTTACACAGTCGCCAAGAGAAACTTTTGAACAAGGTGTAGTTTGAATATATCTTCTCTTTTTTAAAGATCTGTAAAACTTTTATCTTTGTCTCACACGATGGCAGGGTAAGACCAGTTTGTGAACAGTGGAACAGCTGAACCCTCCTGAGACTGTAGAGCAGTTATCACTGACTGCCCTGGTAACACACTATTAAGATGCCCACTGGGAAAAAAAGAAATAAGATTCCAAATCCATATCTTTATATGAATATTTAAATTTGTCTCTACCTCTGACACACTGGACAAGCACCTATAAGCAAGTAGCTCTTCCTACTGTGAGAAACAAATCCAGGTGAAATTACTAGCAAATAGTTAAAAAGTTCTGTCTTTAGGGTTAAATTTATATTAATGAAAGCCCTGCCTCACTCTGCAGAACTGTATTAACCTTTTCTCCAAGGAACTTCATGTTTTAGCTACTTTCCCAATGCGCTACGAGAGGATGCTCCCTGTCCCAAAAAGCATGCAGGAAAAACAGAAGGATACTAAGAGACAGATGATAATCTTATAATAGGCTAATATTCAACAAAATTTTGCTTTAGAACTATTCAGCTTTTCACTGTCACTCCCCTAGCGTGAGTATTTCCCACCGTGGCTGAAGGATGTCAGTGTCCCAAGATGGATGAGGCAGTCTGTACTGGCTAATGCCAGGCTAAAGAAAGAAGCGTTTCCTCAGGATACGTATGCTTAGCTGCATATTCTACACGCTCAGAAATGTGTACATGCAAATACTCCATTCTTAAAATAAAGAAAAAATTGAGAAAGACCTAAATATATGTAAATTGTGATATAAACTACTATTGCCATCTTAAAATGGAAGTTTTTGAGGCAAGAAAATAGTTACAGAGAATGAAGTAATTCAGTGAGTCAGAAATTACACAAAGCTGATAAGACTCTGAGGATAACAGAGGCTTTGAAAATTATTCATGAGAGAAGTGTAAAAAGTTTGATTCATGTGCGACAAACTGCCCACTTCTGCATCATGCTTTTTTCCCCACACATTAATAATTCAAGTTGATAGACACATCAGGTTTCTAATCTTTATGTTTTCTTGTGCTTTTAAGCATCTGTGTTACTTCCATGAAGCGCCTCTGAGTTTACCAAATAAGTCTGTCTGATGCATCTATACAAACAATACTAAAAATACAAACAGCAGGCATTTTTGCAGGAAAAATGTGTCATCTTCTGGACTCATCAGCGACAAACTTGTTCACAAATTGATGAGTACTGCACAAATTCCCATGGGGAGGTTATCAAAGACAGAACCAGGCTCTTCAGCATGATGCATGGTCAGAAGACAAGGACAGCAGGCATGAATTGAAATGAGAGCGTTCAGGAATGATAGAAATAACTTTTTTTCCCCATGAGGAGAGTCCAGCAGTGGAACAGGAAGAGCAGACTCTGTCCTTGGAGGTTTTCAAGACCAGAATGGATAAAAGCCTGAGCCACCTGGCCTCATCTCACAGCTGGCTCTGCCCAAGCAGAAGGTTGTTTTAGAGAGATCCTGAGGTCCCTTCTGACCTTAAATACCCAGTGATGCCATCATCCTGTGGGAGCTGTATCTCATCATCAAGAGAAATTAATGACAACTTAGTCCATACATCCTTTTTAAAAGTAATTGGGAAAGCAATTAAAAACAAAACACTAAATATTTCTCCCTTATGAAGGCATTCCTGCATCCATACACATGCAGAGATGCATTTGATGTTCTGTGTTATCCTGAAGAAAGGTTTTTCCTAAGGCAGCCAAGCTCACAAGATTTAAGTTGAGTTTGTAGCTGTGATTGCTCACTGGCACAACAGCCTGGGCATAACCCAGGTGGTCTTGTAAACGCTGGAGAACAAGTCACTGGGGCACTGCAAGCTGAGCCTTCCACCTCAGCCCCAGGAGAACAGGTCTGGGGGGGTCCTGTACTGTAAATGTGCATTCTGTCCTGCTGGCCATATGGACTTGTTAGCCAAGGCCTCCACCACTTGCCCTGTGTTTGTGTAGATTTGATTAGTTTGATCATAAGTGAGTCACTGGAACAGGTCTCAGACCATCAGGTATTCATTGGTAATACTGGCTATTCTTCTCATCTTTTGTTAAAGTATTATCTCCTCTGGGCAAGTGATTTCCCTTGGACACATTCATTCGTTGCCCATCACAGTGAGTCCAGCTCTCAGCTTATCAGCAATACCAAAACAGAGTTTTTAACTAACAGCTTAAGAAAGATGACCACTGACGGTAAGACAGACGTAAGCTGCATTTATGTCATAACTGCAGATGCACTGTTGTTGCACAGGAACATTGATTTTTCTATGGGCTAGGTCAGATTACAGATACCACGCATACAATTTTTCTCCTTGCCATAGCCAGGAATCTAACCAGACAGCACACTGCACTGTACCTTGCTCTGTTCCCATGTGGAGAAGCGCCTCAGTCTTCCTCCATCCCATTGCAAGTTGCATAAAAGCCTTTCCCTCTCTGCCCTGGCCAAGTGAGTTGCACCCAGATTCTCCAGTTTTCTGTTTGCTACTGCCCACTGTTCCCACGTGACCATCTTATAACATTTTTGAGCCCCCTTTCCTAGCTTCAAGCTAGTTCTTGCATTTATAAACAGGCTTTCCACCCATTTGCTCCTCCCTCTTGGCTTTCAGTCTCTCCAGTCCTTTGTTAGGACTTTTCCTTCAGCCTGCCCTGGGGCTCACGTCCACTTGGCAGCCATGCTGAAAAGCTTATCTAGGAGGCTTGTTTCCTTCACACCTCCTTCCCCAAATCCCATCCTTCCCAGAAGACAGGAACCCTGCAGGACATACCCCACACGTTTAAAGCCTGAAGCATGCCAAAACCCCTTTGAGAACTTCAGAGCTGGCAGATGCAGTTGTATCCCAGCATCTTTGCAAGAACTTGCTAAGCTTATGATGTTCCCAAATGCTTCTGAGAATGATTTCTTAGGGGTTGGACTAGATAATCTCCAGAGGTCCCTTCCCACCCTGACCATTCTGTGATTCCTCCTGGCAATCAGCCTTATATGCACCAATGGTCTAGTCACAAAAACCTCCCCATCCAACACAAAATACATAATACCAAGAGGTTAAACAGCAAGGACCCACTCTCCTCTTTTAGGCAAAGAACTAATGTGAGTTTATGCTAGCAAGCACAGTGAGGTTTTCAAAATGGAAAAGATGAGCACAAAAACATCAGTCCTTGATATTTCTAAGATCTGTCTCTTCATTTATGCAAATCTGTAATTCCTTTATAATCAGGTAATATATATTTTAAATAATATGCAGCTATTTATTACAGCTATTATACATTATAATTATATACCTAATATATAATACACAGTATATACATTATACTTAATATGTATAAAAATAATACACAATGTCAATTTGAGAGAGCAGAGCTGAGACCTCAGGGGACAGTGAGCCCCGATGGCAGCCCTGGCTGTGGCCAGCACAGGGCCAGCAGGGGCACCGAGTCGCACCGCATGGAGTGGGAGGAAGGAGGAGAGGAAAAGAGAGCAGCACTAAACATGCTCAGCTTCTCAAGGGACACCTCTTCTCCTGCTGAATCAGTGGAACAGGAGGGAGGAATATATAATATTTAAAACTTATTCTTAATTCTTTTTATAGTTTGGTAGCTCTGACTGTTAGGAATAAGCTTTCAAGGGAGGCAGAAGGGAACAGTATGCAGAAAATTCACTAGAAGGAATTTGCATCCCTTTTTAAGCCTTCACATGGCTGCATGAGAGGTCCCAGGTAATTAGTGCTGTCACCATTAATGAAGACTATTTCCCGAGTGCCAAAATGCAATTTGGCAAGAAGAAAATACTGGGTGCCTTTTTTTTTTTTTGGGGGGGGGGGGAGGGGAGGGGTTTGTGTGCAGCAAAAATATAAGTTTGGCTAAAAAAACATTCCTTCAACTAGCAGGCTCTGCATTTTAACTTACATTTTGACGAGTTATATGGGTTTGATATGTCTACTTAGTGGGCTTTCAAATAAAAACACTAGTTACTATAGTAACATTTACATCATAGGTTGTACTTATGCTGCCTCAGATACAGAAAACCAATCTGCTATGTTAACCTTTGTACTTCATTTCTGAAGTATTTTAAACGAGAAAGCTGTTTTCTAATAAATTGTTTTTCTTGAATTATTTTACTTCTCAGATTATACATTAAAATATGTTTGATCTCATTTTCTTTTAAATGACTAAGCCTCATGTGTGGGAACATGAAACCTGGTTCCAGAGAGAACAAGGAGAATGTATGTAGAAAGAAAACCACAGTACAAGTAAATGAGACAAATTTTGCTTTTCTAGTCCTGCTGTAATTTAGTTTCCTCTTGTAGAAATCATGGTAAAATGACAGATTATCATTTCTTTGGACAAATAGGCTTCTCCTCTGTAGCTTTTATTTTAGCCTGTTGAACAGCAAAGCAGCATGGCCTATTCTGAGATCTGCAGATCCTGCCCTTTCCACCGTTTGTCCAGCCTCTTAGCAGTTGATTTATCATTTTCAAGTGCTTCCGTTGGTCTGCTATATTTGCACCCCTGCATACCTATCAGCTTACTTTATGAAAGTTACAGTGAGTAAACACAAGACACAGAACATAGACAGCCCTGCTTAACCAGCTTTGTTCATGGGGATCCCCTTTACTGGCAGAACACTCCTCAAGCTTGCAGTGTCCTGATTTCATGCCTTATTGCTGCAAGTTGCCATGGTTAAACTCTGTTCCAACTGTACAGAAGCAAGATATTTACATAGGAAAGCGTGACCCTTTTTGGTAGATGAGGAAATGAAACAACAACATACAATACTAGAGAACAGGAGCCTATAGCTGCGCCTTTCTATAGTTCCTATCATCACAGGCAGGAACAAAGACTGAGTACAAAGGCACGATCAAGTTACAATAAAAGCAACTATTGAAAGGCTTCCTCTCGCATGTCCCTGTGGTGGGTAAAACAGAAATAAGCCCTCCACATCTTGTTACGTGTCAATTTCCCTACGTGAACTCTTCATCTTACAACACTTAGTACATTTCCAACTCACAGTAGCAGAATGAGATCCTCCATGACTTCACCCCTCTCCAAAGATGTACTTAAACACTAGGGAAATGTATTGGGGGAGGTGGGAATCGAATCAAATAAAGGGAATTAAAAAAAAAATGCAGCTTGACAGAGTAAAAGATCATTGGTGCTTTAGCCAGTGTTTTGGATTCCAGTAAAACCACTTCTCAATCATGCATTTGCCCAACAGGAATTAGCAGCTAAAAAACACAGAGAGCAAAGAATAATGGAAAAAGTGAAGGTAACTTACAGAGAGCTATCAAACACCTCTCCAATAGGTTGACTTGCTTTTTCCTTCTATTTTTCTTCCTGATGTATATACACTCAATACAGACTGTAGTGAAAGTGTGCATGAATGGGACTGTAGCACATCCAAAACACTGCTGGTCATGTTAAGTTACCCTTTGCCGATGTCATAATCATGGAAAAAACATGATTTGCTTTTGATTCCAAAAAGAAGAATTGTTTAGTCTATTATCCCCATAATCCCTGCCAGGATGAGAGCATCACTCAAACACATTTCAGTGAAAAGAAAGTAAACACCACTACTTTTTCCCTAAGGGAGTGGTGGTGGAAATCCATCTCCAGAAACACTTTATAAAACCTGGCAGCAATCGGAGTTTCTCAAGTGTGTCATCTAGCAGAGGGGATATGAATTCACAGAATATAACTGGTAGAGAAAATGAGCAGGTATTTTGAATAAATACCTTGATGAAAGAAAATCTAGGCCTTTTAGCAAGTTAGACATTTCTAAACCTGGCAGAAGTTTATCCTGCTGCTCAGTATGACGCTCATGCACTCAATATTACAGATGAAAAAAACCCACCAAATAAATGAAATGGCAGTCTAATCCAAATTAAGGCCATTTTTTTTTTTTGGTTTTGGCTATGGAAACACGGTTTTACTTCCAATGTTAATGTATCAGTGATGAGTTTCACCCAACACAAAATAGAAATCCCATCTACTTCGTGCTCACAAGAAATGAAAATGCCACCATTTTTTCATGAAAGCAGGGGAAGTTAGAGAAGGGGTACAAGGATCCTCAGCCACCTTGTCACACCATCCCTAAAGGGGAAAAAAATATCCTAGATAAAAAATGTCACACATCTTTCTTAGCTCTCTTCAGATGCATTATTCTCCTCTAAAAAAGGAATGGCTCATATGTCCGTCTACTGAAGAGGCCTTTTTAAAGGAGGACAAAAGAGGCAGTCCAGAACAGAAGAAACCCAACAATGTTCCTTGACAAATCTAACTGGAGCAGAGATTCTGGACATGTCACTGTCTAAGAGTACCAGACCTCCAGAGATTGAAACCACCTTCACATCAATGCATGTGAAGACCGCAAGGATCTGACTGTCATTTCATTTTTATGTTCTATTTGTAGTTAGAATCCCTTTGTGAATATTTCCTATACTGTAAGAGTAGCCAGTGCCTTCATAAACTGCTTATCAGACTTCATCCTGCAAAACAGAAGCCACACAACTACAATGGGAACTCCTAACCAAACCAATTCCTAATCCATCAAGGCATATTTAATGTCCTTAGTCTCATACGGCTGCAGCCAGCCCCATCACTCATCTGCTGTCCTTTAAGTGCCTGCAAGGCCACAGTGCTTTTGTCAGTGAGGCGAGCCTTAATTCTGCCTCTTCTCTCATTCCTCACACTTTACCTTCTCCCAGGCTGCGCTGTGTATAGATCTTCTCCAGCCTGCTACCTGTGAGCCCCAACTGCTTAGCAGACCAAGGCCAAAACTGGTCCTAATAGACTGCCTCAAAATTTGTTTTCTCCAAAATCAATTTCTACCTCCAGAGTATGAAGGAATACCTCTAAATTGATATTTAGACAGAAGTATTTTAAAACAAAGAAGGAGGAGAAGATTAACCGAAATTTTGAGTGTTCAGATGGACTGTCACGCTGTGGAGTCTCTGAGACTGTAAATTCCTTCAGGTGGAATCCATCTGGTTTATGCGACTTGTACAAAATTGAGTCAGTGCCAAGCAAATGCAGTGATTAAACTGTAAGCTACTATACCTGTATGACTAGAAGACACTATACATGGAGAAGATTTCATTGCTACGCATTTGGAATGGGTGCATTGCTTCTAAGCGTCAGGGTCAAAAGTAAATTGAGATCATCACAATGTATGAACTGCTGCTACAAGAACCACGTGCATTCACAACATATCAGTAATACCTACTTCTCATCTTAATTGCCTCTAGAATATGTTTTAAATCCTAGGAATAGCTGCAAAGCATTTTATAATGCTAAGATGAATACACTGTATTTTCAGAGAAGGCAGAACTCATCTTCAACACACCAGCCAGCGCAACATGCTGTGCAGCCCCAAGTACCATGCTCCCATTGTTACATACAACTCAGCTTGCACAGGAATTCAGCTTGCTGAGGGTACCAGGTATCTGAAAAAGCACCATCCCGTGTTTGCCCCTCCAGTTTAGCAACAACTGCTATTTTGAGTGTTTTGTCAAGTAAATATCAATTAATTTCATGGGGCTTTCTGGCAGCAGCCCTTTGGTGAGCTATCTCAGCCTAGAACTTTCTCCAGTCTATCGTGTTTGGATCTGTTTCATAATCAAGTGTCTACTAAGAACACACTTTTTTCTCCTAACTTCTGGAAAATTGTGTCACTTGCCCCAAAGTAGTTGCAACAATGAAAAACCTAAAAATCAAATTATTTTACCCAAGTATCAAGTGGAGTCCTAACATACTGCAACCAGTTTTCAGCTACTAGTTTTTCAGTGTTGCTTCAAACCACATCTTTAGGACCAATTTTAGGGGGAATCTGGCATCTATCCTTGAGGAACTGTGTCTCGCTCTCCAAAATCTGGCAGTATTTCATCCCTATTAAGATGCACTGTGACCAAGACACATTAGAAATCACATCTTACATGCATCTCAAAAACAGATTTACTGGGTTGCTGAGACATCATGTGCAGCAGTAAAGGCACTTCTGTCTCAGTAACTTTTCAGAGCCAGATCTTGCAATTTCAAAACATCAGGGAATATTCCAACAGAAGTGGCCAATAGTTTTAAAAGATCAGAAAAAATGGAGCGGAAAAAAAAAACCTGGGGAATGGGTGGACTTCCTATGCTGAGATGTTGACATTCTGCACGATGTTTTCTAGACAAATAATAATGGCTGAGAAGGCACAGCATGGGAAAACAGCGTGAGAAAAAAAACACACACAGGGTAGAGTGTGTGGTGGGAAGGCAGGGAAAAATGGGGTAGGAAGGGCCAGATATGGGAAGAAGCAAGAACAACAATCAGATGGACCACACTGAGGTGGAAATGATGTGTACAGATAGCCCTGGCACAGAGAGATGTGACCAAAGGGAAGATCATGGGATTCCAATACGAGGGAAGTGTCAACAGGGAGACAAAGCTCCAACAAAACAGGGGGTGAAGTCCCTGTGGAAGGACTCAGGCTACCATCAGGAAGGGTGCTGTGCCCTCATACTCGGGGGCTGGTGAGAGCACTTCTGACTGTGAGACTGGATTTTGAAAATATTACCCTCTGTACTTGGCAGCAAAAATTGGAGCAGTAAGGCATGGGCACCAAGCCAACAAGCAATGACTTGGACAGCTGTTTCCTAGCATAGCAACCCCAGTTTTCAGTGCCATGTGGCCTAGGCTCAGAGCACGCTGACGCATGGAGGGAGGGCTTGTGGGGAAGGAGGTGATTTGTATGGCATGTTTCATTCCCACATGAAATCCACTTGGGAAATGTTCCTTCAGACAGTATTACCTCCCACTGCCAAGTGCTCTTGCTTCTGCACAAGGAGGTAAAGGTTAAACCACTGCTGATGCTGGAGAAGAATGGGTAGGGAAGGAGTCAGTCCTCTCGTGCCGGTTACTATTGGCAAGGACCCACACCAGCAAACCTTGAAACCTAGACCACAAGGAGAGCAGACACGAATGTCAGTCCTTCCACATGACAAAAATGCTGTGCTATACAGAGACCAGAGCTGTTCATACAGGACTAGATTAGAGCAGAAGATTCAGGTACAGAACAAACTAGTATTTCACTTGTATCCCATGCCTTGCATCCTGTTGAAAAGTCACAGTCTTTGTTTTGCCTATTTAGAGGTACTCTGCACCTCCAAACATCAAGATTCTCCTGTACTGACTGGTTATTTTAGCCAAAAAGGTCTCCACTTGAAGCGTGACAAACACAAATCTAATTTGATTACTCAGTTCAGACAGGTTTTCCCTTCAGAAAGTTCATATTTAATGCAGCATTATTCCATCATGTGTCTGACTGCAGGACACCTGAATGGCTGCTAATACAGTGCCACCCATGGATAACCCCAGCTAAGCAGCAGTTGCCTTTCCCTCCACCCTGCCACTTTTCATTTTCACCACTCCAGTTTCCTTGTTTGTGGGTTAAAGAGATAAAATTGACTATTGCACATGATTAATAAAACTAACTGCAAAAGGTTTCATTTTGGGTAGGAAGTTTTGATGTTTAAATGGGAACAGAATAGCCTAAATCCTGTTCCCCTACTCAGCCTCCAAATAAAAATACAGTAACATATGTCCTATTACAGCAATTTAAAAGTTTTCAAAAGGCCAGGGAAATGCTATCAAGTTAACATGATTACTAAAAGTGCTACAGGAAAACACGTATTGACTGATCCTCATAATGAGTTTACCTACAAGACTTCCTCATTACCTGCACATTACAGAAGAGATTTAGTGAAGAGAATACAATTAGCTTCAGTAACTTGCAATACCTCACACCATAACTGAGAAGAGTTGTATACAATAAAAACAGGCACTTAAATGTCACACAAATAGATGGAAGAATGATGGGTTTACCCTTTGATTTACTTACACAAAGCCTTTTACAAAGACCAAGAAAGTTCAGGATCTCTTTTTAAGTGATCCACCAAAACTGACGGTTTATTTCTATCTGTGTAATTATTCTTGTCACCTAAGAACAAGGATTATGCAGAGATATCAGTGCTGTCATAAACTATGACTTCCATCACTTGTCAGAAGCGTTCACCATATAAACAGAAGATGAAACTAAAATTAAGTTAATTGGGCCATTTTTCATACCAAAGGAGAGGTATACATTTTAAAAATACCTTACAGCCCCAGGTCTGAGAAACCATTTTTGAACAAACTTCACACAGCGAAACACAGTAAATCACAAACACTGCCAGAGGATATACTTTCAAGAATTACAAAGCCAACAGTTTTTATATTTGATAAAAAAGCCTTCCATTCTGTACAGAGCTTAGGACATGAGTAAGTTTATATTTAAAACAGAACATTAAAAGACATCCAAATATGCCAGATCAGAACTAGTGGAAAAGTTTATCTTTCAAAACTCCTAAAAACTATTAAAGTCTTTAAAGTTTAGCACAAGGAATTTACTGGTTATGTCACTAAAGAGACGGGTAATAAATTACAGCCTAATTACAATCCTATGTGACCTTTTTTTAAGATCAGAATTATCACCACTGCATCTTAAGAAAAACTGTAAACTTCAATCTGTCTGTACATACCAGTGTAGCACCGCAGCTGCCAATGGTCTCACGTGGAGCTGCACCACGAGGAACCACTACCTTTTTATTTGCTCCACACTCTGTTGCCTCTTGCCTTCTCAAAAGCAATGACACATGACATTAATCTACTTCAGCTGCACTCTTTCTCTTAAGTTTAAATAAAAGACTTCCACTGAAATTAAATAGGACTATGAAGGTACCAAACTATGTACTGCTCACTGAGGGAACGGAGAAGTCAGGCCTAACCTGAAACCCAGTGATTTCAAGGAGCTGAATCAAGCTCTGAAAACAGCAAGATTAACTGACTTATGCAGGCCCAAATCCTCTCGCTAGTTAACAATAAACTACCACCATCATTTAGTTCAAATCAACCCCCAGACAACTAACTGACCAGCAAGAGAAAATTTCTTCTGTAAGTTTTTTTTCTTTTTTTGTCTTTCAGGTGACTTGCTGCAGGAAAACAGATTTTTCTTTCAATGTACACACTACGATCTTATTTTCAATGAGGTATTTGGTTCCATGCTCAAATCTGAGTACTGTTGTACTGCAAGAGTGGACTCTTTCCTCATCCTGGAGTCATTATGCATAAAATTCTATGTTTTAGAAAGAAGTTACACTTACGAAAGTCTGCAATGGGAGTATATGAATATATACGTATGTATTAGAGCTACCATTTTTCCCCATTACCATGCTATGTCCCAGTTGTGCCTGTGCAAGTATACGTTTACATGCCACTAGAAAAGCATGAGTCCTGACCTGCTATAAGACTCCAGTTATCAGATATTCTGTGGCAAACTCAGTACTTGAATCCCAGTGGTGGAAGCATTGTTGGAAATAAGTAAAACCACTCCTGTGAGGATCTCATACAGAATTCACTGAAACTACCAGGAGGCTTTCCACTGATTTTTAGGGGATTTTGGCTTAGACTTTTAAGTGAAGATAAATGGTAAACTTTTAACAAACATTTTTCTCTACACAGGAAAATCAGGGATATCTAGACACTTCTGCTGTGCCAGTTGTACTGGAGTGAGGTTAATGAAATGCATCCTGGTACAGTGACTACTGGCTTTAACTAGTAATGCCGGATTTATATCATGTATTAATACATGATGCTCAAAAAGCACATTCTTTAAGAGCATGTGCTAATTTCTCTGAAATTAAGGACTCTGTCTCAAGGCTACCCATACAACACCTGTTATGCTTAGTCTTACCACATCTAAAAACAGGCCCTGGATAATCCTCGTTACATCCCAAGGGACCTTCTGGGGAATTAGCTTTCAAGCTCTCTGGCTCATTAAGACATTTGACAGACAAGTGACTACAACAGGAGTTAGCATTCAGGAGCTCACACAAACTGTTGTGCAGCTCTCAAATTCAAGGCCAAGCATCCACCTTAGACAGACAAAATGTTTTAAGTTAGCCAGTGTTGTGGTTAGAAAATGCAAACTCTTTCCTTAAACAAGGTTGTACACTAAGAAAAGATAATTGCTTTTATATGCATATTACTATACCAAGTTATACAACAAATCGTGGCTTTAAGAGCAGAGACAGCAAAAGGCAGATAAGGGAAAATGGGCTAAGGACAATCAAGACAATATAGCACTCAAAAGGAGGAGGAACAATTGCCCAAGCTACTTCTCTCTGGTTAAAGAAACGGTCATCTCAGAATGGTTTCTTGTATCTGAGAAAGTCAGTCCTTACAGAAGGGCACTGAGTATTTTTAGACTTTTTCTGTTAAACACAAGTTTTACATGATTAGAAATTGGAAGTCAGAGCCATCTAGAAACAATCAGTATTTTATGACATAGTTCTTTCTGAATTGCCACTTGTCTACCCCTCTTTTCATCTTGTTAACACTATCCATAAATCAGTGTGTGTTGTTTTGAACATGCAACTTGCTTTTGGCTCAGCTTCTTGCAACACCTGGAGCTGACAACAGCTCAGTCCCATCAGGGCAGATGAGCAAGGACAGGCTGCAGTTACTGACCATGGGAGTTAAATTCACTCTCTTATTCGGGAGAACTTGGAACTGTCAGCAAAAACTGAGGGGACAGTTGCTTTGGGCTGGTTTTGTTTGATCGGTTTTTAATGGAACTGTAGCTAAAGGCCTACCTGGAGCAGGGAGGGGACCCCCCCTCAGCCCTGCGGTAAGCTAGGGTTAGGTAAGGGACCCGAGGGCATTCTGAGCAACCCCAAGAGTTAGGATGAGGGCTGGAGTCACAACAGAGCTCCAGTTCAACACCTGCTTGGAGCTGGAACCCTCTGGGCTTTCCTTGCAGCCTGGGCCCTGGGGGAAAAAGACTACAAGATGAAGAGAACAGACTAACTATGGCATACAACCACTGTAAAGAAGAGAGGAACAGAGGCACCTGTATCCATCTTAAGGTGTCCAAAGGGATTTGAATAATCCAAATCCTAACTGAGGATATTTGCTGAATCTTAATTAACCCAATACTCACGAGACTACAAGATAAAAACTGTGCATTTTGAAATTGTTTCTAATGAATATCCACCTAGCTATTCAAAGATCCTTGTAAACTAATACATTTTCCACTGTAGATTAATTTTAATTAAACAGCAAAGTATTTGTTATGAACGCAATCTTTGAAGGAATAACTAGAAGAGACAGCACGCTCTGGACTGCCTAAGGTGTATTATTTTGTATTATCTGATACAAAAGGTAAAATCTATGTATGAATATATAAGAAATATTCTGCATTTCTTAACATTTTAAAACTGAACTAAGAGCAGAATTCTCTTTCAAGATTTACGATATGGGAAATTATTTTATCACTACAGACTCATTTAAAACATTCTCATGTCTCATTGTAGTTAATAGCATTTATTTAATCAGAAAAACCAGAATACCAAAGAAAGAGTGGCCATGTTGGGTGACGCTGAGCCATGTTACTAGAAACAAAGACGAGCTGTTAAATCCTCTCCCCAAGTGCCCTCTGTTGAAATACAGGCATACGGATTTTTGCAACCAACATCACCCCCATACCGTGCACAGCACAGCCAGAAGAACCAGGCATGCAGACAAGATGGACAGCCTACTGCATGGAAGTGACTCATAAGCATGCTCACAGATTGCCCTCAGACATTAAGGGTTTCATCACTGAACTGGATTAGGCCTCTTTCATCCCTCCTTCCCCACCCCACTGACCCCAACAGCAAATTCCCATCAGCTTCAAAAACGGAGAACTTGATCAGTAGCCAGTACGTTACAACTATTGCAGCTTTTGTTTCCATGTTGTGTAAAGGCTTTCTTCTTCTTTTTTTTTTAAAAAAAAGATGGAAGACTGGTAACAAAGACTCCTATTATACTGTGAAATGGTAGTCTTAGGCAGGAATTAAATGAATAACAACATCACAAGCCCAGATCAAACAGTCACAACAAAGGGTAAGCAAAACATAAATGTTGCGATCAATCCTCTTATTCCAAGCATATGCTTTGCAAAGCACAATAAATACCTTTTAACTTCTCCCCAAATCCTCAAGTAAACAAAACTACGCAAGTATCATTTGTCATTTATTCACACTGATCAAGAAAATGAAAGCACCTTTTCCAGTATACTGGAAAATAAAGCTCAAAGCAGGTGTTAAAACCAAAATTCAGACATCAATAGCCTCAGATAACCCCCTGGACCCACCACAGGAGACATCAGCACACTTTTTTGACTCGAGCTGTCTGAGCCTCAGCACTCTGTTCTCCATTGAAGGGTTTCAAATGAACAATATATACAATATACAATATATACAACTTGAGCTTGAATATGATTTTGGGGTTTGGTTTTTTGCAGGTGTGTGGTTTGGTTTTTTTAAACTCCACAAAAATGCACAGTTAATTTTACCAGCATCCCCCAGGAAAACATGCAATTAAAAATACAATAAAACACAGGCAACTTCCACCACTGAATGCCAGTTCAGCTGTCCACAAACAAACCACTAACAAAGAGATATCAGGGTTTCAGATCATGACACCTGGGGAGGAGGACTGCTGTGACTACATATTGGAAATTCTTCCTTTTAATAGACAGCAATGTTATAAGGACGTTTCACAGGAAGAAGTCTTCCCCACAGGCAAAGACTCTGTGCAAAATTACATATAATAGTTTTGCTTTAATTATGCTCATTATACATAACTTACTTAAATACGAAGCTCTAGGTTTAGTCTCACTTTGAAAACAAACTTCCTCCTATCCCCTAAGAATTTTCAGGGGGGAAAGAGGTATGTTTTTATAAACCCTGTCCATTCCCCAGCAGTATCTGCCTCATAGATGGCCGTAAGGACCCCCAAGTGTTGAAGGCCAGCAGGAAAAAAAAAAAAAAAAAGCTATGCGCATGCAGACAAGGGATGAACAACCCCTTGGGAGAGGAAGCAGGGAACAACCAACCAGTCCATTTAAAATGAACCATTAGAAAGCAGTAGTATCCAGAATATTTGTTAAAATCTACAGCTAGTCATGGGAAGCAGTAATTGCAGAAAAGTACATACCCCAGCTGAAGCGCTAGTCATGGGGCATAGAAAACTGTAATCAATTTTTTATAATAACCTAGAGACACAGCTGAAATAAACCTCAACACCAAGAACAAGAGCAAAACAATAAATGTGAAAGAAATACAGGAACAGGCCACTGGAGAAAATGTTTCTGTAAGAGCATCCAGCTGATCTTTAAAATGTAATCACAGTTCACCAGTCGATAACGTATGTACAGAAGCATTAAGAGACACTTCCCTCTAAAGCCCTGCAGTATGTACTGGTCATGTATTTGCAGGGGCCACTTAAACAAATCAATCAGTCATTACTACCTTGTGTGCATCCAGCTTAATGAAATAGTCTTTTCATCTATTATCATAGACCAGAAACAATCCCTGTGGAGTAAATGCTGTAGTATCTTAAAAGTTGTGCTGTGATAACAATTGAGATCAGGGTTATAGAGATAATTTTAGAGCTTTACATAATTTTCAGTTTAACAATAAATATCTACATGTGGCTTACCAGGACAAGTTTGCTTGGTTAACTCTTGGGTACTAATGAGCTTACATTCATTTTATGGGATTAAAGTCTGTTTAAAGTTTTTAGAAAGTTACCCAAGGTCATAACTAGTTTGGAAGGTTACCAGCTTTATTAGAGGGCTGAAGAGACTACGAAACCAGCACAAAACTGATCTTGGTACCTGTGAGCAGGTACCCCCCTGTTCCTGACCCCAGTGCTGGGTTAACAGTTGGACTTGATGATCTCAGAAGTCTTTCCCAACCTAAATGATTCTATAATTCTGTATTTTATGTATTCCCTTCAGCTAGGTATATGTTGGCAGGGAACAGCTGTTAACTACAAAAAGAAGCAGCTACAAGAACAAGGGTGGGAGGGATAGGAAATAGAAGTTATACCACACAGATAATACTAGCAAATACAGAACCAGGTTAAATAAGGGAGCTACGGAACCAAGCCTGGAGCCTGAAGTTACTCTACATGCAAAGCGTGAGTGGAGTGAGGCAGTACAAAACAGCAATCCCAAACATTTGTTTTGCAAAAGAGGGCAAAGCTAGCAGCTAACCGATTCAAAGCTCAAATAAACTCACCTTGTCCAAAGCTTAGTTGCTCAAATTATTGCTGTAAACAGAAAGCATCAGCTATTCAGAACACATCAGCTATAGCCTTCTCCTGATGGTGGGTGCTTTTGCAAATGGATTAATAACTGAGCAGGTTTCATTTTCACAAGATCAAAATCACCCACTTCAATATATTCACCAACTTAACCACAGAAGTACCGACCTAGAAAAGACGGACAGCTTTGATGCCCTCTGCATCCCTGCCCATAAGTGCTGACTGTGAGCTGATGTGTCAAACTCTGGACTCTTGAAGCAAGGAAAGCAGAAGAGGTCAAGTGCTACCTTACATACCAGCTTTTTTTGAATGCCTTCAAAAAGCTCACAGATTTACTGTGTACATAAGAGATAAGTGATGATAATTTCGCATACTTGAGTACGGCCTCTACAATACATTCTAATGCATGCCATAGCAGGAATTCCACCCACTGCAATTAGATCACGGCTTCTGAAATTTGTTTGCTCTACCATTTACACCATTATGAAAGCACCACTGGATGTCTTCTCTTACCTTTCCTTGCACAGGAGAGTTCTGTTGTCACCTCTTGAAATTTAAGACAGACAAATACTTAAGCATCAAATATGTTTATTAAGCAATTCAAAAAGTCAGTTTTATTAGACAATTTGAAAAGAAAAGTAGACTATATTTTAATTTCCATGTTTTAATACTTCATCATCTCAAGAACCTGGCAATCACAGAAAATAAAAATAATGTTTACAAAAGTTACAAAAGCTGCACTGCATTCTGAATTACAGAAAACATGATTAGTTGACAAGGAAGCTTTATAAACCACAGTAACAGATTTTTCAGCTGATTATGAAACAGTGATACTGCCATGTATATGCATTCACAAAATCAGCATATTATTGAAATTAAGGCACTTTGGATACATAGTATTCACTTCCATATAGGAAAACAATTTCAGAGAAACCACAGTAAATGGCTACTGGTAGATAGTGCCAGTATTTGCAGTACTGGCCATCAAAGCACCAGGTTTGTGTGAATGAGTGAAGCTCTTGATAAAAAAAAGCACTGTTTGTTTGGTTTTTTTTTTACCCTACTTGCTATCAAAGAGTCATTCAAGCAAATTTACTTTTAAAGAGGTCAAGGAAGATTTCCACAATTTAAACACTGAACACAATTTTTAAAGTTAAACATTTAAAAACAAAAGTCCATGGTGAAAACTGCATGAAGTTCACATTAAGGATTAGTGCATGTAGTTGCTTCAAAAGAAGAAAAAAAAACCCCAAAACACACAACACCCAAACATTGACCTTCTCCACTCGGCATCTACCTGCCATTTCATGAGATCCCCACCAACCACAGTAATACCAAAGGAAATACAGTACAATAGAGTAATTTGTCAAGGAAGCAACCTCTCTTCAAGACCACACTTTCTAGTCCTCCTTTTCATTTCAGATTGTCATGTTTACTGCCTGTATCCCAGTCCGCCACAAGCACACTATTTACTAACATCTACAACAGATCCTACAAATACTGATACTCTAATTTAAAGAAAAATTAATCTCAGCTGTTTTTCACACCACTGTCTTGAAAGCAAAATTTCATCAATAATTGAATAGTTTTGTAGACTTCCATCGCAGCCTTTGGTATGTAAATTCTGAGTAAAAATACTCAAGAATCTAACCATGCAAGCACATGAGTATTTTAACAGGAGTTCAATAGAATTATTAGGAATGACATTAGGCATTTATAGGATCAGGCACTTAAATTGTGTATTATTGTTGCTGTTTTACTTCACTAATTTGAATAAAAAATGCCATTGTAGATGAAAAAAAGCAACTTCAAAAACCAGAGCAGGAATTATACGTGGAAACTATGTTTAAACAACTTTGCTCATAATTAGAACAAATAATTTCCACAGTAGTACTTTATAAATCAGTAGGGTCCAACAGATTTCATCTAAAGTCAGGAAGAAGACACTGTAAAAGAACTTGTTTATGCACAGCATCTTTACAAGTGTATTCCTGCTATGTCTTCCATGAAGCATTAACATCCAGACAAAACCCCCCTGTCCTTTAATGTTAATTCTTTTTTTACAAGAGTAACAACCTAGACACACTTCAATATAAAACACAGCTACTCAGCATTTCTCAGCACTGAATGATTCACCTTATGCACACCTGAAGTTTGAATTTAAAACGTAATTAACCTACCTATATATTCCATTCCTGCTTAAGTAGTATTACATTACTTGGACAAAGAATGATTTCCATAACTAGTACTGGAGTGCTCATGTAACATTCATTAAATTGTGAACCTCTGCTCTGCACAGCAATCCACAGGACACCATTTTGCAGTACACAAGTATTGAGAGAGTTTGAAGAGCAGCATTAAGTAGTTCTGTACAACTCAGGGGGCAAAAAGCATTGCGTTGGTGAAGCTGCCACATCTTGCAGGGTGGATTCTACTACTTCCTTACACAGCATCCCTCACAACTATACAGGGTGATAGCAGTCAGCTGTGAACTCACTCATGTAACTATAAAAAACTCATATGCAATCTACTAGTCTAAAGAACTTGCCACAGTAATACACACCCTACACAGAAATTCAGCTTCATATTTCACAGAGAAGAAACCTCTTTATGTCCATTTTTCTATAAAAAAATAAACTAAGGGGTCTCTTCCTTTACCCCTTTGCAGATTACTGAAATATCTTCTAGAGTTAGGGTTGTATCAGAATGCATTTCTACAAAACTACATGCCTCCACAATTTGCAGGATTGAGCGAGTCAAAACAGTAAAGTTTCCTTTTATAAGTATGATTATGTGAATGTTTACTAGGATAATGCTATTTGAAAATATAGTGTCTTAATATAACAATCCTTTCTCACAGACAAAAACATTAGTAGTAGAGTAAGTATGTTTTAAAAGCAATGAGAACTTGAGGAGATAGGAAATCCTACCTAGCAGAACACTCACTTCTTCGCAATTCAGGCATTTCACACTTGAGAATACAGAGTTGAATACTACATTGTGATTGTAAGTGTCCTGAGCATTGTTTCGTCTTTTGTGAACCTTCATAAGAGAAGTAATGTCGGCTCTAAGCGTTAAAGCGGCATCAAAATATATTCTTCCTAAATCTATCCACAATTGTTAAGTTGAATAGGGACAAAGCCCTAGTATCTTTGCAGGGTGGAGAATTATTTTTTTTAATTTAACACCGTTAAGTGGAAGGAAGAATTTTAACTGGGGTTATTTTATTTTTCTTTCACTAGGTAGTAAAAGAGTTAGCGTAACTTATGTTTGGTTTCACATTATCAAGAAAAACCCCACTAAAATAATAATTACTCAAATGGCAAGCAAGTACTCATTCATCCCTAATCAAAGCAGAAAAACTGATCAAGCTGAACAATACCAAGTAGGATAATCTTTATATTGGCCTATTTTGATTACAGTTAAAAAACCCAAGATGCATGCTGACCAATATCACATGTATCAATGATACTACTGTGATTATAACAAAAGTTAGTGCATATATAATGAAAAAATTACTAAAACAGCTTACACTTTGTAAACTTGTATGGGGACAAATTCGCAACAGTGATTCCAGCTTTTACAGAATACATTAAGACAGTTGGCACAGGGGCCTTTTCTGTTTGGTAGAAATGCATTTTTAAAAAGCATGTTACGATCTGATAATGGAAAACTACATGCATATGCACATACGTACATGTCAGCGTGCACACACACATATGTTATAATATATACACATATACACACACAGGGTATACATATGGTGATAAATGCTGTAAAATATTACCAGCATCAAGAGCGATGTCCTACCACTGTTCCCAGCTAAAGTCATCTCCTCTACCAAACACAAGAAAAAAGCCTAAAATAGTAAGGAAAATTACTGCATTGCCAGCCAGCACCAGACCACAGGCTCCCCACTTGATCTGAAATGCAAGGAAATGAAACAATCAAAGCAGTTCTTACAAGTCAGGTTCAGGCCAGTTTTTTATATGCATTAGATAAACTAAAACTATACAGAAAGGTGCTAAAAGACAAACAATAAATAATTAAATTTATGTGACTAATTATTCAATTAGCAACCACTCATATTACTAATACAACACTTCAACAGACAGGCTAATAATGCTATGTTTTAGAACAAAATAATTACCTTGCCACACAAATCAGTAAAACATACCAAGTCATAGAAATATCTGGTGAAACTAGCGCTCTCCCTTAATTGCTATGCAACAAAATAAAAGATCACCTTTCAAATAAACATTAATAACAAGCATAGAAAACAGTACGTGGTCTTCAAGGTAAATAGCGTTCTTTAACCATCTGCCTGACTAAGTTTACTAAAATAAGTGACATTTACTTAGAAAAGATACAGCTATGATTTAGAGTTCCCCCTCGTGGTCACCTCTGCTTCTGCCTACTGTCAGGTCCACAACTTAAAAACAATAAATGCAGCGTCAAGGAAATTGTGCATTACAAATAAATTACAACTAAGCACACAAGTCTTAAGCAAAACTGAAAGACTGAAGGGGAGAAACAATGCAACACACAGAAACGTCACTGGGTAGTTTCGGAGACAGGACAAAAGTTTTTTTGCCTTGCAAACAATCATGACAAAAATCTCACCACTTTAGAGCAGTTCAGAAAGCAAAGAGAAAAGAAGCTAGCAGAATTTCCTCTGACTTTGAGGGGACAAAGCATGAGCTTTGGAAATGCTTTGAAAACCAGAAGGGCAGCTGTGGAAGTATGGCCTTTTATCTTTTAACTGATAATGCACTCCAGTCACCAAGTTTTCAGCATCCTAGATGGAGAAAGCAGACATTCTGAAATAAAAATAAGGAAGGTGGCACAAGAAGCGGTGCAAAAGTTGATGAGAGAGAGGCACGAGATGTAGGAGGAGATAATAGATAATATCTCATAGTGGACCAAAACAAATCTGGGAAAAAACCAACAGCTAACAACTTTCCAGTCGCACAAGTCCTTTTTTCAGGTCAAAAAGCAGCATTAAGATGACAAAATTTCAGCAGAGTAACTATTTTCATCAGAATCTAGAAACACTGCAATAACGAAGTTAAGGACAGGATTTACAAACAGCAACCGCGCACTTTAAAGTAATCTTAAAGACATCAGTAACTGGTGTCTTAAAATCAGCAAGCAGAACTTACCGCTTCAACCCGTGCAAGGATTATAGGAAATCCAAAGGCAGAAACAACAATTCCAGTTGTGAAGAAATATGCCAATTCTCTGCAGGCACTGCTGGCTGCATCACTGTCATCACTCACTCTTTTTGCAATGAAGTGGGGAATGGGGCAGATGAAGTAAAATATTAAGACAAACAGAGGCCAGTACACACTGGGGAGAGGCGAAAAAGGAAATACATGATCAGTTTAGATGGATGCTTCAGTAAAAAGTATCTTCTGTTTAGACGAATTAATTGCAGTAGCTGTAATCCTACTCTATGGTTTGAGAAGTGGATTACGTGATTTAACCACAAGTTTTCACCCAAACGGGCAGCCCCACCTCGCTCTCCCTGCATACTGGTACCAGCACCCACAGGGCCTCGCACAGCGCCGGGGCAACCCTCTCAGAGGGCCCAGCAGTAATTTATTTCACGTTCGCACCATCTTTCTGATTCAACTCACATCACCGCCTCACAAAACCCACAGCCACCACACAGGGAACAGGAAGCGCGGGCAGGCGGGACAGGAACCAAGAACTTTCCCAAATTAAAGGGACCCTGGAGTATGAACGAGGCGCCCGCGAAGGCACGCCCTGGCACCATCACCTCCCTGCCCAAGCGCCCATTAGCGTCACCTGGACATCTAAGAGGAATGACACATCCCAGCCGGAGTCCTGGGCGTTTGAAGAAACAGGGAAGCGAGGGAAGGAATTGTGCGAGAGTAAAAACCACTGTTTAGCAAGATGGCACTGCTTTTCCTGAGAAAGTATAAAGCTGTTTTCAGTCACTTTTTGAACAGAAACACAGGTCCTGGCTAAGAGGTGGTATTTAAGCACAACAAGCTGCCAGGTGTCAAGAGCCAGAAAGCAGGTGACTGCCGGGAGATTACCAGAGCCAAAGAGCTCAACTAAATGAGATTAACACCTCAATTAACAGGTACCAAGAAGGCCAAGTTTTGGAAACGAAGCCGGCCGGCTCACCCGTAGTACTCCAGGGCGCAGCCCAGCATGAGGAAGGTCAGCCCGATGGCTCCGCTGAAGGACAGGGCCACGAGAGCTGCAACGGCACAAGGCGGGGTGAGGCGGGAGCTGCCTCACCCGTCCCCGGTCACCGCTCCCCGCGCCACCCGCCCGCCCCCGCCGAGGCGCCGCCCGGGCCGTGGAAGAGCAGCGCGGCCGCACCGCACCCTCGGGGGGCGAGGGGAAGGGCGGCGGGCCGGCAGCGCTCCCTACCTTTGATACCCGCCATGTTCGGGCCGCTGCACGACGCCGAGCTGAGGTGGCGACGGGCGACTTCCGCCTACCGACCACTCGCCCCGCCTCGCACCACGTGAGCGGCCGCCTTAAAGGGCCCGCGCCACGGAGGCGGCGGTGGCCGGGCTACCCCGCCGCGCTCCGGAAAAGGGGGGCGGTCGCTTTAAGGCGCGGGCGGTGGCTGGCTGTGAGGAGGCGGTCGGGCCGCCCGTCGCCATGGTTACACTGCCTCCAGTCAGGCCTTGGGGCGGGCGTTTAATTCTTTGTACACACAAACATGCCTCTGTATCGTTGTGTGTGGTGTATTTGTGTGCAAATACCGGTATATACAGGTGCGCAGGAACACACGCATATGCGTCTATACATATTTTAAAGAGCCCCCGGCCGTCAACCGCAGCCATTTTGAGGGCAACTTCGGAAAACCCCTGTTCTCACCTCAGCAAAGGGCCCAGATGCCTGCAGGCCTCACCAGTGCCTCCCCTGGGCCTGCATCCCGCACAGAGCAGGCCACGTCGCTTTTAACACGTTTTTCAAGCTTCAAGCTTTAAGATTTTTGAGATCCTGTTTTTGACCCAAGAACAGCCTTTCTGAGGGACATTTGACACAGCCCTTTGGGTACATCTGCCCAGGGAGGTTTTAATCAGCTGTGTCCCATCTGCCTCTAGCTTTCCTTCTCATTTCATATCTTCTCTAGTACAGGTTTATTCCCCCAGTTTCATTATTAATTTTATGTAATTTAGAGCCAAAAAGACTGCCTAATTACAACAGCAGGCTTAAGTAGCTAAATGCTTCAAGTGAAAATTCCAGCTGCTACATTTGCTGACCCACTTGGTGGTGGATCTCTGAAGCATAGTAGCCCAAGAGCAGCAGGTAATTTCCAAAATGTCTTAATTTAGGATAATCACCTGGCACACTAACCCACGAGTTACTGCACGGCCTCAGTGACCGACCTGGAGGCAATGCCACCAGCGGCCAAGGCGTATCGCCAGAGCAGAAGCAGGATTGTGGTGTTATGGTCTGACCACAGTGAGCAGCAGCTGCATTCAGTGTTTCTGGGCTTATTTTGAGACAGAAAATGCTGCACAGACCTTTTCTGCATGCCCTGCCCATGCTGTAAGAGCAGAACAGAGCCTTCGGCTGTCATCAACAAGTAAGAACAGCCTGGGAGTTGTTATAGATACAATATAGATAGAACTAACCTCGCAGTTAGTGTGAACTAACTTTAGAATAGAATTAAAGAATAACCATTATAATGTTTGTTAACCACTGTAACAATTGTAGATATCATGTACCGCCATATGTTACTCATCTACCTTCGGTGTCCTGTTAACCTTTGTTAGACATCCGCCTATCTGCTGACCTTCTATGTTAAAACTTTAGCAGAACACTCCAGCAGGAAAGGACAGATAAGGGTAAAAGAAATAATTAAGTAAGAAAAGCAGATGGCCAGCAAGGGCATAAATTACCTCAGATTGATAAGAACACTGCAAATGTGCAAGACCACCACATAATGAGCAAAAGGTGAAAAGTACACCATGATGAAGACCTACGGCCTTCCTCCTGGAGACCACTGCCCACGTCTCGGAGACCCCTGCCCACAATTCTTGGAAGAATTTGCACAAGCGCGAAGGACTGATAAGCTAATTAACATGCAAAGCGAGGGTAGGTGGGATTAGATAATGAATATGTATAGATATTAGTTGAATAATCATTATTTCATTGTATAAATATGGAATAATTAGCAACCTTAAACATGCACGTTTGGTGGAAGGATCCCCCGTGCATCCAGCGCTGCCAATAAAGGATACTTAGTCACTAAGAAATTCTGACTTCGTTCTTTAAATCAGAAGCTTACATCAGGGTACAGCTGCTGCTAATGTGAACTGCTTCAGACCTACAATAAATACACGAATATGCACTTGTCTAAAAAAAACCCACCATCAAAACACAAAAGTTAGGTTGCCATCTTCTGTTTCAGCTAAGTTGAAGAGTTTTGCCTCTTAAGAATGAAAAGCTGCATCTTTTCCCATTACAAATTGTCTCTAAACTAAGCCCTTGCAATTTGCTTGCACTAATAGGAACTGATTTCTTCATGTAGCTTGTTTGCTTTCAAGGAAATCAAAGCTCTAGAACAAAAGAAGTATTTGTCTTGAGAGCTAGTAGTTTACAGCTACCTTTATGTGTACCGCTCAGGTGCCACCAAACACTGCACTAGAGCAAGGCAGAGATGTTACTCATGCATGTAAGATGCTGTAGATGAAAGAAAACTTTCATTTACCACACACAAATTTGTTGTTGCTTATCCTGCATTTACAGAAGTTAATTTGAACTGTTTAAAGCACGAAGGTAAAGGGTTCCCCCCACCAAGCACAAAACATACCCGAATATGTTAATTTGAGCTTTTTAATGTATATACAAATGTTTTAGACCAGTCACAATTTAATTGAGTATATACTGTATTTACAAAAATTACAATAATTTAGTCAAACAGTAAACCTGAACATTGATAACCTCTGTCACTACCAGATATGACAAGAAATTTTTTTTTTTTTTAGTTAACTATTTTGATATACATACATCCTAATACTTTCATGCATCCATAAAAACATTAGGGATGGAAGTAATCAAAGCTTAAATGGGGTAGGGTTTCTTTTGGTAGATAAAGTTTAACGATGGATTTGTATTTTGTGAACATGTGAGTGTCCAGAGTTATGTGCCATGACAAACTCAATACAAAGCTAGTAATGTAGTTTTAGTCATTAAAAAAAGTACGTTATAGTAATGAGATTCTTTTTATTATATAGGCATAGGTCACAATATCTACAAATGTGAATGAGAAACAATAAACCAACAAATCACAGGAACATGATTCACATTCCAGTTATCTCTTTAAATAAGACAAGCACATACTGGATCAAAACATTAATAAATAACATCCAGTTTGTTACTATTATCTTAAGGTCTTTTATATAAAAGGAGACCTATGTGTTGGTTTCACATTTTCAGTTAATGGTAGTAAATAATGGACCAATACAACAAAAGGATGACTTTTATACAGAAAGCAATGTACTTTGACACACTGGCTTTGCAGTAAGTTTTGCCACTTGAAAGTGTTAAGTGCAACAAGTGGATTGTCTTTAAAAACCACCAGCTTTAAAGACTCGCATCCGATGACAACCTGTTCCTTAAGCAGTAAATACAAATGATCTCCTGCCCATCTTCTGAGTATACCTGCCCTTTCAAAGCTCAAATACAGATATAACATGTTGGTAAATAAACTGCTAGCTTTAGTTTTTCTACAAAAGGAGATCGCCAGAATTTGGGGTGAAGAGTGTAATTTGCTTTTTAACTAGGAAAGATGCTTCAGCTTTAGCATCAGAGATATTTTCTTCTGATATTATTGCTTTGGTCCAATACAAACTTTTAAGATAATCAATTTGCACTGTATTTACCTCAAAGACCAGACCTGGTCCACAGGCATTTACGTGACAGCTTGTACACCGTGATCTGAAAAGTGAAGTTGCAAGAGGTTGCACTCTGCCAAGAGTCTTGGCCAAGTGCTGTGGAGCTAATAAAGGCATAGAGGTGATAGAGGTGGGCTGGAAAAAGTCTTCTGAATCCTCCGGAGTGGAGGAAGTGTTATCTATAGACTGGGAAGTTTCTAAAACTTTGCAGCAGAGTTTTAGTTTGTTGATATTTCTTTTGTTTGATGGTTTGAAGCTGTCGATGAGAACTTCATGGGAAATGCAGTACATGCTCATTCCTCACTTTTACAAATGTGGATTCACCCTTCCCCCCAATTCCCTGTTCCCCCAGAACTGCTGTTTAACAAACCAACAAGGTGCTGTGTAACATCAATGAATTGTTGCTTGCTTTATGGAGCAAGTGTCTTTTAATGCTGAGGAATTTCCCCTGCACATTTCACTGCTGGACTGTGAGGTGAAGTACAGTATTAATGTGTAAAGCAGCAGTCAGCTGCCACACTGATCTAACCCAGGATTCAGCTTTGTCCCTATTGAGGCATACTATACTATATGAGCAATTAAGCAGCAAATGGTGACTGTTAGAAGTGTTCCTAAACCACATCTGAGCACTTAGTTTTGATAAAGTTTGATCCAAACCTGGGAAGAAAGTACATTAAAGTTTGGGCTTCACCACCAGTTACTGAAGTCAAATGAAGGGTTGCCGTATCACCTATCAGAAAAAAAGTAGGAAATTCACCAGCTACACTGTGTCAGAGACAGAACAATTGCACCTTTTTCCCAGACTGCATTCTCTCTCACCCCACTTGAATCCAAAGAAAAAAATAAAAGTTACAAGAAACAGTAACCCCATGGCTCTTGTATGGCAAGCCAGGTGGCTAGAGTTCCTCTGAGCTCAGTATTCTTGATCCAAGTGTAAGGAAATCTTTCTCTTGTTCTTCATGATTAGTATTAGGCTCTTAGTTTTCTGAAACTTCTGAACTTCCAGCCAGAGTTTGGTTGATCTGTGACATTTGTGACAAGAGACTGTATAAGCACTAGCACAGGTCTGTGGTGGAGACTGAGGAAGTACCTAATACAAGGGTTTTTGTCCTTGGTTTTCAAATTCTGACCAGGCATCATTTAGCTCCATAAATATCATCTTTGCGTATTGTTCATATGGCTGTCCAGTAGCCTGGAAAAAACAAACCCACAAAACAGAAAGAGGGATATCACATCTACCGAATCAAACTACAAAGCTGACATTTGAACAGATACTTTCTCAGGCAGTTACCATTCACTTTCCACAAATTATTTTTACTTAATCTTTGACAAGAATAAGCTACTGTTGAGAGCTGCTTACCTTGTTTACAGCTTAAGAATTTCTTGGCTCTTCAGCTCCTCAGAGCTGATAACCCCCCAAGTGTGATAAAGCACTGCAGTCCCACGGGCAAAAAAAATTTAACCCAGGCTTTGCAAGAGGCATTTTACCTGCATTGTGAAGGGAAAGAGCTGCCACCTCACACAGTTCTGTGATAAAAGCAGTATTCCTGCAAGCCTCTGGGCAGCTCACACCTTCTCAAGCCTTGCCCACCACCCTGAAACTCTCCAGGCCTCCATTTCCTTAACAGTAAAAGCCTCCTTATCACCACAGGGTTTCCCAGATGGTATCATTGCGCTCCGGTTGGCAAGTGTAAGCAGCAAGACCACAAGTCCGATAATCAGATAACCTGATTCTTCTATTTTAGAAATTTGATTTTAAGACCCCTGTCCTTTCACATGCCTTTATCACACCGTCATGTCCTGTAGCACACACGAAGTTCTGGATTGTTGTTCACCACCAGCATGGCTTAAAGTCAAAGTGAGGTGACAAAATCTGAAAATCTGAATCTCTGTTGCTTGGAGCAGGATGTACCAAGCACAGTCTTGGGGCTAGGAGTAGTTAGAGTTCTCACCTTTCAGAAACTGGCAAAAACCTTGAACCACTACTTTCTGTATAGCTGTGTGCACCAATAAATTAAGCAATCACATTCAACTCTTTATAACTAAGACAACAGTGACAATTTCTGAACAATGTGAAACTAGGAAAACCTTACCTTGTCAGGATGGACGACAAGCACTGCCCGCCGGTAGACCTTCTTCACTTGCTCCGGTGTGACAAGATCTGCCATACTAACAGGTTTCCACTTGGTCTCCCCTGCCCATAAGACTGTATGCATTGTGGACAGCAGGGCTCTTATATTTCTCTCCTTCCCTTCAATCCATTCCAGGACCTGGAGAAAAGAATGTGAATCTCAATTTATGCCTTACATTAGATAACCCAGTAGGAAAAAAGTTTCTTCATTTGAATAGCAGTGACTCCCAGGAGCATCTTCCACTTCTTTCCAAGCTTTAGAAAACCTTTGGAAGGTACACTTGTCAGTCTCTGCTTTGTCATTTATTTTTATATCACTGCTTAAAAGTTAAGACACAACTGGAGCAACATCCCTGCTAAAAGTACCAAGTTGCTAAAGTTTATAAACAGTCATTAGATGGAATAGTCAAAAGATAAATGAAATGTTTAACTGTGTGGCTTTTTAGCAAGCTTAATTGCATACCTAAAGTAAGCTCGACTAGAACTCTGCTGTGGATGTGTATCTATTGTGCATGTCTAGAGCCAAGTCTTCCAAAGACTCACATTGAAGGTTGGCTTCAATGCAAATCTCTTTAAGCTCCAAGTCAGAAGCCTCAATTCTCTCCACATGCCTACTTGCCACCTGCAATCCAGCAGTCAAATAAAGCAATAGGTAGCCCACTTTCCTAGATGATGTAGTCCACCTTAGGGGTTGCCATCTTAGCCTACAGCTAGGGAAGGAGAGGAGGAAAGGGAAGTAAATGCGAAAACCAAAGCGTAAATAGATTTAGCAGTTCCAGGCTGAAGCGTACAGTGAAATAAAATGCATCAGAGCAAGGGGAATTGTATTGGGAAGGAAGAATCAGCTGGGTGCTTCAGTGCTTCAGCAGCTCGCTGAGGGGGAAACATTGCACACATGAAGTAGTACACATCACTGGAGTTTTATAGCTTGTGAATTGGGAAAACTACTGCCCACTTGATGGCCTGGCAGCTGTCTGGCTTGGTTACAAGTGACTGACGTTCGTGTTCAACATGGTTGCTAGCACACACTTTCCAAAGGTTGAAACCTTTCCGCAAGGTTAAAAAACCAATTTACTTAAAAAAATTTTTTTAAAAAAAAAAATCACTCATTCTGTTTGCCAGAGGTTTGCTTGGGCTTTTACTCTCAGTTCTATATCCTTCTGTAATTATGATTCACGGGTTTATATTTCAAATGTAGAGCAGGACAGAATTTCCTTCGCTTCATCATAGATCTGTTGTTTGCCAGTTTATTTAGGAGAGATGACAGGATTCCAAAGCAGACAAGATTAATGAGACTGAGGATTAGTTCAATTAGCTGTGCCTGCTAATCAGGGCTGGAGTGACATGGAGGACCAGCAGTCCTGACAATAACGCTGAGCAAGCCACTGTTTGCCACAGCCTGGTTTAGGACAGAAACATAATCTTGGAGTTTTAAATCTGTTTCAAAGGATGTTCACATCTCCAGGGAAGGCATAAGAACTTATTATATGAACAAATAGCAGGAAGTTCTCACTTTCTGCCTCAAGGCAATCTCATCATGGTGAGAACATGCCCCATTTCACCAAAACTTGGGTTTGGCAGGACTGGCAGAGATGGTCACTGCTCTTACCAGTTTATTTGTAAGAATCTAATTCAGAACAGACTTTTTACAAATTTGGCACTTTTTCCAAGTAGTATTTCTCATTCTGATGAGGCAGTGGAGATGCTTCCAGATGTTCCCCAGCACCTGCAGTTTATGACTTTGTCTTTCTGGTCACATTAGCTCGTTGCTGTCTGGCGTGCAAATGGGGAGCACAGCAGTTTATGATGCTATCAAGTTTAGACACCTACTTTATGGAAAGCAAACAGGAGAGATAGCACATGGTCCTTGGGATCCAGCCATTCTGCGGAGGCTGTGCACTAATGTAAGTGCTAAACAGGAGGATAGCTTCTGGCACTAAATGATCTGAAGTTTTGCTGAACTGCCTTACATGCAGGATGGCTGGTGGCCTACTGCCCGCTCCAGCTTTCAGGGGCTGTGTTTCAAGCAGCCTCCAGCATGATGAGACTAAAAGGCACGCTGAATGATTGTAAGAGCCTAAACAAGAATATTGCTTACTTTTAGTTTTTCAGGGTCCATCTCCTTAGCCATTTCTTCTTTTCTCATCTCAGCTATTGTTTTGGGCCCCTTCTTGTCCTTGTGAGCATTAAAACCTTGACCAGATAACAGATCTTCAAAATCTGCAGACACTTTCGGTTTTGCGTCTTGAAAAACAAAAAGATTTGCAGTTGCTATCACAATACAGGTTTTATTTAACACTGCTTTTCTACCAAAGCCACCCCCTGCACTTACCGCTATAACAATCTCCCAGTGCTAATGAGTGTGCCAGTTCCCACAAAAGAGGTATAGGGTAATGTGACTTTTGAATTATCGTTATTGAAGTGTATTTGGAATATGGGATTTCCTAAATATTAGCATGATTTAGAGTCTAGATGGGACAACCACTGTTGAACTTGATATATCATTAAATGACCAGCATGACTAACTTGCTTGGACCCTAGCCTGTTAAGGCTTTTGAGCACTAAAGCTATGTTAGAAGGAGCCAGCCTTTTGGATGCTGAACTCTGAAAAGCTTACCGACATTAGCTGGTCCTTTTCCACGTTCGTTTTGTGCTCCCGGCATGGCTGAGAAACTCACGTTGTAATTGGGCTTGTTCTGGGGAGAGGCATGAGGCACGCTCGGCTGGCCTTTGGGTTGTGCCTGCTGCCAGCCGTAGCCAGCTCCTTGCTGCCAACTGCTGCTGCCCATGGGCTGGGGAGAGGGTTTCTGTGGCGAGGGGGGGAATCCTCCACCCATGCCTGTCGGCGTGGTCGGTTTACTGGCAAATGAAGGGCCACCTGCAGATATGGGGAAAGGAGTGACAGCTGGCATTAGCAAACAGGATACCACCTTGCCTTCCAAAAAGGGAAGCTACACAAAATCCCCTAGGCAGCTGGCTTTTCTTTTCAGCTCTGCCACAAAGGTATTTTTGCAAAATCAAGCAAAGCCCTTCAGCTTTCCTGTCACTGCTCTGTAAGCTGCTTAAGAGAGAGCACCTGCCTCTGAAGGTTGCACAGGAACTGGAGTAGCGGCTCACTGGGGAAACGCAGGGAAAGCTACATGTGGCTAACTGGGAACCACAGCTGCTGCGTGTTATGGTGGCAACGTCAAGTTGACATATTGAAATAGTATCTCCCAGCACTGTGCTGATGTAATAGTATACCACAGAGCTGTGGGTTTCAGCACCTTGTTACTTTAGGAGGTGCTCCTCTGGCTTAGTTTGTGGTGGGAGGTACGCAGTGTTAATGTTTTATTGTTTGAGACTAACATCCACACTCAACATTGAGCTCCAAAACATGTCATGGAAACTGGACAGAGTGCTTTTGATTTAGTCATGAACAACAAAAATACGGTTAAATATCCTGCGGTTGCCAAGTCATTTGTTTTTCAACTCCATAACTTTGCTACAGAATACATGTTTTAAAAGCACCTCGATGGCTCTGACATGGGTCTTGGCATACTTTTTATTTTCCTCCTGCAGAGCAGCCAGTGATCCAGCAGAGGGAACTGGGAAACCTAATTCCAGAACCATGCTGGTACTGACGCAAAGGAGAAAAACAAACAGCAGATAAAACCACAATGGCTTGCAAAGAGCTCAGGGCACTGACAAAGGGAAGAAAAAAGATCTATTTAACAGAGACAGAGAAGCCGACATGCTGGGTTTTAAGGAAAACTTAAATAATCTGTCAGAACTGCCTTTTTAACACTGGCAATTTAGAGTTTGCTGATTGTTTTCTGAGATAAAACAAGGAGCAAATGCTTGTCTAAGCAGTCAAGCAAGCAGTCCTTTGTAGCCAGATGCAAATGAAAATGGGTTCAGACTCTGCAAATTAGAGGCAGATTAGTGAGGTTCCACAGGTTTCCTCACAAAGGACAAAAATGAGTCAGGTCTAGATGGAAACAATTCCTCAGGGGCCCCAGCAGCTTTGAAAAGTCAAAGTCTCCTCCCAGGCACTGCTCCAGGGTCTGTAGCAACAGTTCTCCAGTCAGTTAAACACGGAGCGTCCTTAGCCAGAGACTGCTCAGGCTTACAGGGTAGGGGTTATGCTTTGCAACCCATATAGCCTTCTGAAGTCCAAACAAGTTGCTAGCAGCTTTTTTTTAATGGAGGATCAGTAAAAGCACAGATTTGTGAGCACTTACAGAAAATCAGGCAGAAGGGAAAGCTGGAAAGCAGCACTGGCATGCAGGGAGGTTGAGAGGACCCACAGAGCTCCTTGTCACATACCAGGCAGTTCACGCTATTTCTCCAAAACAGAGCTGGTAATTTTTTTATTTTTAAATAAGGGATGCAAACCTGCTAAACTCGCTCCAAGAGTCCCCAGATCAGCAAATGGATCCAGTGTTTGGGGTTTAGGCTGATGAGTGGGAGTGCTGTGGAGGGATCCTGTTGGACTGGTGGCAGCTGACTTACTTCCCATTCCCAGGCCACCTTAAAGAGGGAAAAAAAATAATACATAAGATTAAAAATAACTCTGGGTTTTTTCCCCTATTTTACGTAAGTGCAGCCTTTACCCAGTGCTCAGACACATGATGTTAGAAGACTGCTGTTAAAATGAAGTGTACTATTGTCAGGTTTCTAAGCAGTCTCAACTCAGCGTTGGCCCAGACTAGACGCACACCCACTCACAATTAGGCTCAGCAAGAAGAATGTTCCCTAGATTGTCTGTGCTGACAGAATAATTGTGACAAATAGATATATTTGAAGAGCTAGAAGCCTTTAGGAAGCAATTTTTGGTAGGACATACATAATCTCCCAAGATTAGAAAGATTCATGCTACTGGCATCCCATTTAGTGGCATCCCAGGAAAGCATAGCATTTCCCAGGTCCTTCTCGTGGCTCTGCACTGGATTGAAACACAGCTATGCACACCCTCACTGAGAGCCTGTCCCACTTCATGCCCTGGTTTCTTGAGGAAAGAAACCTAGATCTTTTTGAACAGAAAGAGTTTGGTAATCCTTAGCTAGATCTTCACCTGGATGGCTGGGAGGCCAGGACAACAGGAACAGAGTACCTGCTGCAGTTCAGATGAAACTAACTAACATCTTGATCGAAGTTTTGTTGTATTAGTCAAAGTACTAAACAGCAGAAAGAGGGAACCTGTTCTCTGCAGTCACTGGTAGCATTTTCCTTCTGCCTCTCCTCTCAGGGATCCTTAAGGGTTTTCTTGTTAAATATCCTGATTTTTTATGATACATACCTGGTTTGTTGGGCCAGTCCCAACCACCGGAAACATCTGGTTGTATGGAAACTGTTGGTGTGCTAGAAGCTAAGCAGAATGATTACATATAAATATCCCAAAGTAGTACAGCACAAACAACACAATCCAGTGTCTATGAAGAGCAGGGGGCAAGGAGCAGGAGAGACAGTACTGTGTCCATCTACCATTTGCTAATAAGAAATGAACTTTTCCCCCGTGATGTGCATTACAAATTTAATGGTTTTTTTTCCTTATCTCATACCAACCCATACAGAGGCAAGTGAGGGAGGACACAGCTTTAACAGTGTTAATTTTATGATAGCTTTAGTCAGAGGCTTTATATACTTACTTATAAAAACCTTACCACCAGAATAATACATGGGGGTTTGTGTTTCCGAATACAATCTCAATCCAAGGAAATATTCTACACACAAAGGGAAAGGATGGAGAAAACAAACAAAGCAGAGCAGCCCACACAAATGTAAGCCAGAAGGAACACTCACAGTCCTTCCTTTAATCCTGTATCAAATAAAGCCTGTACATCTATGCAGTTCGCCCTGCCAGCATTTCACTACTGGAGATACTAGCACTGTAATTTAATATCTCATCTTGCTGGGATACCATTTAAATTCCTTTCATTGGTGCAGCCAGCTCCAAGTGTGACCCAACCATCTTTTTCACAGAGCTAATATCCAGTACCCAGGCAACAATGTGAGCAGTGCCAGCAGCACGCTAGTTCCCTCCATAGTCACTTTGGCTATCCAGCAAGACTGTTGCACCCAAGGGACATGTGTTAGATCATCAGACACAAACAAATTCGTATCTGACTGTGGTGATGAAAAGGTTACAACATTAAATTGTGGCATGTGAGGAGAAGGGGGCAACTAAGGAACATCTCAAAAAAAAAAAAGAATAAAAAATAAAGTCCAATAAAGATTAAAAAAAAAATCCTTCTCTTCAGAGTCAAATTCAACTGTGAGTTTTGCCAGGATCACTATCAGAACTAAAGAAAGCAGATGCCTGTAACTAAAGTCACCAAAGGATGTGTGTTTTCTCTAGCAGGCTTAATATGCCATGCTCTATTTAGCCCAAGTTAATGGTAGTTTCGTTCAGAAGAGACCTCATAACCACAGACATATGCAGGCAGACATTCTCCATGGTCTCTTTTTTCATGTGTACAAATAGCTTATTAATTAAGTATAAGACTTGAGCAAAACTAGTCTCATCCTACCACACTTCAAATTATGAATACACTTTAAGTCTGGAGACTAAAAGCTCTTTCCTGTTTAGTGGGGTTTCTGTGGTTTAGAATCATTTTATGGCAAGCATCGGTTTGTTCTTAATGGCTCCATCACTATTTAAAGCCAGCATTTCACATTTACTTAAATACACTAGAAAAGCCTCATTTTCTTACCCATGTGAAAGGGATCACTGTGCACAGTTGGTGAAGGACTTCTTGTTGCTTGAAGGAAAGGATCACCAGGGACAGCTGATGAACCAAGAAAGGAACCCAGGAGGTCTGGACCAGTTTGCTTAGGGCTGCTTCCAAATGGATCAAAGGCAGTGGCTGTAAAAATATATTTGAGAAAACGAAATCATTAACTTGTACAATGGATGTGCTTCAGGGAAAAGACACTGGTGTGTGGAGAAGAAAACCTAACACCTGCAGGTACCAAATGGGAGACAACATGCGACTGTGGGAGAGCAACTGGAAGGTATCAGCACCCTAGCGAAATTCTAAGGGACCAAGAGAGCCAGATGATTTGGTCATGGCAACACATTTGGTGATCCCATCTGTCTTTTCCAAAGAGAGGGGCTGAATTTAGGAGCAGTCGATAGTCAGTATTTAGATACTTAGATGCTTAAGATAAAGTTTCAACTTGCACATACTGCTAATAGGTACATGGACAGTGAGGGACAGCCTGGAGCTCGAGTTAGCATCCTGGTGCAATTCTGCTTCCTCTCAAGAGCTGAACACAGTCAAAGGTGATTTTAGGCTGTCAAAGGTAATATATGTTGAGGGTACAAGGACTGATTTTTCAGAACAGCTTTAGAAAATAACTGCTATTTTTACTACATAGCATCACTTGTTACAAAAATCCAGTTCGTTCTCAAACCCCATTTTTTATCAATTTGTCTTTCTTTTTTGTCTACTGTCTTTCACATTAAAAAAATCCAACAAGCCCAACCTACAAAAGAAACCTCTATGAGGTCACTCAAATTCTTACCTGCCAACAAGTTTAAGGTAAAGAGCATCCTGAACAGAGATGCAATATATACTGCTGTAAGAAAGATACAATCCTGAGAAGCTATGCATTGTGTTAATGATGCTACTCGTTACTTATGTTACTCATTATTTAGGATATTTCAGAATTTACTACTCTTCACTTACCTTGTAAGTGCTTCTTGCTTTCCTGGCTTGGGACAATTTAGCTGTGTGATGCTTTTCCTTTCTCTTTCATGCACCAATCTGGCTTGCAAAGCTCAGCAATATCCAGAAATCTTTTCCCAATACTGTTGCTGCACCTCTGCCTTGCAAGATGCGTGTCTGCACAACCTTCCCACCCCTGCGCAAAAGCTCTCAGACTGACTGAGCATACAACACCTGCAGCAAGACGAGCCTTCTCCATGTACAGGTGGCTCAATTTCTTCCACTGAAACTTGTATTCTTCTCCCTTCTCCTGCTTCCAGTCCCTCCAGTCCTCAGTCTCCATCTCTTCCCTCCCTTCATGAGTCTTGGTACAAGTAGATTATAACTGCTCCTGTCCCTTTTGCTTCAAAAAACCACAGCAGGCAAATCTGGTGTTTGAGTGTACTAGTAGGCAAACCTCCCCAAGCCTGCAGGCTTTTTTATTCTAGCTGAGAAAGGAGGACTCAAGAAGAGCCTTCAGAAATTGGCAGCAGGGCCATCCTGTGGTAAATGCTACCTGTGCCAGCCCCAGCATCGCCCAAGCCTGCTTAGCAAAATGAAAAAATACCATTTCTGTACAAGAAAGCTGGCAGGTATTGCAAATGCTTTAAGTCATTAGTTGCTGAGAAAAAGTTAAGTGAGCATACTGAGCTCTTGGAATCAGGTATGTGTTGACATCATCAGCTCTTAAACTGTATCATAAAGGATTAGGCCAACCCAAAGGCAGGGAGGCTGTGCAGCTCAGTGCGGTGCACAGAGACCTGCTCTTAGGTCCGGACACTTGTTCACGTTCATCTACTCCAGAGGCTCTCAGTGAATCTGAGCAGCTTGGGTTGGGCTAGTCACCTGTTCGCTTATAAATGATTTTCACTTGCTCTCCTCTGTTCACTCTCCAAGGGACCCCTTTGCTCTAATATCTATTCAACCACTCCTTCTGCCAGCCTGATCTCAGTCTGTCTTTGAAGAAAAAAATATCTTCTCATATTGCCCATCTCATTTGCAGAAAGAGCAGAAATAGCAGAACTGTGTAGCCACATTTCATAGTCCAGAATCAGTATCATAGCTCCAAACCCCCTCAAGTTAAGAGAGAAATTAAATTCAAACTGCTATGGCTCTATCCAAAACCTCAAAGGCTTTTTTCTTTTTGTAAATGAATACATATTGTCCTCGTATGCATCATCGGACACATAATAAGAGCAAAACTGATGATGTTCAGTGGCTGTCAGTGGAAGAAGCCCACCAAACACTTGGGTGAGCTCCAGTAGAGACTTCAGGGAACAAACTAGATAATCTGGTTTTTGCTCCTGACTGTGAAGATGCACCAACTCCTGTCACAGAGTAGAGGAGCTGGCTGGCCTCTTGGGCTCTCCCGCAGCTCTTAGTTTTCATGAAAGACGTGTACCCAGGAGGAACCCAACAGCCCAGAGCAGACCACCCAGGTGGGATTCTCAAAGCACGTGCCTCAAGTCACACACTAGGCATAGCCATATTACCTTCTCCTACCCTTGGGGACGGGGATGGGGATGCCGAAGCTGCGGAACGCCGAGGAGTTGACTGCACAGATCCCGGTCCCCCCACATGGAAGACCTCCTCAGCAGCGGGTTGTCCACTTTGACTCTGGGAACTTGGCCCACCAACCCCAAACAAATCATTCAGCAAGTCTGAGTTAGAGGGGGCAGTGGTGGGCTGCGAGGGAAAGCTCTTGCTCATAGGGCTACCATCCAGGCCCAGCAGGTCCACGTCTTCAGGTGGAGGTGGTGCTGGAGGCTCTTGCTGCTTTTTGCTGTGTTTTGGTGTCCCATGAGGCTTGTCACTGCTGGCATTACTGTGCTGACTGGAAAGGGACAAGAGTTCATCATCTGACTGTTCGCTTTCCTCATGCACCAGCGCTGCTCGATCCTCTGAGGTGGGGTGAGAGCTACTTTTGTCAGATTTCTGATCTAAATAATGATTAAAAATAAAATTAGGTAGCCGTTAGTTTTGTCATCACAAAGGTCCCATAAAAAACAGCTTACAGGCAGAAGAAGAAGCTACTGAGAATATCAGAGCAGCATTTTGCTAGATTTTAAAATACGAGTCCTTTGCGAAGATTAGTCTTTGCTGGTCTGTATTGTAAGGAGCCAGCTTTATTAATCAGGAAACAGAGACAGAGGTTAATTGAGTCTCCTCCAGGCTGAGGAGTCAGCAAGTGTTAACACCCAGAGATACAGACTGAATGAGTTTCTGGCTCAGGACCAAACATCCAGGATGATCTCCAGCCATGCCCCAAAACCCAGGCAAAGCAAGGCTCATTGTGAAGGAGCAGCAGCATTAACCTGCCTCCCAGCTGTGCCCACAAGCATCTCTGACACCAGGTTCCTACCAGACGTGGCACTGATGCCAGAGGAAGAACACTGCGTGTGGCAGTGCTGCGAGATCGTTATTATTAAATTATGAATTTAATCATTAAAATTATTATTACAGGCATTTATTAAATGGCCTCTCAGACAAACACTCTCAGTGCTATGTTCTCGTAGCGTGTTATATGAAGTGCAACATTAGGAAAAAGCAGCTTAGATTTTATTTTAGCATCAAGGAGGCCTCAGGCAAGGTTTTACACGAGAATGATGTCAATAATCGTCATACATGGCACAAGCAAGCAATGTTTGAAGAGCATGTTGTAGGAAATTAATTCCCACTCAATTGCAACATAAGGGTGTGACCAGCAATACCCTGTGATCTAATGGGAAAGCCATGTTACAATCAGACCCTTCAGCCTGACTCTGTGCTCCAAGAAAGGAGGAAAAAAAAAAAAGTTGTTTTTTCTGTTCAAAGCAGATTTTACTTTGAAGACCAAGCCTGCATACCTTGCCAGCTGAGAGATGAGAAGAATGCGCTCTGTCCAACATTTCTGATGTTATCCTGGGGTGAATCAGTGGGACCTCTACCTGCAGCACAGAGCACCAAATAAATACGCAAAACAGAGCTCAGCATGCAGGTAAGCATGTAAATGGAATAAATCTAAGCAGCTCTTACCTGCCAAAGCAAGAGTGTCCTGATGCTCCTGATGAGAGGAGAAGAGAATGGTTGGATTGATGTCTTTTGTCGTGAAGTTCTCCCATGGGGGAGTTAATTCGGTTTGTCTATCAGTAGACTGTATTTCTATGTCCAGTATAACATGAAAGAGCTGAGGATATTTGTCTGGAGAGTCACAGGCATCCAGTTCAGGCCTAAATGGGGACAAGAGTTGCACAGTTGAAAAGGAAAGGATATTTCTGCAAAGGTATATGAAGTCTTTCAATACATGCATGCACACAGACTCTTCACATTTCATCTGTGAATATTCTCCTTCAGCCTTCATAAGGCTTTTATGCTTCAGGTTTGATTAATGTTCGGCTTAAAATACTCACTTGGTGAATTTTAGTGTGGTTGTTCCTAGGGCTATGAATCCAGTATGAAATTGAATTTGGAATATTTGTGTGTTGGTCATCTGAAAAAACACAGAGAACCAGACTGAACAAGTGCTTAAATTCATTAAATTAAAACATTTGCTTATAGCACATGCAGAGAGTTCGATAAGTCTACCTTACTACCCGTTAACTATACAGACTAATCATAACCACTCTGTAGGCTAATTCATTCTGCTGCTTCTACAGAAAGCAGAGCTTTTCCTTCTCAAACGCAGATACTTCCATCTGCCTTAAACCCTGCTGCAGCTGCCTCCATATAGCAGTGCCTTCATAGCGTTCAGGTATATGCCTTCTTTCCCTGCTTGTCTTTATTTCTGGGATCTACCCGACACTTCAGCAGTTGAATGAAACCTGTATCTGTTTCCACTGAATGCACTGAAGCAACAGGTTTGCACCCTGGGAAAACTTAAGACCATTTTACTTGCAGTAGAGGCTTCAGTAAATCATCATCTCTACAGCAAACAGCACAAGTAACAAATTAAGAAGAGAAAAAAGTTCATTGCTCACTCTGCAACTTCAACGTTAAGGTTTCAAACATACCATCAGGAAAATCAACAAGATCTCAGATTAAAGTATCAGTGGATAGAGTGACTATTCAAGATCGCAGCCACTGCACCCAGCTGATGGTGAGTGTCCAGGAACTGTTGTGCCTGACCAGCCACTCAGCACCCATCTGCAGGGAGCAAATGAGGTCATACTCAAAGCAAGTGAGACAAAACTTCTTTCTTCCCTCCCTTTTTGTGCTTTATTTTGAAAACAATTTAAACAGTTTTTTTCACCGGGTAAGCCAATTAACCCTCATCACTGAAAAGCTTAATAAAGCACCTTAGTGTATGACAACTACTGATTCAGTTTTTGCAGATCCAAGTTTTCTAGTCTGAACAGACTGCATTTCCAAATTCCTCTTTCACAATTACAAGAGCCAGGGAACAGGATTTTAAAGTCAGCCTCAAAGCCTAGAACAGCACGGACAAATACATATTTTCACTTTCAGCATTGCTGCTGTGTTATGGGAAGGAGACATCAGCATACGTGCCCTTCAGTGCTCCTCTATTCTCTCTCCCCAGTTTCCACTGTCTTCCATTTCTTTGATCTGCTAGTATTAAGAGGCTTTTTGGCTATGAAGGGGGTGGCTGCCTGGCCAGCCTGCAGCTTAAATGGTCTTTCCAATCCCTATGACTGACCAATCCACACAAAGTGCCTTTTTGCCCTAGTGACCAAAAAAAGGTAAAGGCTGCTCTAGAGCAAGCAAAAGAGACACCATGCAGGAGCAATAGCTTGGTAAGTCATTCTAATTTGAGCATAAGAAAATCTTCTTCCATCTTCTTAGAGTGCGTAGGTAGTGGTTTGCCCTGAGCTGGTTAGTGATGGACAGTTACATCAGCTGGAAGGATCCTACATGCTATCAGTAGACACCATCTCCATAAAGACATATTAGAGGCCTCATGGACTTCTCCATAGGCAGTTCCTTGTTTTCACTTGGCACCGCTCAAATCTGTGTTATATTTACTGCCAAGTAAGGAACTGTTCATCACAAACACCACGTGCATTCTTAGACTCTATATTTAGTCATCTCTTAGTTAGGTACATTGCCTCTACCATGCAAGAGAAGTTAAACAAACTCCTACTTTGGCTTGAAGACGTCCCCCAATGGTTGATCTCATGTGGTAGACAGAAACAACAACGTCCCCATGGACAGTAGCTCCCAGCGGAATTAGGACTTTCCCTTCTTGCACACGGTATTCTCTTTGAGGGGAAGAGAAGGAAATCCACAGTTAAGCTCCCTTCCACAACACCATTAGCACCTGCCAACAATATCACCATACAAACTGATCTCATTCAGGCCAAGCAAACAGAAGGCACTAACTTTCAATTAATACATGTTCATTTATCAGGCAGTCTGGCCATGGCTGCTGCACAGGTATTAGACACATTACAGCAAAACGAAAGCTTCCTTGCATTAAGCTCCTGAGGATGTTAGGAGACCACAGCAACTCACTTCATTCTTTCATACTCCTGGGAAGTGGTAAGGATTCTGGTTTCTCCACTGAGAATGTCGCAGAAGGGCCGGCAGCCGTTTCGTTGCTTGTTGAAGCAGGGGACTGGACTGAGGGTGACTGACTTGATAGTAAGTGGTTTGCAGTGAGGAATGACGGGCTTGTCTGCTATTAGATCACAAATGTATCCTATGTATCTGCGGACAGAGAAAGCCTTTACTGATATCTCCATCCCAGCTGAGTAGGTTTCATTCTGTACTTGAAGTCTACCTTGAAATCCAGTGAAAGTGCAATTCTTTCATAGTTCTAGGACTGGAGTTTCCACGTACTCCAGCATCTTTGCAGATGGTACAAAAATCTACACTTCTACTTCTGTTTAATTACAAGAACTGGAGCTCAAGAGTAAGGAAGTTGGCCTTTAGCTCTGAGCTGAAGATCAGTTCTCTTCACCTTTTAAGAGAGAAGGTGCTGAGCAATGGTTTTTCTGGTTTACCAGTAGAAGTTTGCTTTTTTTTTTTTTTTTTTTAACATGTACATAGCAGATTAATCACTTTGTTAGTAACGTGCTGAAGAATTATTATTACAGACATAACACTATCTGTGGTTTGCTCTGACAGGCAGTCTTTCCTCTGCTTAATGGAAATTGTAAAAAAAACCCAAAACACCCAAAAAACAATTTTACAGCGTAAACTCCCATAAGGATGCAGCTGACATAAGGAGAGGTATTCATCCAAGCCCTCTTAACTACAGGTTTGCCAGCTTCCCTGAACTAGTGAGCAAAGCTATTGTAATATTTGATTTTGTTCCTTCATCACTGTTATATCAATGTGGGTAAAACGGAAGTGGCCATAAATACCAGTTAAGACCCATCAAAGCAAGGTACCACAGCGAATGCATCAGTACTGCTCATGCTGCAACAGGAATATTTGGAGTTTTCAGTTTGTCACCTCCTGCCAGTGCCTTCAGGCTGGCCTGGGTGGTGAGACTGGGGCGTGCAGCATGTACACCCTTCAGGTCACCTGCATTATTTTATAGATCGATAGAATAATTCAGGTTGAAAGAGAGCTCTGAAGGCCATCTGGTCCAGTGCTCTGCTCAGAGCAGGACCAACTTCAAAGCTGTAGCTCAGAACTGGATTACACTGCTGGGGGTGACACCGAGCCGAGGAATTCCAAGGCCAGAGATCCCACAGCTGCTCTGGACAGCCTGTTCTGTGCCTGATCACCACTTCACCGCTTATTTCTGGGGAACAAACTGAAATCTGAATGCCTAATCTCAGCTTAGGGGCTGGGAACACATTGCCAAAACACACACAACAGTTTTTGTTTTTAGCATAAGGAATACAGCTCGCTTGTGTACCATTTAGCCAGTATACCCTACCTCCTGTGAGATGGCCACAGTACGATTCCAGGTCTCTTTGTGTTCAGCAGCTGCATAGCAGGGCCTGGATTAGAGAAGAGGTGACAGAAACAGAACATCGCACTGACCAGCACTGCTGAGGCTGCACGGCCATCCTGTTGGGGAAAGGGGCGGGAAGAGAAAAATGCATTAAGTATCAGCGACATCCTTTAAATTTCAGATTTCAGCAGAACGGTCTCCCCTCTTCCTTAAATCACATAAAATAATTTCTCCAGAAAGACTAGGATTGAGACCACAAGCTGATGAGGAATTTTCAGTGCTGTGTCATTTGTTTAATACCTAGGACTTCAGTGAGCAGCACTGGCCCGGATCAAGGCACACACAATATCCTGTAAGCGACCCAAGCTGAGGATGGTTTATGCTTATTTTGAAAGCCCAGAAGTACCTTCCGTGTACAAATGTTGGTGTTTCATGGCTGCTCCCAAGCTGTAATAGTATAGTTATTTCAAACCTAGGCCTGGAACTGACCCGGGGTCAGAATACACCCACCCTACAGCTGCAGGCAGCCATGTAATAGAAATTGAAACCTAGAAGAGTTCACAAAGAAACCAAAAAAACCTAGCTCAAGGCTCCCTCAGCCAAATACCTCCACAGCCCTCAGCCTACAGATTGCTCCTGAACAAGTCCAACGTTTTCTTTAAGGCAAATATGGAGGAAAGTGTGTTTGCTGAATGAGGCTGATAGACCAAAAATACAGAAAGAGCAGGAGAGAACCAAAGTATCCTCCCCAGTGCCCCAGGTCCCCGCTGTACCCAGGAACATATGAGCTGATGAGCCATACGGACCATACCCCAGCTCTGGCAAGCCAAACAAAAAGAAAAAGCCCCTCAGCCAGCTTCCACCAAAATCCAGGTCTGGTGCTGCTTGGTTTTGGATGCACGTTCTTGTGCAGCAATGGGTACGAGAACATGCTTGGTACTACCAGAGTACCATGCCACCCTGCTCACCTCCCACTCTTCAGAGGGGACAGAAGATCCCAGAGGTCAAGACTCATTTACAAAGAAGAAGTGGGAAACCTATTGCCCTGTCAGGCAGCCGGTCACCCTCAAAGTCTGAAAACACAAGTTAAAAGTTATACAGGCTCCTTGCAATTACTTCCTTCAGGCACCTTTTAGGCACTCCAGCCACACTGTAGGATTTGCCATACCAGAGCTGACCCAGACCCCAGCAATCTGCTGAGCCTGAGCACGTGCTCAAGGTTAACAGGCTATTTGCTTTTTTTAAGGTTTAGCCCCTGCCAGTTGCTTCTGAAAAGATCTCTCAGGTTCAATATAAACTAAAGTGCGCTTCTGCAGACTTCTTGGGAAGTGTTGTAAAGGACTCCCTGTCCTTTACAGCATTATCCTGCTATTCATCGCTCAAAGGAGAGTAAAGGAATTTGACTCTTGAGCTAGATTTCCGGGACTGGAGGCATCAAGTGCATCTTCATCTGTGTTTGAAAGGAATTTATACCCCGTAGCTGCTGGCTGTGCTACGCAAGGCAGAAATGCCAGACTTGTACATAAGGTCTATGCAGTTTGGGATCAGCCATTTCCTCCATTCTTTCCAGTTTATGCTGATCAGGGCTGACAGCCTCCCGGATTTAATTTAGGCTCCAGGAGCAAAACTCTCCTTTTGGGCATTTCTGTCAATATTAAAGGTTGTATGGGGTAAGTTGCAAGGTTAGTCGTACAGAATCACACCACTCTCATGCATCCTGTCTACATGTTGTCCAGTACTGAGTAACCCTTACGGGAGGGTTAGCGATCATTTCAGCTGTGATGCACAGAGAGGAGCAGAAAGCAACTGGACTTCTTCAGCCAGGCCTGACAAGTAATGACCACGAGAGACTTTAACAATCTCAGTTTCGCAGTTTGACAGAATTCCCAACTCTATGTTTTCTCCCCAACTTGCATCAGCAACCTTCAGTCTCAAGGCTACATTTTGTCCTGCGACAACTTACAATAAAATGTAAGGCCACAGCAAGATGACAACTCTTAGGGTACAGTTCTTGGGTGTATTTCAAACCTTTTGTGACTCATCACCTCTAGTAGTTCACTGCTAGAACAACTGTGACCCCTCTTGCTTTGCATTCCTGCTTCCCTTTCAGTGTTAGGTATTCTAGCTTAGCTATGTAGCTGCACATGGAAGAGCATGCCCCTTTCTATGGGGGTGCATTTTATTACGTTTTCTATTAGAAATTGTCACCATCCTTGTACACAGACTCCAGACATGCAACAGGCTATATGACTTATGATGCATAGGTCTAAAAATCTGGTTACCTTCTGGTGTACTTACCATGCAGTGGATGACACACACATTTTTGGGGTTCTGCTGTAGCCAGTTGTGCATGTTCTTACAGACAGCGTAGAGGTTGTGCAGACTGGGCGCTTGTCGTACTGGCCAGCTACATTCGGATACCTACAAGAGTCACACGATGAACAAAAGCCAGCTTCGAAACAGCATTATTGCAAGCATGTTTTTACAAATGCTTTCTGCCAAGAAATGTAGTTCTCTTTTACAGCCCAGAGTTTTGTGCTCTTATCTTTTCCCATGCATAATTCTGCTCCGTGGCTTTCATGAATTACAAGGAGACAAAAAAGAATTCTCAATTAAATAACATACTAGCCATGTACTGCCACTGACTATACATTTAAAAAAAATTACATTCCAAGTCAGATTATCTTGAGTGGCCTTTCCTAGCACTCCAGTCTCACAGCAACACATTGATTTCTGCTATGCCTAAAGCCTTCGTACAACTTGACCCTAAAAACTACAGCTCTGATTTTCAAAGGATACTGAGCATCTGTTATTTTCAGTCATTTTGAGTCACAGAATTTTCAAGCCCTATTTGACAGATATTAGGCTGATGAAAGGGAAAATTCTGTTAACTATACTTACTCAGATACAAATTTATTTTTTTAGTACACGAGCCAGAAAAATGAATGACTACTTAGAGCTAAAAACCCACAAATCCTAAAGTATGAATAGTAACTAGACATCAATGTACTAGTTCTTAATCACAACACTTATCTAAGAACAGTCCTTGCAGTCTCAAACAGCACATCAAATGGCCTTCTACAGACATCTCAGTTTCATCTGGGTTTAATTGAAATACTTTTTTAAAAGGCATTTTTGGCTAGAAGAAATTTAAAGGAGAAACGTTGTGAAGCTTGTCCTCAAAGAACTGGTTCTCTCTCTCAACTAACATTTGGATCCTGCTTAATAAGAACTGGGGGCAGGAATGAGATGGTGTGCCCAGATGTTCTTACATAGCGATATCATTTCCATACTGGACCATTTCATTTCTCAGAGGAAGGAAGTGCTCCAGGTTCAATAAAACTTGTATTTAAGGTTCTCTCTTACATACGCCTGCACAACATCTTATAGCAGAAGCAGGAATCCAGACTCCAACCAGAGAATTACCAAGCCGAGTGTTGTCTCAAACAACATCTCCAATGACAGCTGGAGGACACAGGGGCAGAGCAGGCAGGAGCACTGCCTAACCCAGCACATCCATCCTGCTGGTGGCATTTCTGAGCCTGGCAGGCCTCCGCTGAACATTTGGTCTAATACCCGATTAGATATTTGTCTAATAGCTTTTTAAACTCACAAAAGTTTTTAGTCTCCACAATATCCTGAAATTCAGCCCCGCACTTGGTGAGCAAACACAGGTTTGCGTTGTAGAAGCCACCCAACAAGTCAAACCATGCTCAGGCTCTGGAAGGCAGGGAATGACCCTTCCCTGTTTACCCTCCCTACAGCATTATACTCATCACCCATCTTCTCCTGCCTTGAGAGGTTTACTTTGTTTCATTCCTTCTGTTGTACACACTTATTTTTCCCTTGCCTCTACCCTTTCTGTGCATTTTCAGGAAGGGCTGAGGGGGCACAAAACCCCCAAGAGTTCGCTTTGTTGTGACCTCCAGTGCAGGAACGGCCAGCGTTAGCTTCTGGTCGATGGACCTGGCAGGGTACATCCTGCTGCAGCCATGGGACCGTTGTACAATCTGAATTACAGAGGTATCACAAACATTTCTTCAATTCTTTAAACAGGTGGAGTACTAATGCTATAAATGACATATTCTTTTATAAATTATTTTATCACACCAATTATTTTATTATACCAAGGAAAAGTCTTCTCCTCCCAACCCCAAATACTTTTGCAGCAGGTTTCTGGAGGGAGGCACAAGATCCACTTGCAATTAGATCGCTAAAACACAATTCAGATTCCAAGTGGCTGTTAGAATTAATATGACCAGTGACCCTTTCACTGGTGATCTTCTCAACAGACCTCAGGACAACACACTGTCAAGCATCTGGAAAAGCCATTATCAGTTATCAAGTTAATAATATATGTTTTCCAACAGTCCATAATTGTATATATTTACTTTGCCTGTAATTACACATCTGCCTGTCAGTTCGCAATTAGAAAATTAAATAGGCGCTATGTAGCATGGCATTTATTTCAAATGTAACCTCACCACCACCCATGAAAGACAACCTTACAGGATTCTAAAAAAAAAAGTGTAAAACTAACAGGAATTCTTCTAGACCTTTGGAAATAAGCAGCCAGTGCTTGTTTTACTTGAGCGGTAGGGCAGCAACAGCCAGGAATGTGACCCATCACAGACTTTGAAGTTTGGTTTGGTTTAACATTATACTTGAGTTATATGTTTTCAAACTGCTCACATTTCCTTGAGCAGGCGTGAGCTCTGCTGTCCTGCCAGGGCGGCAAGGCAGGAGGAGAACAGAACACAGCCAGATGGGACCAGCAGCTTTTAGTGTCCGTGATCCCCTCTTCTCCTCGATAAACGGGGCACTGGGGGCTTCATGACCCATGCAGCCACATCCAGGCAGCAAAATGGTCCATCAGGACATTAACTTACCTTCCTTCTGTGCCACTACGCGGCAAAGTGACCTACTTTGATCTTAAGAATGAAAAGTTTTAAAGACAATAGGAATTAAAAAGGCTTTCACTTTGAAGAACAAGTGTGTATCTCAAAACTTCAACTCAGCTGGCATCCTCATCCAAAGCACAAATTACTCTTAACATGCTTTCACCTCCTTGATAGCCCATTAGTATTTTTTCTGATATATATGAAGTGCAACCTCATATTTATAATTGTTCCATGCTTCACCTGATCTCATGTATTGTGCTGTGCACATTTCATTTTCCTGAAAAATACCTGGAGTCAGCATTTCTTAGACCATAACCTGAAAGTACAATGCTTTATTAAAAGATGCATCATTTTCTTCCTCTGTGTGTCAAGACAATAGCTTACAAAGCACCTGGTCATGCTTCGGGAGTGACACACAAAGTCATCTGTTAAGCTGTTGGGTAGGTTAGGAGATAAAGCACCGGGGATGGAGAAGTTATGGCCAGGTCAAGCAATATACCAACAGATGTTTAACGCTGGGCTTTCAAAAATAGAGCTGTCTTTCTCCTCCCACCAACAGTGATGCACCAGAACCCGGTGAGGATGAAGATTCAGAGCCCTTGATATCATTTAATTAGTCTTTCCTGTTCATTTACTCATATTTGAAGTCACGGGTGGTTACCAACTACCACTGAGAAATTTGCTTCCAGTGCGAGTGATTTCTGGTGATCAGAGAAATTGCTGCTGATAGATCCAGCTATACTGCAAATTAAACTGAAATGTGGCTTATGCTGCATGATATTCGCTTACCCTGACCGAGGGTTAAGCCTGGCAACTGCTGTTGCCTTTTGTGTTGAAAGCAACGAAAAATAAGGAATTTAAAAAATCGTTAACTCCCTTGTGGGAAAGGGAAAGAACAGGAAGTTTTCTGAAAGATTAGATCTAATCTTGCATTTCAACAGCAGTATTTCATAGAGATTTCCTCTAAAAGCCATTAATGAACCAGAGGCTTGCAATGCTCCCGTATGCTGTTCTGGTTTTAGAGAAGGAAACTGGGGCAGAGAGTGGAGGTGGGTTTTTAAAGTCACACGCTAGTGGAAGAGCCAAAACACCCCTTAGATCCAGTTTCCAGTCCTGTGCTTTGCCTGCTAAGGGCTCCTGCTTGATTAAAGCACAACTGAAGGATTGTTCAACATGAAAATAATCTACCTGCTTTTATTGGTAACTTCTTTCAAAGCGCTTTCACTTTGTCCCTTATTTCTCTGCAGCAGTTTCTAACAGCTACGTAGGAGCCAAGAGCAGCACAGGCTCAACTTAGTGCAATGCCACTTACTCTCACAGGCTTCTAACACAAGCATTAAGCCCTGAACTTTCCAGCTCTTTAATCCCTGCCGTCCCAGACATCAGCTAAAACCCAGAACCAACCACAGCAGCTTAGAAACAACTATAATTCCTTTTTCAGCTTCTTACATTCTGCCACGCTCAAGATAGACACAAACAGGACCTGGTGCCCCTTTTCCTGAGGCGTTTCAGCACCTGTTCTCATTAACCTCTTGGAAGACACCTACCCGGTTGTGAAACTTGGCACTGCGATAATATTTGGGTGACAAGTTGAAGACTGTGTAGTGGTCTGGATGCCTGGAATCCAGAAACGTCCGTACATCTTCGATGTGGTTCCTGAATCCCAGCTCAACGCCTTCAGCCGGAAAAGACATCACTAGAAACATAAAAGGAGCCAAGGCTGAGTGTGCACCGTAACGTGTTTGTGGGCTTCTGAACCCTGGGAAACTACAGGTTTTATTTATCCAAGAAGCAGCACTTACCTATGATTCTTGAGGTAATGTATGAAATATCTAGCTCCCCCTTGGTGTAACTAAAAGGCAAAGTAGGAGACAGACATTATGCACGTTTCCAGAAGACAGCACATTAAAGGAACCAGAAGAGCGTTTTCCCACAAAGATCTGCTTATAACAGAAGGAAAGAATGATCTTAAAAATGATTCTTTGTACTGTGTCATTATGCCTTAAGAAGAGGGTGCAAATAGCTTCCTGCAGACAGTGACCCAGTCTTCCTTTCCACATATGCAATTAACTGGCTGCAGAAGCTTGCAAAAAAAGGTCCCTTTTCCCTTTTGTCATTAATTTTCAGTGCCACTTTGCAGGAGAAATCTCTAGTAGTTTGCCACTTTGCAGATCCCTCAAAGCCTCTGAGGTCTTGCATGCATTAAGTTTCTTTAATTTATTGTAGCCCCATATCCCTCAGAGGCAGGTAGAGCATCAAGCACAGGGGACGATGCCAGCAGAGGTAACCAAAGCAAAGTCACCTCAGCTCTTCCTTCAATTCAAAAGGTGGCTTTAGCGAAGGGAGCAGTTACATCAGCAAGTAGAGCCTCCTTGCACTGCAAAGGGAGGGCATATAACATGAGCCAATTTTCAGCAACAAAATACTCAAGCAGTGGTTGAGCAGAAGCACCCCACGGGGGTCAATGAAGGAATCTGAGACCAAGTGCTCCCCTTTCACAGGGGGGCTTTTTCAGACTTCAGGATGTTGATGCTTACTCACTATGAAGCTTAGATTTCTTACTTTGGTTTTCCTGCTTCTTTGGGGCCAAATAGCAATTATGAAACAGAATCAAAGAAGTCACTCATGATTTTCACCTCCTTCCTTTATTAAGTTAGCTGGAGATTGTGCCGTGCCAGTTAGGATGGCAGCTCAGACTGGCACTTTGCAGCTAGCAATTTCACCTGCGTTAGGCAGCTTCAGCTGTACTGTACCTGGCAACAGACTGCATGACCTTTGAAGATGTATCTTTCAGGGTATCCTTCAGGTTATCCTTCAAATTGCTGAAGAGTCTCCCTGCACCTCCTTTCACCATATCAAGCAAGCCTCCCCCATAGCTGGACTCCATGTCTGGTGATGAGGCACCTTCAAGTACAACAAAACCAAAGCCAATGTCACGTATTTGGAACATATCCACAGCACCAACAAACCCACTGCTCGGTTCAGACCCAACATACTCACGTGCGCTGCTGCACGTCAAGTAAGTGTAGGGCAAAAGTAGTTTTACTTATTAAAGTCATGATTTTCCAGAGATGAGAGATGGCACATCCTTGCCAGCTGGGCTTAGGAACCATCTATTGACTCTTGGTGTTGTACGTAGGTTGGCTGTTTAGTATTAGCATAGTATGGACAACAACCACACAAGCTCCCTCACCTCTCAACCCAACCCAAAGCAAGACCAGCTCTTCAGCACGCAGCTGATTTGCTGATCATAACCGAGACCAAATTAACAACCACTTCCACAGGGTAAGAAAAAGGCACTAGTATATACGACAGCTCTTCAGCATAACCGCCACAGCTGCCAGCTTGACTGCAGCTAGACGACTGAAGGTTATCTTGTGACTATCCATTTCTATGGATACAGAGGAAGTCATCAGAGTCATTTTAAATCACTTAAGAGTCCAGTTAGATTTGCTTGAGTGGAAGATAGAAGCCTGGGTTTTGGTAAGAAAAGAAGGAAGTTCAGGAATTAAGCTTTGCAGCTGAGAACGAGAACCTTCTTGGTTATTTGTGTGTTTGCAGCCTTAGTACAAGGCTCAGCAAATTGCTAAGGCTAAAGCAGAGTGGGGCTGACCTCCTTGATAAGCTTTTTCTTCCAGAGCCTGACATGGCACGAAGCTGCGAAGTCAATAGGAGACTAACACAGAGCAAAAGCCATTTAAAGTGTTAATGTTGGTGCACTGCAAGATGGTCTTAGGCTTCAGGTGTTTGCATTTTGCAATTATAATACAACAACTATTCCACTGTCTTAACCAAGAACCAATTTGTTGCAGCCTTCCTTATTATAGCAGGGCTGTGTTAATAGCATCATTCTTAGAGAAGCAGTGTAATAGTTTGGTTGTAAACTTGAGTAGATGTGGTTTTGTTTTATTGCAAGTTGTCAGACACACACCTAGCAACATGGTAGTTTAACTGCTTATTAGCTACAAGTTAAGCTCTTGACTACTTAAAAATAGCTTTCTGTTCACTACACTGCAACTATTTTGATCTTAGTGAACTTCAACTACATTATTTTAAATATATATTTGTTACTTTATTATGCTGGATTAGTCAGAAGAGCTAGATCCTCTAGCACAGCAAATTAAGCAACGAGCAACCTATGTGAATACATGCCACGCACGCAGGTAGTCTCATAATCGAGATAGCGTCCGCTAAGGGTTGCCTTTCCCAGGGCACCCGGAAAGTCCAAGAGACTGCCGTAGAGCCATGGGACAGCTGCTTTGTAAAACGAACATGCTGATCATTATTAATTACTCCAGCTCCCAGAAATGGGGAAGATTTATCATGGTTAAGGCAGGCCGGTGACATTACCAGTGCTTGTTTCATATTTACAAAGAGACCTTACAGCTATCACTTCTCTGGTTCTATACAACATCTGTGAGTGGTGTTAGATATAAGCTAGTGAAATATTGCTCATGTAATCATCATTTCCAGAAGAAATATTCTGGAGACATTCAGACTATTAAGAAACATGGAAGAAGCTACATCTAAAAAAGCTTCTACTGATTTACTCTGTAGATTACCAAACCCATTTAAATGGCGTTCACTCTTTCAAACCCAGAGCGAGCTATCGATAATCATCATTATAGATAAATAAGTATCTTTAAACTGGAAGCTCTATTGGTGAAATGATGCTATTTATTCCCCTGTGCACAGAGGATGCTTAATGCACTCTGATGTGGTCATGATTCACACGCACATGATCCATGTGCTAGACCATCTCTTCTCCTCTGAACTCTGCCAGCTTCGGAACAGAAGATGCCTTCTTAAGGCACTGAAGTATTTCTTTTGCCAAGCCACTTGCTACTATCTACTTAAGTATGATTAAGGAGGAAAAAAATAGAAAGAAAAAAAAATAATCGAAGTAGCTCTTTGGCTTCCGAGTATGGAATCAGTGTTTGATCTCTCTTTAAAAACTTTGTTTTCATATTACTCTGCGCTAGAACAGCCAGGGATGGAAGGAGGAGATACTGTTCAAAAGGTACTTTTAGTTCTTCAGGTCAACTTTTTAAAGAAAAGACAGAAAGGTGGTAACTTGGAACAGGGAAAGCAGGGGCAAAAAGGTTAGAGGACCAATGACCAATGGTATTGGACACATTTTTATGGTTAGAAATGCTGTAGGAGAGCAACAGAAAGGCTTCAAGAGTATGGAAAACCTAGAATCTTTAGAAATCAACCCCGGGGGGTGGTTGGGGGGCAGGGAGGAGGAGGAAGAGGGAGAATGAGAATTTCACTATCATTCTAAAAGAAGCAGCAGCATTTAATTCCAAGTTTACTATGTTCACTAAAACAGAGAAACAGAAAAGATGGCTAATGAAGAAACGTGAGCTGGTGCTACTCAACCAAGAGAACAAAACTAGTATTTAACACGACGCAAGTATTACTCAGCTATTGTGCAGCTATTGAGGAAGCTTACAACGTAGCAGCACTTAGTACTATACCAGGTGCAGTAATTTGTTTGGGTATCTTTTAGGCACTGGATGAGAGCAGCATCCTTGGGTGCTGACAAAGGCAGTCTTTCTCAGTTACTAGGAATGATACGGTCTTCACAGACTGCTCAGAGAAGAACAAAATAAATACATCCAAAGGCTCCTCTGCCAGGCAGTGTCTTCTACAAAGCATAAAGATGTATAATGGAGCAGAAAGAGTCAATGCATTAACACACGAACCTGCCAATATATACAGAAATGCACAAGAACAACCAAAAAAAAATTAGATTTAAAAAAAAAAAAAAAGGTAGCTTGCCCCTGCATCTTTTGCTGAATAAAACATTTCTGTGCTAAGTCCCTCTTGCAAACAGAGACCTTCAGAGCTCCTGCAGACCTTTCCAAAGGACAGCTGTGGTTCCCCGGGCCACGTGCAACAGTCGCTGGGACGGGACACGGGGCATGGGACAGGGAGGGCTGAGCCCCACGTCCCACACGTCTTCTATGGAAATGAGCCACCTGGCCAGGCATCACCTACTGCTGCCATTGCACGTCCCTGAACCATGCTCAGAGACAGCTGGCTTTGTACGTTTGCTCTTCTCGAGCATAAAAGGCCTGAGAAAACAGCAGTTGAGTTGTCACTCAAGCACACTGGCCAGCCTGTGGAGGACTATGACCTATTCTGCAGTAGGAGGAAGACCAAGGACACTTTCCGAGTCTGAAGGGGTGCACCAGGCATTGCTCCCTCTTGGAGCCTAGCAGGAAGGAGGTTCAGGTTTCACCATGCAGATAAGGTCATCACCACTAGCTTGGTCAGGATATTGAGTCAGCAGTGTAACAGCATATCCCTGCTCAGAAAGATCTTCCTACCAGAGTTGGGTGGTAAACCCAGAACAGAGGAACATTCCTTTCCCTTAGCACAAAGGCAAAAGGCACATTCTGTATTAAAATGAAGCACCTGAGGCACAACACCATCCCTTCCCCAGGAACTGCATCCCATGCACACATTTGTCTATGCTGTAGCCAAAGCCAAAATTAACGCTTGTAGGAACCCACATAAGCCCCATGAGCATCTTCTGGTAGGGCAGAAAAAGGAGCTTGCAGGCTTGTTTGCGTAAAAACAGTTTGCTGCAAGTTAGCAGCACAGGAGCATGCCATGTGGCTCGGATCCCAGTTTTTGGCATGTTGTCACATAGCAGTTCCGTTAACATTGACCATGGGCTGGAGTTGCTGTCTAGAAGTCTCATTATGCAGAATGAGCCTCTACGTATATAAGATGCATCTTGTTCCTTACATGGAACTTTTTATTAACCCAGTTATTGGATATTCCCCGAAAGGCTTAGTGCACTTCAGAGACACGCTTCTGACCTGTATTTGTAGCACAAGTTTCAGAGGGACTGCTTGCTAACGGCAGCCTTTTCATTTCCCAGTAAAGAAACTTTTAATGTAGTGGTTTTACTGCTGCATGTGCCCTGCAGACTTGCCCGAGACGCATGGGATGGCTCCTCTTGCACAGCTCTGTTAGGTGATGGCAATGATGGTCTCACTGAAGTGCTTCAAGCCGACGGAGCAGCATGGAAAAGAGCCAACTTCATCCGTTCGATTGACAAGCGGAAGTTTGCATTTGTTCTGGCTGAAGGTACTTGTTCTGAGCTAACGTCTGCTCTGAGAAGAGATTATTCTGAACACAGAATAAACTTCCAGTAGTCATCAAGTGCTGCGACAACCTGCTGCATTTCCTTACAAAACTAGAATATGTCACAGAGCAGTGTTCCTACCACAGTCCTTTCTCATCATCAGCCAGAGGGTGGATGTCTCTGGACAGATTACAACTGAAGGAGCCTCTGCTGACGGTACCAGCCTTGTGCTGGACGGGATGGCAGCTAGGGAGCGTAGAAATTTTAATTAAAGCACTTCAGCTCTCTCCTCGCTCTTTAGCTAATTTTACAGAGCATCAGGAGAAGGATGTGCAGCGCAGGAAGAGAACTTCTCCCAGGGCAGAGAGGCTGCCAAGATACCGCAGCAAACACTGCGCCCCCATAGCCACATCCCACCGCAGCAGGGTGCAGATTCAGGGAACGCTGCGGTCGCCAGGGGAGTTCAGAAGGATGCGCCCCAGTACGGAAACAGCTGAGCACAGCCCCTCTGCCTGCTGTCCCCCCATGACTTGCTCACCAAAGGCAGAGGTGTTGTGGCAGGGTGACACAAAGTGCTCTGGCAGGACAGCCACGGGGTGCTGGGAGCCTGCAGAGAGACTGATACCCATTGATACTGTCAGAAGAGACCTGTTGTCACCTGTCTTCCCTTAGCAGGGCAAACCCAAAGTGTATGTATTAGCCAAACTAGGAAACTGCTGCTCCACATGGACAGGGAAAGAAACGGCACTGTATCCAGAAGGGAAAGACCTCCCTCCTCCCGTACCCTCACAAAGGACCCCTCGCTTCAGCTCCTCTTGCTGCAGTCCCCTGAGCAGTGTTTGTGCTTAGGTTCAAAACCAAAGACACTTAAACCAGCCCAGCTTTAAAGACTGGGATTTGGGGCCAGAAAGGGGTGAATGAAAGGGGGGTGACCCTGTGTGATGGGGGATGCTTTGGCACCAGCCGCCATCACCCACAGCCAGAGGTTTCACAGAGGACCACGGAGGGGCCAGCAACAGAGGGTTCTACTCTACTACCAGCTGAGGGAGATGCTCACGGGTTGGAACAAGCGAGAAATAGCCGATTTGGAAGCTTTCCCTGCAAGGGCTGCACATTGTGGTCCTTGTCTGCCTGGGGGATCCCTGAGCACCAGCCCCCCCAGGCAACCCACAAACCCTACAAACCACAGGGCATGAAATCCAGCTCTCCAGAGAATTAAGGGGGAAATGAGCTGACATTTAAAAGGCATTTAAGACCATGTCAGTCTGAATATTTATGCTGATGAAGCAATACTTAGCTTGAGAGCAGGGAGGTGAAAGCAAGACGTCTAGAAATTGAAGATCAGCAGCGAAGTACTGCGTTTCATAGGTTACTTAGCAAGAGTAAACAGACCCTTTTTGCTTGTAAAGGGCAGACAAAAAGCAGACATGAAACCATAGGAAAGGAAGCAGGTTTACCTCAGTCTGCCCAGACTATATGTAACACTATCTTCAATGACAATTTTTTAATTTTTTTGTCAGAGAGTTACTGCCTGTGCTTTCTTTAGAGACGAAGCAAGGAAAGAGCAAAACCTTCCCTGTTCCTCACCATGGTTCTTCTCTAGAAAAGCATTAAAGCCTTCATCTCCCACCCTCCCAAAAGAAGAGGTTAGTTTGGGAGTACAAAATGCTCCTCTGATCCTCTTTCTACGGTACCATGAGAGCCTGACACTATGAAGAGGAAAAAACCCAACTTGTTAGTTGCTGCATACATGTCCCAAATCACATACTTCTGGAAGTTATCAGCTGCTCCACCACAGCCTTCTCCCTCCCCACAAAGTATTTTTTGGGGGGGAACGGTTGTTTGCTTGTCTCTCCTCCCAGACTATTACCAGGACATGGCATGAAAGTGGAGCCAGGGATCCAGTGGAGGCTGCCGTGTGCCTCGGCAGAAATGGCCCTTTTAAAGGTCCCCAAACTGAACGAAGTTGAGCCACCGTTGTTGTGGCTTCAGCAGCAAAGCCTGGATTGTTCTTAAGGAACACTCAACAAAAAATGACACTATTTGTGCTTCTGTCTCCCCCCAGCAGCCCTGCCAGCCAGCGCAGGAGCAGCCGCAGCTCACGTTCCTCCCACACGCAGCTTCCCCAGCAAAGCCTGTGTAATGGGGGACGTGACTTCACACCAGCATTAAGGGATCTAAGGCCAGGCTGCCGTGGCCCCATCATCGTATTCACCGGCTTCACCTTGGCATTGCACAAGAGCCCACACAGCATGCAAAGGGCAGGAGGAGCAGCCCTGCTGCAGGCACCCCTGCCACAACATTATTAAAGCATCCTCATATAGGTGCATCGCGTATGGAGGGATATATGTCTGCAAGAAGCAGCCAGCCAGGCAAACTGAAGCAGGCAGAGCAGAGTCCCCACACCCCTGGGGACCCCTAGCATCCCCAGCTCCTGCTGTTGCCCACACTGAGTGTATCTTCCACGCTCAGCACTTCAGCTTTCAGGGGCTTGCAAATCAATTTGCAGACATTACTGGAAGAGTTTAAACTCCTGTTTTGAGGGGGAGGGATGGCACGTATTTCTAAACAAAAACCTCTGGGCAAGCAGCTCCTTTGCATCCAGTGATAATCAATAGCGTTTAGATCCAAGTGCTTCCTTTGTCAGCCACGTTTTAAGAGCACAATCTCAGTGCCCTGAAGCCCAAGCCTGCCCAACTGTTCCTTCCAGCACACAGCTCTCTTCTGGACAGCTGAGCTTCACATTTAAGCAAAGGCTCTAAAATACCTATGCTGTTATATGCACTTACATCCTCTCTTACATCAGACATAGCCCAGGTGTCACAATTACATCAACTTTTTAACAGGCATCAAGTGGTCATTTGCAAAGGGAAGAAATCAGCAGCAGAGGCAGCTAAAACAGCAACGAAGGGGCATTTGTGGGAAGGGAGCATACTTCTACCTGCCCAAATTACTTCGCAAGTTCCTCAGACTGACACAGACCCTGAGGACTGGTATTATTTTTTTTGCTACATCTCATCTGTCCCCTCCTCCATTGCTGTCCCAGATTCCTGGTAGAGTTTGATTCCCTACAAGGCTGAACACAGGTGTCTTGGAGTGTTATTCTGCAAAAATTTTAACAACAAAACACATGCAGAGTAGAACTGCAGGACAACAGCAGCAGAGCAGGCTCCTGCCATTTCATAACGCCATTACTGAGACCCCCAAACCCAGGTTTCACTCATCCTGATGCTTTAAAACACATAGTGGAGGCATGAAAGGCTGCTTTAGCAAGTGTAATCCCCAAGAACAGAGGTTAAAGCCCATGGGAATGACTTCAGCGTGGCCAAAGGGAAGTTTAAGATCAGGCTGTAAAGATGTTTGAACTCTCTAAGGGCACAGGGAGGCAGGAGATGCGCTAGAGCCAAGGAGCCTAATGGAAGATAAGGGCTCACCTTACCGTCGCAAATCAGACAAACGAAGCAGTATTAGCCCCCACCCCAAAACCCACGCAGTTTGGCTGGTTTGCAATAAGTGTATTAAAGATGAGCCTGCTCAAGACAAAACCCAGCCATTCCCAAGTAGGGAGGGAAAGCTGGATTCACCGGAGGCGAGTCTCCCCCAGAACACTGCCAGCTCCGACACGGGGCTAAAGCCAGAATATTTCTTTCCTAAGCAGGCAATTAGCATAAAACACAGACAGAGGCAGTAATACAAACTGCAACTGGATAAGCAATACTAGGTGAAGCTGGGCTGCCGGAGGTAAGCACAGAAAGTTTCCAGCTCTCCGGAGGGAAGGGCAGGCAGCGCCGGCAGCTCCCCAGACCACGGCTCCCCAGTCCGTATCTGCCCCTTCCACCATCAGGACCAGTACAGTCCACGGAGGGTTCAGCACAGACCCATCCTGCTGCACAGATATCCCCAGCGTTAAGACAGCTTCAATAATTTATTCAAGTGAGCAAGTAATTGGGACTTTTGTTGTTGCTGTTTAGTGCTTTTTCTTTGTTTCTTGGGCAATTTTTACTGCGACTTGCCAACAATTAGCCAGGCCTGCGCCTAGCCAGGCCTTTTGCCTAGAGCGGACACTGCCTCCAAGCTGCGTTACTGCCTGCCCGAGAGCTTCTTGGTGGCTTCACCTCTAAAAGAGGTGTGACCCCATGTTGTTCTGCCCTTGGTATTCCCCAAAGCAACAAGCATCCTTTTCAGATGAAGTCAGGCTGGGGAAATAAAGCCATTATACGCTTACAAGGGGCTCATATAGTATGGGTATTGGGAGGAACTGGGAAGCTCCTAAAGGAGATGCTTTGAAAAGGAATAGATTTGGGTTCACATCTTAAGGAACCGCTGGCACAGGGAGATTTCTGTGCATCCCTGCTGCTGTTGGGCAACGCACGTCCAGGCAGGCAGCACTGCCTCCCTCCTCCAGTGCTGCTCCGACTACAGGAAAAGCTGTATTCCTCCTCCCACAGGAAGTCACGGTCCCTTTCATGTGTGGGCTGGGACTGGGTCCCTGACCTCCCCTGGGAAGCACTCGGGGATGCTGGCAGCCCATACCACACTGCAGGGTAGAGAAGCTCAAGAACTTCTTTTTGTGCTTTTCTATGATAAAGTGCTAGAACTAATATTGTATGAGCCCAAGGCTTTTTATTTGAAGGTTCATTTAAGACTGCCTAAATGTAAACTTCATGGAAATGTGAAGAATTAAGATATATCTGCTTTTACTTGAGAAGTAGTAACTAAAGAATGCTGCTTGCACTGTCAACTAAGGAATATGGAGGGTTTCCATGAAGAGAGGTTTTTGCAAGTAGGGACATTGGGGAGGTACCCCCCAGCACTGTGCCAAATTTGTTATCTATTTTCCTTTATGAAGTTCTTACTACAGTGAGCAAAATGCATGTGAGGCCGGAATAGTGAACTACCAGCACAAACCATGAAATCGGTCTTTGAAGTTGATTGACATTCTCTCTGCTTCTCCTCCCTGTCAAAACAACAACAACAACAAAAAAAGAACACTACTGCCAACACCAAATCATTCAAGTGTCGAAAAAACACCAACCGAACAAAAGAGTTATTAAACCGAACCTCCCCGTTTGAAAGAGCAGCTAGGAGAGAACACAAGACAACATTGTCAGTGGCGGTCTTTGACCCTGTGCCAGTGACATGGAGACGTCTCTCTTCTGACTCAGTGAAAAGGAATTGCCAGCATACAAGAGATTATGTTTGCAAGCATAAAACATTTCAAGAAATCACAGTTTCACTCGCAATTTATTTTAAATGCTTTTCTTTCGCGGTTACTCCGCCTGAGGAAGCACGCAGCACAAGCAACTCGCTCCCCTGAGTGTTTAAGAGCTATTTTGTAGATTAGGTAGTTTATGAACACCACAGAAGAGCGTAGAGTTTTTTCCTTTTGTAACACATATCCTTGTTGTTACTTCTATACCTTATTCCCTAGAACCTCTCTTTCTTTCAGTGCTCAGCCAGCTGCTAAGAAATCATTCTTGAATGCCACAGCAAAACCCTAAATAAATTGCTTTTTTGCTGCCTGCTTCTCATCTTGTGAGCACTTTCAGCAACTTAAAAATAGAGAGACAGGAGGAATACTTTTGTACTCCTTTGTGAATAGATGCTTTTTTTCTTGGAATTTGGGTTTTTTTGAACTTGCCATGTTTCGTGTCCTGCCAGCTTCAGCTCAGGTCTCCCCTTATCTCCCCTTCCCTCCGTCTTCAAGCTTCCAACCCCAGCCCAACACACTTGCTGGAGGAACATGCAGGTAGCCATTATGTATAGGTCCCATTAGAGTTGGGCACTGCGATCATGTTACTCTATTGCATCTAGCATATTCCACGGAAGCTGCTTAAGACATCACAGGAGGAGCTGAACATTCAGCAGTTAAGGGCACGTGCTAAAGTTGCACAAAGTAACACCACTCAAGGTGTCACAGAACTTAAGCATAACCCCGTATGAACAGGCCACACTGTGAGATTTAAATCTGAGATTTAAATCACACACCGACCAAGGTTTCATTCTGACTGGTTGAAATCTGGCAGAGTTTAATGCAACCAAAGAGAAGGTCATCACACAAGCATCACCAGATATGACCACCCTATGTGAAATAGTTTCTGCTTGTGGCTGCTTTGAGCTAAACTGAAGCCCAAGAGGGAGGCACTCAGCATTCCTGTGGGCAGGAGTTTCCATTTATGCTGCCCGCGAGCACAGAGGAACCCCAAGCTGCACTTGGAGCAACCAAAACTGTCACTACTTCAGTTAAACAGCTCACGTTAGCGCTCCTCTGCGTGACATGGGTGATGGTGGCAGAAGAATTGGTAACTATCTGAACCAAGAACCAGTCCCAGAGACTTTGAAACTCTGATTTTCCCAGGCTCAGGCTCTGGACACAGCCTGGCCAGAGCATCCACCCCAGTGCTCGCAGCCCCCTCATGCCGGCACAGAGGCAAGGTGGGGTCAAAGAGCCCCTCGGCAGACCCTCTGCATCAGCTCCCTTCCCGTCATCAGACCCTGCCTACCAACAGCAACCCCCTCCCACACATACAGTGCTCTCGGTTCCTGGCTCTTTTTTTTTTTTCCTCCCCCTTTCTAAGAAATACTAGTCCCCAAAAATATTAAGCCAATAATCGTAAGTGCTCAGAAGCTACAGCAAAGCTCTAACTGCTGATTATTTTCATTGCAAGAAGCTGTTTATGAGATTGGAAGCCCACATTAAGAGATGATACTTTAAGATCTAATACTTTGAATTAGTTTTAAAAAAAATTAATAGAAAAACCCAACAGGGACCCACTTTCTCAGCTCATGTGAGTTAGCATCATTGCAGCAACAGCAAATACAGCCACGCTATCCAAACCAGTGGTATTTTGCCCCTGAATTGCCAGCGCTTCGCCTTCAGCGCAAATCCTCTTGTCTAACTTCTATAATTGCTTTAATATTAATCTGCACACACATCTTCCAGGGAGCAAAGGCCATTTCTCTATGCCAGAGCACACTGCCCTGCTGCAGGTGAAATCTTACGCTCGGGGAGGGAAGAGGAAGGCTGGGCTCTCCAACTATTTAACTTAATCGAAGATGCTACTGAACTGCACCCCGAGATGTTCGGCGCCAGCACAGTGATAACCCGGCCAGACAGGTGGACCCAGGCGCCCCACATTGCCTGGTGGCACCGAGTCGCACCTTGGGACCGTTTCCCTCGCTAACTGCAAACAGCCATTTTGCTAACTCAGGCAGAAGCTGCTCCGCCACACATGAAGCCATTATTTAAAAACGGGGGGGGGGGGGGGGGGGGGGGGGGGGGGCGGGGATAGAGAAGAAAGAGAAAAACTGAAACATAAGGGAGGTCGGGCACGTGGGCAGTACATAAAGAGCTCTGGTTTGGCCAGGGCACCTCAAGGATTTCACCTTCAGGGTCTGCTACCTCCTGATGCAGAAGAAAAGCTTCCCCACCCCACCAAGACCCAGCTGCACGCCTCCCTCACACCGTCACGTGTCAATAATTCATCGCACCTGTGTCCTTCCCAAGGAATTTGGGTCTCTTTTCCCAATTGAAATAAGCTCTACCACTGCCCATCTTGGGAATTCAGCCTTCAACATCATTAGGAGAAGGAGGAGTCTCAAGTAATTTATAATATGAATATATTCTCCATTTATAAAAAAAAAACAAACCACAGGTGGGTGGTGGTTTTCTCCCTGCTCCCGTTAAGCCGAAACCCCAGCCACCTTATTTTCCTGTCTTTCTCTCACACTGCTCCCCTAATTCCCCCCCCCAAAATAATTATTCATCTTCACATTGCATTAAAGATAAATCATGTCCCACAATTCATGAACAGCTTCAATTACCAAATCACAAGCACACCTGAGGGGCGGATATATTTCTTCAAGCTTTTATAGTTTCATACTTGGCAAAGAAAAATGTCTTTGCAATGAAGTGATAAAAATTAAGCATTTATCTGTATAAAATGTTCACATGAATAAGGCAGATACAAGCGTGGACTTCGGGTTTAGAACAGAGCATCACACTCAATACAGGTTGTTTTTAAAAACAAATTTCATATGAAGATTTAGAAACACCCACCAAAAAGCCCTTATTAAACAGACATGGAAAAAAAATTTCCTATAAACGTAACTCAAGGGTCATATTAAGGCTTGAGGTTTGTTGCTGCTGAAGTCTCAGGTGCATTGTTTATAGTACCTGTAAAATTTAGGCAGTACGAGCACCAAAGTGAACTCGAGGAAGCAAACTCTGGTTAACACCAACCTCCCGACCATTAGCTTCCAGAGACAGCCCTTGATCAAGCCCATGTGTTTAAATGGAGAACATCCTAGAAACTGGCAGAGGGCATTAACACCATTAATGATGTGGGATGCCTTATTAGTTAGTAGCAAAATATTGCACAAAACCTGTAAAAGATATTGGCTAGCTATCCATGAGCATGTTTGGGGTTTTTTTTGCTTGGCAGAGAGTGGAGTGGCTTGAAGAAACCAAACGGAATGATTGCAACAGCAACACTCAAATAATACATGGAGCTGAAGCTGTACACGAGCCATGACTTGACACGAGCTGCAGCACGGTCGCACACTGAGCTGGATGCGAATGCCACCTTCCACAACACTAATGCCTTTGGTTCTTAAAGTTCTAGGAACCCCATTCAGATAACTGCTTTAAAGATAGATATTAAACTGACCGCAGTATCTAACCATCTCAGCAGATGCCAACGTAAGGATCCAAATAACTGTAACACAGCAGCCTACTGCGAGTAAGAATCTACTGACACACACTGTGCTTACAAGCAGCTGTAGCAGAGATATCATAGCAGCAAATTCAAATACATTCCTGAAGTCCAGGAGTAAGAGAAGTTAATAAACAAAGCATATCCCCAAAAGAACTCTTGCAAGCCAATTCAAATGGCAAGGGAAAGTGGAAAACATGATTCTTGTTACATCAGAGAAATTGGGGGGGGGGGGGGGGGGGGGGCGATAAATCAAGGTAAGCCTCTTCCCACCCAAGCCCAGACATAGGTCGTTAGGGGGTTTTCTCCCCACCCAAGCCCAAATGTAAACCATGAAGGGTTTTTTCCCCTTGAGAAAAGGTTACCACATTAAAACAAAGGTGATGTATTGTGAGTGCTTGCTGAGTGCCATGGGCCCACCCTGTTCTCTCATGGAGCAGCACAGGTATGGCTGCAAGATTACCCTGCTACAGTGGGTGGACATCAAACGTGGCCCCTCACAATGGAACAGGGTGTTCCCCTGCCCAGGGCTGAGCTCTAGAAGTTGTCTGCAAAGGCTGGAGATGGTCACTGCAATGGGAACATCTGACCAGCCAGAGCAAGAGCCAGCTCGTTTCGAGACACATAAAAGCCATCAGATGGGTACTCTCGATTACGGGTTATCTAGGCAAATTTGAACCTGTGATTTAGAGGTGAAGAGCTCTCTATCCCATTACCAGTCATAAAGACCATCTGGTCCCCTACTCCCTGATTAAAAAAAAATGGTGCATGCAGCGCATCATCTATCAGAATTAATCCAACTCAGTTTGATGAGTGCTTTTTTAGAGGAGGAGGGGGGAAAAAAAAGTAAGGATGACTGTGGGGAAATAAGTCAGTTGGGGAAAGATCCCAAAGCACTCCATCCATTTTAGCTTCAGAGCAACCTTTTCCTCTTGGGGTGTGAAAGCAGGAGCCAGCCGGGAGGGCCCGTCTGTGCGGCGGTGCCCCCCGCCCCCCCCCCCCCCCGTTGGCTCTGCTCCATCCCCCCGCCCGCGCCTGGACAAAGGGCCGCTATTGTGCCGGCTGCCCAGCTTCCCCACCCCCCCCCCCCAACAACCACCCCCCCCGCGGCCCCCACCCCCCACCCCCCGCTCGCAGCGGGTCCCCGCGGCGGCGGGCCCGCCCCTACCTGAGCTGTCCATGGTGCTGCCGCCCTCGCCGCGGGGCTGCGGCTGCTGCTGCTGCTGCTGCTGCTGCTGGTGCCGCGCCGGGCTCCGGCCGGCCGCCCCCGCGCTGCCCCCGGGCCGGCCCCCGCCGTCAGCGCCGCTGTCCACCAGCTGCAGGGATTCATAGCCGTCACCGCCCGGCTTTTTCCGGTAGCTCCCCAGCAGGCTCATGGGCGAGGCGGGCGGAGAACCTGCTCTGACGCCGCGGGCAGGAGGGAAGCGAAGTGCTCCGGCCGCCCCAGGGGAGGGGCTGGGCGGGCCGTGCCCCCCCTGCCTCCCCGCCCCGCCCCCGGTGCCGCCCCCGGTGCCGCCCCCAGGGCCCGGAAGCAATCGGGGAGCCGCAGCCCCGCGCTCCGGTCCGCGCTGGAAAGCGTCTCAGTGAATTGGGCGGCAGCGTGCTGGAAGGGTGCTGCACCCACCAGTGCGGCTGGGGTTGGGGTCCCCTCCCCCGCCCCCATCAGCTGCCGCCAGCAATTAGCAAAAAGCGTTGGATCGACACAATTCCCTTCTGGCAAGCCTGCCCCTCCCCCGGGTTGGCCCTTCAGCGGGGGTTCGGCTGTGCGGCTGCCCAAAGAGGTTCCCCCAGTTGCCCGTCGTTTTTAAGGTCCCTCTGTCACGCTACCGGTGGAAGGCGCGTTCCTTGGGACGGGCCAAGGGCACCGAGCTGCGGGCCGGCAGCTGGAGGAGGAGGGATGGCACCGCAGCCCCGCGCTCAGCCCCCAGAAACCCGAAGCGCATCGGTGTGAGGACCCGAGGGAGTCCCGAGCCACACGGCGGGCAATGCAGGACGCATCGGCATCCCAAGCCCTTGCTGCTGCTGGCTTCACATTGGTGGCACCCAACTGATGAAGTGCCACACCGACTGCTAAGCCATTTTTGTCGTTAGGTCTCACCAATCTATTTTAGCTGTTCACGTGTGAACAGACTTTAGACCAACATGAACTGCGTCCTTGAACAACTGATGAGCCATAGCTCACTTGACACATTTTGCAGCCACGGCTAGTACATTGTCATTTCTTCTTTACATGGTACAGAGGAACTGAAGGGTGCGCCAAAGGAAATGACCACTATTAAGTTCTTCTAAATGGATTTCTTTTTAATTTAAGGAATATCAAAGGCAAGAAGAAGCCGTAGCATCCAGACACAAGTATGCCTTCCATCTCTTACAGAAAGGACAGAGAATACTCTGCTTAGAAAAATGGTGTGGGTTTGCTTCTGAAGCAGTAACATCAATAACCACTTTGGTAGATATAACCATAACTTGAAATATTACTGACACTTGGCTTAAACTTTCCTGCTTAACACTCCAGGCCAGTGGGCATCTGGTGCAGCCATACCTTGTCATGTGCTGTTGTTTATATAACTCCTGGAATTTTATATTACAGTGCAGACCAGGTACATCTGTGACCCAGAATTTTCCCAGAAAAATCCAAGCAGATTGACAAGCAGCAAACTAAAATGAACTAACCTGGCGTAAATCATTCGCAGTCAGCAGCAGTAATGGCTCAAACTCCAAGGTTAGAATTGTGTGTTTTCTAGCCCTCATTACTGGGCTCTTAATACACAGGTCTGTATGGAGCGATACACGGACTGCAATGCTCGCCTGGGGGACTGGGTGGTCGCCCCCCTGCTCTTGGCACCCAGATGCAACAACTTAAGAAAGAAAATATAAAAGCGCAGATATTTTTTTCAAGAGATCACATCTGTTAATCTCTCTTAGTCAACCTAGGATACAACGATTCCTGCGCTCTAGGATAAAAATGGGGAAACTGGGGGAGTCAAGGTGGATTTTCATTCATTTTCCTTGCTTGGGTAACAACCTGAACAGGAAAGACCAGGCTCTTGGGTGAAGGGGGCGCATTAAGTCTATGGAACACTTCCATGAGTACTCAAGCGTGCTTGCACTGGAGGCAACTGCAGCCTGTTAGAGGGAACAAGCTGGGGAACCTGGCACAACACAACACCCTACACAACCTATCCCCCATCTTAAACTGTCACCTGGGGTCTCTTAGCCTCCTCTGCTGCCTTTATGCACCAATTCAAAGAACTCAGCTTAGACAAAACTTCATACCCTAAATCCAGAAGTCCTTAATCCCCAAACCAGCAAGGATCTGTCTGAGTTAGGCAGCAAAAGGAATGTTCTGCTGAAAATGTTCTCATGGAAAAAGGGTAGGAGCAAGAGGGGAAGTTCACTCCAGCGGAAATTAGAGCTCGCCCTTCTCCCATAGCAGGTCCAGAATTCATGCTCCCCCAGCTGCAGTCTCGCTGTCACTGCCCACTGCAGCCTCAACAGCACATCCTTGGCTCAGCATTGCCTACCAACGTTGATGCCACTGTCACATCTGCAGAGGCAGAGTACAGTCCTGCTTAGAAAGAAAAAAACCCTGCTTCTCCTTGTTGAATCCATTATTAATATGTTTCTTTCTACATCTGTCCCAGAGTTTGGGGGATCATAGCTTGCCTTTCCTCTAAGGAGTCCCAAAGGGGAATCACCACCATAGCCTGAAGCTCCAGCCTGAGGAAAGCGGGTTTGGCAAAGCATCAGCACAGGCACCACGTAGGGAGCAAGCAGCCTCTCCAGGGGATCTTGGGGCAGAGGAGGGAGGAGGAAACAGACTTCAAAGTCCCATCCCTGCTTGTAATTACCATTGCTACAAACACAAAGAGATGGGATTAGGGAAGCATGGTGTGTGGGATTCGGTTGAAGCTACACTTATCCATGCATTTTCCAGCCCTATGGGAATTTTAGCTGAAGAGAATGTATAAAGTGATATTCCCTTCTCCCCCAGTTCTCCCTTTAAGTTGGGCTAATGAAGGGCCACATGGTTCTGTCTTTTGGAGGTAAAGTGTAAAGAATGCTATATCAAAAAAATAATAATAAAAAAAGGTGTTAAAAGGCACATGATTTTCATAAATGAGAGTAAAGAAGGAAGAACTAGGGAACCAGCTACTTCGAAAATCTCACTAACATCCTTGCAGATTTATTGAGCGGTGGCTAATGATACTACAGAATATAGAAGTATTCTGTTTGAATGGTGAGGCTGGCAGGTGCCATTAAGGCTGTGGGAGATGTTAATGACATGCTAAGGAGGACTGTGTGTTGCTCAAGACTCAGGAGATACAAACTCTCTCCCCATTACTGACCTTGGAAAAGTCAATTGATTTGCCAGCCTCTGACTGTTTTTCTCTGTCTGGGTTGCAGCCTCTCCTGGGTAAAGTCTCTTTTCACAGCTGTAATCAACCACCAACTATACTGAGGTGCAATTTAATTTTTTCCACCTCTCCTCCAATTCAACGAACAGCTAAGGTGAAATGTTATACTCTTAATTCTTCATGAACACATTCAAACTGCGGAGTGTTGTGAGAATTACAAAAATAGCTTGAAAATTAATTTAATATCTGGACCAATACCTTTACAACTCAATATATTTTTTTCTTCCAAAGTTTATCACTGTAAGCAATGAACTCTCCCTGCACAAAGCATTTCTGCAAGAAGACCAAACCCAGTTGTACACATATAGGGAAGTATATACACCAGCTGTGCCGTATGATATGGACTGCTGTCACTGCCTGAAAGAGAATGCATGTCCTGTTAAGAAAAGTAAGACTTGCTCAAGCAGCTTTCATATTCCTCAAACTTATTTCATATTTCCATTTCCCTGCTGCACAGGGCAGCCCCTTCTCTCTGTAGCCCAAGCTACAATAGTTTCTTTTGCCTGTCTCCTCACACTTATGTGTGCCTTGCTCCTTGCAGTGGGACACGGGCACATCAAAACATATTCTAGAGAATTAACGTTTGTGCCTTTTCCCTCTTCCAAAGCACCCAGATCATAATGAAATAACCTTAATTCACAGACTCCTGAATGTGGGCTGCCTTCAACATTCTTGTAACAAGTACTCTGCAAAATGGCTTTTCAAACAAACCCAGCCCAGCTCTATAACTTGGCTTACCTTCCTCAAAACCTTGCAAGGAACACACGTGGCATTCAGCCACAGCCACCTTCTGGAGAACCCTTTAGCACCCCAGTAACCACCCCCCATCACACGTTGCCACATTATCAAGTGTTTGAGCTGTGCCATGAGCCACGTCACCAGCAGAAGGAGGCTTAAACACCTGTATAAATTGAAGCAGTTTGATAAATTTTTGATGTTCTGAAAAAAAATAACAGCCACCACCTTTTTGTGTTTGTTTAGTATGCAGATGTACAGCACAGCTGTTGCTGTACACATTAGGTAGCGAGGTATTGCTTGCAATTTTCCCACTTAATCTAGCTAGTCATGAAAAACTTGGTGTAGTACAGGCATCTTTCCTGCCCTAGGAACTAACGGGGTGTAGAACCAACAGCACTGACAACTGTGCCTATCTCAGCATTGCGCTCTCACCCTCAGACCACAGGGGCCAGCTTTGTCCCTTGTGCCTACAGCACTCTTCTCCAGGAAAGCAAGAACATCGCCACATTTTTCTCTTGGGTCTTTCCTCCTGGACATCCTCCACAGCAATTTTACTCCAGCAAATACCCATTCCCTATACCCTTAGAAGTGTCTGTCCCACTGCCTACCTTTCCAGGGAGCAGGGAGCACCGACAGGAGCATCTCCACCCCGAAGCCTCCACAGCTGCCAGCATTTGGGATGAGTCACTTAGTTTAACCCTGGTTAAGCAATTGATTGGATTGATTACAGCCAGCAAGCTCCTTGTCTGGGCTAGGACCACCACAGCTACCACCAGTGAGCAGCACAGGGGAACTGTAAGAAATAATGGCATGGCATTGTAGGTCATTACTGCCATGGATAAAGAAAATCTGAATTTTTCTATTTTATTTTTGGCCTGGTGTGTTCAAACGTAAACCAAAGATCTTAAAAACTTAAGCTATACAGCACCATTTGAATTAGCTTCAAGACAGTGATACCTCTTGATTGCACCTGCTGCTCTCCATTCAACTCACCTGGCTCTTGTCATGCTAGAGCAGTGCATTTCCCTCCTGACAAAGCTTAGTGTGGTGAGGAGCAAAAGCAAAGCCATGGTGAGAGCCAAAACAATTCCACCTCGGAAGAGGGTCTTAGGGGGGGGTTTGCGCCTTTTTTTTTTTTTTTTTTAAGAAACCAGTTCCAAAATCACAGCAGCTAACTAAGGCCATCAGCAGTCTATGTGGTATCCCCCTTTTTGCTTTGCTTCTTGTCCTAAGAGGACCAGAACCAAAATACCTCCTCCTGTCTTCTCATGAAAACAGCAATTGTCAAAGCAGTCACAATCTTTACAAGCAGCAATGAATAAACTTCTACATATATGGCCAAAAGATCTACCTTCCAAATCATCTCTGAGGCCAACTGAGAGAAATCAGTGTCTTCTAAACCATCTTTTTCTCTGAAAATGGCCAGATCCTCCATCTGGGACTGCCGTGAACTTGGGTTGAGTCCTACCCTGTGAGAGTGTTAGCCAGACCCTCCCTTCCCCTCAGGAGCCTTCCATCACTCTTGGTTCCATCCACAGGCACAGCCTCGCAGGCTCCCAGTGCACTGGGGTCCCTGGGAGGGTCCGTCAGGGTTTGTTCCTTTCACTGCCATGGCAGTGGCACCAGCTGGCAAACCAGCACCCCAGGAGCCAGCCCGCAGCAGTTCCTGCTCCTGTAGAATAAATTCTTCTCATTTCCATGTTCAGATGAGACGTGGGTCAAGCCCAGGTGACGCTGGGGTGTATGTGACCAGCACAGCAAGGATCATGCTCCTCGCCCTCTCATCTGGAGGCTCCATTCGTACCTGGGCAGCACCACGGGCCGGCCAGGAGCATAGATTCCCCTGCATCACCCTGGGAACGGGCACGTGAGGGCAAAATGGGTACAGGCTCTTGGTACAGAGCCAGAAATATGATTTCAAAGCAGCATCCAGACTTGTGCTGAGGATAAAGAAGTGGTATCTGGACTGGAGTCAAGGATGGCCAGGTTGTTCCTTTCTCTGTATGTGGGAATAGTGTGTCCATGCCTGGGTTTGCTGGAGAAATAAGGAGCCTGCTGGTGTGGGATGTGGTGTGCCATGGGCAAATAGGGCTGCAATTTGGGGATCCAGGTGGAGAGATGGGGGTAAAATAATCTCATCCTTTTTTAACCCCTCCCTGATATTCAGGATCTTCCACTGTCCTGTTCTAATAAAACTCTAATAAAAAGCAAACATGGTCCTGAGAAAGTTTGAGTTGTTTCTAAGTGCTAGACTCAATTAAACCTTTGCTTTCCCTCATCAGAGGAAGCCTTGAGCCTTTGCTGTGGTGTAACCCAACTGCAATGTTCCTCACTGCCAGCTGGAGCATCAGCAGCTGAAGCTGCAGTGAATGTCTTCTTCAGCAGATGGACGCTGAAGAAGATATTCACAGGCATTTGTCAAGCAACCACCAAAATTTCATTTCAGGGGTATTCACGGTCCTTATGCAATCACCTGTAGAAGGAAACCCTTGTTGGCAGGTCCGCTGGTGGCGGAGAAAGCATCACAACTGCTCCCACAGGAGCGTTCCTTCTGGTCATAGTACCAAACCTTGAGCACAGTTATCCTGAGGGCGCCCGGGGGCTTTGAGCGGGACAGTTCCACCGCGTGCTATCACACACCTCGGCAAGGTTGTGCTCACCTTGCTTACCTGCCAAATCAACCGGGGCGCCTGCGCGGCTGCTCACCATTATCGCTTTTTCCAGTGACTTAGGATGTGGCTAATGTTTGACTCTTATTATCTTTTTTCCCATCCTTTCCTCTCTGTGACAGCACACACCCTGAAGTGTACTGCTGTGTCTGCATGGTTTTTTATTTCTTGCCTTTTAGCCTTGTTAAAGCGCTGTCAGGGGATGATACACAACTTACTCATTTCAGCCCAAGACTTTGTTTCGGAGTATTCAAGGATTTGACTGGCTCCTCAGCAACGCTGAGCTGTGGAGCTGCCTGCCAAAGGCTGTTGTAGATACTAAATATGTACATGCTTCACCAAGAGGCTGGAGGAATGTATGGGGAAAACAGATCTATACAGGGCCGTTAAACAGGAGCGTATCGCTGTTTGCTTAGGAAGTCCCCAGCCTGCGAACAGTTGGAAAATGGGAGGCTGTACAGCCGTTCATAAAATTCCTCAGGCCAAAATCAGGTATTTAGGTTAAAATCAGTTATTTTGCTGCCTAACTACCATTTATTCACCATTTCCCATTCACTGTGAGGTAAGTGGCTAAATACCAAGAAAAATCTGGGCATAGCCCTCCTAAAGCAGGTCTGCGAGCCTGCAAAATATGTGTACGTGTAATCCCTGTTAGAATGAAAGACATGAGTTCAGAAACACACAAAAATTTCCACTAGCAACAAGAGGAGTCCTGCATTCATTAACCAAGACAGAGGTGGACCCACAGCTGGTACCTTGGAAAAATCTCAGCTTTCTATTAAACCTGGCTGATTGCAACGAGTTACAAAGCTAAATTACTTGGCTTGCGCGCTTGCGATGCAGCTTGCACTAGTGCTTGCATTTGAAACAATAGAATGGCCAGACTTTCGCTTTTTTAAGTGCATAGAAAAAGTCCAAAGTGTGATTTTGAATTTCTTTGCAGCAGGTTATTGTTTGCTTTAGGAAATGGCTCTTGGTCAAAACAAGGAGAAAAATTACCCAAGTGAGTCATCATGGGGTAGCTTCAGCTACCGCTGCTGTGCCCAGGGTCAGGCTCCAGCAGCAAATCATATAATGAAAATAGTCGGGTCATTGCTCTCAGGTAGCCCCGGCCAAGGACCCCTCGACGCCGTGAGTCTTTCCGTGAAAGCAGAAGGGAATTACAGCTGGCACTGCTGGCCCACGCTGGTGGCTGTTGCCCACCTCACCCACTCCCACCGCCACTTCTTTTTTGGATGTATATGGGGTGAGGGTTTCCTTTGGGGGAACAGGCCAGGGGACAGGTATCCTCACTCCAGGCTTCAGAGTGATGGTGTCTCTTGGATGGATGGGCAAGTGAGGTTTGGCTGGCAAAGGGTGGGAAGATACGGGTGAGTGTGATAGCACAGGAAGGTTTGCCAGACACCCAACACATCCCCATTGAAGTGGTTCTACCCTCTAACAGATTTTGGTACAGTATTTTTTATCTATACTAATAGGAAAAGTTATAGTATTAAAGCTTTGTTGTCTTGGCTGTGATATAAAAGATTAAAAAATTATGTCGGTCTCAGCTCACGCTATCTACTGACTTACAGGTCCCGCATCATGCCTAACTGATGCAGTTTGGGTTCGGATTTATAATCACTCATCATTTCCAAAGTAATACTCTAGCAGACCCTGCATGGCTCCCTATGCTCTCTCCCACAATGCTGTTTTCAATCTACACGGTGCTCCGCAGTTTTGGAAGAATAGCCTGGGCATGAGCCCAGGGGAGAGACACCCAATTGCATTGGCGTGGGAATACCTTGCAGCAGATCCCTGTGCCTTTGGATGCAGGCTATAAATTCAGCGGGACAGGAGCCAGAAGTCTGGTCCTTAGTGACATTACAGCCCCTTTAAGCCAGGCAGGGAGCCAGGCTGGGTACGAACGCCCTCATCCTTCTGCCGGTGAGCCATTTACAGCATGAAAGGTAACGAACCCCACTTTGCTAATTCCTATGACACTAACTGAATCAGCCTCTCATGGATCCCAGAGCTTTGTCCCTAGTCTGGGAAAGCATTGCTGGGATGCCTTTGAGATGCCAGGCAATAGAAAAACTTCATGAACCTTCAGATGAAGCGTGCTTGACTCAGCAGAAATGATTCAAAGCAATCTTCCTCTGCCAGCAATGCTTCCTGCGCTGCTGTAAGGGTTTGGTGGGAGCTGCTCTGCGCTGTGGGATGCTCTCCCGGAGGCTGCCAACAGCCCTGAGTGAGGGGCAGGTGATGGAGCTGGGGGAAATTCATGGCTCCACCTATATCCAGCTCAGGCTTTCAAAACCATTTAGGGCAGGAAAGAGTTAAACACCACATATGTGAACTCAGAAAATAATATTACAGGTGCTAGTCTATACCACGTGGCTTTAAAATAATTATGCCATGTGGCTCCCAGGCTGGGAGTTTTGCGTGGATGTGCTTCAGTTTAAATACCTTCCAAAATCTGGTGGGGTGGAAAACAAACGCCAGGAGTAAATGTGTGCAGAGCCTGTGTCCCGCCCCGCCGTGCCTCAGCGAGGGACCCCGTGCCAGGGCAGGGACCCTGGTACAGGCAGCGTGCCCCGGAGAAACCTGTGCTAGCGAGAAAGCAAATTGCTTGTTCTGTAAAGTTTTCCGTGAAAACTATTACTTGGAAAAGGAATTCAAGTGTTTGGGTCATTTAGGTTTTGCTTCAAAACATGGCCTGGAAAAGGAATAAACTTCACATTTTCTGCATGGCAAAAACCCCGTTTCAGAGGATTTGAAGGAAATCCTGCCCCTTGCCTCAGTCTCCCTGCATGGTTTGTTCTGCACACCTGATTTCCCACCTCTCCGCCTCCCAGCCGTGATTCAGGGATGTGACTGGTACCCTTCCCAACCTCCCGATCCCCCGTTACTGAAGACAAGAACTCCCTCAGGAGAAAGAAGCCTGTGTGTTGTTTAGAGCACCCATCAAAACAGGGCCTCACACACTACTGTAATACAAACTACTGTAAGGCTTCATAAATTATTTATAATTTAGTAAGAAGCAATATTTAGTAATATTTATAAGTAATAAAAGTCATGTTTATAGCATTTTGATATCAAGAGCTTCCCACGGCTGCTTTATCTGCCCCTGAAAAAGCATCCATGTTCTCATTTTTGCAGCGGATGCAAATCATAGCATCTCGGATGGGTACGGTCACAGCTGGGATTTCCAGACCGTGTTCCCTGAAATCTGAGGGCTGTGGGACGCCACACGCACCCAGCAGAGGTCAGACCCCCCTGAGCAGCTCCGCAGCAGTTTCAGGCATCTCCCCATCTCCAGAGCATCCCAGGAGAGGAGCAGCCACCCTTTTGGGTCCAGCCGTTCATTAGCGATGTTCAGGTTATAGCCTTTGCTGCATCCTTTGCGCGCTGGTGATGCTAATTGCCTTTGCAAGGCCGATTTCAGCCACCTGAGCGGAGCTGTGGGTGCAGTAAAACACAGCCCCGCAGCATCGGCACCAAGCCCACGTGCCCTGATAGCCCGATTTTGATCCCAAAACCTGGGCGTCACATCTGGGTACCAAACTCTCCACTGCTATGGTCCAGCAATTCCCTTTTCCACGTGGCCCCCAGGCTGCCACCATATTTTTGCAGCAAAGCAGGATGGATTTTAGCAAATCCTGCTGAAAAATCCAGCTTTGAGGACTCGCAGAAAGCACTGCCGTGGCTGCAGCGGGAGGCCCCGCAATTAATCTGCAGCAGGGCAAAGCCGTCCGTGCAGCGGATTAGTCGGGTCAGCAATTAAACATTGGCGCTTACACTGCTGGCGGCACGCAGGAGGAACCCGGCGCTCAAGGACAAAATGCAGTTCCTCCTTAAAGGCTGCAGCCGTTCCGAAATCCTGCATCTATCAGCTGGGTGCATTTCTGGGACCATAAACAAGCTGGCTGTGTCATGGCTGGCTAAATATAGTGCATCTCGTGTTGCCTTCATGCTGCCTGTGCCATCTGAATTACTTGGTACGCTGATTTTTTAAAAAAAAAATCTTTTTTTTTCCCTTCCTCAGGGAAGGCTATGACTAAGAGAAATCCACCGGTAAAGAAGAGCTATCAGAAGATGGAGGCCCGAGTCCAAATGCAGAAGGTGAATAAAGTCTTTAGTTTGCAGACCTGGGGTCCTGTCTAAAAGACTCCTCGCCCTCCTCCTCCCTCTTCTCCTCCTCCTCCTCCTCTCCTTGGCAGTATCCAAAATAAGACTATAGTAACAACAGCCACAAATACATCAGCAAGACGTTAAATATGTCCTGATTTAAAGTCACAGTGCTCCCGAGGCAATGCCGAGGGGGATAAGCACCTACCTGAGGCAGCAGTGGGTGGGCAGCGGGCAGCCCTGCCAGCCACCCCGGCCCCTCCTGGAGCACCCAATGGGGCTGTGTCAGCAAGACTGAAGCAAAGGCAATGATGTACACATTTACCTATATATATATATTCTCTATTCTGGCCTGAAGTAGGGTTTTTAAAGGGGATGCAGCTCTGTGTTTGTCTCAGCATAATAAAATGGGGGGTGTTGAAGGTCAGCTTCACAGTGGATGCCCTGCAAAAGGCTGGGTGTCAGGATTTCATCACAGCATTTATAGACAGCCAAATACCCTTCCTGTAGGAAGTATAGTTCAGTTATAAGGTACAATTATTTTTTTTAAGCCTGAAAATAATTTTTCTTTGTGGAAAGTGATATGCTCAAATGGCTTTCACAGTCCTAAGATGAACAAACACCTCTTCTGGGGAGCAAGGAGAGATGCTTACATTCAGCACGGAGTTATCAAGGTATCCAGAGCAGGAGGCAGCTCGGGGTCGTTAATCGCTGTACGCCTGGCTATGCACGGCTGAATTCAGCACCCTAACTTGCCGGCATGCTACCCCGCCAAAAGAAGCAGTTTTCCCATGCAATACCTTCCCTCAAACCTATTACATAACAAGGCTTTACATTTAAAGCAGGATCTTTAGCTTTACCCCGAGCTGAGCTGCGGGAGCCGAGCGTGCCTTCCCGGTGATTACTCAGCACAAATTTGCCGTAAACAACATCCCCTGTCTGACCGCGCACCATCTCGCTCTCCTTCCATCGCACCCGCTGGCGGTGACGCTTTCCTTACCTGGATTTTCAGACGCGTGCATCCTCTTCTCCCGCTCCCGCGGCACCGCGTTGGGCAGTGCGGCCGCGTCCCCGCACGCCGGCTGTCCGCACACCGGCTGCCCGCTCGGCATTCGACGGCAATCCCGGGTCACGGGGCGACGGCCATGGGCTGGGGCACCGCTGCCTGCGAGCTGCGCGCCGCTCGGGGCCTGCCGGGTTATATTTGGGATTACAGAGACTCAGGAAAGGATGAGGATGGAGACAGACATATCACATCTTCTAAAATGTGGCATGGAGTGGGATCTGGAGTCTGCAGGTCTGATCCATCAAGTCCAAACCTAAGCGGCTTTTTTTTTTTTTTTCCCTCCTGAATTTTTTGCTTTTTGGAGAAGGTTAAATCCTTGGGACAGACTCAGCAGGGATGCAGCATGTTAAAGCTTTGCAGAACTGGGAACAGGGCAGTGTGCTGGTCAAGGCACACCTGGGGCACTTCCCTGGGTACCTGGGAAGGCAAGCACTAGCTGATGCTATAAGCATGCTGTTAATTGCCCCCAAATCTTTATCACAGGCAGAACTACAGATGCCATGGGGTAATGAGCTATCAGTGCCATCTCTTCCAAGCAGTCATTGGGAATTCCAGTTATCTTCCTTGGGTATCCCCTGTCCCCACCGTGTCAGAGCATCCTGGAAGCTTTAATCTCTGCACTCAATGCCCAGGGGAACCGAGCTGTATAATCACCGATGGGGAAACCACCAGGGGCACAAGGCACAGGTCCGGGGGCAGGTACACAACAGGGCAAGTTAAAATAACTGGGCTGTAAAGGAGGAGCACAGAGTGCAGAAAGCAAATAAAGAATAATATACTATAAACCTTGCACGAAGAGATCAATATTGCACAATATAGACAAATTGTAAGAGAAAGGGGAGAATTTTAATGCTCTCAGTGTTGTTCTGAAGTTTCAAGGACTATTTAGCAGCCCCCAGAGCCACGCTGCTTTGCGGGTGCCGGGCGGGGGAGTTTGCACCCCCAGCTGTGCCGGGTTTAGGTACAGATCCCCTGCGATCGGGGAGAAGCCCCCAGGTTTGGGGCAGCCGGAGGCACCCCGCATGCTGCAGGCCAGGCTCTGGGGATGGGGGCGCCGACCCTTGTGCCACCCCAGCTCCCCTGAGGGCACTCAGGGAAAGCCAAGGCTTTGGTCTCAGCTTGATTTTGGCACTCCTCACAGATCCCTCTGCTTTTTGACCTCCAAACGTTTTGTTTTCAGACTGCGTTCATTTTCTAGCTCATGTAGCAATTTTTCCTCCTTGTATTTATCTGCCCTTGCACCCTCCAATGGAGTTGCACTGAGGCAACACATCCCTTCTCTGCCTCCAGCTTGCCACAACCCTGAACTGCGGCATCACCCGCATCCCTCCAGCCAGGTTTGGCTCCTTCGCTTGTGGATGTCGAGCCCAACCCTTGGCATGCATCTGCTTTCTCAACTGCCGGGCAGTTGTTTTGCTGCGTAGCACCCTTTTTGAAATTTCTTCTAATCATTTCTGAGTCTGTGCTCTGCTCTTTCCAAACAGGAGACTGAAGGCCCTGAACTGCTATTTAGGAATTAAAAAAAGCGAAAAACAATTGGATCTGCAAGCCAGTAGCGATGGGCAGAGGCACTTGGGTTTACAGATTTTAATCCCTGCTACTGCAATGCATGCGATGGATTACACGGGGCGCAGGCAACAGCCAGAGCCTTGCCCTGCCTAATGCTCTCCATTACTTTTATTGTGGGAAGTTGAACAGGAAAATAAACCCCACTTTACATGCAACAAATATGGGAGGGCAGGGGCAACTGGCTTCATCCACACTGTCAGACCTGGCTTTTTAATTGATCTTCTGGATTATGTTAAATAAAGGAGCTGGCTGTAAGACAGGACCCAAACAGCAGTATTGTGCCCAAGCCCAAAACCTGGGGACCCACTTTATTGAGGGATTTTTTCCTGTGTTCAAGTGGAGATGCTCTGACTCCTCTTCTCCTCCCTCTGCCCTGCCCCTTCCTCCTCCTCCTCGGCTCCTACAAAGAAACCCCGGGTCAGAAATGCCCTGGTACCTGCAGGCAGATCCTGCAGCCCTGGCACAGAGCCCAGCTTTCAGAGGAGATCGGGTATAACTCACACACCAACACTGCCAGCACAGGGATAAGCAGGAGAAAAAACTTTTATTTACATCTTTCAAACAGTAACACAGCTGCAGCAATTCACTGGGAAGAAACTCCAGGAAGAAAACTCATCTTGACATGCCAGCGGTGCCCGGCGCGCGGGGAGACCCTCTTCCCACCACACAGTATTTTGGGTCAGTACAAAATTGCTGTTGCTTTAGAAAAGGCAGGAAATTCACAGTAAAGTATCAAAGGGGAGCACGGCACAGAGGAATGGCAAGGGACACGTCGTTGCTCCGGGACCTCATCCCTGCCGGTATTTGGTCTGTGAAAATGCACGATACGACAACTCTCATAGAAAAATCTATCCCGAGGGCTCGATGCATGCAGAGTCACGGGATTTCTACATCCACTATAGGGCTTGAGCCTTTAAAAGAAGCGGTCAGGTGGCTCTCCTGGGACAAAGCCATCTGCCAGCCCCACCGCTGGGCTGCATGGGGCAAGCCCCTCCGCAGGTCTCAGTGGCAGGGAAGGACGAGACACAAGCTCGGCCAGGGAAAGCAGGGAGCAGCCCCCCGACCTGGCGTGCGGCCCCAGCGGAGCTGCCCGCCATGGCCAGGCTGCTTTTATAGCCTAAACCCACCCCCCATCATCTCCTCCCCTCCTGCCCAAAACTTCTAGAAAGAGAAAAGCACACACGTTTTGGCTATTTCTAGATGTGTTTAAAAATGGGCCAGACCTTCATCTGAGGGTCATGGGAAAATCTAAAATCTTTCTTAAAAAGGATTTCATCGCAGGGTGGAAGACTTGCGTCCTCCCAGCCCGGGAGCTCCTGGGGGGATGGAAGGGCCCCCAGGGACAGCAGCGAAACCCAACGGTCCCTCCGCTCCCATCTGGGCAATCCCCATCCAGAGCGGGATGCAGAGCCTCCCCTGCCGCCACCGCACCATCACTTTCGCCCAGGGGCAGGCAGCGAGCGGGCAGGGATCTCACTTGGCATACACCCCACGGCTTCAGGCGCCGGTATCAGGAGAGCACCAGGGTGAAGCTGCCTCTGACAGAGCGAGCAAACACAAGGGGCTCCTCTGACCGAGCAAGGATGCGGGTGGCTCAGCAGGGACAAAAGAGTCCCAGGGATGTGCTGAAGTTCTGCACACGGAGCCTGTGCATCCCTAAAAAAGCCAGCCAGCTCCCCACCCCCTGCTGCAGGGCCACTCTCCAAGCAAAAATAAAACCAGGGACATTTCAACAACAGAAACTTGCCCAGGCTGCTCTAATTAATCAAACGGGTATCAGGGGCTGACAGCTTTGCTGCCCTCCTGCTGAAGCACCCATGGCAGACCGCAGCATGCTCTGCAAACACAAGCAGCCTTGTGCAGGCTTCCCCAAAGCTGATGCTAAAATTTGGTGCTTTTTTTTTTTTTTTCCCCAAACCTTTAAAAATACACATCTTGCTTTTTTCTTAAATATATAGTCTATAAAATAAGGCAACTCAAGGAGACAAAAAGAACATCCCCATTGCTTAGGTACTGCATCCTACCACCAAAATGGGTTACAGTACTTCCAGTTGAGAAAACCAACTCCAACTGGCCGCAAAGCTCCTGCGCACGGGAAGAGGAGCGACACACTCTAATGCTGCTGCAAATCACAGGGAACTACCTGGGCACAGCCCTTGGCAGTCCCTGCACAGGTCCCGGGGAAGGGAAGGCTCTCATCCCTCCAGGGATTCATGGGGAGGGAGCTGCTTCTGCCAGGGACGCTACGGCTGCAATGGGAACCACACAGGGAACATCCCATCTCCAGGGGACCTCAGGGATAAAGGCAGCAAAGAAATTGGAATGACTTGATTTCTCCGCAAAATTGAAGCACACATTAAAATATATCTTTGGGAGAAATTCTCATAACATGACTATCTTGTAGTATTAAAAGCTATAAACAAGGCAAGCACAAAGGAGGGGAACGCATCCCCTGCACAGACCCTGCTCGGTGTCACAGCATCTCCTGAAAACTAAAATGTACAGCAGCTTTTTATAACAGGGGTTTCATCTCTCTTTATGCAAGAAGCACATGTTTTACCTCCAATGTTTTCCCTCTTTTAAGCGTATTAATGCTGGAAATGTGATCTTCACATTTCTGGGCTTCGTAGCGTACCCATTTTCCATGTTGCTCACCGGTTCCCACTGGGCTAAGTCTTGCTTTTTAGACCTTTGTTTCTCTGAGATATTAATTTCATAGAAAATAATTTATAGGAAAAAAACCCCAACCAACCGAGAGAGCAATCTGCAGTAAACGGTACTGTGGAGCAACGGGATGGCATGCTGTAGGCTCAAATGGAGACTGGGCTTTGTGTATGGGGGTGGCAAGGACACCATGGCAAGCTGCATAAACCTGGTGTGATCATATCATATCGTATCATATCAAAACGAGGTTTGTATCACTGATCTGTGTGCAAACTTGACCATAGGCAGGAATACTTTACAGTCTGGAAAGAGAAAAAAAACCCCTTGCTGTAGCAGACTTGACCTTATAAGCAAAGATCTTTTTGCCTGATACTGGCTATAACCGTGTAGCCCCAGTACACCAGGGAAGGGACTTTAGGTACCACACGATCACCTAATCTGGCCCCAGCACCGCCCAGAGAAACCCAATCTGTGATGGCGTTAACTCTTGGTCCTTGGTACAAGCTGTTTAGTTCTCCTCGTCCGAGAGAAGGGGTGCGATCTTGTTGGAAAGCAGGGTGTACACATACGGCCAGATCTTGTTGGTCTCTGTCCCCGAGAAGGAGTGCAGGATGCCCCTGCTCCTGGAACAGAGATAGAAGATGTCAGCACCAGCCCTTGGTGAGTACCTGCAGTCAGGCTGGCCATCGGCAGGGGACAGCCAGGCGGGGTTGGAAGCTCACCGATGCCTTTTTGGGCCAGAGGGGGATACAGGGGATGGGCAGTGGCTGCTCCCATCCGCAGCATTTGCTGGAGGAGCCCAGCGACACCCGCACACAGATGAACCAAACCCAGCCAACAGCAAATTACCACATTACCCAGGACGACAGCTCACCCTCGCCCCCCTAAAGACCACCCATTCTCTGAAGTGCTCTACAGATGTAAACAGCAGCATCTATTCATGTGCTTAAGCTGGTGGGAAATTCAGAGCCCCTGTTCTCCCCCTTCCCCTGCAAGGGTGCTTTTGACACGCCACGGACCAGTTCTGCTTTTAAAAACTGCCGGGTGCTCGCTCCCTCTCTGCGGTGGATTGCCACCCTACGGCAATCCATCTGTTCCCAACTCAGCCAGCAGAGAACGGCCCCAGACTCGGAAGGGACAAGCCCTGGGACGTATGGGTGCTCACAGCGGAGCCCTCCCAGCCAGCGCTGGGCTCTCACCCCTCTCCTTCCCTCTGGCCAGTTGCTAAATGCCTCGGGGCCCGGACTGATGTTTTGCAGACTGACTGGGCAGCACCCACCGCCCGGGATCTGCACCGCCCGGGGTGAACGGGTTGGTTTGAAGCAGGGTAACAAGCAGCTCACCGGTGCCTGCAGGAGGGGAGCTGCTCTCTGCAACGTCACCGTCCTCACCTGCCTGCAGAGCCTCGGCTCGCTCAGCAACAGCTTTGCGTGGGGACACTTGCCCAAAAAGAAGCTGAAAGTCTTAACTGGTTGGGTTTTGTAGCACTGATGGGCAGCACCTCTGCAGATAGGCTTCCCACCCTGCACAGCAGAGCTGGGGGGCAGAAGGGATTTGCAAGTGCCTTCTGCCACAGCCAAAAAATCCCTCCCACCACCAGCACCAGCAAAGCTCTTTATGGAGCCCAGCAAGACAAACAGGAGCTGTGAATTTCTTTGCATCAGCCTCCTCCCTCCAAGCAGGCTTGGCTGCAGTGAAGGGCTGGGCTTTGTGCCACTGAGCGCAGTGATCTATCCTCCAAAATCTGTCAGGGGCCACGCCGGGGCTCCTCGGGCTGTGGGGATAGGGTCATGGGACTGGCTGGTGGAAACAGCACTCGTGCCTGTTTTTATGGGCATGCCGTGACTTATTCACATGGTCCAACTCACTTGTACAACTCTATCACTGGCTTTGCGGCATCTTTGTATTTTCGGAGCCTGGCAGCCACGGCCTCGGGTTTGTCGTCCTCGCGCTGGACCAGCGGCTCGCCCGTCAGGTCATCGATGCCCTGCAGGAAGGCAAACACCATCAAGGGGATGCAGCCACCAGCCCCATTGCCCACGCTGCAGCTCCCCGCCACACAGCCTACTCTGCATCAATCCAGCATCCTCAGATGGCATTTAACATAAATCCCATTTTCCTAATTAACATTTAGCATGACTCCTTCAGGCTGGCTCCCAAGGGCAAAGTCCTCCAGTGCTCGGTGCTTACTACCTGGCATTTCTTCCCCAAGGCTGTTTTACGATCTCAGCTCACGCAGAGGAAGGCTTCTCTGACCTTTCCCTTCTGTGAACTGCTCCCAGCTGGCATCCCGCGATGCTACAGGCTCTTACCTGGACATGGGGGGGGTTGAAGTCCATGTTGTACACCCTCCCACTGCCCGGGTGGATCCAGCGGGCACTCAGGCGATCCTTCAGTGTCTCGAAGGGTATGTTCAAGCTGATCACCAGGTCCAGCTCACAGATCCCATCCAGCGCCTTGGCTTGCCCCAGCGTCCGAGGGAAACCTGCGCAGGCACCACAACAGAAAGGGGCTGTCAGGAGAGGCAGGAAAGCAGCAGGATGGAACCAAAACCACCCGCCCCGCAGCCCCGGAGCTGCAAAACCACCGCAGCTCCTCACTACAGCACAAGCAGTCCAACAGACAGGCATCCACCATATGGCTACAATAAAAAATAGCTCCTACAGCACTGGCTCCCGAAATACAGCACATGGGTCGCCGTGGGCTCGTCTTTTCCTGCAAAGTCATAGCTGGAGGCAAGCAAGAGGGCACAGGCAACAACAAAACAGGGAAAAATGCTGGAATTACAGAGAAACAATGGCAGGAAACAAAACGCTGTGCACAGACAAGTGACACACTGCTGGTTTACATGGAGGACATGGAGGACACCGCAATGGAATGGTTTGTACAGCCATCACCCAGCTCTCAGAAATCCCCGTCCTCCGAGGGTGCCCAGTGGTACCTTTTGTTGGAAAAAACAGTGAGCAGGTGGGAGCATCTGCTCCTGCTGCCAGATCGCAACCAGGGGTGACCTGTCCCCTCTCCAGTTTTCTCTGCTGATAACACACTTTGTTTTCGTTTTTTTTAACCTTTTTTTACATCTGTAAACCCCTCTGAGACCTCCTAGGCTTTTCCCAAGGAGAGTATTATTAGCCAAGAGCTTGCCAGGACGCCAGCACAGGGAATGAATCAGCCATTATGAGAGGGAATGCATGTAGTCTGTCTTACCAAGTGAAGCAAGTCTGTTACTTCTGTTATCAGACCACTTGAAATAACTACGCTCCTTGTCACAGTTCTGCTGGAGTGGGGCTCTGACTGCACCCACCGCTTGTGCCCCCAGGCAGATGAATTCCCCCAAAGTTAACAGGAACGTGACAGCGCAGGGCTGCCGGCATTGCTACTGCCCGTGTTCAGATTTTAGCTTTGGGGGCAGCCTGTCCCTCAAACATCTTGGTATAGGCAGAGACCAACACACAAAGCAGGCGGCTCCTGAAATCCTCATTACCAGCCCACAGCCCGATTTGTTTCCCCCTTTCGGCAACCTTGGCGGGACCTCTGGATGCAAAGCTGTGATAAAACAGGAGCCGGTTCCTGGGCCAGGCTGCTGGGGGTCAGACCACGGTACATCAGCACCCTGAGCTGCAAGAACCCAGATCTGAGCATGTTGATGCGGCCCCCCAAGATTGTGTTGAAACACTGGAATTTTAATACAACAAAATATGTACTTGTTTACGCAGTGCTTGTTGCTGTAATATTTGTTAACCACCACGTTCCCTGACGAGTTGAGTGGCATTATTGCAAGAATAATAACATTTTAATAGTGAGGATTCACAGGCATCTTCAAGGCAGCCTGAACCTACAGTACTTGAGGTCTCTGGCGTCCACCCTGCGAGCCCAGTGGGGTGATGGTGCCAGACCTCCCAGTGCCAACACTGCTGCATCCCCAGTGCCCACTGCAGTGAGAAAAGCTCAGCTGGACTCCAAGCCCCAGCACAAGCCACCTCTCCTCTGGGGCTGTCCAGGGCTATGGGGAAGACACACAGCTCCACCAGCCCTCCAGTCCCTGGCACTATACCGTGGACTTGTTTTGGTTGTAGACTATTCTGTGTTTTCCCTGCCAGGAGCCTCAGAACTCTGCAAAAGCCTGAGTCTGTTATAAATCAGCTGGCTCAGTCTTATTTCTGTGTTCACTGATTCTTCAAAGCAGATGGGCAAGGGAGGGTTTCTCCCCCTACAGCAGCCACGGCCACTCATCCCCATACGTCACACTTGCCTGTGCCCAACACCGCAGGTCAGTGTGACCTGCTCAGCCCTGCCCCATCCCCTGCCCAAGCCCCAAAGCAATGCCTAGAGCTGCCATCGGCACTTGTCAGCTCCCCGGCTACCGGCAGCGATGCACCGCAGCTGCTGGCACACAGCTTCGCCGCTGAGGGCTGCAGGAGCTCCTGGCGAACCTTCTGCTGCTCCTCTCACCACTTGCCGTGCCGGTTTGCTCTTGGCATCTTCTCCACCCACATGTACCTCAGGTGGCTCTTGGGCTCGGGATGAGTAGCTCCTTTGCACAAATACGGAGGTGGTAAGAGATGTTTCTTGGCATGCCTCCAGCCCCACTCTGCTTGCTGGCTCGGCTTCATGAAACACCTATCTCCTTGCCTTGCCCTTCCCTGTCCCGGCTGTGCGCCAAGGGCTCAGCTGGACACGCACGTGCTGCTGAGTAGGGCAGAGGAAGAAACACGCAGGCAGATGCCTCTGCCAGCAGGTCGGTTCCTGCCTCTCCTCCCACAACCAGCAAAGGCACCTTCTGGGTTTTCTCTCTCCTGGTGCTGCCAAACCATTAGCAGCAATACAATGTTTGAAAGGGGGCTGGGATTTTCCCACCCAGAGGGGATGCAGCAGCACACTCACCATCGAGCAGCCAGGGCTGCTCTTGCCGTTTCTCCAGCTCCGTCATCATCATGCGCGTGATGACATGGTCCGGCACCAGAAGGCCTCGCTCAAGGTACTGCTTTGCCAAGACGCCAACTTCTGTTCAAGAGAAGAAAAAAACGCAAGTCACAAAAAAGCAAAAAAAAAAAGCATGATATTTCCACTTAAAAAATATTGCTCCCCCTCAAATTCTGCCTGTCTTCCTATATTGCTCATCCAGAAGCTTTTCAGCAGCGTCCCTCTGCCCTTAGCTGCTGCTCCCAACGGCCGAGCAACCACTGGGTCTTTTTGGTGCTGTAGAAATGGAAATGCCTGAAATACCTGAAGAACCCTGGCAGCCCACAGCAGCAAGGGGCACCCGCACCACCCCTGCCATGCCGGCCGCATGCACTGCGTGCCACACACAGGGCTCCTTCGGCTTTGGAGACAGCACCGGTGTGGGTACAGGTGGCACTGGCACCAATACTAAATGTCCTGAAGACACTGAACCAGCTGCAAGGGATGCTGCCAAGCTCCACACACGTCGGGTGGTGGGATGGGACCACAGACCTGGCCAGCTTCCTGCTGCCTGCTGCCTGGCTCAGGCTCGCTTTGAAGCAATGTCAATGACAAAGGCAGGGTGCTAATAATGCCTATTCTTTCAGGTGCCTCAGAGGTGGTTTCCAGTAAAGCCATGAGGACAAGCAACGCTTGCAGATCTGGCAGCATTTGGCTCAGAGGCATGAAGTTTCCACATACAACCATTGTCAGGAAAAGCTGGCATTGTCAGTTACAAAAGAGCTGAAAAGGTGCAAATTCACGATTTCACGTGCAAAACATGGCAGTAAACAGGCATTACCAGCAAGCTCATGCAAAGCCCAGATCTCAAAGTGTTTGTTAAATCACTCTGGAAAGCAGAAGATGGCTTCCTGTCCAAAGGGTTTTAAGATTTCAGAGCCTCAACTTAACATACGCTCAGATAAGAAAATTATTTCCAAGATCAAATCCTTGAGAACATAACTGTGGTGTAACTGCAAGGTAAATATGCCTTACCAAGCCCCTGCCCGGCTCTCCCCCGTGTCACTCAGCTGGAACCAACAGCGCTGGAGAAGCCAGCGGTGGCTTCTACATGGATAACGCCGTGTCTGGACCCACCCTTCTGGCAGCCTGGCACCACGCGGGCAGCTGCTGCCAGCAGCCAACGTAATAGGGATTTATTTCCTTATATATTTCATTGCAGCTGGGTAAAGCAGATGCTACCTCGTGGAGAGATGCAATAAATTCAGTTGCTTCTTACATTATACAGTTTGCCTGCAATTTTCCTGTAGCTGCTCAGAGACACAAAGAAACTGGAAAATGCAAGTATTCTTTGCCACCACACGTGGCAGCTCCTGATCCTGCCACCAGAAGAGGTCCAGCCTCTTCCCTCTTGGAACAGGACCCCACCAACTCTTTTGCTCTCTTCCCACAGCAGCTGAAATAGCATTTGTCACCAGAAACAAACAATATTGCCATCAATTTGTGCAAGATTTCTGGTGAGGACAGCACATTTTAGCCCTCCCAAAGTATGAGTCCTCTAAAAAAAAGCCACAGGGTCCTGCATTCCGAGGCAGGCTCTGGCTTCCCAGGCTGCAGCAAGATGTCAAAGCGGGCAGGCACGTGCACCTGAACTCCTGAGCTGCAGGAGGGTTTTTTTGCAAAATATACAGTTCCTGGAGAGAGTTCATCTGATCTAACAGGGGAACTGACGCAGCCTGCAGGGATCCCCCCGAAGGCGTGGGGCTGGGACGTGCACAGGAAACCTCGCAGGCTCACAGAAGGATCTGCAGAGGATGCCTGGCAGGAGCATGGGGCAGCTGGGGGCTGCCAGCCGAGCCACGCTCCCCCCTGGAGCCTGGCCTGCCTCGGACACGGACACGGAGCAGGCAGCGGGTGCTGGCTCACCGGCCCATGGGGCTGAGTCATGGCAGGGACCAGGACCACGTCCCCCTCTGTAACGGCATTTCAGCTCACCCTGCTGAGCAGCTCTTTGCTCGGAGCCACGGTGGCTGCCAGGCACCAAGAGCAGAAAATACCTTTTTTCACTAAGTTTTTTGTTGCTGCCCATACGTTGCCAGCGCTGCTGGCAGCTCTCCTGCGGAGGAAAGCAAAGGACACAGGGATGGAAAAAATACACGATGTCTTATGCAACCAGCACAGAGACCTGCTAAGGCGTAAATATTATCGCATCCACCTACATTTTTTAATATTTATTCATGTGGTCTGCACGTTGCCACAGGCTCACTGGGAACGTGCTTGCCGGCAGGACAGAGCTGCTGGCCACCGGCAGACCAGCCTGGTGGCCCCGTGGGCTGCAGCTGCAGCTGCCCCAAGGAGGGGTGGCTGTCCAAGGGACCGGCTGCTGCTCAGCAGGGCTGCTGGAGCCAGGCCTGGTGCTGCAAACCAAAAATACGCCGGGCTGCTGTTGTGGAGCCTGGAAATACAGCGGAGGCCCACAGCTCTGCATCACGGAGGCTGCAGTTTTCCCACGCCCTCAATACGGGCAGATGGTTCTCCGCTGCTCCACGATGGACAACTCCTGCTGGCGGGGATGCTGCTCCTCTGTGCCCCCCGTGTGTGCTGGGGGGACATCACCAGCAAAGGGGGGATGCACCAGCATGGGAGTGCATGCATGGGCATGGAGTGCACATAGCAACACGGGGGGCAGGCACTGGCCCAGGGGTCATGCACCAGCACAAGGGGAATGCACTGCCATGGGGGCCCATGCACCAGCACCAGCACCATGCACCAGCACCAGCAGATGCTGACTGCTTCCAGACAGCTCCTGGAGCCCCTCCAGCCTCTCCCTTCTCCAAAACACTTGTGGCACCATCACCCACCCTCTCACCGAGGAGGAACAGGCATGTAGGAACAGGCACATATTTTGCATGATGGACCTGCAGAGCTGCCCAGTCCCTGGACCCCCCCCAATACCCAGGACACAGGAGCGCAGCATCCCCACAGCACAGCCCTGCCCCCATGGGGTTTCTTCAAGGCAGCTTTTATCTCCAGTTTTTACATTTGCTGTCCCCCTCCCAGCTGTCACCCCAGGGCCCAACCTGGTCCATCAATCCCCACCCGAGCAGCACTCCCCAGCCACAAACCAAAGAGGAGAAAGGTTTGGGCAGATCCTTTGGAAGATCCTGGCCCCCCTGCATGAGGAGCTGAGGCTCACCCCTATTGCACTGCACAGCACCCATGCAAGCACCAAAACCCCCACTGCTACAGCCACGGGCAGCAAGGGGTTGCATGCACTGCTCTGCAGTTACTCCAGGTAGCAAGGGGCTCCTTAGATGCTGCTCATGCTCCCTGAGCCAGGCTGGCGGTGGGTGCGCCTGGCAGTGCTGAGCTCTGTGCAAAACAGCCTTTCGACTCACGGGCTTAATCTCATTAATCTAATGACCACGGGTTTAATCTGCCCTTTAACACATGGGACTTCAAGCTCTCTGTGGCTTCCCCCACAACCCTGATCTGCAGCCTCCTTATCAAAGCAACACCAAGTTACAGCCCTGAGGGATGCCTCCAGCCCCCAAGGCCACCAGCAACAAAACAGCCACCCGGGGCCAGGCAGGGCAGACTGGAGGAGAGGCTGTTCCCAAACACGGCTCTTGGCAGCCTCCAGACCCTGCATGATAACGCCGGACTTTCTGCCCTACACGCAACCTTTTACATGATTTTTTTTTTTTTAATTTAGGCTACAGCAACACGATCTGGAGTTAATAGAGAGGAGAGGCCTTGGGTGGTTAATAGGGGACCGACCTGTGCACCAGTGCAGATAAGCTGCAACGACCCAGCTGGCCGGGGCCAGGTGTCACCCTGGGTTTGGGACCCTGGGAGCTCTTTCCTGACAGGGATGCTGCATCCAGGGCCCTCGCTCCCACCCTGTCCCCACCGGCAGGATGTCACTTTGGACCCTATGGAAAACCAGAGGGCTGGCAGGTTGCATCTCCTGGGCTCAGCTCTGACAGGCAACGGGGCCAGTGTGTGGCTCTGCCAGCAGACCATCACCCATGGAAAAGGTGGGGAGAAGGACTGTGGGGCTCAGTCGTGCGCATCCCACATCCCCCTTGGGCTTTTTTGTGCTTACTTCGGTTGATGCTAAAGAAATCTGTCACAAGGAGGGGACTGGAGCTACTTCTGCCTCCAAGGAAGTACATTAAAGGGAGTGGTGGGACTGACACAAGACACACGTGTCTCTGGGGGGATGCAGACCCTCAGCCAAAGCCAAGCCATTAAGCTGTATTGCGAATTAACCGCTGAGTCCCACTAAGACTCCGGGATGCTGCCAACACCAGAGACGACCAGCTGGGTACTGGGGCCAAGGTACTGGCCAAGGAAATTGCTCACCACCCTCCAGCACCCCTGCCTAGCACCAAAACCACAGCTTCTAAGTCTTCCAAGAACTTTAAAAGACCTTTCCTACAGCAGAGCAGCCACTCACTAAGAGAAGACACTAATTAACACACGAATGTGTGGTGGCAAAGGTACTTGTAGGGTCACTGTAGCAAAACTTCAACACTTCAGCAGCAACCGTGTGTTCAGCCACTTCAGACGGCTGCAAAGTGAAGTCCTTGTTCCCCGAGGCTGGCGACACAGACACTGGCACAGGCAGCGAGCCAGGCACCCTCCCCAGGCTGGGTGGATGGGGCTTCCTCCAGCAGCTGGAGTCCTCTGTGCCACCCAAGCCTGAACCCCGCAGCCACGGCTATTTTATGTCTCGCAATGGCAAGCAGGAAAATCCCCAGTGCATCGACGCCTCCCTGCCATCCTTGGACCGAGATGACTCTAAAAACATCAGACTGATGGGTCCCTTTGGGATAATGATTCTGTAATGATTCTATTCGTACTGAAGAGCCCCAGCCCTCCTAAAATACAAAACCAGTGGCGCAGATGATAAACTCGAGAGGAGAGTCATATTTCCACGTCGTTTCCCCCGGAGCTCACACACTGCAGCACAGTCATGTAACAGCTTGTCCAAAGCAAACAGCAAAAAAAAATAACCACCCCAGCACATAGCTGCAGCTTACTGAGAGCTGTAACCAGAGGCTGTCAAAGGTGGGACCCGAACGTCACGCCAGCTGTACCAAACTAGGCTGATTTTCTTCTGAGTAATTTTACCTGCATTTCTCAGTGTTGTTTGCTTTGGGAAACTGAATCTACCGGAATCGCACTGTGGGAAACACCTTCAGCTAACTCCACTCACAGTCCCTTCTCCAGGGTCCCCAGAGAAGCTCTACAGCAAGAACATGAACTGAAACATAAAATTCAAGAGACACATTTAAAGCTTGATCCTACAAGTTCCCGGGTGGGCAGTCTCACTGCACTGCCCTGCTCCCGCACACTGCACCTCTGCTTGCTTTTCACCCAAGCCTTTTGTCCTGCAGCCAAAGCCGTCATGGGGGTTTTCCTAATTTTGAGCCTCCCTCCAAAGGAAATATTATTGTATTTTTTTCATTATAAAAGGAAATATTATTGTACTTTTTAATTATGAAAGGAAACCTGGGTATTTTTAAATGAGTGACCCGTGCGTGCAGGGCTGTGTGCAACGCCCTTGCTGGAGCATGTGGCTCTCCAAAACTTTTTTTTCTCCCCCACTTTGTTACCCTTCTAAAAAGGGAAATCACTTCTAGGTTCTCTCCGTTTGTTTTGTATCAATGCCGTTTTACCACTCCTTTGCCTGGTGAGTCAGCTTCCCCTCTGGGCTGGTATTTCACACATCACCAGAGGAAAGAAGGAACTGCTGGAAAAAAAAATACGCTGGGATTGCCTAATGGCATCTGCAGAGGAACCTGAGGGCAAGCTGGGGTGCAGCACACCTGCTCCGGAGCCTCGCCAGGGCCGAGGAGCATCTCACCAGCTGACAGCACTGCCTGCGGCGCAAACACAGCAAAGACCATCCACTCCCCCGCGGGTTTGGGACCCGGGTGTCACCCATGGGACGGGCAGGAGCAGAGAGCTGCTGCGGGGAGCCCGAGTTCCTGCCAAGCAGCATTGCCCTGCCGGGGGCTGCCCACTGCGCTCTCTGAGCTCTCAAGCCCTAATAAGCTGGGTCTTGCCAGGGGTGACCTGTGCAGGGCAGGTGCTGCCACCCACCTCCTCCTTCTCCCCGGCTTCTAGAAGGGAGTTCCATAAGGAGTCGGGGACATGCACTTGCACCCCGTAACACCCCACCAGCCTTGCCGCAGGGGATGGCATGGCACAGCACATCCCAACACCCGGCCACAGCACCCCATGACCCGCAGCAATTTTCCCAGCGGGGTTTCCCCTGGGCACAAATGCACGTTCGCAATCCACCCCTCCTGCTGTGGGTGTTGCACAGGCACTGCCTGCACCAGCATTTCAGCCATCTGCCATCCACCGCTTTGCAGTTTTTACCCCATTCCTGTACCTGAGGCAGGATGAAATTATTAACAACAGGCAACCTGTTTGCCTGGATGCCACCATTAACCATCGGTGGCTGGTTATTTGTACTGGCTTCTCCAGAGCTATACCCACCGGGCACAGGGATGAAACCATTACACACCCAAGGCTCCCCGCAGCATCAGACCCACTTTTACTGGGCAGCTCCGCCAGCTCAGGCTGGGGGGATAAGGATGAATGAGCTGTGGCAACCCCACAGAAAGAAAACAACCTGTGGTGTATCTGCGTGTGTGTGTGTACATGAGTGTGTTCCCCATCCCATCTCCATCCCATCCTTGTCTACATTCCATCCCCGTCTCATCCCCATCCTACCCCTATCTACATCCCATCCCCATCTCCATCCTATCACCACCTTATCCTCATCCCTGTCTACATCCCATCCCTATCTACATTCTACCCCCATCCCATCCACATCTCATCCCCATCCCTGTGGACATCCCATTCCCATCCGTGTCTACATCCAATCCCCATCCCATCCCCATCCCCAATCCCTGTCTACATCCCATGCCCGTCTCATCCCCATCCCCGCCTCCCGCCACTCCGTCCCGTCCCGGGGCAGGCGCGGGGCCGTGCCCCCGGTGCCGGTGCCCGCGGGCTCTCGCTCACTCACCGCCACCGGCGCGCAGGCTCTCCCGCAGGAACTGCCCGCTGGAGAGGTGCTGCAGCCCGAAGCTGCGGGCGATCCGCTCGCACACCGTGCCCTTCCCCGACCCGGGGGGGCCCAGCACCACCGCCCGCACCAGCCTGGAGGCCATGGCGGCCACCGGAGCCCGGCCCGGCTCCCTGCGGGGCAACGCGGCTCGTCAGGCGGCCCCGGCCCGGCCCCCCCCGCGCCGCCGCCAGCCGCCGCCGCGGCCCGTACACATCAGCGGGGCGGGGGGCCCGGCCGCCCGCCCCCTCGGGCCGCGGCACCCTGGGACTTGTAGTCCCGCCGCCCGACGGGGCCCCCGAGCCAGGGGCGGCTGCGGGGCCGGCGGGGAGCCCGTGGCTGTGCCCGCAGCCAGCCGGGAGGCCGTGCGGGGCCGCGGCTGCGGGGACACGGGCAGCCAGCGGGTGGGCTGCCGGGGCGGGCTGCGAGTGCGCAGCCTGCAAACCAGCCTGCAAATAGACAGTCTGCAAAATATAGTCTGAAAAATGTACAGCCTGCAAACGCACAGCCTGCAAATACACAGCCTGCAAAATATAGTCTGAAAAATGTACAGCCTGCAAACGCACAGCCTGCAAATACACAGCCTGCAAAATATTCAGTCTGCAAAACATAGTCTGTAAACGCACAGCCTGCAAACGCGCAGGCTGCAGCCCTACAGCCCGCGGTCGGTCTGGAACCCGCGCTGCCTCCACGTACACGGCCCGCACGCGCGCGGCCGCCGGGCTGCCCAAGGCTGGTACCGGGGGGTGGGGGTGGGGGGGCACCCCTTGCATGGGCCCGGCGGGCGCTGCCGCGGGTGCGGGTGTTGCAGGCGCGGCCCCGCGGCGGGGGCAGCTCTCCGGCCCCCCCGCCCGCACCCGGCGGGGCTCCATCCCCACAGCGAGACGCGACGGGGCTCGCGCCCGCCCGCGAGCACCCGCCGGTGTTGCAAAGAGCGCGCGCCCCGCTGCGCGCACACGCACGCCCCCCGCCGCTGGCCCCGCCCCCACCCCCACAGCGCGTGTTCGCGGCCGTGACCGTGGGTGCGCGTGCCCCCGCCCCCGGAAGAGCCCGTCACATGGCCGCGCGGCGCTGCCATAAACACACCAAGATGGCGGCCCTCACGCCGCCAGCCCGTGCTGCGTCATGTCGCCGCCGGCCCCGCCGAGCCCGCAGGTGGGTCCGGTCCGGCCCGGCCCCGGGGCGGCGGGGGGCGGCGGGGGGCCGGGGCGGCGAAGCCGGCGGGGCTGGGGCGCGGCGCTTCCTCCCGGCTCTGCGCGCTGTTATTTTCCGGGCGGCGGCGCTTACGCGGGCGGGGCCTGCGGCTGAGGCGCGGGAGGAGCGGGGCGGCCGCCGCCGCGCTTCCCTCTCCGCGGGGGGCCCTGGGGGGCCGGGGGAGGGCGAGTGAGGCGAGGGGAGCGGGGTGGGCGAGGCGGGGGCTGTGGGGGCCGTGTGAGAGCGGGGGGCGCGCTGCTCAGGCCTCCGGCCCCTCAGCGCCGCGCCGTCGAGGGGAAGTTGTGAGGGAGCGGCTGAGGCGGCCGGGGGCCGCCGCCTTCCCCCTCCGCACACACGGCCTGCCTTCCCCCGGGCCGCCGGGCAGTCGCTCGTCAGGCCGTGGTGTCCTCGTAACTTGCTGTTTGTTTTCTCTTCTTTTCAGGCTTCTACAGTGGTTTGTTAAAATCGCGCTAATCCAGATGGGCAGGGGGCCTGCTGCTAGCGCGCCTCGCAAGCTGCCGCAGGAGCGGGGTCGAGAGCTGCTTGTAGTACTCGAAGATACTTGACCTGTGCGTAGGGGTGGGGAGTCGCAAGCCTTGTGGGTTGTGGTCAGGGCACAGCAGTAATTCCATCAGTGTGATGCTAAAGAAATTTTGGTTCATGCAAAACGAGTGGAAAAAAAAAAAATCCATAGAAGCACCAGCTCCAAAGGGACAGGAGGTGGGACTGGAGTTTTAAAGACCAGCCAGAGAATCTTAAAAGGCTGTGACAAGTGAGAACTGGCAGCAAACACTGGAAACAGTAGAGTTTTTTTATAAAAGCATATGGAAATATGCAATGTCTTTAGCAATAACAAGAACAAAAATGTTTGCTAGACTCCAAAACTAATGTGGGTTTTCCTCAAAAAGGGGGATTCTTCTGATGCTAACAGGGAACCTACTTAGGCTTTTTGTATCAGGTCTGTGTGTCTTAAGGAACAAAGCAGAAATCGGGGGGGTGGGGGTGTCGGTGTTAGGTGCAAGGGAGCAAACTGTATTTGTATTGGAGTAAGAGCTACATCCTTTCTGGAGAAAATGGCATCAACCCTTACAACATACATGTGTGCAACTCAAACAGCCCTTGTTCCAGAGGGTGCTGGCGAGATAGTGTTCACCCTGGCAGTCACATATACTCTCCCTTTAAAGAGCGTAACAGTAACTGCTGGAGCACAGAGTAAAACCTAGAAACAGTGGTCAAGGCATACTTGAGCTATAAAATCACAATTCTTCTCTTGTCTCTTCAGCCTGTGAAATGTAGGATTCCCAATTCTATGTTTATGCCATTCTACTGAAATGGGTAGAATTTTTCTGCTGGAATAGTAATAGTGTTGTAAAAACACCTCAGAGTGAGAGCAAATGGTTCATTAGTTACGCAGCTTCCTTCCTTTTCAAAAGTCACCGTTGTATATTCAGAATATGTCAGTATTTTTTACCGAGTTTTTTTGTTGTTTTTTTTTTCCTAGCAGCAGCGGATTCTTTAATGATTAATCTGCAAATGGTGGTAAATCTGTGAGTTTTGGAATATATGCTTAAGTCATCTGTGTCATCTTACGTCAGTATTGCATAATCTGTTGGCTGTCCCCTTTTTATGTAATGTATGTTTGTAGTTTGTTTTAAAATGTACAAATATTTTTTTCCACTGCGTGCTTCTACTCAGATATTTCCATATTTGTCTCTCCGTTGCCCTCTTGAGTTAAAAACTTGTAAGACACCATTTTGATAGCTGGATCCAGCTGAGTGTTACGTATTTCTCTTTTAAAAACAGTCTCCATAACATCTTGAGACATGCTTTTTTCCAGGTAATTTAATCAGAGTGTTACACCATTTTTGGAGTTTCTGCTTCCTCCTGGTAGAAATATGAGAGCAACTTGTTCTGGTGAAGTCCATCAACATCATAAACTTTATAGAAAATTTAGTAACACATTAACTTTTACTATGTAAAACAGTTGGGGTTTTTAAACCTGTTTCAGAACTCGGTTGTATTTGATTCCCTTAACCAAAGGTTGGGTGTTTGTGTTGGAGTAGTCGTTTTCAGCAATGCCTGGTTTTAGGGAAGAAAAAAAAAAGTGTGTGTGTGTAAAGTATAGGTTGATGTAAGTTAATAACTTAACTAGTTTGCAGTGAAAATGTTTATTGTGCAATTTTGTATTTGGATCCTATGATGTAAAAGTGCCAGCTGCATACTTGGAGCACCTCAACCCTTTAAGTCCCTCTTCTGCTTTCTCCAGCTGCAGTCCCTTAGGAATGCAGCTGGCTGCCTGGCATTGGGTGCTGCTCCCGTCGAAGCCATCAGTAGGCATAGGAACGGGCATCTGTGATGCTGGCTCCAGAAGCACATGTGACAAACTCCGATTAAGCCCAGCCGAATGTGTTCACAGTGCTGTAAAATTCCACCACCTGCCAGCCCGCTCTGCTGGCGAAAGGCTGGCAGGCTTGGTGCAGTATGCCGCGTGGTCAGGGCATGGTGCTACCCTTGTACTCGTGCTGTTTGTGATCCCGCTTCTCAGCTGTCACTAGTGGTGTAGTTCCATTAACTTACCTGGCTGTCTGCCATTATACCCATTGACTGACTGGTTCATGACATTCAGTACTTAAGTAGCATGGACCAAACGCTAGGTTCTAGCTCTAGAATTTAAGGGGGACAGAGGAGTGCCCCCATTCACTGTAGTGATAGTTGTAGAGTGGTTAGTTACCCTTTCTCCAACACAGCACTGGTGGATTTGGTCAGAAGAAGCTGCTACTTAAAAAACACTTTGAGCTGCATTGTAAAAGCTGCAGTGGTCATTAAGATAGCATTAATTATCTGGATAATTTTCTGGACTGAAACCTCAGATGTGAAGGCAACGCTCCAGAGCCTTTCACCTAGCAGCTTGGTGTCTCTTGGGGGTGATGTGGGATTTTTGAGACATGTGAGGGCCGAGGAGACAGAGGACGTGCCTCCTGGGCTCGGCAGTGTTGCGGGGGGGCTGCAATGACTGACAGGCTGCCCTGGCTCAGTTATCACAGTGCTGATGCTGTCTCTTGTAAAGGTACAGTACTGTGATAACTGAAGGATGGCAGCCATCTGAGCTTCACGGGGCCCCACGCCGCTGGTTCTCTGTGCCCTGGGGACTGACGGACTGACAGAGCACAGCATCCTGACCTGGAGTGAACTTGTTTTAAATGAACCTCTTTGCATAAAAGTCAAAGGTTACTGTTTTATTTGAATAAAATATTACACTTTATTGTAGAGTTTGCTTGTTAATTGACTGTTATGCTTTGAAAGGTTTTCCAGAAATGCTGCACTTTGGCAATCTTCAAAATGGTTCAGAAAGCAGGATCCTGTGTGGCATGGTGAAGTGTTACAAGAGCAGAGGGGTGTGTCTATGGGCAATACTGGTAACAGAAATTACTGTAGCAATACAGAAAATAAACCCCTTTTGAGGTATGTTTTAATACTTCTTGTTAAAGATACCACAGTCTTGGTTAACTAGTCTCCTAACTCATTTTCTGCATGTCTCAGTACATGAAAATGGGTGGTGGGACACAGGGTATTTAACAGGCTGGCCAGCACGCTAGGGCAGTGCAGCGGGATGGTGGTGGTGCAGCAGGAGTGGTCCCTTGCAGAGTTTGCTTGGGGCTTTTCTACCCCGGTGAGAGGGAGGCTGCAAATTCCCCGGGTAATTTCTATAGCAATGTCATCAAAACGCCTAGAAAGGACGAGGTTTTTGGGGAACCCACTTCGACCAAAGTGGCTGGCGGACATTTTTTGTGCCATGTGAATGGCACTGTGCTGGGAGGCTGAGAGTTGAGCTGTCCCTGCCTCGGTGGCTCGGGGGCGGGGTGGGGGTGGGGGGTGGGTGCTCAGTGTGCGATGCTGGCGTGCAGGGCTGGGCTGCAGTGCTGCGATGTGACAGCAGAGGGGCCCCGTGGACCAGGTTGTGTTGAGGAAGAAGGAGTCCGGAGATTTTTGCATAAAACAAGCAGAGGTCTGCAGACATGTTGCAGTGGTGCCTGTTCCCCTACACGCACACGCGCACACCACCCCGCCTCCAAGGAAGTGTATGACCCTAAGGCTAGCACAGCAATTTCCAGAGGTTGCAATTTATTCTTGATACCGACATTAAGTGTGGTCATTAACCCAGCAGTGTTTAGAAAACTCTTCCTTCTGGACTGGATGATTCATGTGTGTCCAGGGTCTTGCCCTGTGCAGCCCCAGCTGCTGCTCGCTGCTCCAGGGAGAGGATGAGGATTAGCTCAACCAGCGGTCTGCTCCAAGATAGCAGTTAGGTGGTTTATGTTATTTTTCTGATTCTTTCGTACTGGAAGGCGTTTCTGCCAGACTGCTGCTGGCTGTGTCTGTGGGCTCAGACAGGGTCAGTGCTATATAGCCATGATTGAACATTTTGCCAGTGTGCGTCATTTAAATGGAGGAAATTATTACTGGTGTTTTGATAGTGCCTCGAGTCTGTTTCTGGAGGAGGGCTTTTATTGTACTAGAGACTGCAAATGATAAAAAAGACATCCTGCTACCAAGAGTTTAAGTTCTAGATAGGTTACAATCTGAGCAGACTCAATGCTTGGCTTCCTCTCTGTCTCTTCCCAAAGCCTGCAGGGACCCCTCAACCTGGGCAGGAATACCCTCATCCCAAAAAGGAGAGCTGGTCGTCTCCTGTGGCTGCAGCTGTCCCTAGCTGTATGACAGCAATACGCCTGCGCTTCTTCACGAGCCATGGCATGCTTCTGTTTTGGTTGCAGGATGAACGGGAGAGAAGAGGAACTGTGCGAGTGGAAGCATTTGTAAGCTTGCAGGCTGGCCAGGGCTGGGGTTCATCTCTTTTTGCCTATTTCTGCTGTTGTTTTAGCATCCATCAGGTGCTCGGGCAATGTACATCCACTTTCCTGGGAGAAAGGTAGGTGGCAGTGAGGTTTGGAGCTGGAAGTAGCATGGTATTCATCCAGGTCCTTGTGGTGCTGCCCCAGGGATGGCTCTGGGTGTTCACTCATGAATACAGTAGAGATGCTGGCTTGTACTAGAAACCAAAAAGTTCTTGTCCTTCCCCTGCTAAGACACACATAGCAGGTGTGTTATGGACCGGGTCCAAGGAATGAGGTTCCTCACCTACTGAGCCCTGCGTCAGATTTGAGGGTTAATGACCAACCCAGCTCATTTAGTGGGATGTGCAGCAAAGCTGCTCGCTGTGTACTGCTGCACATATCAAGTACTGGTGAAAGAGAACAAAGAGCCTGTATGAGTGACATGTGCCTCTGGCTTCAGATTGTGATTCTTGTTTCCTGTTACAACAAGTACGGCTTCGAGGTCTGACAGGAACTGAAATGCTGTCTGTGCCTGAAAACAACACCTCTCTGATCAGATTTACTGGGAGCCTTTATCTCCTTCTAGCTCAGCAGACATAGAGTCCATCTCTTTTTTCCTTTAGCTTCCGACTGATATCATAATGGGACAGACTCATAAATACTGGTGGGTTTGTTATGTCTAAATATTGCTACACATGAACAATGCAACTATCAAGTCTTTTTTTGGCAGTGGAGCACTTCCTCCCACAAACCGTGTTAAAGCAAGATGTAAACAGCATGCATACAGTGATATGTGGCATCACTTTCTGCTCAAAAGTAAGGTCTCTGAGGACCATCCGTTTTCTGATAAAACTTTGTTATTTATGGGTTTGGTTCCCAAGGCGAGGCAATTTTCTTGTGACACGTCTCAGCTGTCATTCCAGATGAATTTGTTCTAACCCGGTGGTTCTCAGGCTTTTTCATCAGGAAAGTCCCTTTTCCCATCTGGAGGCCATCGCCTTCCCACCCACGTTTTGCATGAGAAGAACAGCAGTTCTGCTCCTGTGACATCTCCTTGGGACTGCAAGGCTGCAGACAAGAACGGCTGTTCTGTTCCTGGCTCTCGTCCACAAATCATCCTTTTAAGGGTTGAAGTTTCTGCTCTGAGCAAGCTGGCCAGCAGCTATCAGCTTCTGACAACAGCAGGATAAAAGAGTTCCATTGTCTCTTAGCTCTCAGCCTTGAAACCAGGTGAAGATGTTGCTTTTCCCCAAAATACTTTTTTTTTTTAAAAAAAAAAATGTGACTCCTGTTACTGTTCAGAGTGAACCATCGGTACCAAAAAGCCTCGTTTCAGTTGTACTAAATAAAAAGAATCATTCCCAACAGAGTTTCAAGCACACAGTTGTCTTTTCGAAGTCCAGCAGTGCCCTGTATGAATCAGACTGTGTTTTAATTACTGTTCATTCAAATCGTTTCTGGCTAGCACAGAGCATTTGAACTTTAATCCAGACCTTCTTGATTAAAGATCTTTACAAATCAAGTAGCCTAATTGGAATGTCCCGATATGTGCAAATGTTAGATGAACCAGAATGTAACTTGGTTTTAGGTCAGGTTAAGCAATTTCTGAATGTGAACCTGGAGATGTTGGACAAAGTGGAATGAAAAAACCAAGTGGATGAAGGCTCTGGTGAAGTCTGTGTGATCAGAAATGTTGGGGGCTCAGCTGTGCAACGTTGATTTTCTTCAGGTGCAGAGATACCTTCTTGGCATGCCAGCTCCAAACCTGCTCATGTTAGAGCACCCCGCCTGCAAAATCTCCTGAGTTTGACAATAATTCAGCATTATTCATTCATTACAAATATGCTCAGCTCAACTGTGGCAGTATTTTCTTTGAGTAAAATTGGATCGATGTGTTGGAGCTGCATTCCCGCTCTTGCTATTCTCAGCAGAGTGCTGTGATGATGTTCTTGCTCCTGTTTGCAGGTGAGGGCTCCTTTTCCACCCAGTGCAAACACTGCAGTTACAGTAATGGCAATTACACCTGCCTGTTACCGGGAAAAGTAGTCCCCAGGAGTACCGTGAACAGAGGACGACACAATCATTTCTGCTCTATGCATAAAATATTTCTGACTGTATCTCATCTTTTGGAGATAAATACTAGCTGAGTTGTTGAATAATATGTAAACCCTGCATTTTTGTCATTCACGTGATTCACAAAGGGAAATGGTGACTTTAATTAGTGTTTGATTGTGGACAAAAAAACTCCTCAGGAACCGAGTGTTTCTGTGTGGTACAGTACCAAAGTTACTGCTATCATTTCTGTATTCAGGCAGATGATGAAGTCAAGGTTGTGCAGCTTGGTACGTAATTTGCTCTTCATAACCTTTCATGGGAGCAGGAGGGGGGCATGGATCTGTGGGTGGATTAATACACTCTTACATGAGATGATGGATTTATGTTGGGCTAACGTTACAAGCTTTCTGGGACCAAACACTGCTGGAGCCAGAGGAAGAACCCCTCTTGACTCCAAAGGGCTGTGGCTCAGGCCTATACTTCAAATGAGAGGTGAAATTCTGATCCCAATCTCAAGTTCCCCATTGACTTCAAGAGGACAAGAGCTGCCCTTAGTCAGGGTTTTTTGTGATGCACAGGGATGTGCATCTGACACTGGAAAAAGCCACATTCAACCGTAGCAGAAAACGGGGCTGGGGGAAAGGTGTGAGGCTGTTCAGGAGGGAAACAACTCTCTTTTTGGGTGGTTCCCTGGACCTTCTGAAATCAAGCACTGCAGCCTCAAACACAGCTCGGGACATGTTAGTCCCTAGTGCTGTGCATACACTGGTTTCCTTAAATTAAGGCAAACTTGTTAAGATTTGGTGCTCTGCTGCATCTGGTCACCACTGCCAAGGGAGCACAGCAGTTACGGTGTGGCAGCTTGTGGTGCAGGAGGGGTGGGGAGGGAAGGTGGTTATCAGCACTTTGTCTGCCACAGTTTGCTGCTTCCTCCCTACGGTGAATTGAGAGCTCGCTATCAACTGCCCTCCATTTTAATTAACTCCAGAAGCAGGCAAAGTACACTGAATAATTCAAGAGAGACATGTGTTTAAACATTTGCGCAAGCTTCACGTTTCTCTTGCCTAAAAATAAGTCTGTGAGAGAGCAAATGATTCCTGTCCAAGGTGCTGGCAGATGGACAACAGAGCCATGGACCCCATCCCAACACCATCGTGTTGCATCACCCAAGAAGGCGCCATCCATGGGGCTCATCCTTGCTGCTGGGACCGTCCTGGGGCTGATGGTGGTGGGAAGTTCAAGGAAATGAGTCAAAGGCTGCATGCACAACGGCACCACCAGCACAGGCAGTCTTGGTCTGGCGGTAGCAAAGAGCTCCTAGAGAAGAGCCCTGGAGGAAGGGCTGGTAGAGGAGTAGGTGAGGTCAGCGACAGGTCTGAACATCAGTCGTTTTAATTGTTACTCTGAAGTTACAGTGGTAGCTGTTTTCCGTAACTGGGAGTCTCACCTCCTGCATTTTTTTTAATAGAGCATGACTTTAACAAAAGCACACAAGCAAAAATGTGAATGTGAAGATGCCCTTTAGGGTCAGTGTTTTGGAGTGCTAAAGCAGATGCAATTCTTCCAGAGGGAAGTGGGTTAGGAGGAGTCAATACCTTTCCTGTGGAAGCGCACTGATAATGGCTGTGCCGGTTTAGATGGGCACAGATCAGCAGAGACAATGTGAGAGGCTCCACGCCGATGTTTCTGATGTGTGGCCAGGATTACCAGCTGATTTGGTGTACTTTATATGCAAGCAATTTCCTTAAATGTGTTGGCTTCACATTCCCAGAGTGATAAAAAATGTCATGTTTTAGAAAAAAAAATTTCCACCCGCTGCAGAACAGCAACATTCAAGACAGCATGTGATGCCGCCCCTCCAGCACCCAAAGCCTTGCTGCATTCTGGTTTGAAATGCAGTGCTCCAGGGAACTCTGGAAATAAAAATTTCCGGAGGCTTATTGCTGTTGAAGCTTAATTAATTTAATTAATTTTGGATGTAAATGTGACATGCTGCAGTTGTAGTTGCATCCCTATTAAAGGAAAACTAATTTTAATCACAATCCACAGTGGGTGTTTTATCTGAAAATTATTAGAGGAACATAGTAGCTATTTACTTTCTTCTTAGTCGAAGGGCTTTTCACTTTTTCACCTCTGTAAGTGGGTTGAAGTTAAAGGAAACACGCGACAGCCTTTTAAAACACTTGCATGAAATACAGCATGTTTCACTGAAGAGGAAATGAGGAAAACAATTACTGAAAACGGGAGAAAAATCCTACACTGCTTTTCACATCCATAGGTCTCATGGAATGAAACAGTAACATCAGCTGTTTTCACCAGATTTTGTATTGCAGCCTGCATGTTCTCGGTGCCTTTGAAACCCATAGCTAACAATATCCAAATGCACTGTAGGAATTACCCTCTTGCTGTAGACAGTGTAGACACATGGTCCTGCTGAATCCATGGTACACGCGGCTAAGCAGCATGGCGGGCCGAAGGCAAAGACTGGGGCACTAAGCTCCTGACAATGATACTGCTAGTTCTTACTAGGCTTGGGAAAAAGTCCACGTTTCTCCAGGCTGGGAGTTTGTTTGCCATTCTGCTTTTTTCTGAACCCTCTGTGCCATTATGAGCAACACCCTTCTGGAAACATGACCTTAATTCTCTGTCTCCATATGGCAGAGGGAGGGGAATAAGGCAAATGACATATAAAAATGCTACTTTATAACACAGACCAAGGAAATGTAGTTTCCAGAAGTACACCTAAGAAAAGCAGCAGCAACAGAATGTGCTTTGGAAGTTGTCCAAGCAAGGCTGCTAGTGATTTGTTAAAGATTTTAGAAATGCTGTGTGCTCCAGGTTGTGTGTGTTCTGAAAGACACAGGCACGTGGTCTCTGGACGCTGACCTGAGACATGTCCCCAGCCATGCAAACAAGCTCTGTGATCTGTGGACCACAAGGGACGCGAATCAATGTTGTGTATCATTATGGAAAGGTGAATGCTTTGGTGACAAGTGTGGCATTTCCAATCCTAAAATGTTTAATTATTGCTCTGGTTGAGGTCACTGCTCTGCTTTGTCCCTCCCCACCAGCAGACCCACCTCAAGTTCCAGTTAGTGCTAGACTTGCCCTTATAAAAGCCAACCGTTGCACATAGAGCTTTTTCTGGGTTTTATATGTGTGTGTATGTGTATATATATATATATGAAGCTAGTATATAAGCAACTGTGTCTAGCTCTAGTGGTGTAGCTGGCAGGCAGCGTGGTGGCAAGTGGGTACCTGTGAACTGTGCAAGCACCAAACTCATCCTGCTGGAGACAGCAGTGCTGGAAAGCAGATGAGCTGAAGAAAATGCGTTTGAGGTTCTGGGCAGTACTGATTTCTCTTTGCATATTTTACTAGTTTGCTTGAAGCACAATAAAAAGGTGCTCATCAAATGAGTCTGACTTCAGTGGAGAAGGAATCAGAAGTGGGATTTGGAGCTGGCCACCATCACCACCACCCCACCATCATTGCTACCAGCACCACCACCACACTGCTTTACTATGTTTCAGAGCAGTGATGGCTGAGACAAGGAGCCAGATTTAGGCTGCCCCAGTTGCAGTGTGCCAGCTGCGCGGCCACAGGCACTGGTGTAACTCCCATCCTTTGCAGCTGCTCTACAGGTCTTTACACAAACCCAGTTTCTGCCTTACGAGAAGTGAACACAAAGTATATTTTTCAGCAGAGAAATCTAGGGAAAAAAATGCACATAATGCTGTTGGTTCAGTTTGTTAAGAGGACAATGAACAACCAGAAAGCGAGCAATGGGAAAAAACAGACAGTGAAGGCAAGCAGCAACTTGCACATACCTGATTCAGGATTGAGGCACAGCAGCAGCAGCACCATGCTCCTAAGCTTGGAGCAAAGTGAGCAGCTCCAGCTCCCTGGCCCGGGAAATCGGGAAATCAAGCTATGTGTTACACCTCCTACACACTGCTCTGCCAGCTCGCTTCAGCCCCGTGCAGGAAATCCCCCTGCAGCTTGGCCTTCAGCAGCAGCTGCCACGGCACCCTCAGAACAAGGACTGCTTTGGATGGGCAAAATTTAATCCTTTGTTTTGCAGAGTAAATTTGGACTACTGACATGAAGTACCTCTTCTTCCCCAAACTGAGGTTATTAGAAACCCCACTTAGCTTAAAAAAAGGGGGTTGAGCATGATATTTAGAAGTAGTTAATAATGAAGAAGCAATTCACACATTCCTGATGTCTCAAAATAAATTCTCACACTTGACGAGCACTCTGAAAACTGTCACAAACATGGTTTCACCCATGTTGTGTGAGCACAGGAAGTTTAAGATAAATTCAGCAACAGATCAGATGAAAGAACTTGTGCACTTGTGTATCTATTTATACAGCTCCCATGGCAAGTCCCACCCCACCACTGCAGTGTCTGGGGGCCTCACAGTCTCTAAGATACTGCATGGTGATGGTGTACAGCGCTACCCACTTCGTCAATGGAGAGTCATGACGGGAAGGAGGTTGCAGCATGAATTCACCCGTAACACCCAGCTGACGGGCCGGCACCCAGTGGGTGGTTTGGAGCCCCTAAGGTTGTTGCGGTGTGACCCCCTTCACCTGACCCAGCTCTGTGTTGCCTGATAGCCTGGTCCTCCTGCTCCTCCTGGCCCTGCATCCTGGCTGCTCCCCATGCTCCAGCCACAGCAGGGTGAACCAAACCCAGCGCGGGTCCAGATGAGAACAGCTTCTGCTCTCTGTGTTATAAAAAATAACTTCAAGTGAAAAGATCAGTGTGGTTATCTTGATGAAAAAATCATAGAATCACAGAATGGTTTGGGTTGGAAGGGACCTCCAAGACCACCCAGTCCCACCCCACACCACAGGCAGGGACCCCTCCCCCCAGCCCAGGCTGCTCCCAGCCCCGTCCAGCCTGGCCTTGAGCCCTGCCAGGGATGGGGCACCCACAGCTGCTCCGGGCAGCCTGGGCCAGTGCTTCGCTGCCCTCACAGTAAAGAATTTTTCCTAATATCTACCCTAAATCTACCCTCTTTTAGCTTAACTTCATTACCCTTTGTCCTACCCATACCCTACACGCCGTTGTAAAAAGTCCTTCAAGTTGCTTTCCTTTGTAACTCCCCCTTTTTTTCCTGGAGATAAAAATGGAAGAATGTTTTTCTTTTGGGGGAAAAAAATATTTTAAAAATAAGTTCTAATTTGAGCAGCACTGAACATAGCCTGACACTCTGCAGGAGCATACAAGAGCACAGAGAATTATTCTCAGAATACTTTCTAATACTATCCAAAGTTTAAGGAATTGCTGACATTGAAAGTCAGCAGCTCATTTTACACATTACACAGCACCTCTGACTTCATTGCCTCCTCCTGATTTTTGCTAGTACGTATGAGAAGAACCAGGCTCCAGAAGTACTGCCAGGAACAAATCAATGACAAACTGAAGCCACTTAGGTAGTGTTAGATCATATTTATGTAAAGGTCCAGACAATCCCAAGCTGATGGCATCGGTGATATAAAGCACTTTACTGTATGTACAGCTCCTCACTGTACCTTGAAATGCCATGAAAAAAAAAAAAAGCTTTCCAGACATTTATACTGTTTAAAATAGTGTGGAAACATCACCATTTCAGAGGCAAAAGTGAAGTTTGGCTTCTGGAAGCTTGAAAACCAAACTGCAGAGCAGGCAAGTAAGAGATAATGTGTGCATCCATCCTTACCCCTTCTTTAAAGAAGGCTGCCAAAGAGGGTTTGTTTGAATTTAGTTTGGTTTTTAATTCACAAATATCAAGACAGTCAATGCTGGCCATGTTTATTTTGCCTTTTTTTTTTTTTTTGGTGGAGGATATCCATGAATCCTGGAATTTGCAAAATAAATACATAAGACACAAAATAATTCTTCTGACCTGTCACTGCACCCAAGTACAGGACTGACAGGGGAAAGAAAAATTTATTTTGCATCAAATGCCTTTTCTGCAGCTCTTTACAAGCCTATTCTCTATATAAGCAAGAAAACATATTCAGCAAAAAATACATGTGATTAATTCCTTAGAGAAGACTACTTTAAAGGTTTTAATGCAAAATTACATCCTTCCCATAGGATGGTATGTTGTGGTAAAAGCAGACCATTTTGGGTATAGGTTGGAAATCCTCCCCTGTTATTAACATAGTTCTTGGAGTAATTTTTAGAAGCACATTAATTTCATCCCAGTTATATGTCATGGAACAACTAGTAGAAACGAGCAGACACTAGTGTCCTGAAATTAAAGAGAAAAAGCAAAAAGCTCACATTGCAGGCAGGACTAGGAGACTGAACACGCAGTTTCTGTGAGACTGTAAGTGCCACAGGAGCTCAGCCCCTTTTTTAGAGAGACATGTGTGAACATGAGTGTTTAATTCCCACTGAAGGATGTGGCCTTTCGGAGCCTGCGTCATTCCTGGACATGGTCTTGGGCTCTAGGCACTGATTTAGACGGAGGCAGAGGTAAAGCTGCTCTGCTCTGAGCTGCTGCAGGCACAAGCAGGCCCAGGCTAAGCCCCTTATACAATCCTTCCGTCACAGCCACCTCCTCAGCTTTGCTTTGATTTGATTTGTAGCTTTGAGCTTCAGGATTCAAGGACTTCTGCAGCATCAGTTGCTGTGCTGGGAAACGACCCCTGCCTGTAAAGCATAAATAATAAAGATCTGGTATGTTATTTGGCATGAAAACCCACTGAGAAAAACTGATTTTATCATGATAAAGGCAAAGCCATGGAAAGGACTAGCAAGAATGAAAGCTAATCAATGGAAGCACAGCCTCTGCAGGCAGATCCCAGAGCGGAGGGTGGGGAGCAAAAGAGCAAGAAAAGGTCGGGTCTAAGAGCCTTGGCACAGCCCCGTGCATGTGCAGGGTTTGACATCTCTCCTTACAGCCTCAGGCCCATTTCTGACCTGAGTTAAGATTACCAGAGTGATGGAAACAGGGCGAGACTATGGTGCTTTCCTCTGCACCCATAGCACACGGTTAATCCAGACCCAGTGGCTGAGGAAGAAGATTAACAGGGTGCAAAAACATCCAAATTAGGCTCTGCTGGCTCCTGGACAGCTGGGGAAGCAGGTGGGGAAGGGCTAGCTTGTTCCCTCTTGCTGAAGGGGAAAAAAAAAGTCAATATTTATCTAGCTATAATTTGTAAACTACAACCACCTGACATGCACATCCATTGGCCGCGGCCTCCCAGCTCCCGTTGGAGAAGAAAAGCTTTGGTTTGATTTCCTGGAGAAAAGGTTCAGGACTCAGGACTGCTGAGGCACAGGGCAGCTGAGCTGGGGCCAATTAACTGTGCTGGGATATAAATGCTTCAGAACACAAAGGGGCTTGCACAGTTGTGCGTGAGGAGAGCTTGACAAGATGTTACCAGTGCTCCAATTAGTCTGAATTATGTGAAACTCCATCATGTCAACAAGGGGCACATTTACCAGGGTGGTGGTGTTTTTTTTTTAAATGACCGATTCAGCTGTTGGGACAATTTTCGAAAATGCAGCAGCAGGTTGGCTCTTTCAGAAGAAAACACCAAATATATGTGTGTGTGTGTGTGGGGGGGAAAGAGGGAATCATTCCATTGAACTGCATCATTTTCTTACTGCTACTACTTCCACTTGTGCCATTCCCTGTGATTCCCGAGAGAAAAAAAGGAGTTTGAAACCTCAGTGAAGCAACCAGCTTCGGTACGGGCAGCAGAGCTGCGCGTTATCTCATTTTGGTGTAAACACCAGGCTGCTTGCGCCGGCTCGTTCGTGCCTGCTGAGGCTGGAGATAGGGCCACAGGTTTGTTAACCCGACCCCGCCGGTCACCCAGCTACGGCACGGCAGGCACTGGCCCGCGCAGCCGGAGCACCCCTCGCCCTCACCGCGCGGCGCCATGTTGGCTGCCGGGGGGCCTGAGGCACCTGCAGATCAAACCTCCGGGCTGGCGCCCCGCCGCACGCCTTGAACGCTTTGCCTCGCTTCACACCAGCCGGGGACAGCCCCACGTCAAACCCCGCTGCCTCCTCGCTGAGCGGGCTCCGCGCAGGCCGCGACGGCCCCAGCAGGACTGGCCTCTGAGGGCCCGAGCCGCCCGCGGCTCGCCCGCCGGCAGCTCCCCGCAGCCCGCGCGGCGGGAGGTGGCGGCGCGGCACCACCCCGGGGCGGGCCCGGCCCGGCGCATGCTCCGCAGGCGGGCTCCGCCGCCGTGCCGGGACCGCCGCCCTGCCGCTGCCGAGCGCCCGCCGGCTCCGCTCTCGGACAGCACCGGGCCGGGCCCTGCCGCCCCGCCAGCGCTGCGGCTGAGCGGAACGGCCGCCCCGCACTCCCCTCACGCCGGCTCGGCTCGGCGCGACGGAGGCGGTGAGTGGGGCCGGGGGGGGGCTGCCGCGCCCCTCGGCCGGGCCCCTGGGCTGAGGGGAGCCGGGGAGGGCGGTGCGGGCGGCGGGCGCTTTTGCTGAGGGAAGCTCCCGAGATGGCCGACGGCGCGGGGGCGGCCTGAGGCTTCCCGGGCTCAGCGCGGCGGCCGGGCCCGGGGCCGCTGGGTTCTCCTCGGCGGTGAGGGGCCGGCGCCTGGGCAGGGGTGCGGGGCTGTGGGCTCCCCTGAGCGGTGAGGGGCCTGGGCTGGGGTGCGGGGCTGTGGGCTCCCCTGAGCGGTGAGGGGCCTGGGCTGGAGTGCGGGGCCGCTGGGCTCCCCTCGGCGGTGAGGGGCCGGCGCAGCATGGGGTATATGAGCCGAAGGGAGTTTGAGCCATGTTGTGGCGTGTGGGGGGCGGGGGGCAGGTTTGGTGATGGGAGGAACGGGAATGAAATAACTTCGGTTCTGCCCGCGGATGGGAAAGGGTGAGGTGAAAAAATATCCCAGGTGCTCCTGAGTGAGCTCAGATCCCCTGTGCTTGGTCTCTGTTGTGACTGGAACTGCATAGAGATACTGCTGCCTTGCCCTTCTGTGCAGATTAAGGGCTTGGAAAAATTTATTTGGGCTAGCTGTCAGTCTGGCATCTGTTCCTGTATGAGGGATAAAGACGCTTTTTGGACATCTCTTAGCCCCCATCTGTAGGTGCTCCTTCCCCTAAGGGTGGGGACAGCTGCTATGCAGGCAGGCAGGTCACCCATCAGCTGGATATCCATCACGCGAAGGGACAAGCAGGCATGTGGAGCAGGTAACCTGGCATTTGGAATGTTGCGCCCACTTTCCACCTTCTCCAGACACCTAAAAACATAATTCTGCTGTACGTGGTGTGAAAGCAATTATTATGTTGTTTGGATAATCCTGTTGAGTTGGGATTTTCAAGATCTGTATAGAAAGGACATACATAAGGAGAATCAGGACGCAAAAGCCTGAAGCATGTCAACCATGGAGGTTGATGGCAGAGACAACATGGCAGCCACTCAGTGTGGCAGGAGAGGCTGGACCCACCTCTCTTTAAACAGGCATTGAATCTATGCTTAGGAGGAGGGTGGGGCGATGCTGGGGAAGCATGTGGCTAATGGGGTGGCCACTCCAATGGATTAGGGATGGGGGGATGTATTTTGAAGCATAGAGACCTGAAGGGCAGATAAGTGCAGTACAAGAAAGTTGGGGTTTTTTTCATTGTTTTTGGTGGTGGTTTTCCTGGGGGGAGATGGAAGTAATTCAAAGTTGCATTGGTGTTTAAACTTAACTCCAGTTAGCTCAGTTTAACTCTTGCTTGTAAAAGTTTCTCTGCAGTTTTCTTCTTGAGCAGAATGTATATATGTTGGTACCATTTTATTCTTGACTGCTGGAGCTTGATATTAAGTTCAGTTTTGACCATATATGGGGAGTAGTAGGCATTTCCTCCTGGCACTTGTTTTTAAAACACACAGGAAGTTGCACCTTGATCTGGGTTTGTGCTAGGTGACACAGAGGCAGGTGCTTTGAAATACAGAGCCAGCTAAGGACATGCTGCTCATGTCTGAGCAAACAGCAGATCGCATCAGGCTCTTGCTGTCATTTGCGGTGTTGAAAGTTAATGATTACAGGCAGATTTTAGAAGTGTTTTTCTCGGTACATTTTTAGTGATTCAGTTCTCCTTAAATACCTTACTTGTTTAAGTATCTGCAAGCTGTTTGCCCCAAAGCCCAGTGGAACAGAGAATATACTATGCTCCTGCAGAGCAAAACTGCAAATGTTTGACCTTTGGGAAAGATTAGGTGAAAGCTTTGTAAAAAGCCAGGGTGAGTGGGTTTAAATTTGCACAAAAATATAAACACAAAACTGGAGCAACTTTTAGTTTGCGAACTCCTGGAAGTAGCTGCACTGCAAAAATCAGAATTTGTTTCAAGGTGGCCTTGTTTGAAAGGCAGCTCCTGTAAATCTTGAACTGTTCAAGCATATGCTGTTTCTATGTGTCTGAATTAACTTGCGTGTTCGATGAGTTTATTAAAAAAACAAATGGGAAGCAAGATCTGGAGAGAATATCTACTACAAAAGCTTTGGAAAGTAGACCTGTTTCAATTGCAAAGCAAAAAGCTGAAGTGTCACTGGACAGACTCAGTGGTGAAAATCAACATACCTTTTAAACTCTTTTTCCTTAGCCAGAGTTTGCAATTTAAACTTTAATTCTTTTACTTTACCTCTTGGGGGACTGGAAGTAAGCCAGGGTTCTGGGCTGGAAGAATAAGCACTACTAATTCAGTAAGCTTAGCTGGACGCTTCTGTAGCAGTTCACGACCTTGCAAATAAAAGACTGAATTCACAGAAACTAGCTTCCCTTTTTTTGTGTAGAGGGGAAAAATCTTTCTGTTTTCATAGGCAGCATCCTGACAGTGATGCCCGCAGTTGCAGGCAGGAAGATTTCACCTCTTTCCTACCATGTGCCTCCCCATCCTCCCTCAATCTGGAGGTGAAACACCTTTTTCTCCTTGCCACCTTGCTGCTGGCTGACTTGGTATGAGGAAGAGAGGTTCAAAATACAACACCAACCCAAATGGAGAACCCTTGAAACTTTGTTCACTTTGTTGGGTATGAATTGCTCTGTGTTTACATAAAGAGGAAGGTGTTTGAATTGTTTTGAGAGGTTAAAGCTTTTACACATAAAAACAAACCCTTAAGACTGATTTGTATTTAGATGTGAAAAAGATTGTTATGAGAAGCTACGAACCAGAAAGCATGCTGAGAAGCCAGGTTATGAAGACTGAGCTGGGTTCCTGACTCATCTTATGTCCAACAGCAATTAAAAGTGACAAAATGTTTTCTTCTGGACAATAAATTGGCAGTATTCAAGTTGTTCTTCTGTAGCCTGTCCAACAGTTTGCGATTTCTTAATGATCGGTTATTATTTCTGTAAACACATCCAGAGTTGCTGTAGATCTCTAAAGCACTTAAAATGCAATTAGCTTTCAGGTATTGGTAATAGCAAGCACTTGCCAAAGTGATAGAAAATGGCTTTTACAGTTCAAGCACATGATTCAGTCAGTTAGTGCTCAAAGCCTGCCTTTTGCAAAGAAAACTTTTTCATGGACTGATACTGCTCAGTTTTGCTAGCAGGGTGAGATAAATATGGTTGGAGCTCATCAGGAAAGTGGAATCTCAAAAGAACGGCATTTTGGGTGTTTGATAGCTAAAATTGTTACACCTATCTGTTGCTGCAGTATATGAAGTGACAGACTGGGGGGTGTTATTCTGCTCATCACTTGATGTCTTTATCAGACCTTCAGGTACCCTGTCCAGTATTTGTTTTCCCTGTTCACCTGATCCTTCCAAAACCCTGAAACAATGCTAAAAAGTGCTAGGTTACTGGAAAAAGAAGTTGATGATGGTTCTTTTGGGCAAATTGGTTGCAGTTTCTCTTCATTGAGAGTGAGGAAGTGTGATTTAGTGGTTTTAATGTCCTGGCCTGTTGAAAACAGGTGGATTTTTAAGGAACAGGTCCTGACATTTTTCTTTGTGCTGAAGGGTTTATAAAAGTACAGACAGTTTTGCTGGCTAGAGTAAGTCTCATTTTTTCCCTGAACTGGTTATATAAGTGTAACATAAGTTGCATAACTGACATAAGAACTGAGCTACAAGGAACTGGAAGAGCAGCTTCTACTTGGAAGGAGGGTAGTCTGTACCACTCATATTACACATCATTAGCTTTTACCATCCTCTGACACTGTATGAGTTGTTTGATAAGTGGTGTGAATATGGTTCTCTGCATGTTATGTGATTATGATCACACTTTAAAACAGCTGTCCCATAAAATTATTCTGTTAGATTATTTTTTTTTTTCCCTGCAGGATGTGAAAGGTAAGATAGGAAATAAAGGAAAAGAACTGGAAGTTGATGGAAAAGCAGAGAATGTATACATCATCGTGAGCTATGGAGCAAGGTGGTGGTGAAAGTCTGGGAAAAATCAAGTTGGAGTTTTTGTTTGAGGAGGAACTTGCCTGCAAGGTTAAGATTCTGAACAAATGCTGTTATAGCTACCAAAGAATAGGAAAATTGTATTGGAGTAAATGCCTTGGTGTTACTATTGATTCTGCTTCGTCAGCAGTTCTGAAAGTAAACAGTCCTCCAGGAATACCAAGTCACGGTTCTGCTGTAGCTGTGGATGAGCAGCAAGGGCTTGCTAGTAAAGAACAAACTTTTACAAGTTTTACAGTTTTACAATCTGGCTTCAAGAAATACATGCGTTTATGATGGATGAATCTAGCAGCTTTGCTTTGTGAAGTCTTTTGGACTCGTATTTGAAGCCAGTCTGTTATGTAGAGGAGGGTCTGCTAATAAATGGAATAAATTCAGTATTTAATGCTGTGTTCTCTGACTTTTGAGGCACATAGGATTTACCATGAGTCAAGACTTCGGTTGCCTCTGTGTGTAGTGGAGGAGGAGACGGGAAGGCTCACAAAGATAAGGAGTCAGTCTGCTGGTGGATAAGCATGTAATGCAGCATTTGAGGAGTATAGAACCCTTGAGGTGTTTTAATCTCAGATGTGTCACTGGCCAGTGCCTGACTTTGGCTGAACAACCTGTTTATTCCTTCAACACATTTCTCCTCCACTCTCCTAGAAATGTTGTGTTCCCTCCCCAGTCCTCAAAGGCTTACTTCCCTTTAAACACAAAATCTAAGTGACGACGGCTACTCCTACTTCCAGGAGAAAACTCCTAAAGGAAAATTTGCACATTCCTCAGACTGTGGTACACTATCTCCCTTTTTTTGCAGAGTGGATCTCAGAGTGGCCCTCGCTTGTTGAGCCACTGATATACATGAATATACTGCAAGTTTTAGCAGTTTTGTACACCAAGTGCCATTTAAACTGTTTCTCGAGTGTTTTGTTTCAGGTCATTTTCAGCTATTTGAAGACTTGAGTGGAGTCTGGATTGCCCATCAGGTGGCCCAGTTGGAATTTAGCAGGGTATTGAATTACTTAATTTTATTAGCAGTATTCCTAATAGTTACCTTTCAGTCTGGGGCGTATTCTGTCAAAATAAATTTGTTGGCCTTCCACTTCAGATCTTTTAAACTACTTAGTTTGACTGGTTGGAAGTTGAGATTGAGGTAATATTGACTCATGCTATTTAGAACAGGAAAAAAATTCTTGTTCAGCCTGGGAGGTTGTACCTAGATCTGTGAGAGCTACTGTGCCTAGGGCTGTGCTGGAGACAGCAGTTCTTGAAAAAAAAATCCTTACACCTTTCATGTCAGAGGAAGGACTAACTTAAGCCTTCTACTTTTTTATATAAGGAAAACAAAGCAGAATGCTGGATCATCATGGTAGGTCTGCGACTTGAGAGGGGAGTGAGAGGAGAGGGAACACTTGCAAAAAATTTGTATGCAAACTGAATTTTTGAGGAAATTAATTTGGCGGAACTTACTTTTATACTTATTTTGATACACTAGCAGCACAAGACATACATTAAGCAAAACAAACCTTAAAAGCCTTGGCACTTGTACTGTCTACATAACTTGCTGTTGCTTGCCATCCATAAATACCTGTCTCTACTCCTCTGGATTTTACCAGAGTGTGATAACAAATTCAAAGCAGGCTGTTTGTTTGGTTTTTATAAAGCTATATTAGTTTTTAGGGCATTAGATGTTTAAGGGGAAAAACACCACAAGTACAAAAGGTACTGTCTAGCTTAAGTGTTGCATTAGGCTCAGTCTTTTATATTTAAATCCGCTATTTTAGTTGGGTTGTTTCTGTTGTCCCTAGGGTATCAAGTGCTTGCATCTCAACTCAAGTTGGTGGCCGCCTGCATGGAAAGAAAGTGTGGCCACTCAGTTCTGAGGTTTCTGATGAAGAATAACTATAAGCTGGCATTTGGAGTTTACTTATGGTTTTCTTATACGCAGAGTGTCTTTCGTGTTTACTGCAGATGCACAAGAAATAACCTTTCACTTCCTGAATGTTTCTGCATTTCACTTTTCCTCAAAGTATGGCAAAACAAATGCTAATAATTTTGAAATTGCCAGAGCCCACCTGTTCAGAGAGTTTAAAAGTTCAAAAGGAACCAGACAGTTAAGTCAGCGAGCCTGACCTGTATGTATCAGCCTCTGTTGCCACCCTTCACAGCTCTATTAACTGTGCTGAAGCACTCTCTTCTACAGGACTTATCCTCTCCCCTGAGAACAAAAGATTACACATTCACTGTTTACCTTTTTGTTTTTTCCTGCTATTGATTTCTGTTGCCTTTGTATTAAACTGTGGGGTTTTTTTTTTCTTCATTTGAATCTTCTGTCCTTCTTTCTTGTTCTTTAGACTTAAGCTGAAGGAAGAAAAAGGTTCATTTGACTTCACTAATTGAAGTAACAGCTGCAATGCTGAACCTTAGCGCTTGCTGCCTTCCAGTTTCTAATGGTAAAGTCTATTTGGTCTGTAGGCCATAATGGACCGCACGTTCTTCTGAAACTGTGTTATAGCCTTGTAACTTTTTCTCACTGTTTTCCTATTAGAAACATCAGTGCCTGGCTTGGGCAGAGAATGGCTGAAAACGTGTTTTATTTGATTGTTACATATTGATTTTTAGAAAGCCTCTTAAAAACTCTGTCCCCTAAAGGTAGGGAATAGTCAAGAGTTCATCCAGTCTCTGCAGAGTGCTGGTATAGTCAGAGAAGAGGGGCCTGTCTGATGCCCATTTGTTTGTAGGGTCATAACTCTTCATTGCCAAGAAAATGTCTGTTTGTGTTCATGCTGCTGCATCATTGCCCTCATGAAGGGAATGTAGAAGTTGTGTTTAGTGATGATACAGAGCAGGCCCCCATAGCCCACTGAATGTGTTGTACATATGTGCAAATCACTAGCACAAGCATTGCCAACTGGGATTTTCACCTGGAAGCCTTTGTCTTAACACCAGCATCACCTAGAAAAAAACCCAACTTGTGTTGTTTTATACGAGCACTCATTTTAGTAGTAATTCATCGCTGTGAACAACTTTCTTACAAGTGTGGAATTGTTTAGTACAGGAGAGCCTGGGTTTGATTTCACTGTCAAAGGCACAGGTGGTGAGTGAAAGGACATACAGGGATAGCTGACTTAAAAAGCTTCATTTTACAAAAGAAGAACAGCTATCTTCTGCTAAGTTTAAAAAAAAAAAAAAAAGAAGTCCTGCGGGTTTTACAGTCCTTTCAGCTTCCTGTACATGTGACTTACACCACCACCAAGTTACATCCATATAAGCAAGATTCATCAGCAAACGGAAGGCTTGCTTTGCTTAAAAAGAGGTAACTTTAAGTCTTGAGTAGTCAGTATATGCCAGCACAGCCTTAAACAACTAAAACCCATGATACTGGTCACAGTAGCTTAGCTGTGTACAGATTAACTGTTTGCTCCTTGTTGGTACTACCTAGAAGTTTATCTTGCAATGAAAGTGTGTGGTATCTCCAGGTTTCATCTCACCATGTTCTTACAAGTTTGCTGTCAAATTAAGTGAAAAAGTTTTCTTAGTTTATGCTGTGTGTGTGGAGGGTTTCACATTGCAGGTCACAGCAGCACTGTTAAGGCACTCCTGTTGTGGCATGTCATCCCTTTGGTTGAGCAATTGGCATACTCTGATGGATACCTCTTCCAGCTCAGAGGACTTCTCATCAGCTGCCTCCTCTGCTTTCCTCAGGGATGTGTGAACTTGGACACTGTGTTGTGAAAATCCTGCTTAAGAAACACCAGTATACTTTTAAGTAGAGGCAGTGTGACTTCTTCATATAGCCCAGCACACACAAAATAGTTCTCTAGACCCGACTTGCATCACGGCATATACCTATTAACATGCTCTGTGTGCCATTTAGCATGCAGAGAAGCATTTACGTAGAACCACCCTCTCGCTCTGTATGCTTGGAGAATTAATTTTACATGGCGAGGGCAGGACCTGTCAACCTATAGGACTCTGCCTCTTCAGGGAGAGAAATCTGGATTGCTCAGTACCTTCACCTCTGCTATGCTGGCACAACCTCTTTGTGTGTCTTGTGATTGTTTCATGCTTTCTCTGATGAATACATTTCTTAAGGCTGTTTAAATCCATTATATCTTTGTTACTTAACTGCTTGATAAAGTTTAATTAGCAGTTAATGTAAACTGCTGTGCTTGTTAGTGTATGTATATGTGCTAACTCCCATTTGTCTTTAGTTCCACACAAGTTTAGTTTCTCACAGATAGATCAGTGCATATCAGTGAAGCTGAGTAATTACATAAAGAACTTTATTTGTCCCAAGCTTTGTGGTGAGTTCAGCCTTTAAAATACAGCTGAGATGCAAACCACCATCTCTTCCTGCTAATTTTGCCAAAGCTGGCAAAGGCTTTTCTTAGAACTGCAACTTTTTTCATCACTCCATCTGGAAATACAATTTACCACATGTTTCAGCTCACGTATATAAAGCAATTTGATCAGCACTTGTTCTGCTTTCAGGCCAAGAGAGCTTGCTCATACCTATGTAACCACTTGAGCTGTACCATCCCTGAGTTGTTCACTGCTCCCTTTTTGTTGAAAGGTACTGCCGCTCTCCCCACAGCTGAACCATGTACGCTTTCTTTTTTTGCCAGAAAGGCTGGTAAACACCAGTAAAATAGTAACACCTTTACCAGGCTCTGCTGCCTGTACAAAGCATGTACATCTGCTCACAGCCAAAGTAGTTTTAGAAATGTTTTAGGGTATGGCCTAATGACTGAATGATGCTTTAAAAGAAAATCCTTTCTTTTAGATATTAAAAGCAGTGGAGGTCAGCAGTTTTCCCAGACCATTTCAAGGTATTTGTTTTTCAAAATCTATTGTTACTCAGTTTCAGAGGCAGAGAAAGTTAGGAGTAGTTTAATTAGCAGGCAAGACTGATATAACAATCCTAATCTTGGAAACAAGTACATGCTTGTGGGCCTACAAAGCTATTCTACTGGTTTTAATGGGGCTTCTTATGAGTGGTGTGTACTCATAAGGGCACAGCCTACAAACACTAACATATAATTCACAGAGTCCCAACCACACACTTAAGAAGAAGCCAAGTATCTTCGATCTCTTTGTTAATAGAGGATAATTTTTCTCGACTTACTTTAGAATCAGGCTGTTAATGGTAGGGAATATGGCATAGTTCTGCAGAAAAGCAAGCAGTCTGCTCCATGAACATCCCATTATAAAATGTTCTGAAGGGGTAATTCCCTTTCTTTCATCTGTCTCAAGTCTTGCCCGTAATAAGGGATGAGCTATAAAATATCTTTTAAAGGGTAGGAGTAAAAGGTACCTTATTGGGAATTTGACCTGAGGAGTCAATGTGGAGAAGCCTAGTGTGGTGGGTGTGCTTCAGTAGCAGGCATTCTGCAATAAATAGTTGATGACTTAGAAACGCTGTTGTAGAGTTCTGTCTTGATTTTGCGTGCCGACTCCTGCATCAGATTTTCTTAATTTATAGCTGAGGTATATCTTCCTGGTTTGATTTGCATTTGAGCCTGTTAATTTCCAGAAGCTGTGACCTTACAAATTAATTGGTATATTTTTTTGTGTGTGAGCATGAGTAATGTAAGGGTGGGTGGGGGCCCAGTCCAATTAATTTTGCAGTAATTCAATGTTTTTTCCTCTTTTATGTTATGATTTTATAGCTGTGGTCTTGTTCTAAGTCAAAGGCGCTGGATTTAGGGAAAGAAAAATAATTTAATCCTGATTAGTTTTTTATAAGGCACCATGTCATCTTATGCTTAAGAAAACAAATAAAGTTTTTAATTTTTTAAACAGTTTTGAAAAATTATTTCACAATCAAGAGGCTGGAGCATCCTTCCTTGAACACTTTAGTACTGTGAGGGTGGTCAAACACTGGACCAGGCTGCCCAGAGGTGTTGCCTGCAGAGAGATGAACAGCCTAAGTGGGGACATCCCGGGCAGCCTGCTCCCACCACTCCTGCCTGAGCAGGGCTTGGAGCAGGCAGTCTCAAGAGGTCCCTTCCCGCTTCAGCCATTCTGTGGCATGGAAGTTGTGGTTTAATAAAATTAACAACTCTGTGTGTCCATTTTTAATTTAATTCTGTAGTTGGATTTATTGCCAGATTAAATTTGTGTGTTTCAGTCCTCTAAAAAAACCCAACCGATAATAACTAGTAAGGAACGGCTTGCTCGGAATATCTGGTATGTGTATTCTGTTTCCCTTGCCACATCTTTGTTCTCTTGTTACAATAAACAGAAAAGAATCGACAAGATTTAAAAATGGTGGGTTTGGCTTTTGTAATTCTCAATTAAACTTTCATCATTCCTAGCTAAAATTGCAGGGTGCCTCTTTCAGGGTTTTTGACAAAAGTATTTTTTGGGAGTCTAGGTTAAGTATGTGGTGGTAACTAGCAGAAAACAAAGTTTAAAGCAGCCTAAGTGAAGTTCTTTGCCATGGTTTCAGTGACTTCTGGTCACAGTCCATGAGGTCTCAGAAATTCTTGAGACAAAAAAAAAAGCGGTATGGTATTTCTGATGTGTTTGACACTTAACAAATCATGTCTTCTAGTATCATCAAAGAAAAAAACCAGAGCAGTTTTTCTGTATCTCTCTTGAATCTCTTAGGTGTACTTTTGCTTCCTTGCTATGATAGAGAAGGAAATAGTGGCACACAGATTTCTCTCTCTTTGCAGATGTTAGGAATTTAATTTTACTCAGAGTGATTTTGTAGAAAAGGCTTGTGGCCTTTTTGCTCATGTGTGAGGTGACTTTGCTCATGAGTGGTTTTTGCATGTCTTGTTCCACTAGACTTTCAGATTTTCAGAAGAGATTGAGAGATTAATTGTACACTGAATGCTGGAGGGGAGGAGTGAAAAGGCTGTATGTTCTTGTTGGAAGCCAATGGATGCTGAGAGCCAGCTTTCTGGTGGCTTGGTAAGAAAACAGAAGATGAGAAATTTGAGGTTCTTGTAACTGTAGGTGTCATGTATTTTTTTAAAAAAAGTAAAATTGTACATGAGCCATTTTGACAAACATTAGTGAGAATCCGTCTTTCTGCTTAAGCACTTGTGGTTTGAGTGGAACCGGCATACTGTGAGCATCCTTGTTCCATGTGGGTGAAGATCCTGCCAGAGCAGAAACTGTTAAATATATCTCCAGAGATGATCTCCCATCCTGAGTGGTGGCATAAGACATGTGTTGAAGTGGAAAGGAGAAATTGTGGGGAGTGCTGAAATCCCCTCTTCCTCCCCCACTTTCTGCCTCAGAAGCCTGCAAGGATGGAGTACTGCTGTAGGTTTATCAGCTGGCTTTGAGTGTGATCTGTGTAATCCTCAGGATCGTCCAGAAATGGTACCAGAAGCCTCCAGCACAGCGATCAGGGAGATGTTTGCTGGATGGGTTGTGTGTTGTGGTGTTAGTCATCTTGATGCACAGACATGGAAGTGACAAGTTCTGTACTGTTGACTTGTTGAATGTCTATAGACCAACAGCACACTGGGGTTTTTTGTTTCCCCTTAAGAATGAGGGAAATACTTTTTTTTTCTATTTGCATAGAAAGACTGTGTCTAGAATGGTATAGAGAAGTGCAGTAGACATGTTTTTAACTGCAAAAACCCTTGCATATTAGAGGTAACCACTAAATATGTGCAGAAGTTACATACGTAAAAATAAATGTTGGTGTTCTGTTTTCTGGTTAAGTACAATTTATGTGCGTTTATCCATGTGAGATACTGAACCGATTTTACTTTGCAACATAGAAGTAGACACCAAGGTAGAAGTGCAGCGTGGTTACAGCCAGATTTCTAGGTTGTTAGACACAGGGAAAGATTTTGACGGCTTGTTTGAAAAATGGGGTCTGTCTGCTCTGAAGTTCGTATGAAAACTCTCAGATTGCTTAAGAAAACTGCTGGAGGGGTGATATACATCCAAGTTACTACAGGAATTACAGGTATTTTTTCTAAAAAATAAAAGGTTGTAGAGATCACTTGTAACTAATTTCTGTGAGTTTTCTCTGAAGTCTAGTTAACTTTTCAATACAGAGATATGCCTAACGTAACTAATACCTGTTGCAAATTTATTGATACACAATTTCAGTGTGTTAAGATACAAGAATAGGTTTTTTGACTAGTTTTTAAAATGTGAAAACTAGCCAAGCATTATGATTCTTCTAATATGTTGATGAATTTTGAGTCAGTTTTTCATGGGATAACAGCCTTCTGGCAATTACAGTGACTTAGGGCAGTGGTTTGGAGTGAAGCTGCTAGTCTTCCTAAAATCCATGAAGCTTCTGTAAATGCTGAGGAATGCCTGATGTGGTATTGCTACTTTTTGTAAGGGTTGGACAGTTTAAGACTGGGGATGTTTGTATGTTAGGTCAAACCAACAACACAGTAAAATTTGAAAGAGGTTTTGTTGTTAAGATTCCTGCATGTTAACTTGCAATTCAATTTCTAAGTTGCTTTTAAGGACAGAAAAAAGGAAGTACTTTTATGGCTAAGAGTATTTCGAGCTAAGGCTCAAGTAGCCATCTTGTACTGCCGGAGCTAACAGGCTGTACTTGGCAGTTAGTGTATGCCCCATGTGCCTTCTGGTTTTATTTTTCATTATTTTCTGCAGAAGTGCATGTGCTTTAACAGACAAATTTGCTCCCCAAAGCTTTTTTTCTCTGAGTATTTGTAGGAAGCGTTGCCTGCTACAGTTAAATATTTATTGCCCAGAATAGCTGCACTGCTGTATTTGCAAATTGTCTAGCTGCAGAGCTTGAGCGAAGCATGAAATGCCCAGCTGCTTTTTGAAAGTTCCTTTTCTCCATAGTTTTTAATTTTGAGATCCAGGCTTTGGAACTCTTAATTGTAAAACATCCAGTTCCCATCACAGTGTATAAAACCAGGGGAGAGATGTGATTTAAAGTTCCTCAGATTTGCCTCTCTCCTTCTCTTCTTTTTTTTTTTTTCTTTTGTCTTTCCTAATTTCCTGGCAGTGGTGTTTTACTGGAGGACCTCTCTGGTAGCCTTTCCTTTTCAGCTGTATTCACTCTTCTGTGTTTTCTCATTTGTAGAAGTATGAAAAGGAGTACACTGTCTGTGAAGCTACTCTCTGTTTAGTTGAAGTTAGAACTGACTCTTTGCAGCAAATAGTTGATTTTAACTTTACACACACACACCCCAAATTCAGAAGATTTTGTCTCATGGTCTCGATGCAAAATGTGTTGTTAGTTCTGGTATCAAGTTCAAAAGGGGAAATACGAAACCCCAATTCTAGAGCACAGTTCCTGTTTTTCTGACTTGACAGTTTGAGCTCAGACTTCATTACTGCTAGTTTTTGTTAGTTTTGGAAGCAGTCAAATGCTATTTGATAGTTAAGCAAATGGGTCAGTCTGGGCATAACATTTATCTGTCCTCTCTTCTCAGTTATGCTGAAAACATCCCCCACACATGTCATGTTATGCTTTTCCTAGCAAATAATAGAAGAAAGTTATAATTTTTAAGGCTAGCATATCCTAACATAAGAGAAAAAGTAACTATGAATAATTCACAAATAAGGTACCTAATAGAGTAGTGCAAATACAGCACTCAGCGACTTGGGACTTGTGTAAAATAGGAAGTATTTTTATTAATGCTGTCAGGATAGTGATTCTCCTTCTGCATTTTCTTTTCCCTTGATGTCTGAAAAAGCCACTCAACCCCTAAAGAAATATACTATTGTTGTTTTGTCAATGAGAAGTGAAGATGTAATAAAAACTTGACATAACTTCTGAAGGATATATATGCTGATTAACTACATGAAGTTGCTTTGCTACCACTGGCTTCTCTCCTTCCTTTTGTCATTTTCTTTCTGATCTCTTTTAAGGCATGAGCATAAAAATTAAGTTATTTGGGTCAGTGAATATTACTGCAGATCTGGCAAAGACTTTGCTCTACATGATTTTTAAGCACATAAAAATAGTTCTGGAGGGCTAGTTATTTATATAAAATATACAGGATCACATATTGCCACCTATAGTGTATATGTAGTATTAAACAGATTGTAACTGATAGCTGATTAGCCTGATTAGTCTTGATTAAATTGTACATAGAATCATAGAATTGCAGAATGGTTTGGTTTGGAAGGGACCTTGAAGGCCATCTAGTTCCAATCCCCTGCCACTCTTCAGGGATACCTTCTGCTAGACCACGTAGCTCTAAACCCCATCCAGCCTGGCCTTGAACCCTGCCAGGGATGGGGCATCTGCAGCTGCTCTGGGCAACCTGCTCCACTGCCCTCACAGTAAAGAATTTCTTCCTAATATCTACCCTAAGTCTACCCTTTTTTAGTTTAATACATCTATTATGAAGGTTTTGTAATGGCTTTTCCGTTCCTCTCTGATGTTTTGATGGTAAATGTACAGTTGAAGTATAAAAGTTACAAACTTAACTGTGTGGAAATTCCCTATATGTAACCACTAGTTCCTGTAAACTCCAGTAAATAAGACTAAGGCTTGCTTTAGAAGGGTTTTTCTCTGATTTTTTGGGTGGTTTGAACAAAGACTGCCAGAGAGACTGCATTCAGAAAGCCTGTCCACCCAACTTGCGGGTTTCTAGGAGGATGATCTTGTTAGAGGGCGTCTCTGTGTGGCTGCAGCTAGGAGGGAGAGAGGGTAAGGTATTTTGTGAAGCGAGATGCTTGGTAGTTGCCTGTCAGACTTTTTGAGACTGATTTAAGCATGACAGCCCTTTAATTTCTAGTCTTTTTTGATGTTGGCTTTCAGTCCTTTTGCAGCATAATCCTGTGAATCATTTACTTAGAAATGATCACTGAAGGCTGAAAAAACATGTAGAAAATTCTGATGAAACCTTAGTGTTGAGTATTGATGCATGTGACCCCTCCATCCTGGACATCTCAGTTAGCAGTGGCGTTGTCCAGTATGTAAAATAAGAGATGTTACGGTCAGCATGTGGAAGGTAGATAAGGCAAGAGGTACTTGGGGTGAGTCATAGACAGTTGAGTCAGTGTTAAAAGCAATTGAACAAGAGTGCCCCTGCTATTTTTAATATTTGCTTACTCACATTTACTGTACTAAGCTCTTTACAGGAAAGGCAGTTAAAAGCTGTAATAAGGTCTTAAAGCTACTTTTAATGGCAACAGCTTATTTTATTGATTTGGACTGACGTCTTCAGTCCTGCCTTTTCAGAGATTTTTAGTTCTTAGCATAATTCTTGCTCTGCTTGATGCTTCCAGAAGTACTGCAGTCCAGTATTCACAGCATTGCATCTAGACCTATGTGAATAAATTGGCAGAGGCCAAACCTTACAACCAGATCAGCAGTGGCACAACTGAAGCGATGAAGAGAGGTGGTGATGGAGTAGCTTGATAGTACATAGAGGTGCTTTTATATCTCATGAAGTGGAAGTCTCTTTCATAAGGGACTTGATTTAATATAGTAAAAAAAATATTCCTGGGTTTTAGCCACTATGGAATATAAAAGTCACAGCTTTTCTTTTGTAGAAGCCTGCTTGCAATTTACATAATCATTAGGGTGCTGCCCTTCCCCAGACAGCAGCATGTTCAGTTCGTGGATCTCTGATGACCCGTAAGCTGCACCCCTGATGCCCTTCTTTACAGATAGGGATAGTCTCTTCTTTACAGCGCTGACGGCTGTATTTGCAGGAGGAAGAAGTTTAGGAGGTTGCTTGGGGTGCACATGTGTGTCATGGAGTTCGGTGGTGGCTTCCTGTTTACTGCTGCTGAGTGAGGATTTGGGCTTGGGCCAGAGAAGGTGCAAGAGTGTGGCTTGTGGATTTGCTGTTACACTGGTTTGCCCCTGCCTCTCCCCCACCCTCCCTCTCACTAGCAAGATGTTGCAGAAATTACTGTAGCCATGGGTTGGGTTGTTTCTGCAGAGCAGCCGCAGAATCAATATGCTGGCTGGAAGTCGCTTTCTTTTCAGGCTGTTGAAAAAATTTCCCAGTATGCAGCCAAGTTCCTTGAGCTTCGTGTTGGCACTGGAGCGGGGGAGGGAGATTGGGGTGACAGTTCTTCAGACCAGAGACTCTTCAGTTGAGTGTGGATAAACTGCGCCTGCTTGAGCTGTTGGAGCAGAGATAACTGTTGTTATCAGTCTCTTGGGAAGAAAGGCTGACTGCGGCACGTCCAGCTAGTATCTTGGGACTCGTCAGTGGGGAGGGGAGCGAAGCAAGACGGAATGATTTCTTGGTGTCGAGTCACAGCAGCAGCGTAATGGTTCTGCATCCAAAGCTGCTGTTGTGAGAGAGGCATCGGAAGAGAGGGAGGGAGAACTGCAGCTAAGCAATGTCCGCTGCTGTGTGCTCAAAAGAGCTGAAATAAAATTATACCTGGACTGAAAAGTGAATTGGCTGTAAACTTTTATGAAACTGCTCCTGGCCAAAACTGAACATTCAGAAACAGTGAGCTACTGTAAATTTTCATAATATAAAGACAGTACTGGGAATGCAGATAGGTTCCTGAAAATGAGGATAGTACTCCTCTCATAATTTTTGTCTTTGAACAGACCTTGTAGCTGTGCTCTGAAGAGTGCCACTCGGTATTCTGAAATATAGAGTATATATTACTCACACTTTTTTTTTTTTTGTCTTTCATACACTGTATAAGACTCATAGGAGGATGATTTTGTTGTTGAGGGGAAGATCACCAAGTTACCAGGCAGCAGCTGCAGAAATGGGGCAAGCAAATGTTTTCTAAAAAGAGAAATCAGTGAACTGTAAATAAACATGACATTATTCAGCCCTACCAGAAGTTTATAGAAGAGTTAAGTTGGATTGGTAAACCAGAAGAGGTTTAAGACTTTCTAGGCAGAAAAGTATTTGGACTGCCAGGTTGAAGTTGTTGTGCAGGTTGAGATTCTGTGCGTTGTCACACCTCTATGTCAAATGCTAAGCGTAGTAGAGTCTGTCTGGGTACGGATGGGTGTAAAGGCCAGCTTTAGTCATTCTGGGACCAAACCATCAGCGATTAAGATAATTGTGCAATCTGCAGTACAAATTCTGAAATTCGTAACCCAAACAAGACTTCCTAAGAAAAGAAAAAGTCCCACTGCTCACCATTGTACATTAAAGCCACCGACATGTCTTACCACCTTTGAACCACTGTTGGCCCAGCTCTGAGGTAAACATGTAAAATTTGCTCCTATTTAGCTGGTTAGTTAAAAATAGCATATGTATTTGTCCAGGAGATTGAATGAATTGAGTGTAAATATTTAGTTTGCTTTACAGGGCGATACGAGGACATAGCTCGTAGTTGACAAAGACTCACACCAGTAATTCTCTTAATTGTAAGAAGTACACTATGTCAAGCCATAGCATTCACAATTAAACTGGATAGTGGAAATTTGGTAGAGAACTTGCTGAAAATAATTGTTAGAACTTCAGTTGGTTGAAAAAGTCTGTAATTACTGATACAGTGTCTTGAAACACTGTACTGCTGTGCTCAGATTATCAATTCAGGTATGTGCAAGCTGGGGAAACACTGAAATCTGTGTTAATAGGTGGTGATGGAGCAGCAGACTGCATTTATGGGTTCCTTCTCAGCCCCATGTTCCCGCAGAATAGACTGCTTGTGGCAAAGTCAGTCTGTGCTTAAACTAAATAGTTGGTTGCTTTAGTTGTCTCAGGAGATAAAACTGATACTGGAAGAATATCAGGGTGTTCTTGTATTTCAAGCAGAAAACAACTGTTAGATAAGACTTTTAACTGCAGCAGTTGGCAGCCTGGCCTTCATAACGTCACAGCTGTCCCATATTCTGAACTCCTGTGGGAGAATCAATATGAAACTATGAAGGATGTGTGCTGTCTTAGTATCCAGAGACCACCTGAGGTATGACTGACATCATGCTTGCATTGAAAGGAGCAGTTGATTACTCTGTTGTATGTGTGTGTGCATCTAAGTGAAAAAGCAGCCAGCACCATCTATAGGGATGAACACAGGAGGCCAGAAGAGTGAAGGAGGAGCATCTGACCCTACTGTTGGAGAGCCACTGCAGTTCAGATGCTGCTTTTTTAGTCAGCAAAGGGAAGCACAAGGATCCTTGTTATCCAGCAGAGCTTGAGTTGTCTGCTCAGACAACTTTCTAAATAGCTTAATTTGGATTTCACGGATTGGCTTCCCTTGTTTCAAGTGGCTTCTGCCAATTTACTTGTATTCGGTGATTCTTAGGCAGAAAAGAGCCTGCAGCTCTGAAAAATGGTGATTTTTTTTCCAGTCTTTGTTGCGTTTGAGATCACAGAAAAAGGATTTAGGGTGAGATCTGTACCATGTCATGTCTTTATCAACTTTGCAGGTGATATCTAGGGCTTAACTCCTCTTTTTAAAGTAAAGTAGGCAATGTAAGGATTCATTAAAGCCTGAGAATATAAAAGTAATTGCAAGCAAACAAGTATATCCTGGGGAGAGTCTGCTCATCCAGCTTTTGAATCTCTAGTTTAAAGAGAAAAGCTTAGATGCAGATGTCTGAGATCCCTTCTCAGTTAGAAGAAAGATTCAGAAAATTCATCTGACCTACTTCAGATTTGCATCTTGGGCTTAATTGTCCAGATTGACAATGAGAGGAGCATACAGTGTCTAGGTCAAAGGCAGACATCTGAATTTAGGCAGATATACGGAAAACTGGGCAACGTACAAGTATTGCCAGGGTCCTCTCTCAGCTCTGGCTGGGAAACCTGTTTTGAGCACAGCTTCTTTCTTAACAAACCATTTGCCTGAGGCTGAGATGAATAAAGGTCAGTGCAAACTAATTTTTCAGCTGTTAACCTGTGCGTCTCATTTGTGGGAGAAGAGGTGTAACTGTGCTTGGCTTTTTGGAGAGAAGAGATGAGAGCTTATCCCAGTGCTTTTCAGGCAGAGACTAAAAATAAGCCAGTTTTGAGTTTCATCACTGTGATCCTTTTTCTCTAAAGGTCGGTGTATACACCATTTTCCGTACTCTTCTATTTTCTGCACACTTGCAGCTACTCCTGGCTGGCGTTTGAGATGAATGAAACAAGGCATGAGAAGTCCTTGGTGGTAAGGCTACAGGGTGTAGCACAGCAGTCCTTGCAGAGGGACCTTGCAGGTGAGCTGACCTGCTGCCTGCCCCAAGAAGCTCTAACTTTGGTGAAATGGTGAGGAGAAAAAAAAATAAGCTGAAAATAAATCCATAAAATGGACTGGATGGAATTAGAAGAGGTATTTCAGTGTTGTGTCCCATTTTGCTTCAGACGAGCCAATTAACTAGTCACAGTTCCTTCCTCTGACTAATAGGGATAAATGTGTTTACAGCTAACCATTAATATAGGTGCACTCTGGTGATTAGTCAATAATAAAAAGTAATTGCTATGTGTGTTTATCCCAACAGATGAGCAATAAAGAACTGTATTTCCCACTTGTATTAAAAATTACGTCTTAATGACAATAAATCTTTCTCATCTCCAGTCATATACATACTTTTGAAATATACACACGGGTATGAGCATGCCAGTGGATATATACTGCACTGTTGAGAAGTAGTTATTTAAATTAAAAGCTAAAAAAATACAATTAGATTCAAATAGCGATGTCAGAACATGACTTTGCTTCTCCTTTCTGGGGGCTGATCTTCCTTCTGGTCTTTGTCATGCTGGTGGGAACCAGTAGGAAATGCCTTTTAAATGCATTTAATACATTTAATGGAGTAGTGAAGTGTGAGAAAGCAGGCAGTCTGCTGGTGCAGTGCTGCCTTGTTTCCCGCTGGCATTTCCTGAATGCCCATCCCTGCTGCAACCCCTTGGGTTTGGTTCTGGGAGATTTCTCTTGAGCCAAGCGAAAACCCAATGAAGAGTTGGTAACTGAGCAAAATACGCCTTGTTAGTTTGTTTCCACGTGCATGGATAAGAAAATAAATGTCTGGAGAATGACATTAGGACTTGTTAGCTAAAGTGATGGTGAACTATCTGCAGAGACCATTCCTATTCTGAAACCCACCTACTCATATGTATCCTGACCTCTACATCCAGCCTTTGCTTTTCAGGAGAGGTCTGAAAGCAAGTTTGAGCCACTTTGTGGTCCTCACAGTTTGGTGAGTAGATCTTCTGTGAGCATGCAGCTGTCTTGTGCAGGCATATTGGTCTTGTCCCCAGGCGTCATGCATGGAGGCAGAGGTGGGACTGTCAGAGGCCTTTTCCTTGTGTTGGCTGGTTTTAGAGCATGAAATGCTAAGCTAGTCACTCTCTTCCTGCTGTTTGAAGCTTAGAACATTTTTTCTAGACACAGCGAACCAGTGTCGTCCAATATGGGAACTTTTTGGGTCGGAAAACACCATACTATTCACTCTCCATTGAGCATGTCTCTTGTATACCTATGTGGCTAGATACAGATTTTTATATATTTTTTTTGCCTTACTGTTTATTGGAGCATTAACCTGAATGCCTTCAGTTTTTAAATAATAGCTCCTCCTAGCCACATCTGCCATCATTAGAACATTTACCCTCTATTTGTCAACTGTTTTAGCACTACTGAGCACAGTAGTACACCTTTTATTTCCAAACATGGTGACTGCCATATGCTGTAGTGAGAAGAATGAAGCCCAGTATATCAGAAAGCAAAAGATTCTTCAAAATACACTAGTTAATAGGTATAGTAAGACAAGGTTGAAATGTTACCTTGACTAACTCTCCATTAGTTTCCTAGCCAGTGTATTGGATTTTCAACGTTCTGGATGGCATTGGCATAGCTACTGTGGAGCTCATGTCTTTCTGTAAATTGGTCTTAGATGGCTGTGGCTTTCCACGGCAACATTTGCTAACTCTTTGTCAAGAAAAATCTGAATAGAAATTATCTCACAAGCAATGAAAAATGATCTGTTGATATGAAGGAGCAGTTTCCCCCTAGATGGAGGTATTGGTAGCTCACTGTCCAGGGTGCTCTGGTAGCCTGCATGATGTGTGACAATGTGCAGTGGGGTGGGCTGGCCAGTGGGATGGGCAGGGAAAGCTGGTGTTGCTCTGCTTACAGTCATACAGAGGAGAGCTACAAGCCGTTTTCAAATCTAAGTGGTGGTTTGCATGATGTAGCAGAAATCATAATGCCGCTTAAGAGGTGATGCTGCTTTTTGGTCTAGCGCTTCTAGCTTTCTAGACATGAAAGTGCAGTCAGGAGTTGAGCTTTTTTTTTTTTTTGCTGGTAGTAGGGCTACACACTGTGTAGACAGACCAGCTGGAGTTCCCTTGAGTCCTCAGTGAAGGAACACTGTGTGAGTGCTAGTGGTTAGTTGGTGTTGCCATATTCCTCCCTTATGCAGATACCGGGAGGAAGGAGGGTGAGAGAAAAACTGAAGCTAAGCTCTGTTTCTTCCTATTGCTGAGTTTCGCTCTGCCAGGTGGCAGGTTTTGCAGGAATTGGATTCTCACTGAAGGGCAGAGGTGCCACCTAAAAGTTCTTCGTTGTTGATGATGCATGTTTTTCTTTCTTGGTTTCAGTTGTTGTTTTGATTGCAGCATAGCCACACGCTGATCTGTGCAGTTAGGTTGAACTAACTGAAAGAAAGGTGTGCTGCCTCTGCTACTGGAGGTGTTTGGAGGATGAAGAGTTTGGTGACTTGTTTGGTGACTTTTGTTTGGTAGCTGTATGTAAGGCTGTACCTCAGAGTTTTTTGCTGAATTGGATTACCCTGTCTGTAAGACCAGAGGTGATCTGTGCTTAGATCTGAAATCCCATTGGAATTTTTTCATGTTGCCCTGTTCTTGTTCTGTTTTACTGTGTGCAATGCCCCTTACAGAGTTTTTATGACTTACAGGACCATGCAGCTACAGTTAGCACTTCCTCTGCTACTACTAGAGCTCCTGCTGGTTTAAGGAGATTTCTGCACTTCAAATCTCAGCTTTTTACTTTGTTGCATTGGAGCCATGTATATATAGTGCCTAGCAGAAAGGGCTTTATTTGAGACACTATCTTTAAACCTGAGACTGTTTTGTGCCATCTGGCTGTACCTTCTCCAACCAGAATTGCATGCAGTGTTCCAGCTGGGGCTACCAGCATTACAGTAGTGTGATTTTAACTTACTAAAGATGAGCAGAGAACACAGAGAGAGGGGTAAGGGACACTGAAGATGAAATTGCTCTTGCTGTCAGTAGCAAATTCAGAGTTTGCTATGAAATTGTATGGGTTTGTAACTATTTTATAGAAAGAATGTTTGTCAGTTAGGGGATGTCTTTGTTGGTGGTTTGCTCTGAACAGAGAAGCAAAGATAACTGGTAAAGTTTTGTTTGCTTTTGTTTATGTCTTGTTTTAAATGGTGAGCCCTTAGGAGTGAACTTTAACAATATCTTCTCACCACATTAAAAAGAAAAAAAAAGGCAAACCATCAAAAAACACTTACCAAAGTGCAAAGCCGCCACAGGAAGCATGAAACTACCAGAAATCTTTGTGAGTAAAGCAGTCTAGGGGATTCAGGTATCTTGCCATATGCAGAGTAGATGTTGACCACATTGGTAGAACTCTTTTAAGGCCCTTATAAGTGATTTAAGTGCGTTTGGCAACAAGTAAGTGACACTTATTTTTAAACCAGATAGAATGCAAGGAGTTGCCAGTGTTTCAGTTTGTTCTTCTGAGGACTGCGATGGTCAGCTTGAAGTTGCTCCTTGCCATCAGTAATTCCTGCTCCTCAGGGTGCCAGCACTGCTTCTGGGCAGCTCAGCCCCATTGCAGGATGATGCTGTGCAAGTTCCTCCTCTGGGGTAAAGAAATCTTGCAGTAGCAGAGCCTCCTCTCTCACCTGTTCCTCTTCAGAGGCCAGGTGACCTCCATGCGTGTGGTGGATGCTGACGGGGGACAGAGGGAGGGACATGAGGCATGCTTGCAGTCCCTCTTTGCTGTCACCATCGTAATGTGCAGCCTGTGCAGTTAGTGCTGCCCAGCTCTGGGGAGGAGGAAGCAGGGGGTGGAGAGAACTGGGACAAGAGCCTCCATTTTGTGATACAATTTGAAAATGAAAAAGGTTAAGAACATCTGTAGCTGCTCTCAAGGAAGTGGGTACAGGGCTGAAAACAGGGGAAATGACCGTGTGTGGTTGCTGGGCTGGTGGGGAGCCTTACTAGAGTGGTCTGTGAACAGCCAGTGAGTCTTGGAGGAGGGGAGCTTTGCAGCAGCTCTGTGGTCACCAAGATGTCCCAGCCCCTTCGCACGTTTTACATACTCTCAAACTAGAAAGCTGTAGCGTGTGAAGTCTGCCTACTCAGGCTGTTGGTATTTGGAGGAACTGTTGTTTCTAATTCTGTCATGTTAGAGGCTGCAGAGTGGGATGTAGGAGACCCAGTCTAGTTATCAATGCTGGCGCTGATTTGCTGGGTAAGTGGGCAAGTAATTGAATTTATCCTATTCTTCTATTCATTTGCAGAAGAGACACGCTGATAGTGTTTCTTCTGCTGTCTCATCAGTATTGGCTAGACATCAGCTACTTGTTTGTTTTGGTTTGTTTCTTACTAAAGATCTAAGACATGATCGGAAATCCGGGTGCTGTCATAATAAACCTAAGGTTGTTTTTTCCTTAAAAGCGAGTCAAATGTAGGATTCCATTGTTGAGGAGCACCAGTGGATTGTGGAGATGATCACTGTACCTGTTTTGCAACAGGGGAGTACAACCAGCCCCCTCCCAGGTACACTCAGTCTGAGTAATTACCCAGCTGAAGCTTGCTGAGTGTGGAACAGTGTGGTGCCAGAATGGCACGTCTAGGACCTGGGGTTTTCTCTTCTCTGCATGTACAGACTGCTGAGCAAATGAAATCAGTTAAGTGGATAAGGTAGAGATGGGATGGACCGTGGCTTATAAAAGACTGGGCTTGTGAGGAGGACGTGGAGGAGAGCCTGTACATGCATAGTGAGTCCCCAAATGTTAGGTTCCTTCATAAAACATTTCAGCATGGTGACATCTCTGAGATTTAAGGCTTGGGAGAGCAGGACAAAGAGACCTCTCTTGCTGCAGTCCAGTTAAAGAGGGGAGTTGTTCTGCAGTTAGACCTTCATCTGGAAGATGTGGATGATGAAAGTGCTTCACCTTCCTCCTGGTGGCTTTTCCTGCTTAGGAAACCTGCTGGTAGTTCCTAAATATGCAAGGAGCAAAGGGACCCTGAATTACTAGGTTGTTTTGTGAAGGAGGAAAGTAAGTGTTGAAGTTTGCAGAAATCCTGTCACAGTGGTGGGCAGTGAATCCCCCTTGTGCTTCTAAACCCCAGCACCATCCTGGCCAGACAGCTGCTCTTGCCACATATGTGCACGGCACAGTGACTTGTGTGATGATGTTAGCCCACTATAGTCTTCCAGTCAGCAGAGAATGCTGTATGTCTTGTAGTGGTTTTTCTTCTGTTCTGTGTTCATTTCCACCTTTGTCTTTCTGATGGATCTGTGCAGTGACTAGTGTGTTTTCCTCCCTTGGAAGAGGCAGAGCCGTTCCCTGGGGTTCAGCACCTCCTTGTAGTCCTTAGAGCTGTGCTGACTTTGGGCTTGGGCATACAACCAAAGACTCGTGAGTTGAAAGAGTTACTGTGTATCAGCAGTGCTCTCTGCCTGCCCCAGTTGTGAGGCACATTCTGTTAGCTTTCACTGAAGTTTTAGCTTTGAACTGGGGCACAAAGAGCACGTGCGTAGTCTTGCCACATTCAGTTCTAGTGACCTGACAAGGATCACTTGCCAGGTAAGCCCAGAAAGAGCAAGCTCTGCACACCCTTAAGACTTTCTCTTTCAAGAGAACGTAGATTTGGACGTCTTTACCACACTGACTGATTTTCCTGAAGATTTTTCCACACATCTGAACTGAACTTCAGGAAACCCCTTAAATCAGTGCAGTGCCACCAGGAAGAGGCCGCGTTTCCTGAAGATGTGCTTCATTGCTGGGAAGATGACGTGGGTCTTTGCCAGCAAACTTGCATCACATCTGAAAGGTGCAAACTGCTAGCTGTGTGCTAGCGCAGGGTCAGGTTGGGGACCATAGGTGAGTGGTGTGGAGGAGAGCATACAGGAAAGAAAAGGATCATTAATGCTGTGTCCCAGGCAGGAATAAAACCAGATTGTCCGTGTAAATCTGTTTAAGGGTGGAATCTCCCTTCAGTCCTATTAGCATCAGTCTTAGTAATAAAGCTCTTTTTCAGATGGTTGGCTTGTGGGAGGGGGGGGGGGGGGAAGAAGTTTCATCTATTTTGCATGTAATAGGCTTTGGAGTATTGGCTACATGGTAATTACATAACAATCATGTAATTGTTTGGTACGTTTCCACGGCTTGAAGCTTGATGTGTAAATAAGTTTGCCTCCAAGGAAATTGATACGGTTTTAGCTGAAAAGTGGTTAGTATGGACTATACAAGGATATAGTAACAGCTAGTAAGCTTCTCAAGAATTGTATGATTTAAAGTTGTTACTATACCAGAAATTGTGGATGACAAAGAATTAGGTACACATTTACAGTTTAGAAACAAGCTATAAAAATTGTTGGTTGCTGTAGAAGCCCAATCCATATCCAAAGGAACATCAGTCAGGCTGGAAAGATTAGGTAAGAAAGAACAGTGTGACTGTGTTTGTATGCATGCTGACGCATCTGCAACAGCCGTTACAGGTGGGACAGTAAAGGTGGTAGATTAACACGCAGCTTTCAGAGCAAGCTGAAAAACTTCTTCCCACATAGGTGACGTCACAAAATTCAGAGAAGTAGCTAAAATTGCAGTGGAAAAGCACAGGAAACAAGCATGGTTAGTTCTTGTAGTGTGACAATGAATTGAGTGGGTTTGTAAAGCGTTGGGTTTGGTCTGAAGCAGTCAGTAAGTGAACGCAACAGGAGTCTGCCTCCTCTGCTTTTCAGTTAGATTGCTAAAAATGGAAATATATAACATCTGTTAATATAAGCGTGCGAGTGATGAAGGCTGGCTGACATACCTGATCATATACACCCTGTTTTTCAGTTCTGAAGAACTTCGCTGCACCTAACTATTCTTGCTGAAAATTTCCATTACATGCACTCTCAGCCCAATTTTTAAAACAAAGTTTTACAACATAGATCAGTCATATCGCAGAATGAATACTATAGAAAAACCCAAGGGGAATTAGTAATTCTGGTTTTGGGGCAAAGGTAAACAGCATGTGGTGAGATCAGTCTGAATAAAAGAATAAAATAGATGAATACTAAATTGTACATTCAGTGACAGAGTCCTGTGGAAAAAAATAGCATGTGATCACATACATAAAGGTGATGAAGTATTGCATACACACAGAAAACACCCAAATACAATTTAAAAAGCAGCCTCGTTCTGTCCTGTAGCATTTGTGTTCTTGAATTTCCAGGAATAATACTTTAAAAGCTTTTTTCTTCAATATGACTCGGAAAGAAACATCCCCAGAAAAGAGCACTGATAGTAGTTATTACATTTAATCCCAAAGTATTAGTTATTAACGAATGGGAGTGTCAAGAGCTGAGTTAGCAGCAGTTAGCTCACTGATTTTATGAGCAGATCCACAGGTCAGAAGATGACATGGGCACTGTAGGCAGTAGAGAGGGAAGCGCTGAGCTTTTTGCTGTCCTCAGATTTACTTGGACAACAGTTTTAGACCTGAAGGAGCTCTGTGTATGGTCATGTTCTACTCTATAATGAAAAGTTTTTATCTTTTTCTCTCCAGTGAGCTTTAGTTAATCGAGGCTGGTCCAGTCTTTGCCTGCTGTGGTGGTAGGTTGTGTCTTCCCAGGGCTGCTGTAGGAGGGTCTTGGTCAGCGGTTCGATAGCTCCTTTGGTAAACTGGGATTTTAACTGCTGCTTCACTCCTTGCTGTCGTATCATTCCTGTCATTTTCTCTTGTTAAAATTTATGAAGGAGAGTGTTTGGTTTTATTTTAAATGAGTCTCTGATAGGTTATGCTAGATTAGATGCATGTACCATGCTGAATGGGCTGTGACAAGTTTCTTTACTAGTATGTTGAAAAAAATAATACTAATAGAGAACTTCTGGGCTGACATAAACTATGAATACTACAAAAATGCCATGCCCTGCAGGCTTAAGGAAAGCCTGTTACTTTCTTGCCATAAGCAATCATAAACATCCCCTGGCTCTGTCACAGTCATGAAACCAGAAACTGAATTGGCTGAAGGGGGAAAAAAGAGGAAGAACTTGCAAATGGTGCTTCGAACTGACTTCTGGTTTGGTCAGATTTTATCTGGGATTTTCCTCTCCTCACATTTTAGGGACTTTTGCCCCCAGAATAGACCTTCCATCTTTGCATTTTGCTTTCATGATCTTTGTTTATGGTGGAAGCATGGACAGCACAGGCAGTGGTGTAGCAGGGTTGGCGCAGGAGGTCAGCAGCACCAGCTGGAGTCTTGTTTTCCTGTCAGAACTCCCCATAATGAGCTGGAGGCAAAACTTGCATTTTAAATCCAAGCAGGTCTGAGTGCACAGGTTTACCTCAGGATAAGCATGGATGTGTGCTGGGGAGTTCCTTCTCAAAACCTTTGGGTTTCGTAGTTTTCAGTGGTCCATTAAAATGTTTTATGAGTGGAAAACAAAGGGTGCTGGGTCTCGGGGGTCCAGCGGGCATGGGCAGCACCTTTCAGGGGAGCTGAGGGCATTTCTCCTGGCAGGCACAGCAGCTCTGCTTGCATCTCCTCCACGTCGCAGTGCCTTTCTTCTGGGAATTGCAGCAGTTCTGCTGGGAGAAAATTAAGTGTGTCCCAGTGACAGCGAGAAAACTGAGTTGGGGTAAAAACTCAACAAACCCTTTGTCTACTTATATGGGGAGCCTAAGCTGTGTGACATCCATTGCCTTGTTTCAACTTGGGTGAGAAGTTTTCTTAAAAATGCCCATTAGCGCTTGTAGCCAGTTTCTGTTGGTATCAGATGTCTTGAAGTATCTCCCAGCTGACAGTTTTATCCTCTGTTTCCTTATTCAAGTGAAGCTCTTTTTGTGTTTTGGGTTGTTTTTTTTTTAGAGGGGGACTCTTGGCAGACCGGGTGCAGATGTTCCAGCTTCACAGGAGGCTTCAGAGCCAGGCTGGCTTTCCCAGGCTTCTCCTTCCACAATAGTGGCTTAACTTCTTTCTGGTTCAAGGAAGATTTGCAGTTGTTTCTAAAGTATTTAATTTATGCCTTTGCCTTTTCTTTGTTTGATTTTTGAGGCATGCAAAAGTTTAAAGGGGTCATTTAATAGTGTTGTACATTTGTAGGGTTTTTTTCCTTAGAAATGTTGGGACTATTGGGCTTGAACCGTTCTGCTTTTACTAAGGTAATCTTGTCTGTGGCAAGTCATAGGCAGGAACCTGAATTTTTACCAACTATTATTCTCTTCCAGGTATTTAGTTAAGTATGAATAGTTTAATAGGCAACCAGAAACAAACTAATTTTGAACAACCTGTCTTTAGATTTTCCTCTCCCTATTTTTTAACTTTTCATCTTTCTGATACCAAAATTTTGCGGGAGCTTCATCAGTGTATGAGAAAAAAATACTTTCTGTGGGCTCCAGATCTGTTCATTGACCTTGTCCAAAGAAATTAGATATGAGTTTAGGCAATTGTGGGTGCATGGTTTTGTTTTTGTGCATGTGTGCACCCAAAATCACTGATTTTGTGGTTGTTAACCTTGCATGAAGAATGAGTCATTGTCCCCCTCTGCTGGCAGTGCACCGGGCTGGGGATTTGTTCACCCTGACAGCCAGCGAAGTTACTCTGTGAATGAAATACAGAAGGTGGCAGGTATGTGTGTATATGTTGGTCAGGATTTTAAATGGCCAGAGAAACCCTTTGCTTTGGGGAGTGCTTGAAAAGCTATAATGCAGCAGCTTTTGAGGTGAAGATACCAAGTGGTATCTTGAGTAAAGCCATCCAACCTTCCCCGAAATGTTTTGCAGCATGCATTGCAAAAGACTTGTTTCCCCCATGAGAAGAAAAACACACTCTGAAAAGTGCAGATTCTGTCTTGTCAGTCAGACTACTCCCAGCAGTATCCCTGTCATCCGATGCTAAGTCCCCTGGAGCCGTGCTGCTCAAGGAGGATGGGTAAAGTGTTGGGAAGTGCTGCAAGAATGAGCAGGGGAAAGTGGAGCTTGTGCAGGAAGAGACCAGTGGAACATGGCACAAGCCAAGCAAAGTGCAACCTGAGAAGGGATCCAGCTGGTGTCTATAAGTTCATCAGGGAAATACGAGCAAGGGAGATAATCTGCAGAAGATACACAAAACAATGGTCTGCTGAGGCTCTGAAACCTTGTAAGTGGCAAAGGATAAATATCCCCTTCAGATTTCTGAGATGAAGCATGAGGGCTGTGTAACATGATGCCTAAGACTGCAAGAGACTGAATGTAATGGCCATGGGGAGCTCTGGGTCATGCACATGGGACTGGGGTGAGCCTTGCAGAGGGGACAGTCCCATGGCTGCCTGTATGTGCTGGCAGGCAGCCGGGTCTGGAGGAGCGAAGGGCTGCCGTAGTGCTGGCCGGGCTGGCACTGGGTGCCATCACCTGTATGTATGTAATATTAATGTGTAGGACTGGTAAGAGATGCTACTGTTAAGAGAGAGCAGGAATGTGTCTTGTTCAAAGGATGCTTTTTGGAAGATTAAGATGCATTTTTAAAAAGGTGAATTCCTGACATTGAGCATGGGAATATCTGGAAAACCTGTTTGTAAATATTAAGTTAGAGATTGGATGTTGGTTTGTTTGGTTCATCCCCTGAAGTGTATTGTAAATGAAGCGCTTAAGGCTTTTTGTATTCTGGGAATTGCTGCTGCGATTAGAAACAAAAGGACAAACTACTAAGCAAACCCAAAGAACTTATGTTGAAAAGCAACAATTTTGATTTATGAATCTGCAAGAAGGCAATGGTTTTATATTTCCCTTCACATTTTAAAACATCTGGATGATCTTTTTACTGTTATGCCCACACAGACATTAAAATATATTGAGTTTCATAGAACAGTTTGAGTTGGAAGGGACATTAAAGATCATCTGGTTCCAACCCCCCTGCCATGTAAAATGTTTAAAAGAGAGTGTTTTCAATTAGATTAAAGCTAATATCTTTAGCCTTTTGTGTTTAATTTTTATGGTCCTGTGCAGAAATAATTACTGGCTTGTCTGCATGTTGCAGTAGTCATGCTCTCAATTACTTCTTCCCCATATTACTGCTGGAGGAATGTGTCTGGAAACTCAGATTTAGCATTAAAGTGGCACGGATGGAAGGAACATTCAATTTAATTGTAAATGTGTGCTGTGCTGTTAAATGTGGGGTTTTTTCTATTTTATCACATTTGCTGGGCACTTCCCAAGCACAAGGGAAGCTTGTGCAGCAGTGTCAGACTTTTCTCCTGTCTAAGTGTAAGGCTTGTAAATCAATATTCATCGAAGTCTGTTATATCAGATTAAGGCCTAATGCTGTTGCAGTGAAACCAATACACATTTAGTTCAAGTATGTTTTGGCAGAGATAGCAGAGAAGAGAAAAAGGTGGGGATGGAGAATACAAATGGAGGAGTCTTTCACCCTCAGATGAGTAATGGGTGATGTTTACCAAACCAGCAGTACTGTCAGGTTTAGATCAGGCACATTTTGTCACATTTAGTTTGCCATTGCTCTTCGTTAGTGACTATGCCAGGAGAAGCAAGTGGAATAGTTCTCCCTTGAGAGCATGGAGCCGTGGCTTGTGGACAGTGACGCGGGACCAGGGCCAGAGCACAGGAGTCTCTCTGCAGATGCAGAAGAGAGTCCCACATCCTTCCTCTCTTCAAGGAGTCCAGACTCCTTCCCCATCTGGCTTATTCCCATTCCTTAGGAGAGGAGCAGCCTGTCTGCCCTTGGAAGGAAACATCACCCATGCCTTTCAAGCATGCCAGCACTTTCACTGATGCTCCATGCTCTACCATCAGGACTTCTTACCAATCAGGACAGATTTCTTAACAATCCCCACTCTTTCCCCACCTGCTTCTTAAGTATTCCTGTAGCATCTCGTTGATTTTAACAGCCGTGCCTGGTATTAGATAGTGCTTTAAGTAGAGGCACTGTCATGCCTGCCAGTAAAAGAAAAAAAGATGGTATTGTTATTTTGCTGGTTTGCTTCAGGTGATGAGGATAACCTCTAACTTTGGGTGGGACTAGTTTTGCAAACCAGCCCCAGAATACTGAGGTGGTTTGTGGTGTTTTTAAGCCTTAGATAAGGCTTAACACCCCCCCCACCCCCCCATGTAGGCTCCTGGAAAGGTGCCTGTGCTGCTTGAAGACACTGAAGACATGGGCTGTGCTCCTTGTGAACAAGGTTCCTCTGACAGAAATACAACCCTTGCAGTGATGCTCCCTTGAGTAGCTTCCTTATTCTCTGCATCCCACCCAAGGCTCTGCACTTTTCATAGGGCAAAGGAGACTAAAATAAAGAAAAAAACCACAATCATTTGAAGGGGAAGACACAGTAGAGACTAGGGAAGAATTGGAATTAGCAATATGAAGTTAAAAATGTGAAGAATGAAGTGACTTCAAAAGCCACAAAGGAAGTAGAGCAAAGAAAAGAAAGCTTCTTTGGTGTCACAGCTAAAGGTTGCAGTGAGTGCAACACTAAACTGATGGTTAATGCTCTGAAAATAGGAAAAAAACCCCAATGAATAATGAAGGCTTTCCCCTGTTTTTTGTTTGCATCTCAGTCAGGGCATCCAAAGAGTCAAAAGAAATCAGTAGACTTACATAGATTCCTAGACACTTGCTATGACTGTCTTTGGCTGAGACTAGGTCTGGATCTCAGTTACATTAAATGAAAGATTCCCTTGGATTTCAAGTGGCATTTTATCAGCCAGGCCATATATTTTGTGCCTCAAACTGTACAAAGCCATTCTTGACAATATTATTTTTTTTTTTCCAGCCAGAGTCAAGTTGCTTTTGGAAAGTGTGAAGATAATCCATTTCAGTTGTGTGGAGGATCAGACAGTCACATAAATGCAGGTGTGTTGGCTTTTGAGGTTTGGTTTTGTTTGTTTGTTTTTCGGTGGGAGGATTGATTTCATAAACTGTAGAATTGGTGGTTTGGGTTTTTGTTATTAATTGAGCAAAGGCGTAGTAAAACGTGGAACACAGACCCTGTAATACCTGGAGTGTGTGTTCTTCTATTTCCTTTCTGCTCTTTCTATTAAGCACTGGGTATAAAATGCAACATGCATTTTCTTTCGAGTCAGAGCTGTCTTGTATGCATTCTTGGCAGTCTAAAAGCTATTGGATTAAACCTACTTAATGCTACTTTTTCCTTCTGGAGAGAGAGAGAAGTAATAATAAAAACCTAACTCTCCAGTAAAGTTCTTTTCATCATGACACATCAAGTATCAGATGTTTAAAAAACAAAGGGTGAGAGGGGAGAAAACTATCAAAAATATTTAGCTGTTAAGGAGACAGTAAAAATAGAAGCTACCTTTTTTTTCATTTTAAGGAAATATAAATTGTACTGTTTATATTACCAAGCCTCAAGTATTGTTTTTCAGCCAGTTAGGTGCTTAAGGATGTGAAAGTTATTCCTGCTTTACAGTCAAAAGAGAAACCTCCTAGAATAGTTGTGGAACCACCAGAACAGAAGGGAATTATTTGGAACAGAGTTACCAGAAACAGAATAAATATTGACATTTCTTTTTTCACTTCTCCCCTTGTTTGTGAAAGGGGGACCTGATTTTCAGTAATCAGGTTCCCAGTGTGAAGACTCTGAGATGCGTTGTGCCTAGCCCATCATAGTGTACAGCAGCCTCATCAGCAATGGATTTGTGTTCTGATAAATACTCAAACTCTGCTTCACGTTTTCCTTAACTATTTTTCCTCCACTTTCAGTATCTAAATGTAAAGGAAGATTGCAAGGCCATGGCTTTCTGTGCAAAAATGAGGAGCACAAAGAAGAGTGAAGTAAACCTGGAAGCTCAGCATCAGGGTTTAGAAATACTTCTATACGTGCAAGATAAAAATCCCATTTGTTACACCAGTGGCGAGTTTACCTCGGAGGAGCTGTGCATTATAGCTGCCAAGAGGTGTTGTGAGTATTTGGATTTTATGTAAGTTCTCAGTGGCAAGGCCTGACAGTATCGAAAGTGATGCATCCTTCTCTGCATGTAAGTCAATGTTTGTAGAAGAAATGTGCGTGTTATATAGTCTAGGATGGAAACTTTTGCCAAGGGTCTGTTTGCGCAGTTCTTAAACTGCTTGGAATGGAAGAAATGGTGGCAGAGACTGTCTTGAGGTTCACCTAAAGTGACGATCTCCCACCGTGGTTTCTGGCAGATACAGGTACTAATTCTTTAATTTGGGTGAGGTGATTATGTTTCTTTTAAAAGGAGACGCCATATACAAATAAGTTAACACAAAGTGGCTTTTACTTTGCACAGGAGTTGGTAAACCTGTCAGGATCTGTCCTATGTTATAAAAATTTTTGGAGAGGGCTCATGAAAAAAACAAAACCAAACCCAAAACCTATTTGCTACTTTCCGCTTTTAGGTTTCTGTTATTTGACACCCCTTTGCAGAGTTATTCAACAGTTAAGATCACCTGAACTGCACACCATTGTGGTAACACGTCAGCGTATGATGAAAAGTCCTTGCTTTGTTACTGTGGTCCTTGGCTCAGCAAAATGTTTGAACATATATGTAATTCTACTGGAATTAGTGGATTTAATCTATGTTTGAGCCTCATGAAACCAGTGTGCTTTTCTATTTATGATGCTACAGTTCTTTCCTGCCCTGATCCCGAGTTTGTGTTTCCCAAGCTTCACAGAACACTATTACTCAGCTGATGTGGGAGTGGTGAATCTGGCTGTCTAAATGGACAAACTGGGCTTTAGCTTTCCTGCAGCTTTAAAATATTTTCTTTTCCCGTGTCGTCTTGATGCCTGTGACATTGAGTACCTTTTAGTTCATTTTACCTAATTGCTTCCTTTCCATTGGAAAGGCAGGAATGATGGGAATCTGCAGGACAAACCTCATCAAATAAGTACTCATGTTGTTTTTGAATAGTTTTAATGAAAATGAGGAGTACTGACACTCCACATATTTCTGTCAGCATGGAAGAGCTGTGAACTTCTACTGTTTGTATGGGTGTGAACCCGCACACTGTGCAGCTGCACCCAGTAATTTCTGTTGGAAGTTCAGAACCTTTGAAGAAATTACTTAAAGTGAGCTTTCCTTAAAGGAACTTTTTTCTGCCTTCTCTTGCTTTTCACTAAGTCCACAGCACATGGCAGTGAAGTACAAAAGTCTTACCTGTTTCAACAGGCCTGTGATGCTGGTCTCTGCTGTAAATCACAACTTGAATGTTAAACAATCGATGGCATTTCTGTACTGCTTGTTGACTGGCAGAAGGCAACGGCTGCCCAACACCACCTTCTGTGAACTTTGCAATTAAGCTGTTTTTATTCCCTTGACTTCTCTTCTTCCCTTCTGCTGTCTCTACCCAATTCACAATATAGAGTTTCACTGAATTCCACAGGACCCCAACAAAGTGCTCTGCACTTGGCCTAATTTCAGAAAGACACTTAAGCACATGCTACAGTGCTTTCTGCAGCAGAACTACTTGGCTGCTTTTGCAAAAAGGTACTGCCTCCTGTGGAGCAGGAAACCAAAGCAAGGATTACAACAAGGGTAGACCTGTAAACATACCATGGTCTGTTTTCCTTTGGGATGATGTAAATACAAAGGTTAAAGCAGGTCGGCCTAGACATACAATTCAAAGTCTGTTCTTCATTGGAAACCCCTCTGTTGAACTAGCAAAGAATGGAAAGATTCTGCTTGTTTGCTAGTGAGAAGGGGATTTTCATTGTTTCATTAAAACCTTCTTTTTCAACTAGGGGAATAAAATTTATTAATAAAATAAAACTGACAACAAAGTTGTGGTATCACTTGAGTCGTTTTGTTAAAACACCCGTTTCTGTCGTCTGGAAAAAGTGGAGATTTTTAAATCGTTTCCTCTTAAGTTCAGACCTTTGGCAAAATCAGGATTTCAGAGTAAGTTTAATGTTAGAAGTAGCTTAAATGATACACTGTTTAATACATGATAAATCTGTTTGAGTGAACCAATGTGCAGTTTGCAGTTCCACTTTAACAATAACTTTCTAATGTTTGTTTTAAACTAATCCTAGTATCAGTTTCTGTTCATGGTCTATTTTGCAAGATCAGATATTTACGCATTTGTATTATTGGGACACACATATATGTATTGTAGCCATGCAATTCATACATTTGTTTACTTTTCTCTGACAGCTATATCTCCTCTGTGCCATAATCTCTTTGCCCTGTATGATGAAAACAAAAGACTCTGGTATGCACCAAACCAGGTCTTCAAGATAGATGAAAAAACATCACACCAGCTCCATTATCGAATGAGGTAAGTGCAAAACATCTGAAATACGATTCTTTAACTGTATGTGGATGCTCTGACTCTTACTACTGAACTCACTGAAGAAGCAGGAAAGCAAACCCAAAAGAAGCAGCTTGCTTTTCACAGCATAGGTAAGAGATGAACAGTAAAAGCTTAAAATGTCTTGTCTCCTGATTTTTTTTTCATCTTTGCTATTGAAAAAAGCCCCAGAAGTTGAAAACCCACAAGAACCCTTATTCACAAAGCTGTAGGTGACTGAAGTAACGAAAAGGTAAATTGAAGAAAATGGCTGGAAAACATTGTTTTATTATGTCACTATTTTGAATGTTTCAAGTGCCTTGGAACACTTTGAAGTGTTCAGAGTGAACTGTACTCCTACTGAAGTTAATGGGAATTTTACAATGAACTTGAAAGGAGAAAGCAACATGCTATTACTTTTGAAATTCTCTAGGACTGTAGGGGAATCAGCATGACCTCACTGTGAGTCGCATGCACTAGACTGTAGAAAGCATCAGAAAGTAGAAACCATTGTTCCCAAGATGTTTACCTGACATGTACCATCAGGTTGATCTTCAGGTGGCGTCCTTAAAATGCAGCACATAGCATGCTGAGGTTGCTGGGGCTGAATGGGTACAGCAGCCCTCATCCACTGGGAAATGAAAACAGTAATGCTGACAACTGTTGAGCGCTCTCACATACTGTAGCTAAAGGAAGCATGCCCTCCTTTTAGGATTTGACAGAAATCTATTTCTGCACATTATACTGCCGCCGCCTTTTCATTTTTGTTATGACTTTTCTTCTTGCATTAATTCGAGCGTTAAGTGTATGATATAGGAGAACAGTATGTGGAATAAACTTTGCTTCCAGGAATAATTATCTAGAAACTTTACCCATCTTGCTAAACCAAGTCCACAGATCATTTCTGTCGATTCTTCAAGGTACAACTGTAAGAAAATAAGCTTCTACGTAATATTCCCTCTTCGCCTTAAAATGTAATACATACATGGTCAGTTTGTGCTATAGCGAAAAAACTTCAAGTGGTAATATAGCTGTGTGCATTTTAACATCTTTTTTTCTGATAATCTCTAGTTAGACAACATGACTGTCCCTTGTACATGCTAAGGGGGGGATCGGCATGTATAAACTTCAGGTTGTGCATCCAAACTGTTTTCTAGGCTTGTTAGAGAATAACAGCCTCTTTGCTTATACAGATAGAGACAGCTTTGAAAAGGTGATCTTTGAATTGTAAGGTTGTGATTCTGATTACGTTTGTGCCAGACAAAAATACTGGCAGTCAACAAACAGATCTTTGCTTTTCAAGTAATTATAATACTGACAGCTATTATATTATAGTCTTTTCTTTAACACAGTCTTTTAGTTGTGTTAATGACTTAACCTTGTCTAATCTCAGATTTAAACAGCTGTGATTTGGCAAATAAAACGCCATAGAGTAATGACTCCACAAGAAGCTCTGAGGACTCTGATGGCCTCTTACAGAGCATTCAGTGCCCTTTCTTGCTTTAAGAGATCGGTCAGATTAACCATATACTGGATAATAATAAAATTTCTTGGTATAATGTGAGTCTGGGGTGTTTTCCCCTGATACTGAAATTCTTTGATGTGGTCTGCTTTTTTTCAGTAAAAAGAAAGTGGTATTTTAAAAGTGTAGTTGTGGGAATTTAATTTATCTAATTAGAAGTATGATACCGGTTTTATCTCAATTCTTAAAAAATAACTTCTGCTGTGTTTGGTGTCCATATGTTTCTGCTTTGGGTGAATGGTGAGAGCTCTCTCCAGGTACTCTTCCATTCCTACTGCATCTTACCTGCATAGTGGGTAAATGCCACCTTCTTTAAAACTGCTTGAAGAACTCCCTCTTATAAACCTTCTTTGACTATTTGTAACTCTTATCAGCTGATAGGTATATAGGCAAAATTGATGTTGAACTTTATTTTCTGGAAATTTTTCTATTCTACCATTTTATAGAATGAAGCTATGGAAAATGCTCTGCTTTCCCTATTTAAAAAGTTTTGGTGGTTTATTTTTTTGAGCTTTGGAGTTGGGATTTGAAGTTTGGCAAGGATGTCTCTTTTGTCAGATATACTTCATCCATGTAAAACTGGCAAACTTTGGGCCAAGAATATGTATTTAAAATAATTTCACATGCACTTATGAAGAGCCTATATGAGTTAAGCACTAAAATCTAAAGATTCCCATCTCCCTAAGAATACTGCCATGTATTGATGAAGTGGTATTTTCCTTTCTTTCATTTCTGATCTGTTGTGTATCTTGGCTTGGGCATCTGAACTAGAGAGCAGGGCAGAGCACTGTAAAATTATGAGCAATACTGGATTGTGAAATTGTTCTCTAAACGACTATTGTTTATTCTGAGCTCTGCAAGAGCAGAATTCCTCTTGAAAAAGGAAAATGCTCTGAGCTTATTCAGTAGTGCAGTGTATTAGACTGTATCTAGCGATTTAGAGACTAAATCATTTTTATGTGGACAACCTTATGTTTGAAATTTCATTACATTGATAGATTTGATTTAGTCGTGTCCTATTGAAATAATATATATAAAATGAAGGTATGTGACTGAGTAGTTTCAAATGTTTTTAGATGATTGGTTTCTCTCCCACTGCTGAAAGCTTTAGATTTGGTTTCTGATTGTGTGGACTTCCTGTCTTCCTCCTGCTCCCATCAAATCTGTGCCAGCTGCTGTACTTTGGTGATATTTTAAAAGGACTTCGTTTTCTCAAGAAACTTTTTAACTAGCACTGTATTTCTTTCATTTACCTCAAGCTTAAAAAAAAAAAAAAAGTCTACAACATAAGAAACCACAATATTTTGTGATGCTCTGGTCTAATTAGCACACCAGCTGGTGGACGAGGAGTTTAACTGTTCCATAGCTGCATTGTGTTTAAGCCAGAGGTAGCAGTGTTTCTTGGTGTGGAGAAAGGACCCAAAGAAATGTTTCTGGAAGCTCTGATAAGAGGGGTGATCACAGCTGCTGTAGGTGAAAGAGAACAGCAGGTCCCCCTCCAGCATTTCCACCACTCCTTGGCCAGATTGAACTGGTGAAGTGCAAAGCTGCTCCTTCCCGGGGGTGACCCGCTCGGGCTGACTCCCAAAATCCCTCTGGCTGTCTCTCACCCATGCTGCAGGTGCCTGCCCTGGGCTAAAATGCTCTAAAGGAGGAGTGGGTCATGCTCCTGAAACATAGGAGCCCTCAGTCTCCAGCCCGTTTGCAGGACTTCTGAATTGGAAAGCTTGTGCTCCTGTTTCTGTTTGTGAAAATGGAATAGTAATAATCTGTCTCCCCCTTGTCACAAGTCCATCAGTCTGTTCAAGGGAGACTGTCCTTTATTTATATGGTTCCTCAAACAATTTTTATTGTAAATTTTAAGTGTTGTCTTAATTGATGTGGTTTAAATGGGGAAGGAGTAAATTCTCCTCTCAGTTACAAACAGTACGCAATACCTTGCCCATAATTCTTTTCAGGAAATAACAAAAGAATGTGAGGTATTAATTATCACTCATTTTTATAAAGTAGCATATGAAAACAAGGTATTTCCTGGAGGCAGAAGGATTTGCTTTGCTCTGCTTTTCATGCTTCTGCTCTGCTTTTCATGCTTCAACCAAAGGAGTTCTGCATTACCTCACAGTACTTGTCAGGAATTTTTGGTGTAGTTGTGTGTTGGTGTTCCTACTCACGCTATAGACATGTGCTTTTGGGGGACTTAAAAACAACTTACCAAAAAGAAAAGATGTACAGAAACACAGTACAGAAAGTCTCACCTCTTAAAGTATAATTTGATACGTAATTCTTCAGTTGAATGGTCAACTTACTGTGCAGATAACTATGTGTGATTAAAAGTCATGATGCTGAAGTAAAAGTGCCAATTTTGCTTTGCTTTTGAAGACCCTGACTCTGGACTGAGGCTGATACACACCAACCTCAACCACTGCAGGACTGGGGTTTAATCCATGAACTTATATTCTGTTCAGAGTCAAATCACAAAGATAGTCGCATAACTTTAAAACACACATGTTTGCATGCGGGTTGTCCTGCACCATAATGTTTGTAAGCATTGATTTTACATTTCCCTTTGTATTAATGCAGAGAGACACACACAGACAGACACACACACACGTGTGTGTGCATGGTTTGCTCTTGCTGGTGCTGAATGCTCCTCTGGAATTAGATGGACGTGTTCTTATAGAAGTCATTTCTACTTAGCAGTTGGGTAGGTCTGCTCTGCTGTGGCCTTTTAATTGTAAGTAGTACATGATCACATGCAAGGCATGAACCTTTGCAAAAGGCACATTGATTCAAACCAGATTTAACTAAACTTTATTTAAAATGTTAATAGAACCCAGATAAACACAAATTTCCATAACAGTTTAGGCAAAGATTTCTCAAAAGGTGCAAAGAGAGGCTCCAAAATTTCAATTCTTTTCAGCAGATGCCAGCTCCTTTAGCAGCTTTTCAGTTAAATAGCCTTGCATACAGATGTGGCTAAAAAGCTTGTTTGCAATATACACAGAAGATCAGCTGTGTCCCTTGAAGACCAGATGATTTGAATTAGTGCTTTTTTCACCAGCTCCATCCGAAACCAGAGGGAAGCAGACATTCCAGGGAGCGAGGCATCGTGCTGCTTCCTGCTCCAGCTGTGGGGGAGGTACTCATGGCAGTTCTGCCCTGCACATTGCTTTGGTGCCGATAGAAGAGGAGGCCTGAAGTCTTGCTAGCCCTTTAGATGAGTCGTTTTATCTTGGAATGCAAATGCCAGTCATCGCACGGTAGAAGCATTACAGTCTCATACTGCTCAAGCAGTGTCAGGGGTGATGGAAATCTAATTGTCATCTGAGTGGTGGCTTCTTGTTTGGTGGACTGTGCAGGGATGCAACAGGCAGTCAGGTGTGAACTGTGAGTTAAGAGTGTGAGATACTGTTGAGTGGAAATGCTGAAGACCTTTGACTAATACACCATTTTCCCTCAATTCCTCAGGCCAGGCATGTGGTTTTTCTGCAGCAGACCATGTGCAAGCTGCAGCCTCAGGGACTGATGGGTTTCGACTTTTAACTGATTTTCTTTTAGAAGGTTAAAATACGTATCTACTGTAAACAGAGGATTTCCCCAAAAGTTTTTAAAGTTTATTCCTCTTTTCTTGTAAGGTACTACTTTACAAACTGGCATGGGACTAGTGAAAATGAACCCTCAGTGTGGAGGCATTCCCCAAGGAAAGCAAAGAACTCTTATGAGAAGAAGCCGGCACCAGAAGGAACTCCTATACTTGATGCAAACTCATTAGAATACATCTTTGCACAGGTAAGAGGTTGCTTGCAAGCATCACACAAAAACTATTTGATCCAGTAGAAGTGGCTTTAAAGACATTATCAAACTTCTAAAGTACATGCAACCTTACCTGTTAGTAATTGATAAGTGATTTCTTCATACTCCTGCGTGGTGGAGAGAAGAGAATTGGCTATGTGAAGAGCAACCTGCCTATATGCAGAACGTGTGAAGAAACTGTATGTCTCACAATCCAAAAAGGGCTACATTTTTATGGTGTACTTTCTTTTAATATCAACTATTTTTAGATATAAATGCTATCATCTTTTCTTTTGCCAAATATTTGCACACAACTTTGATATCCGTAGTCCTACGGAGAGGAGCAGCAGCAGTATTAAAACTGACAATATGGTGTCCTTTTAATGCGTCTTTTTTACTGTGTGGTGTAAAAGCATTGACTGATAATACCGCTGTCACACAGTCAGCTTACGTGCAGTTTTTATTTCCTTCTGTTGTGCCTCCCTCTTGGTGGCGGTACAGGCAGCACGCTGGATGTGGCAAGTAGGCAGGATCCCTATTTCAGAAGGCTTGTGCTCTTGGACAAAAAAGTTTGTCCATGATTTTGCAAACTCCAAACTGTGTAGTTTCACCAAAGAAGTGGGAAGGTTGAAGTTGATGAAGGCTTGTGAAATGAGCAAATTAAATGCATTGGAGGAAAACTTGTTTACTTTTAATTCTGAGTATAATTACTGCAGAATTTTAAGACTTTGAAATATGGTTGTGTCCCTCAGGAAAAGAGATAGCATGAAGGTGCTTCACTGAATCCTTGTTGTTTTGTTGTGAAACCAGAATAAAAGAAAATACCAAATTAGCTACAGCTATGTGTGCGTTTTAATGGTACCACCTGCATTTTAAAGTAGGAAAAGAAGCAAATCTTTTATTCTGTATAACCAAACTGACTTACACCTTTTTTTCTATGAACATTCCTGTGTACATATATGCAACTTTGCAAAATCACTATTTGAAAACATGCTGCAAAACTGGGTTTTGTCCTTTTTTTTTTTTTTTTTCCTTTCTCCTTTTTTTGAGTGTCAGCAAAAAGAATGAAAACATATTTCAACTTGTGGGATGAGTAGGGACCCTAATGGGTATTGTCAGACAATATTGTGTTAAGTAGAATTTTACTTCTGGGTAATAACATTTTAAAAAAAGGCCAGACAGACAATGCTAATGGTAGTATAAGGCAACAGAAATGTCTTTGCTCTTTGGTAACCAAATATTTTTTGGACTGTCCCAGAGCAAGGCGGCTGCCACAGAGTTTGCAATCTTGGCTTTGAGATGTGGCTTAGAGACTGAGTGCATGAGGTTCATAGAGACACCAGGCGATGAAGGACAAAGATAAAGCAGAGGCACGGAGTATTTGTTGCGTACTAGAAAAAAAAATTATGATGTGCTAGAAGGGGACAAGGGTGGTGCTTTCTTTAGTTAATTACAAAAAAAATTGAATTTTTGATGGGCTAGTATATAAAAGAAGGGGACAGGGGGTTTTGAAAGAGTCTGAGCAGCGCAGGTGTTCTGCCTGTGTGTCTATACACGTTCTTTGTGAAAGCCACCATGCTGTGGACTGCATGTGGGGTGGATATGCTGTGATGATCCACATGGTGATTCCAGCTGTTCCACAAACTGTCACTTCAAAACCAAAGTGCTGGTGTTTCTTCTCAAATAGGCAGGGTTTTGGGGTGAGTAGCACTTGCCTGTGTTGCTGTTTCACTGGCCTATGGGAAGACTGCATCAATTGCACAGCTCTTCCCTTCTACCCCATCCTGTCCTGGCTTACAGTTTTGGGTGACTCTTGCTCAAAGAGAGCTGTGATGTTGTGACATATTGCTTGCTTGTAGATGATCAAAGACAGGTACCAAATCTGGTAGCTTTCTTTTTTTGCTTCCTATGAAGGGTCAGTATGACCTAGTGAAAGGCCTGGCACCAATCCGTGATCCTAAAAATGATCAAGAGGTTCATGAAATTGAAAATGAATGTCTGGGGATGGCTGTCCTTGCAATCTCTCACTATGCCATCAAGAAAAAACTGAAGCTTCCTGAGCTTCCCAAAGATATCAGGTGAGCTGGGATAACTTCTTTGTCACTGTTGGGTCTGCTGTGCTTCTCTTCCAGAAAGGATTTTAAGCATTTTGCCTTCCAGGGTCTGACTGCACAGGAGTTACAAGCTCCGACACTACTGTTGCTAAGTGGGTCTTCCTAATCTTGTCAATAGGGATATGTCTTAGAAAACTGCATTTTTTTTTTCTCATCTGGAGTGTGTTTGAAATCTGTGCAGCTAGTGCATGCAGCATACTGATGTGTTGGCTTGCTGGGAATTCTGGGTTCTGGGTTAGCAGGTTCAGAAACGGCAGTGTTGTTAAGTGGCAACCTCATGAGAATACTGTTAGAATAAATTGTGTTATGGATTTGAGTGGGCTATATCCATCTGACTAAAAAGCTTTCAGTTAAGGTTATTATTTGAATTCCTATTGGCTATTAATGCTGTAACCCCCTGTTACAGTACCAACTGCACCTTGTTCTCTGTAACTCCTAAAATAAGGCAGTTGCACATTTTAGAGAGTTAAAAGTTTAGGAGACGACAGTATTAACCAATAGCATTGTTTTTCCTTCTAGCTACAAGCATTATATTCCTGAAACTTTGAACAAGACTATCAGACAGAGGAATTTTTTAACCAGGATTCGGATAAATAATGTTTTCAAGCATTTCCTTAAAGAGTTTAACAACAAAACCATTTGTGACAGCGTATCTCCACGTGATCTGAAAGTTAAATACTTATCAACAATGGAGACCTTGACTAAACATTATGGAGCAGAAATTTTTGAGACTTCATCTTTGCAGATTTCATCTGAGAATGAAATAAATAGATGTAATTGTGGAGACAATGAGATCCTCCCACGATACGAAGTCATCGTAACAGGAAACAATGGGATTCAGTGGAGGCTTAAGCCAAATGTAAGTATCCCTTGATAAGTGGGAATTAGAGGATTGTTTTGGGGGGCATAACTGTTTAAAAATGATCTTCAGACACTGCAGATCAGCTTTTTATTGAGAGGACTTCTTTCATAGGATTGTAGGATTATGCAGTTTGGAAGGGACTTCAGTAGGTGTGCAGTTCAAGCCCCTCTTCAGGGTTAGCTTGAGATCAGACCAGGTTGCTCGGGGCTTTATCCATTCTGGTCTTGAAAACTTCCAAGGATGGACACTGCACAACCTCTGTGGTTTAACAGGAAAATTAAAGACTGTACTGTGTCTGCAGACCAGACACAAGTCTTGAAAGAGAAATGTCTGTGGAGACCCTTAGGGTTTGGTGCCCTCTCTTGATATCAAAGTCTGTTAATGCTTTTTCTGTATATGGCACCCCAGGTGCTCTGTTTGCTCATCCCTGTAGACTTGTCATGAATAAATTAAAATATAGTGACATTAAAGCTAATCAGTGATACTTTAGTTGTTCCTTGTTTCAGTGCTGCTAATAGAACTCACTTTGCATAATCTCTTCTGTACTTTGTGTACATAAACATTAAATATGCTCTAGGTTTGAAGGGGTTATGCCATATTCTACAGTTTTTCTCCACATACAATACTTAAACAAACAGATCTCCTTTTGCTTGCCTCAGTTCCTGATAGTGATAAGAACCTACTGATAACTGTCTTCTGTAACATGGAAAGTAGTGTGCTTCGTTCTATTTAGATGTAACCTAACGATCTATCTCAACCTAACTGTCTATCTCTGATGGAGATTTTCTGATTTAAATGATAACATTAACGGGGAGGAGGGAAGGAGGAACTGATATTTGAGCAGAAAAGCTTGCAAGAAGTGCAGCCTGTTTCTTCTAAGGCTCCTGTTTCTGCTGCTTTATAGATTGTATTTATTTAAATGCCTAAACGAAAGACTTTCATCTCAACGTGAGCTTTCCTGTGACTAGCAGGAAGCTTTGATCAGCCTGAACATTTATCCTTTTTAAATAAGTAGTTGCTAATAATTTTCAATAATTTTTGACCTGTAAGATGATCAGCTTCATTGTGGGCTGCCTGCTGAATTTCATCTGCTGCTGGCAGTTCAGGCATGCAGTGTGAGAAGAATGTGGCTCTTGCATTTGGGCTGAGCTCTGAAAGGGTATTTCAAGTATATGATTTAGAAATTTTAGTAGAACTTTCAGCTCTGTACTGCTACTAAAATTATTCCTAGCATACCAAGAGAGAGGTAAGTCAGCTACCTTATGGCTTCTTGCCTTCATCCTCATGAAAACTGTATCGTGGACAATTCTTGATAGAAGTATATCCTTGCAACACAGATACATGGAACATGTAAATGAATTCATAATGCGGTGCGAAAAGCATTCAAGAATTAAATACGTGTGGAAGATTAATTTGTTGTGAATTTTCATTAAGATACGTTTTTATTACTGTACTTTTATCCAAAATATATTTCCAGTCTGTACAGATGGAGAAAGAGAAGAAGAAAAAATCTGATGGCAAGACCAAAAAGGAGGAAGAAAAACACAAAATTCAAGACTCATGGAACAATTTTTCCTATTTTCCTGAAATCACCCACATTGTCATCAAGGAAGAGTCTACAGTTAGCATTAACAAGCAGGATAACAAAAGGATGGTAAGAACTAAACCTGGATAGTTTTTCCTCTCATGGGAAGCTGTAATGACACAGTGTTGTTGGGCAACAGGTGACAACCTCCTTGAGGCATGTTTTTTGATGAGACTCTTCAATAACAGTTCAATATGCTGTCCTCAGCACTGTACAGATGCAAAAGTCCTGGTTAGAAGAGCAGAAAGTTAGTGAGCTCAGCTGATTCCCTATGCTTGTTCCTGCATGTGGCCTTCCTCTGCACAGCTTGGATAGCCAAAAGCAGTATCAAGAAAGAGGAGCTCAACACAGATGGCAGAGAGGAGCTGGGAGGAAAGGAGAGAAGGGTCCGTTTATAGATACCCAATTTTAAGTGTCCTAAGTGATTTTTCTTCCTGTGGGCTGCCAGCTGTTAACATTTGAAAAGGAGCTGCCAGAGTGACATTGGCTTCAAGTCCAATGTGTCTGCCCCAGTCCTGAACTCGTCGTGTTTCACAAAGGCTGGCACAAGAGCTGGCCTTTCAGACCTCACGGAAGATGACAGCAGAACATGTCATGCTGGAGAGTGAAAGTTTCTGGCCAGTAATGAGCGGAGAGGATAGCAAATGGTCAGTGTTGACTCCTTAAGTATGTATGGTTTTCTGTCATAGGTTTCTGGGCAATTTTTTAGCCACTTTATGCAAAAATTGCTGGATATTGAGACACTCCTGAAATGTTTTAACAGAACTGTAAGAATTCTTCACTAAAATATCTTTTTGTTGTAGGAATTAAAACTGTCTTCACATGATGAGGCCCTGTCGTTTGCATCGTTGATAGATGGATACTTCAGACTTACAGCAGATGCCCACCATTACCTCTGCACAGATGTGGCTCCCCCACTGATTGAGCACAACATAAAAAATGGATGCCATGGACCTATTTGGTTAGTAAAATGTTTGATTTATTTCTCCACTTGAATAATTGTGAATAATTGCTGCATTGTGAATCCATTGAGGAAATCTGACATTTGGAAGGCCGTCAGTTACCAAAAGGTTATAAAACAACTCTAACTTTTCTAAGGATTATATGGGAAGAATATCCCTGTTTCTCTCCATGTCAACTCCTCTACAAGACCAATGTTTCCTCACTCTAGGAGTATTTTGAGGCTCACTTCACTAATAGCTGTAGAGATCACTGTCAGTTGAACAGATGGGAATGTATTAGGTAAACAGAGTTGGACTGTGTCTGCTTTGACCCTGGGAATCCTTGGATGGACAAACAAAAAGCCATTCCTTTTTTTTTTTTTTTTTAATAGCTAAAGCAATTATTTTCTCTTCTGCTCACTTTTTTGACTTTTTCTTTGAAGTTTGAAGATGCAACATATAGAAAACCGAGAGCCTGTGTGTGCACTGTGCTGGATGTGGAATTTCCCCATTAAACGTGCTAAGAGCTTAATAAATCTTCCCTTGCTCAGTGCAGCTAAATGCAAGCGTGCGTAATGCACACAATTGAATCATGTTTTAATAATAATATAAATATTTCTAAGTTGCGGTTATACATTTTTGTTCCAAATATAGGATTGCTCTCCTGTGTATTTACTAATAATGGATTTTGGATGCAACTCCTTGTTTGTTATTTTCCTCATTTGTACGTTGACTCTTTCAGCACGGAATATGCCATCAACAAACTGCGACAGGAAGGGAACGAAGCAGGAATGTATGTGTTGAGATGGAGCTGCACGAACTTTAACCACATTCTTATGACAGTGACTTGTGTTGAAGGCTCAGAGGTACGTCACGTGTGGTGTTCCCAGCAGTAATCTGATAATAAGCTAAAGACTGGCAGCTCCCTGTAATCCATGTTGATATATTTATGTTCTTTAGGGCAGTCACCCTTATCTTTGTTTGGTAGCTGATGCAGCAGAGGGTAGATAATTCTACTCATAGCTTTGTTTTCCCCAGACCCTTGTGCTGTCTCCACAAATATGATTCATTACACCCAGAAATTTTCCATTCGTGGTGATAAAACTGTGTGTGAACATGATTGAAATAAGGCATTTTAAACTCATATGGTGTGAGAATGACATACAGCATTTGTCACTGCAGCTTACATAATGTTTTTTGAACGTGGATTTAATTATATGAATGTATTTCTACTGACACACTGTAAAAGAGTAGTGCATGAGAACAGTTGCCTTTACGTGTAGAGCACCACAGAAGGAGATACGTACACAGTTAGCTGGTGGAACATACTTCTTGAAAGATGAGTGATAAGCAAAAGCTCATGAGGTAGGATAGGTGAGGGAACCAGATGGTAATGGTTAGAAGTAGAAAAGAAGAACGCGTGAACTGCACAGAAGTTTGAATTTTACTGACCTCAGCTGGAAGTCTGCAGCTGACTTGCTGGTTTTGGGAAAACATTTAAAGTGTACGCACAAAAGAAGAATAGCATAAACTCATATAGACTGCTTTTCTTGCCTTAGGAAAAAAAACATTACTAGAATCAATGAGGTCACAAAGCCGTATTTGATATGGGGTTCATCTTCTGTAGACATTTTATAGAAACGCTAGATGATAAACACTGTCTTCTCACAGGATAAGTGAGGCACTGAAACAAGAAATTAGTTATGTCTTGGAAGACATTCAACCTCACTGCAAGGCTTAGAGAGGAAAGGGAAAGGTGGCACGAAGCTGCAGTGTGGTAGAGCTGAGGAAGCAGGTGTAGAGGGTAGACCTTGGAAGGGCATAGGCTTGAGGCAGGTAAGTACAAAAGTTCAGTCATTCTTCCCCAATACCTTTGAAGGAAACTGGAGGGTCTGAACAACCGCCTGAAATTTTGTTTCACTTGTTGAACAATCTGGGTTGTGAAAGGGAGGTTTGCTATTTTTAAAGTTGAGATTTTGAAACTGTGGTCCAGATTCTGCAATTCTTAACCAAGTGAAGAGAAAATTCCTTCTGAAGAGCCAGGGCTTCCACATACTGTGAGGCTCTGCAAAACACAGGAGCGAAAATTTGGACTTGTTAGATGATTGCATTTTTGTGTTGCTGCTCTTCCACTCTGTTATTATGAGCCTTCCTGGGACTGAAGATTATAGGGATTTTAGGGCCTTTTTCTACTTTGTTGGAGTTTGATTAGAGGTCCCTGGCTTAGGAGCAATGGTTAGCCAGTCCTACATGTAATTTCAAAGGCTTTTGGGGAGCTTTTATGGCTTTACAAACCTTCTTTGACTTTAATGATTATATTTTGCTTTCTTTTTTTTCCTCTCTCCCCCCTAATAGCAGATGATAAATAATTCAGTCCAGTACAAGAACTTCCAAATTGAAGTGAAGAAAGATGGGTACTCCCTACATGGCTCAAACAAGTCCTTCTCATCCTTAAAAGAGCTGATGGATAACCTGAAAGGACAAATACTTCGGACAGACAACATAAGCTTTACCCTGAAGAGGTGCTGCCAGCCAAAACCGAGAGGTAGACTGTCTTTAAAGAAAGGCAACGAACTTTGTTGTCAAAAGGAAACAAACTTCAGAAATAGGGGGCATACTCAGTGTCTTTTGTTCTGTATTCTTGTGTGAAGCTCTTTTTTTCTCTTAAAAAATGCTATTTAAAGTTTCTACCTTCTCTGTGGAGGAGGACTCTGGTCAAAAAGCAAAAGCAAGCACTGTGAAGAAGGTGTTAGGGACTTCCTTTCCATGTTACAAGCCCAGCACAGGATGCTCAGGGGCTGGTGCGTCTCAGGAGCCTTGTTTGTGTGAACTTTTTAAATGACAGTGAGAGAAGTTCTGTTTTCCCTTTTTGCACCTGAGCAGCTGGCCCTGCAGTATTGACTCTAGATTTGTTCAAAAAGCAAATGTCACAGCTGCGGTGAAGAAGGGACCATATAAGGTTCTTCCTTTGCTCCACCAAGTCACGTATGCCAGGCAGTGCCGCTGTGCATCGCATTTAATTCCTCTAGCAAAGGAGGGCTGCAGTCTGCAATGGTTGCGTGGTGACCTTTGGTTTGAAGTTTGTTTGCTCTCATGATGAGCTGTTGTTCATTCTATTAATCTTCATGAAGCAGCAGGGAAAGCTTGGTCTGCAACTCTTAGCAAGCCTTGCAGTCAGTAAATCCATCTGTGAGGTCATATTTTGAGAGGGCTGGGGCGATCATGTAGTTGTTGAACTATTAATGCTAACACTTACTAAAACTGTTTGCTAAAACTACAAGTGTCTTGCAGCTGAATTTTGTACAACAGAGGAAACAGTGCCGTGATTGTGTTCATCAGATAATGGTTTCCTGTTAGAATGAGGGGATTAACTGAGCTACATTAATTACCTGCTTGTTCTGACAGTTGTGGAGGAGCGGGCTCTAGATAAACACTGAGCTTATCAGCACTTTGAAGAAGATTAGTAATTGTCTGGAGTGTGGAGAGATTATACAGTTTGACAATTTGGTTACATTTTGACAGCTGTATTTGGAATAACATAGAACGGGTCAGGGAGTTGACTGCCCACTTCAGCTTTTCCTTGGCATTAGTTACAGTGGGAATCCAGTGCATTATCTGTGCTGGTCCCTGTTCTCTTCCATTGTGGATTTTTTTTTCCTGCTTTTTGAATCTGGCTGTTTACTTGGTTATTCACAAAGAAGTTTAGGGGATGCAGAAATAAAGCAGTTTTTCCAGGGTATGGTTCATTACTGATTGTTTTCAGAGTACTAGATCACCGTTGAGCCCTGACGTAACAGTAAGGCCAGATGCACACAGACATCTATCTAAACCCATTGTATTGTAATAAATAATGCCTGCTGTCAAAACACAGGAAGACAAAATTCATGTGCAAGAATTCTAGATCCAACTATGCGTCTCCCTGACCAGAAGCAGTGGGGAGGAAGCACTGGCCTTTTGAGTCTTTTCCTTCTGTTTATTTCCCATCCAATTTAATTCCAGTGTTCTAGAAACAGCCTGTTGGTGTTTCCCAGAGTGCAAAAAATTCTCAAGGGGGTAAAGAGAGAGGAAGTAAGACTCCAGGTACCCCTTTTTTCCCCTCTGCACACTGGAAAGGACTCGTACCTGTTGGCAGGAGGGAGTATGTGCTCTTTTATTTAAATGTACAGCAGTGGTATTGCCTCTTTCAGTCCCAAGTATTTCTCTGTGCGGTAAACCCTGTTCGGTTTCCTAATATCAGCCCCAAGAAGGCTAATACCAATGCTGTATATATAGTATAAAATATGTAGCTCTGCGTTAGTGAATTCTCTGATGAATGACAGAAGTTATTTGAGCAGAAGTTAAGTCAGTTTTTTCTTTTCTCCCTCCTCCTCATTCACCTGGGGGTTTACCTTGCAGTAAGCATATACAGTAATGTTACTGACTGAGAAGGGTGAATGCTGTTATCTTTGAAGTCTTAAAGAACATTTTCTCTCCCTGCCTTCCAGAAATCTCCAACTTGCTAGTTGCAACCAAGAAGGCACAGGAATGGCAGCCTGTTTATCACCTAGGGCAGCTGAGTTTCCATCGAATCCTCAAGGAAGAAATCATGCAGGTAGGAAGCTGCTGAACTCCGTTTCTGTCTTGTCATCAAAGTAGTACGGCAGCCCAGTCAAGTAATGCAAAATCACCCCCTTCTGGCTGGTTCTTCCACTCCCATTTCTCCTCAGCAGAACTGAATCTGCATCTCAGTTTGCTTTAAAGACTTCTATTGCAGTATATAAATGTTTATAAGTCCTTGTGTGGAAAAAGAAGATAAGCTTGGAAGCAATGCCTTTCACTAGAAATTAAATTGATATTTGAGCAATTTTCTAATGTCTGTGGGAATAACTGCTTCTAAGGTAATTCTTAAAAAATCGTGGAAGTCTTAAGAGCTGTTTTTCCTACCTGGTTTGTTGCTAAATCTGGCTGTATCTTTTAAAGCCTGGTGTATCAGAGAAACAGGCAACTTGAGGTTTAAGGATGATATCCTACAATTAAAAAAAAAAAAAAAAAAGTGAAGGATTCAAAACTCTGAAGAGTGTTAGCACTCAAAATTTTGTGTTCCAAACTGATTTAGCACCCAAATTTTCTGACAGTTGTTTGCAGTTAGTGATGCAGGTGACCTGGATAAACTTAAAAAAACCACGCAGTGGCTTGAATGCACAAATCACATTTAATGTTTCTAAAAGACCCAAGCTTTTAAATAATGCAGTTAGCTTCTTCAGTTAAATAAAAAGTTTGGTGGTTTTTTTGTTGTTTTTGTTTTTTGTTTTTTTAAAATGACATCATTGACTGGGGAGGACAGATAGAGATTATGTTAATTGTTTTTTGATTGGTATATTTACAGTCAGCGTGCAGGCTTCCTGCAAAAATATCCCAAGGTGGAATCCCCTGTTATTTAGGAGGAAATTGCTTTCCCAAACAAAGTGTTCCGTTGAAATATTACTTCCTCTGGCTCTTGGAAGCACATTAAAGATTGCCTTAGTAGCAGCTTATTGTAAATAAGAGGCTAGTTATTATTTATTCATTTGGTATTTAGACTAATAATGTTAAATCGCACTGAACCTCTTTGATGTTAATGGAGGTGTAATAGCCTTTTAATATCAAATGGGTTTACAGTGGTGAATATGCTCAGAGACCACTAAAGCAAAGAGTAATGTGCTGTCATTGGCTTCTTGCTGTAATAATTTCAAGTCTGTAGCTAGATCGAGTAGAGGGCTAATTCCACTCTTTACTGGGAGAGGCAGAATATAGTGCAGATTCAAGTATTTGTGTAAATCTACACTTGTTTGCTTTGTGTCCTGGTCTGAAAAATACGTGGTGTGTTATGTCTTAGGGCGAACATCTTGGAAGAGGGACGAGAACACAGATTTACTCAGGGATTCTCAACTACAAAGATGATGAGAATGAAGGATATCAAAATGAAAAAGAGATTAAAGTCCTCCTCAAAGTCTTGGACCCCAGCCACAGAGACATTTCTTTGGCAAGTTTTTTCCTTTTTGTCTATTGTACTACAACTGCCGGGCCTCACCATATCGTACGTGGCTAACTACGAAAAGCCTTTAAAAAAGAAAAGGAGTTGTGTATATGGAAATGGGATATGTATATGGAAATGTACATGAAATGGGAAAATGCTGAAGGTACATCTCACCATCTTAGGCAGTCAAAGCCATCATTGACCAGTATTTTTGAGACACTCAGGAAGCTGATCCCATTAGACGGGCAGCAGCGCTGGGTCTGGCTGCAGCGTGCCAGCACTCTCTTCCAGCCTGCACATGTGCAGACCATAAGTGCAAGGAAGATGGACTGAGACCCTGCTGTGGTATAAAACGCACCGTCATACCCAGAGTCTTGCAGCTGTGTCAGCTGAGAGCTGGGGAGTTCAGTGAGGGTACTGCTGCCTTCCAGAGTTTACCTGTGCCTTGTGCGTTGGGCTGTGAGTCTGTCACCAGTTCTATCATCAGCATGGCCACAGGCAAGTTACTCGATCTGCATTTTGCTTAATCAGCTAGCACTAGGCTGAGCACATAGCTTAATCAAAGACAGCACAGGGGATGCTAAGACCTAGTGTATGCGTGTCTGCAAGAGCACAGGGAGGAGCATTGGTCGCTTGCGTGACCTAGCAAACACCAGCACACCTCTGAGGGCATCCATTGCCCGTTAGTACAGTGGGATGGCTCACCTCTAGCACTGTTGACCCTTTACGTTACCAGAAAACAGTGATCTTTTGCAAATGTTTCTGTTACTTGATGCTCTGTATTTGTTAAACACTTCGATGACTGACACAATGACCAGCCGCTTAATGGCTCACCTCTTCCACTTCCTAACAGGCATTCTTTGAAACAGCAAGCATGATGAGGCAGGTGTCTCACAAGCACATCGTCCTCCTCCATGGAGTCTGCGTCCGTGACGTTGAAAGTGAGTTCAGTGAACTGGAAGCCACTAGGCAGCACGCTTCAGCAGCAGCCTTGATAGGGACAGGGCAGCCATTCAGTTCAGTGCTAGCACGGGGGGCGACGAGGGCTGGCAGCTGCTGCCTCTTGATTTTTCAGTGCAGGCAGAAGTGGAACTGGAACTGCAAGGCAGCTGCAAAGTCCTTTCTACTAAGAAGTTTCATGTTCCAGTGCTGTCTTTGAATAAGTGCCTTACAGGATGGCTCCTTGAGGTCGGGATGCCAGAGCAGTAGTGGTAGTGCCAGCACAAACCGGCCTTCTGGCAGAAGTTGTTTCCCTGGGAAGGCTTGGCCCTGTGGTCTTTGTTCCAGGTTTACTGCTCATTCACTGCGTAAAGCCACTCTTCTTAGCCTTTTGATTTGGCCATTGGGCACTGAAATAAACTTTGCAGAAGGTGAAATAAAGACATACTATAGCCATCTCGCCTGGCGGCTGCGGGGGAAAATGGTGGCAGGCCTGTTAGGTTACTCAGACACTGGCTATTGCAATACTGACTTTTTTATGCACCTGACTTTGTAGATATCATGGTTGAAGAGTTCGTTGAATTTGGGCCTCTGGACCTGTTTATGCATCGGAAGAGCGAAGTTCTGACAACTCCTTGGAAATTCAAAGTTGCCAAGCAACTTGCAAGTGCGCTGAGCTACTTGGTAAGAAGGCATCTTGACAAAAGCTTTGCCTGCAGCTGCTGCAGCCTAACGCTACAGCGGTTTCGTGTGCCTTAGTAAGTAACAACTTTCCTTTCTCAGGAGGGACTGTACAGTGTACGGGGTATTCTTTTTGTAGTCATGTTGTTGCTTTAAATAAGGAGAAGGACTCTCAGAGAAGGTGACGAGCTCCTTTTTTATCAGCAGGCCAAACAGGCTGTGTGCTTGCGTTTGCCACCAGTTTCTGTACGTACCTGCAGTTATGCTCCTTGTGAAAAAGGAATATAACGTTGGTCTTTTTTCCAAAGTGCCTCAGCTCTGCGAATACAAATGCTCCAGTACGAACTCCTCCTTTCCCTGCTTTTCTCAAGGATCATTTCTTCCAAGCTGTATTTTTGGATTTCAGTGTGGAGTATTTTACAGTGATCCCCCTTGTTATAGGTATGGTAGAGCACTTGCAGAGCATCGCTAGCTCGCTGCACTCACTATTCTTTTCCTCCCTTACTGTAGGAGGATAAGGATTTGGTACACGGCAATGTGTGTACTAAAAACATCCTACTGGCAAGAGAGGGAATTGACACCGAGTACGGGCCTTTCATAAAGCTGAGCGACCCAGGAATACCAATAACTGTGCTGTCCAGACAAGGTAGGGTACAGGAATCGGATTTCTCTCTTCAGCGTGGTGGGGAAAGGGGAGAGGCACAAATATAATTCATACCAGCTAGAACCGGCTCTAGAATAGAAGTAATCAGCTTTCATGAATCTGAAAACTACAGGGAAATAAAGGAGCGCTGCTGATGGTGGGTGCTTACTGTATTAATTTCTTCAAAAAGTCACGTTAAGTTTAGTGAGATAATACAGAAGGAATCTGTTTCTGGACGGCTTAAGGCACGAGCCTGTAAAACCCACAGAGGCGTCCTTCTGAGAGCAGGGATTTGAGAATCCAGATCTCCCTGAAACTGGGCAAAGGCTGTAGCTTTGTTTTAGTTAAGCAGCTGTTAGACAAGAATAATTAAGTTAGAAGGCTGGTTTTTTTAGTCCTTCGATACTAACTCCAAAATATATTGCTTCTGTGTTTTTATCTAAGAATGTGTTGAACGAATCCCCTGGATTGCACCTGAATGTGTCGAAGACTCCAAAAATTTAAGCGTTGCAGCAGATAAGTGGAGTTTTGGTACCACACTGTGGGAAATCTGCTATAATGGTGAAATACCACTGAAGGACAAGACATTAGCAGAGGTAAAACTACGTTACATAAACTTTACCTTAACCTCTTGGATACAGCCTCTTTGGCACATGCGTTTCCATATCCAATTCGCTTTCAACCTACAGGAAAAGCAGCCCAGTGGGACTCAACAAGGGGCTGATCCATCTAAATGGTTGCAGCAGGAATTCTTGTCCTTACTACAAACATTGCTAATTATTGCTTCAACCTGACCTTGCTGGGGATTTTCAGAACTTGGCATAGTAACAATTAAGCAGAACTTCTGATGCTCTCACACCTGCCCTTTTCTAACCCCTGTGTCCAGTTATAAACTGAGGGTCTGCTTAAAAGCAGCTAGGTGCTTCTCTTGTTTCTTTTGGACATCGGTTCAGAACTAACACCCTGTGGGACACCATTGTTGCTCACTCTGAAATCTGAAAAAAAAAAAAAAAAAAGGAGTAAATCTTGTTCTGCCTTACTGCTGGCAGTTCTGTTCATCACTGCTGGAGTCCCTCAGCATGTGTTCCACATGTGCTTTTTCTCTCTTGAAGTTTTGCTGTGTTGGGAAGGCGACGGAGCAAGGCAGCTGCTGCTCCTCTGAAGGAAATGACTGAGTACTTGAGTCATTGCCCAAGTTGTTCTAACAGGAGGTAGCTGAAAGGAGTTTTCTGCCCTGACTATGGGGCTGCTTCCTGCATGTGGCAGGCAGCTGGGGTGGTTCTTTCAGAGCTTAAAAAATGCACAACCCACCCTCGTCCCATCTCCCTGAAGCTGGTACCTTCTCGGGGGTCGTGGATAGCAGCCAGTATTGTGTCGGTAACCTGGGCAAGCATTTCCACGCAGCCATTTGTCTCGCTGCGTAAGTAACGTGGCAAACCTGGCAGAAAAGTAACTTGTGAAAGGTGACATCTTCATCACGTTTTAGAGACTTCATGTGTTTTCAGGGGTTGCTCCAAACTACAGCAGATTCAGCACAATAGTAGTTATCTACTATTAGGAGATGGTTTAGAGTTGCTGCTGAAAAGGAGGATTTCCTTGACAAAGTTGAGGTTTGCTGCGAGTTAAGGATCTAATGGTCAAATCTGCTGATGTAGAACATGGGGTTATCAAGTGAAAAGCTAAAATTCATGCAGGAGTTTCCATGTGTGCCTTGCAGAAGGAGAGGTTCTACGGGGGCCATTTCGTGTTGGCGACACCATCATGCAAGGAGCTAGCTGACCTGATGAAACAGTGCATGAACTACGACCCCCACCAGAGACCCTTCTTCAGGGCAATCATGAGAGACATCAACAAGCTGGAGGAACAGAGTAAGGCGCAGTTTTGCGTAGCGGCTGGAGAGAGGGGTAAGGTTTATTTGGCTGAGCTGGGCACCTCACAGCAGCATTCTTCCCCAAGTACGGCTGCATTGACGGCAGCGTGTTGTGTTGTGTCCCTGCAGCAACGGAACTAACCCCTTCTATGGGTGAGCGCAAATAGGGTGTGGGTGTTGAATTCATACTGGATGTGTGGCTTAAGGTGTGGTGGTGGTAACTGCCGTTTCACTTGACGATCCATGTTTTATACAACAGCTTAAGTTGGTTTCAAGACAATCTTTGAGCTCCGTGAGATTTCCATAGGACTCTCTTGATCAAAGAGCAGATGGCTCTGGTTCATCTTAAGTTGAAGTTTACTACAGAGCTACTAATAGATGCTTAGTTAAGGGCAAAACTTTACATCCTGTACCTAGTCTTACGTAATCATGGAAGCTGAGTGGGTGGGAAGTATACCAAGAGAAAAGTGACTGGGTCTGGAAGAAGACCCAGGCAGCAGCCCGCAGAGTGAGGGAGGAAGCTTGGCAAGTGGTAAGACGGGCACGTACAAACAGGAGGCGTTCCCTGCCGACAAGCAGGCAGGATTTAAATAAGACCAGTTGTGACAGCAGGGACAGACACACTGCCAGCGGCAGATGGGAAGTGAGCAAGGATGCCTTGAAGTGTCAGGACCAAGATGGCCTTGCAGGAATCTGTCTGACCTGGGACTTTTCTTCCACTCCTAGATCCCGATATTGTCTCGGAGAAGAAGCCCTTTACAGAGGTCGATCCCACTCTCTTTGAGAAACGCTTCTTGAAAAGAATCCGTGATTTGGGAGAGGTAAGAGGAACGTCGGATACAGAACACAGATGAGTGTTGGTGTGGGTGTGTGTATACACGGCTGTGTGCACTTTGTGTGTCGCAACAGGAAGATGTGAACCGTCACCACCTGACGCAGTGCATCAGCGATGCTGTGGCTGGCGAGTGCTGTGTTAAATAATGCTCTCTCTTCTTTTACAACTAGGGTCACTTTGGCAAGGTTGAACTCTGCAGATACGACCCAGAAGGTGACAATACAGGGGAGCAGGTGGCAGTTAAATCTCTAAAGCCAGAGAGTGGAGGGAATCACATCGCTGATCTGAAGAAGGAAATAGAAATCTTGAGGAATCTTTATCATGAGAACATTGTGAAATATAAGGGAATTTGCACAGAAGATGGTAAATTTTCATGTAGAATATTAAAAGTATACACTCAAAGTATAAGGGTTTTCCTTTAGAAACGAAGCGTAACAGTCTTGGTTCAATCTTAGGGGTTTAGATCTCTTTATTCACCGAAAAAGCAGCAATTTCTCTGTGTAGTCCTCCTGCCTATGTTTGTGCTTGACTAACCTGGATGTGAGCAGCTGGTCAATATTCTCACCAAATCTGTTAAAAAACCAGCAACCAAACCCACCTCGACAGGCTGATGCTGGAGTGAGCTGACCGCTGCAGCTGGGTCACAGCCCTGTAAACCCGGAGGCCATTATTGGCAGCACGTGTTATTAATAGAAAAGAGCTCAGTTGTCTTCTGCTTTTGCATTTGCAGTAGCGATTGTTCTAAGCCAGTATTAAAAAACTTGTAAGAACTTTGAGTTCAGTAACTGCCCTGCCTGGAACAGATTCCCCTCCGGATTGGTCCGGCAACTGCTACGGGGCGTTAGCCCGCAGCCTGGCCACGGTCACACGGTGCCGTTACAGACGCCGCCAGTGCTGTGGGCTGGTACAAAAGTTACTCGTGTTAATGATGTGGGAAGGGCCGTGTCTCTGCAAATTGAACACGCACTCTGTTTTTAGGAGGAAGCGGGATTAAACTCATCATGGAATTTCTTCCTTCTGGGAGCCTGAAGGAGTATCTCCCGCGGAACAAGAACAAAATCAATCTCAAGCAGCTTCTCAGATACGCGGTTCAGATCTGTAAGGTGAGCTTGGCACCAGAGCCTTCCTGCAACTCATCTGTTTGATTAGGTGACTATTTAATTTGGGGTGGGGGTTGGGGGAGAAGAGAGGCTTGTTTGGTGAACAGAACCATTGTCCTGTCAGGGACCTGAATCCCAAAGCAATCTCTCTTGTGCCTCAGGTGCTTACTGGCACAAGGACCAGCAAGGGAGTCATTAGCAGGTTCCCTTGCATGAAAGTTTAGTGTGAGAAGTTGTTCCTGCTGCAGAATTTGAAGAATTAGGAGGGAGGGCAGCCTTTAGAAAGGGCGTGTTGGCAAGAGGGAAGGAGCAACGTGAAGCCTGAAGCAAGGAAGGGATGCGAGTGCAGTCAGGCTGTGTGAAGCAACGTGTTTTCCGCAAGAGACTCTGGTTTTGTGATGACAGTGGACTGGGTGCTTGTAAGGAGCACAGGCACAGGCTGTCAGATTTAGCAGCACGTGAAGGAACTGCTGCTGCGGAGAGAAGGGCCTGAAGACGATGGCTGCTCAGCTGAAAATTAAAAACCACAAAGCCGGAAGAGCAGTCTCAACAGATGAGGAACTCGGAGGCAGCATTTAAGGTGTGGGGGTGTCAGAAAAGGACCCTCGGAAGTGCCAGGAGATGGAGAACCTGCCGTGGGAAACCTGGTACTGAAACATGTACTATTGTGTGAACGAGGGAGCGTGTGACGGGGAGGCTGGAGAAAGACAGTGATTAAGGTATTGGAGAACTAGTGTAACTCTGTTCTCTCCTAGGGAATGGACTATCTGGGCTCCCGCCAGTACGTGCACCGGGACTTGGCAGCAAGAAACGTCCTTGTTGAAAGTGAGAACAGAGTGAAGATTGGAGACTTCGGTCTCACCAAAGCAATCGAGACTGACAAGGAGTACTACACGGTCAAAGACGACCTCGACAGCCCTGTTTTCTGGTAGTAACTTAGAACTTACTTTCTTTAACCAGACTGTGCAGTGGAATAACTTGTCCGCTCCTGCGGACTTAGGCTTTTAGTGTCCTCAAAGTTTTTTCTGTTTTGGTAAGAAGCCTAAATAAAGACACATCAGAGCAAGGAAAAGGCACCTGGTAGACTATACTTATCTACTCTTGTGCTGTTTATTTATTCCTGCACTTAATGATCCCTTTTCCCATGATATTTTTGTTGGTTTTGATTTATTTTTACAGTGACTTGCTGTGTAAGTCGTACCTTACCTACTACTTCTGTGGCATCCCCAGCCCAACAGGCGCGTTAATTTGTGTACAAGGATGCTGACTTTGTGTACAAAGATGCCTCTTTAGTTCGCTTTAAATGCATCGGGGGTGTGCATGTACGAGCAGATTGTGCAGCTCTGAGTAGGGTTTAACGCTGCCCGTTGTGTCCTCAGGTACGCTCCGGAATGCCTGCTCCAGAGTAAATTCTACATCGCCTCGGATGTCTGGTCATTCGGGGTGACACTGTACGAACTGCTTACCTACTGTGATTCCGAGTCCAGTCCTATGGCAGTAAGTGGTTGTGAAAGAAACTGCTGCTACAGCCGCTTCAATCAGATATTTTAATTTTATTTTTTTTTTTAAATGTGTTATTTTTGGAAACAAGAAGTGGAAGGAACCTCTTTATCTCCTGAAAACAACCCCTTGAGGTTGTCTTTCACTAAAGATTCTGTACAGAGTTAAGTTGTGGTGACGCTATGTTGATGTTGCTATCTATTTCCTAATGCGAGTATATGGCGCACGGTGTCCGTACAATAAGCATCTACTGATTGTTTTTATGTTGAGACTCAAATGTCACCTTAATGTCAAATTGAAATGGGCTGGATTGGCACGGGGTAAGAGGATGTGCAGCTGACTCCTCTCTTCGCAGGAGTTCCTGAAAATGATCGGCCCCACGCAGGGACAGATGACGGTAGCACGGCTGGTGCGTGTCCTGCAAGAAGAAAAGCGTTTGCCACGTCCGCCCAACTGCCCGGAGGAGGTAATGGATGCGCCTCTGCTTTTATAGTGGTGACCTCTGATGCTAAATTAGCACCAAAAGCATCTCATGTTCATTAGCCTGGCTAATCCTGGCAGGAAACCAGTCAGGTATGCCATTAAAAAGGCATTTCCAAGTTTTTTGAGCATTATTTTAAAATGTTTTTCGACACTGACATTCCCAAGTTCCTGACATCCCTACAGAGGCATTAAGAACTTTTGCTTTAATACCTGTAAATTAAATACCATGTAAAATTCAATTAGAATCCTTCTGATTGTTGAGATGCAGAGTTCCAGGGTGTGCAGCGGGGTCCCAGTGCACAGACCACGAGGCGCAGCCTGGCTCCTGCGCCTGGGGGAGCCGGGACATAGCCCAGCTCTGCCCGAGGCACGAGCGATGGAGGGGGGGGGGGGGGCGGGGCGGGCAGGCTTGGCCTGTTTCCAGGTGGCTCAGGGACAGGGAGGTGAGCGGCACAGCGTGGCGCTGGGGAGCTGCCTCAGAAGGAAAAATCCTCACTAGTCACAGTGCTGGTGAACTCCCACCAGAATCCGAGGCGTGTCTGTCTGTCCCGCATTTCGTAGCAGCGGGAACCCGTTCCGCTGTATTCACTGGAAAAATAGTGTTTCACTCCTCCTCTAAAAATTTCTCTTCTGTTGTTGCTAGGTGGACCAGCTGATGAGGAAGTGCTGGATATTCAAGCATGATGAACGGACAACCTTTCACAATCTGATCCAAGGATTTGAAACAATTATGAGTAAAATTTAATTAGGTTTTTTTTTTTTTTTAAAATACGGTCAGTACTTTAAATATGTGTCAAAATATAAAGGCCTAAGACCTTTCATTTTATTTTTTTTAACTACTGTAATTTGTACTCTGACTGTGCTAATGTGTTTAAAGGATTCTTTTTCCAACAGTTTTCCTTTTTAATTTTAGTCAACAGTTGGATCAAATTAATTAAAAGGTATGGCAGAAACAATAGCTTCAACTCATTTTGCTGCTGTTATTGCAAGGCAGTTTTCTCTTTATCTGATTCTGGTCTCACCACAGCTGGAACTACCCTGCCGAACACGAACCGAAAGGGTGGTGTCAGAAAGCGCTGCAGGTGCCAGTGCAAAGCTGGGGCACTTAACATGTCTGCTGGGCACGCTTATTCCCTGAAGAACTAAACTAGTGGACATTAGAGGACTGGAGATGGTAATTCAGTTTGGGGAAGTTTTAGAAAAAGGTTTGGCTGACAACTGTCTTTCATGTGCACTTAAACTGCAGTAGCGAAAACCCACCTCTGGCATAAAAATCCAGAGAAGACAAAATAACGAGCTCATCTCAAAGTGCTCTGCAGTTCTGAGCTCTTAGGTATGTTTCTAAAGAAACTGCGTAACTGTTGTGTTCAAAAACTGAACCAAACGAGAAGCATGATCAGTGTGTATAGTTATGCCCTGAATTGAGAACCCCACTTTTGGATAAATATATTTGCTTTTCCTAACTCAGCCCCCTGCCCCTTTCTACCTGCTGAGGCTTCTGCCCTCTGTGTCGCTGTTAACTGTGCGAACGCAACGCTTCTTGGCTTGTACTGCAGCCGAACTGGTGTGGTGAAATGTGCGTAGGAGATCAATTACACACTTCGGGGATAGAAAAGAAAATGAATTCATGTACAGAACCCGGGGGAGCACTCCCCTAACAAAGAAGAATTCTCTAAAAGAGAGGACTGAGCAACCAGGGCAGCATTACTAGGTGAGCAGATACCTCCAACACACCAAACAGTCTTTTTGTTACCTGCGGTGCCATCCAAGGGGTGCGTGATGCACTTTTTTTTTATTATTATTTTTCTATGATCATTACACCAAGGATTTATTTGGCCAGCAGGTTGAATAATTTTAGTAAAGCTGTTTATTTGGCCTGATGAATCTTTAACACAGCCCTGGCCTTCATTTCATTTGACATACAGGCTCGAACCATACACTTGTGCAGTACTGAGTTAACCAAAGGTCAACAGCGGGACCAGCTGGGACCATGCACGGGCTGTAAGGCGGCCCAGTGAGGTGCAAACCTGCCAGGCTTCCATAAACAGCAGCTTAACTGGAACCTTCTGCTGACCCCTGTCCTAGGACTTTCCCACCACACCTGGATTTTGAAAATGCTTTGAGGGTATACTCAGTTCTTACAACAGAAAGATGTCTTGAGATATATGTATCTATATATATATATAAAATTGTAATTATGAGCTGCAACAAGGTCAGATTTATTTTTACAGTATTACTTGTTTTTTCTGTATGTCACTTATGAACCTGATTTAAATCTGTAAGCACTTTGTTACTCTTTATACAAACAAATCTAATAAATTTTTTTTCTCCACGTGCACCTCTTTTTTTAAATCATAAATTAAACAGAGGATGATTTTAAAATAACTTCCATAGGAATGGTGATCTGAACATGCTGGCTTCAAAACAACCCTGCCCTTCATTAAACGATCACTTTAAAGGTAAGCCAGAGATGGTTTCCTCCTGCAGAAATCCACTTTAAATGCGTACCAACAATTTATTTTCATTGAAAAGCATAACAAGTTGAGAAAGTTGCATATACAAACAGTTTGAACAAAATATTACAAGTGAACTTATCAATACATACACGTAGAGTCCCAGAGGAGCTCTGGTAACCTGCGTTTGCTGTTTGGCTGTCTTAAGCCGTTATGCCTGTGGGCACAGCGCCCTAGCTCTACAGCACAGCAGCTGAGGAAGAGCCGCTTGGATTGTGTTTGGTTTTTTAAGCTTTGAAAATACATATCCTGGTCACATCACAGAGCTTGAAAGGCAGAGTTTAAGACTTTTTTTTTTTTTTTTTTTTTTTTAAACAGTACTGAAAAATGGCTCCAGTATTATCTAGCAAGGTGAAGCCAGAAGGACCTGTGTTCCAGCCTCAGTGCACTCAGTCCGAGGCAGCAAACCCTGCTGCCTGTCACAGAGGGCTGGCTCCTAATCTGTCTGTCACAAGCACTGACTTCAAAAGGAACAATTTCTAAGTCTTCTGCTACAAGGATTAATAGCAGAAAAGAAAGGCTTGAGCCAGAGCGGCTTAATGAATCAGCTGAAAATACCAAGTCTTTAAAAAAACCAAAACCATATCAAAACACAATCAAGCTGGGAAATAATTGGGGCCAGACGATGCACAGGGGCAGGCAGGCTGCCACAGCTCACAGTCTCAGGGGAGGAGGGAGCCCACACCGTACACCTGGCACAGGTGAGTGAGTAAACAGTGTTTCCTTCTAGTGAGAACTACTTCATGCAAAAGGTAATATGTAAGAAAGAGTGAAAACCAGAACGAGGATGCTCTGCTCTAGCAGGCTTTGGAGTGCAGCACATTGCTACAGTTAAGATGCTTAAAAAAGAAGAAAATACAGTCAAGAGCAGGAAGGAAGGATTAAAGCCATCACCGAGGAGCATGTCAGTATTGCTTCTGCTCCAACTGAATCATCCAGATCCAGGAGGAGTCAGAAAAAGCAGAACAGGCCATTGATTTCTTCCACTTTGTTACCTTTATACTGCTCCGCCACCCGAGCATGCTGCCAGCAGCCGGCCACACTGACACGCGTGCCTGTTGGAAGGAGGACGGCACTTTGCCACGTACACTGTGTTACACAGAGGCATTCACAAACTGTAAGTTACTTATTCCAAGGAAAAGCCGTGGATTCTTGGCCTAAAAGCAGATAAAGGTTACTTCATTGTCAAAGTATCACTGATCTGAAGCGAATTGAGTGTTGCAAGGCAGCACACAATATAGCATCTTACTTTTAACAGACATTTATTGAAAACATCACAGAGGCTCTGGTAATACATTTGGTGTATCTCCATTCCAGGATTAAGAGGAAATATTAAAAATTTAAAGGCTGTAAATGCAGAACTTTTAATCCTGGAAAAAGTAAGATTGAAAAACCCATAATCTGAGTTAAAAAAATATGAAAAAAATTACTATCAAGATTTCATCTTTTAACTTCCTCAGTCTGAGGACTAGGGCAAGGATCAGCATTCCCTCCTCAGTATTTTTATTGCTTTCAGCTGGTAAGCTACCCGAAACATGCCACGTTACTTTGCTTTGTCAGCCTCAGCTCACTGTTCCTTGCAGCGGCAGACAACAAAGGAAACACTCGTAGCAATATGTACCATTTCCTTGGCAAATTTGCCCATTACAGAGGTTGTTCCTCTTGGGATACTTATAACCCCCCTGGAAAGAAGAATTATTTGTCTGAAGTTAAGGCAGCAATAAATAGCAGAGGTACGAAAAGCCTGCCTTCACACCCCGAGGCAGGAGTCATTATTTAGGTCTCAATAAACGCGCTTTTTTTTTAGAGAGGATTCTGCATAACGTACTGCGGAGCCCTGAGTCTGCTGGCCAAGGTACTCCAAGGGGCCAGGTTCTGGGGAGGACATAAGGTACGACGAGCCTCGCTTCTCGCTTCTCATTGGAGCCACCTAAGGACAAGAAGAAAACAAGTGACACATGATCCAGAGTAAACGGCATCAATAAATAAAGCTCCAGCCTGGGAATTACCAAGGACCGGGAGCCAGTAACTGACTCCAAAGGCCCGACTCCCTCAGCTTTAAGGTCCAGCTATACACAGCTCATGAGTCAGCGTTTGTGCCCTTTCCCTAAAAAATCCCAAACCAATCATAAATGCATTGGTGCCCCACCATCCATGTGTGTCTGTAAGGGCAAAGGGCTGGCTGGGCCAGGTGGCCCTGCTCCAGACAGCTTCAGTCTTTCCAGTAAGGCACCACTCGGCCACCTTTCATCCCTCTGTCCTTTCTCTTGGGGAGCTGAATGGGTTAACCCATCCTGGCCCAGCTGTCGCGGCAAGGCAGATGGACTCGGTTTGTGCTGCGGATTACAGGTAAGCAGCTGCCACTCGCAGGCACAAGTTTACATCTGGCACCAAAGCCAAGGAGAGAGCAGGAATGGCTCTTCAACCAAAACTTCAGCTCAGCTGTGTCGCCCTGACACTGCAAGGCCCAAGGCTCCCAGAAGCGGGCTTCTAGCGAGGGCACGGGGACCTAAGCCTGCCCCACTGCCAAGGGCTCAGGTTCAGTTCCTCTTTGGGATCCAGCACGGCAGGACGGCGCACTAGCCATGGACCTTCAGCACTGCAAGCTGTACATACACATTAGAACCCAGCGCCCTAATACAGATCCCTTCTCCCTGTCCCCCAATGTGTTACTAATTTCATTACCAAACGGCTTAAACAGTCGCCTTGTGCTAAAAGGCTGAAGCATCTGCCCTGTGACAACCACCTGAACCAGATCTGAGCACATCCTGCCCCACCACACCGTGTGTCCTGGGTTACCTCTGCCTCCTAGATCAGAAGAACTGGGGTTTTGGTTCATGTTGGAGTGAGTATTTTAGAAACCTTAACATGTTTCACAAACCAGGACACTAACGCTTTAACTCAATCAAATGAGCAGCTGTGCTGACCCATGTCCCCATGCCAAACACTTCCCAGCAGTTCCCGGCGGCTCCCCTTGCGGATTCACATTCACAGCTCACATTACCCTCTCAGTCTGATTTCTTTTGAGCCTGCACTTGTCATCAATAGGAACCTGCTTGAGGAAGACGTTCAGTTTTCCTCCTGTCCTCTCCCCTGCACTTCTAACAGCTGTGGAACATCACACATCCACCGTAACCTCCACCGTGTCCTGCTCGCATGGCAGAGCACAGCACCACCACTGCAGCCTGTGCACCAGGGGCTGACCATGCTCCTTCTGAAGCTCTGAAATGCCGCCCACAGAAGCAGGACAAAAATGGGCCGCAGGGTTAAAGCAAGTGCACACGTGAGCACACACGGAACCGATACAGAGCCTCTCAGGGACCGGGCTGCATGCCCTCTTCATGGAGGTTTAGCTGTTAATTCCTGGAATGAGGAAAGTGCCTCGCTGTGGAGGAAACTGCACTTGTGTTTGGTCTGTGCCAAGGGACGGACCGACCGCTCTCTTTCTGCCTTTTATGGCATCTGGCATTAAGACAAACTTTCAAGCTGCTCAGCATCACCCCCACATACAAGCTTTCCTCTTTACACTGGCGTTAAAGGTATTAGTTAGCTCAAACCCCGGAGTCTCTCCTTCTCTTGTTACAATTTCACTCATTTCCAGAGCTGTTAGGAACCTGAAAGCTCAATTTTTTGCTGCACAGACTACAGTTTTCACATGGCCTTGGCCATCTCTAACCCAGGACCTGCCAACACCAGCTCCAGCCAGGCCTCATCTCCTATCTAGGACTCACGAATTGCTACAGTTGTGTGCTCCTTCTAAATCTGCTCCAAAAAACCATGGGAATCTCGTGCCAAGCCCGAGATGCGAGTTTCTGAATGCCAGAACATCATGTGCTGAATCCGGCTGCTAACCTCTGCTCAGTGAAGGGATTTAAAGCCCTCATGGAGGAGAGCTGCGCAGGAGGCTGGGCCCCCTAAGCTCTCCCAGATGTGACTGCTGACTACAGCCACGGCTCCTCTCAGCACGCCCGGGCACCGCACAAAGGTCCACTAGCTGCGCTGGAGGCTGGAGAGGCAGCTCAGCATCCCTCCAGCAGTGCTCTGCTCCCAGAGATTACGAGCGCTCCCACGGCTTCGTGGCTCACAGTGAGGCATACCTGCCTCCAGCCGCTTCAAAAGAGATGAGAATCTGGCTTTTAAGGTCTCTCCCACCCATAAAACCAGGAGCAATGTGATTTACCCATGGCAGGAGGGTATGAATTCCTCAGGACTTCTACAGCACTCGGGAGATGGGAAGTCCTCTGTTCAGACTGAACAAAGCTTTTATCCCCACCATACCCCGCCTGTGTTCAACCAGCCTCTGGTTACACTAGCCTCCAGCCTCCTTTAGGCTGGCCCTCCCTGCTTCCGTAGCATTTCCCCATCCCCTCCGCAACTCTTCTTGATGAAAACTGTCCACTGAGTGCACCAGACAAAGGAAGCTTTGCTCAGTGAGTCTGGCTGAAGTAGGCTGCATCTGACATCTGTTATAAAATTTCAAATTAAAGCCATTTTAAAATGGTTTTCTTCCCAGGATCAGTTAAGAGTATTACAAAGTGAAAGCTGTAGGTAAACTGGACACTGCCTTGATCTGCCAGTTCCAGAGGTTTTATCCCAGTGGCACTCACTGCAAAACATCTGCAAGTCAGGCAAAAAAACCCTTTTAAAACCTCTGTGAACTACCTCCTACTCCTTTCTTCACTTCCTACTTTATTTGCCTCCTTCAAGGCATTTCTGCACATTCACCCTCACAAGTAACATCTTTCCCAGAAGTCTGCTCACAAACATCCAGCCTTTCTTTGCCTGTGGGCTTCGGTGGTTTGTGGGCAGTGAGGAGCACAGACCTCCAGGGCGTTGGAGGGCTCCGAGGGGGGCTGGCGCTGGCACGCCCTGCCCAACCACTGCTTTTATTTATCACATTCACCGGGAACTGCACGTGATCCAGAGCAACTCGGGATCCCGAGGGGCAGGGATGCAGTGGAACAGCTCTGCCTTGGCTTGTTGTGGGTCCAAAGTCCACTCGGTGGCAGCACAAAGACAGCTGGCTCGGGCTGTGCCTGCAACCACCCTGCTCGCTCTCTCCTCTCACCTTATTTAACGGGTTTTGTGGAGGAAGCTGCAAGCTGCCTGGCTGGACTGATCCCTGGGCTCCACTGTAAAGTGTAGGCATGACCTGCAAGCAGGTACTGTAGTCTGGGTAAGATCCACCTGTAGATTCCTGAATGCAGAACGGGATCCACGATCAACCAGAAGTTGAAAGAAAATAGGTTTAGAAATTAATTTTTACTTGATATAGTAACGAGCGCTCAGCTGGCATTTTCATATCTGAGTCACACTCAATTGCTAAAAGGAGTGTACAATTCACAGCAGCTCAGGCATGCAGCAATTTCTTGAGCAAAATGTAAGATTTGGGGGATGGCTTGCTTTACACAATTCCTTTTAAAAAAAAAAAAAAAAAAGGGGGAAGAAAGAGGAAAAAAAAAAGCGTGCTTGTCTGTGGTCACAGAAACCTCGGGCTATGTAATAGCCTGGGCAGGAAACAATCCTCCAAGAGGCTCACTGGAAACAACACTACACTGTGCTGTTTCTTGGCAGGAGTATTTTAATACACTCCTGAACTGTACAGGTAACTCTGGCTTGTGGGATTTCAGAGGGAGGGATATTTATGGCAGATATAACCACAAGCGTGAGTATGAACCCTGGAGAGTAACTGTGCAGGGATGCCCTGTGGAAGGTGACCATGCAGTGCCATTCATCCCACACTCTCCGGCCCCTTATTTCTTTTCACAGTACTGACAGCAGCAGCCACTATCAACAAACAAAGCAGGTGTCCAGAGTCCAAAAGCACCCTTGCAGCTGATGGGAGAAACAGCCAATGGAGACAGGAAGAAAATAAAATTATTTCTCACCTCAGAGGCTTCATTTTCAAATTCATCAGCTCTTGCCTGGGTAGAGTTACATGCCTGAGCATAATGCTGATACCACTGCTGAACAGCCTCCTATAAAGGAGGAAAAAACCTCTTCCCATTAACTGTCTACTAAGATCACTTTTAAATGAAAACAATTCTTACAACCTCACAGGACATGAGTAAAAGGCAAAGCTCTCCAAGAAGCATCAAAACATGTTTAACACCAGTGATAAATATAAAACCAAGCATTTAAAACTACATTAGGTGGTTAAAGATACACAAGGCACCACTGCCTTGGCAGCAGACACAAGTACAATGTCATTTCTGATGCGTAGAAGGAAGTGACAGCACCAATATAGCTGAGTGAGGTTCAGAGGTGCCACATGTCGTAAGTGACATCATTTGAGTCCTTCTTATTACTACAGGTAATACTAATAACACTAATACTACAATACTACTGATTTTTTTGGACACTTTTTTAAGGATGTGGGGTTAGGGACTACCTCCAGGAAACATCAAAAGAAATGTAAAGCCAGTAATCACATTCAAACAAAACATTCAAGAATACCGTAGCGTTTACACAAAACACACAGCACAGCAGCCCACAGGACACCTCTCTTCCTTCTTGAGCCCACAGCTGTCACCAGACTGATCTGACTGGGAGATGGGTCTGGCTCCTGGCAAAGCTCCCTGCTGCAGCAAATGCAGTGCAGTGACACCATCGCCTCCACCACTCCTTGGCCAGGCTGAGACCCTCCTAATATGAAACAACCCCCGTGCCCACCCACGCGCGCCCGTCTCCGTCCCCCAGGCCCAGCCGGCTCCCAGAGCAGCCCTGCTCTACCTCAGGAGTTTTGCAGCCACACACATTTCCTTGCCAGCAACCCAGGAGAGGGGAGCACAGTTTGTTTCTGCCTCCCAGCCACAACAGAAAGATCAGGGAAAGATCAAGCGACTCTGGGGAGGAGGTGATGGGGACAGGGCAGGGAGAGACCTACTAGCAGAGCAGGAGCGGGTGTCTCAGCCCAGACCCAAGATTTTCACACAGATTACCTGATGGAACTACAATCCAATTCTCATATTTGATTTGCATACAATTATATTCCTACACAGGGTAGTGATGGCTAATGAAAATATGGAAAGGTTATTTCACAGAGCGTCCTGACGTCTGTGAAACCCAGAACTTGCTCTCAGTAGTGCACCACTCTCCAGAGGGGCAGCCCTCCACCTTAATGGCCATGCTGTGATCACCAAATAGGACGTGGGGGGAAGAAATCCTGAGCAGTGAAACCAGCTGGCAGAGACTGCAAAAATTCCCCAAGCTACACAGGAACTTCTGGTAGACAGAACAGGCTCTTCTCTGGGATCTAGCCAAAATTCAAGAAAACTTTAAAAACTCCTTGGGAAGGGAAAGAGAAGAACTTCATG